>NC_045625.1:15747222-16352500 GCF_009829155.1 Mustela erminea | reverse complement strand
TGACCTTTGAGCTGAAAAACGTGAAGAATGTAAAGATCTAAGCAACTCCAGTGTATGACCTTGTATGCGCTCTCTTTTCTGGAGTCTGAAAGCCTAGAAAGTTTCAGCTCTCCATTGAACTTCATGAAGTCTACAGTCTATTTTTGCATCGAAGCTTTGGAACACAGACGGATAGGCTGCTGTGAAGATGTACTGTCTTTTTGTTAACTAGACGTTGACTGGAGGAAGTGCTGTTAAAACACACACACACACACACACACACACACACACAATTATTTAACCTACTTGTTCTAGGAAGATATTTCTTTTTTTCTCACTTCTGAAGACCTCTACTATTAGATATATGAAAGGTGTTTAGTTTCCAAGTTATGTCCACAACCAACGTACCCATTTAGTAGAATGTATTTGTTGAGTGCATCGACTCTATGCCCAGCACGGTCACATCTACACTGGGATTTGCAGAGATGCACTTTAGGAGATAGAAGGCATGGCCCCATTTATCAAAGATCTTATAATTTACTCTGAGATGTAACAAACTGTAGTTTACATTTATTGACCTTAATATGCATCTGTAATTATTCTAAACACATTTCTAGACTTGTTATCTTACTTAATTGGTTCAACTGAAAAGTTTCAAGTAGAATTGAAATTTGTCTCTCATGTCATAGTACTGGGCAGATGAATTGGTTGGTGGGACTTATTCTGAGTCAATGAATGTAAAAGCATTTCTGAAAAATGCTTTGTGGACTTGAGGAAAGTGTTGGGAATTTCATGTAGGGTAGCTGGGTAATTTAGGGAGAAGATTCAGGTTAGTGAAGACATTTAAAAAAATCAAATACTGGAGTGTAGAGTTTGTATGATAATGTCCTGTTTACAGATAGGATAATTAAGTCTCTGAAAGGCCAAGTGATGTATTTAATGTCATCTGGCAAATGAATTAGTGAAACATTCAAGTCGCCTAACACCGGATCTAGTGCCCTTTCCTCCAACCCTATTACTACTGGCCAAAGATACAAACTAAAGGGAATGCTAAAGAGTGTAGAGGGGGTTGGGATAGAGAGTCTTAGTTATGGGTCAACATCTTTGTTTGCTCTAGTTCCACCATTAAGACTCAGATGAAAATGAAAGGCACAGTCAACTCTAAGTTCTAATTTGAAGAAAAGAAAAATGAAAGCAATGGTGTCTGATATGTCTAAAACCCCTACTATGGGTCATGCATTGTGCTAGAATTTTCTCATGTCATCCTTCTGATAACCTCATAAGTAAAGTATATTTATCCTCATTTTAATAGATGGAGACAGAATAGAGCCCAAATTTACACAGTTGGTAAATTGTGAAGCAGAGATTCAAATTCAAATCTGCCTGCTCCAAATGTGCTCCATTTCCACTCACGACTTGGCTTTCACTCAAGTGGAATCAATCTCTCTATGAATTGTTTTCCAGTAATTAACATTTATCATTTCCAAATGTGATCATTATCACTTGCCCAAGGTGTAAGATTTTTTTTTTTTTTCAAACTCTTGGGGAGGTATTATTTTCAGGGCAAGATTACAACTTTCTTCCATTTTCTTTGGAAGTATGTTTTTCCTTCAATAGGTAATGCCACATGACTGCTGAGCAGAACAGAAACTCTAAATGAAAATGTTTTCTGAAGGTCAGAATTTTGACATGGCAAATCCATATCCTTGGAATATCCTTAGAAGGTATCTTCTCTCCTTGATATCAGTAGGATTCTGATATCTTCTTGGCATTTGGCACAGATAGCTGCTGGCAAATTGTTGCAAAGTCTGGCCTAATTTGGAGGATCCCCTATTGCAAACCCAGGCACGATTCATTCTGAGATCTGGGAGAAGTCCAATATGCCTCAATTTCCCTTGTACAGATATTGAAATTGAAATCCTCCACGGAGAAATTGGATACCTTTTGTTGACTTACTTGTTACTGTAGTTTTATATGTTCATATTTAGTGCTGATAGTATCTGACAATGTGTGCTTAAATGGAGATTATGTTTTATGCATTGAAGGAGCCAAATCCCCTTCCTCCCAGAATTCCCCAGTTCACTTTCTATTTTCTTCTCTTCTTGTTTTTATGTCAACTATTTAATTGAGATGTTAAGGTCCTGCACAGCTCTGAGTGGCAATTTTAAACCAGATTTCTCTATAGACTTGGGACCTAGCAGCACTTGTGAGATGAGGCTGATCCAATTATCTAGGCTGAAAACTCTGGAGAGATAAGATTTTCCAAATTGTGATGTTATGTCCAGTGTACTCTCTCAGTTAAAAATAAACATTTCTAGGTTATGAGATCTTTGTTCAAGTTGATTGTGTAATTGAGGGAGGAGAAGGGAAATGTCCTTTTGAAGTTGAAGTGGAGTGTGTGACATCTTTTCTTTATGTGTCACTTTTTGTTTTTTCACTTAATTAAAAAAATCCTGCTCTTAAATTTAAAATTACCTGGGCATTTGTTACCCTTTCAATTTTGTTTTATCACAGGACTCTTTTTGTAGCATACCAGAAACTCTGCCCAGGAAAAAAACTTAACCTGCCTCCTTACTTTGTGGATGAAATAATTGAAGTAGAGGGCGCCTGGGTGGCTCAGTGGGTTAAGCCGCTGCTTCGGCTCAGGTCATGATCTCAGGGTCCTGGGATCGAGTCCCGCATCGGGCTCTCTGCTCAGCAGGGAGCCTGCTTCCCCCCCCCTCTCTCTGCCTGCCTCTCCATCTACTTGTGATTTCTCTCTGTCAAATAAATAAATAAAATCTTTAAAAAAATAATTGAAGTAGAGATGTAGGTTCTTCACTCAAGATCACATAGCAAGTTTAGTGATAGAGTCATGAAGAGTAGAAGCCAGGTTTCCCTGTTCTTTCTTTACTTCATTCTCTACAAGGTTACCAAGTGGCTTTCCTTAGTTTTCCAACCTGATAAAATGCATAGTTCATTATTTCTGACATTCATTTACCCCATTCATCTAATTTTATAGATTCATTTGATGGTTTGAAGACTATAAGGATATCACTGCACACCTACCCCTTCATAATTTAAAAAAAAATGATGTATCTGTATTGACTGTAAGTTTACCCTGATTGCATAAGAAAAGAGAAATATTTTGGAAGGCTCTCGGAGGTTATCCTAGAGGACTAGATTTGGGAATAAGCAGGAATCAAGTAGCTCTGGAAGGGAGGTCAAAATGATAACTCCACAAAATAGACACAGAGAAATTATTTGGGGAAAAAAAAAAAAACAGAATGGAGAGAACAGACATCAGGGTAGCTCTGGGTGAACAAGGGAATGTTTTCTGGAGGAGGTGGCATTTGAGCTATTCCTTCAAAGACCGGGAGGATTTATATGCATTAAGACAGAGAAGGGGAAAAGGTGATATTTGGTAGGAGCTCAAGATCACTTTTCGGGAACTCGACACATCCACATGTGAATGGTTGGGTGATGCTGGAAGGTGGGGCAGCTGGTCATGAGGGCCAGAGTGAGGGATATCATCATCACGTCAGCTGTCCACACTCGACTGCATTCTGACTAACTTGGATCCGACGTGGGTGTTTTGCATTGTCTTTCCACCTTCTCCCCCTCATTTCCCTCCATCATGTGCTTTTCTCACTGCTCTTTCTCTTTCTGTTCTGTCGTCCCATTTACCTTCTTTCATTGTTCTCCTCGCCGAGTGCCTGTGCTGCAATTACTGGCCTTATTTTTAGGATATTAAATTTGGTATAAAGATCACCTACTTTGGGGGTGCCTCAGGCTCAGCAGGGAGTCTTCTGGTATTTTCATTCTCCCTCTCCTTCTGGGTTCCTGCGCCCACCCCACTTCTCTCTGAAATAAATAAATACATCTTTAAAAAAATATTTCCTCCTTGGCGTTCCAATTCTGGCATGACAGTGTGAGAAGCTCCACAGACAGACTCCCCACAGAAATGGGAGAAAAAAATTTTAAATATTAAAAAAAAAAAAATTCAAAGTCTCTGGAAATGGTTCAAAGGGCATCTAGCAAATGAAGAACAATTTCAAGAAAATCTAAAACTCTGCAGGAACAGTGAGAATCTATAGTATTTTAATAAACACTCATTGACTCCCCACTCCCAGTAAGACAGACACTGGACTTTGGACTGTCAAGAACACAGGAATCCATCTCCCCTGGCCTGGAGAAGGGGTTATCTTCCCAGAGGAACAGTGTGTCAGCTTTCTCATCCTGCTCCCACCTACCTTTTGCTGAGGCTATGTGTGTGCAGCCAAGTGGTGACTGCTCCCTTCTTCTCCTTAGCCGCCCCCCCCCCCCCCATATTTCAGAAGGAGGCTCTACCTTGGGCACATACCACTAAAAGTATCAAGAGGCCAATTTCTCTTGTCCCAGTTTGTAAGACAGTGGTTCCCTGCTAGGAGAAGCAGGCCAAGAAGACATGCCACCCTGTCCACTAAGCACTCAGCCCCTAAAGTGGGGGTGTTACTCAGGTAAAAGCAAGGCATTGTCCCAAACCCCAGCTTTAGAGCACTGGCTCAGAAATTTTGCCAAAGGGAAAAAGCAGGCCTTACCAAGGAGAGTTCCTAATCTCTTCCCAAAGGAATGTACTTCACTTACAAAACAATGTGGAGAATTTCAGATTAAGATCATTAAGATCACATTATAATGAATGGTAATTGGGAAGATACTGATAAATCCAATGGAAAAACAGATTGAACCTAGTCCTGAAAACTGTAAAAAGGAACCAAATGGAAATTCTAGAGTTGAAAAGTATCATAACTGAAATGAAGCAATCCCTAGATGAGATGGATTGGAAGATTTGAAAACAATTAAAGGACAATATTCCCCAACTTGATCTACAGACTCAACACAACCCTTATCAGTATCCCTGTTGGCTTCTTTGCAGAAAATGAGGAGCTGATCCTCAAGTTTGCACGGCATTTCAAGAGACCCAGGGGAACCAAAATAATCTGAAAAAGAATGAAGTTGGAGGATTGACATTTCTTGATTTCAAAACACACTATGAAGCAATAGTAATCACGATAATGTGGTGTTGGCTTAAAGGTGGACCTGTAGATTAGTACGGTAACAGGAATAAAAGTTCAAGGTAAGCCAAAGTGTCTTTGGACAACTGATTTCCAACATGGATACCAGGACAATTTGATGGGAAACAATTAGTCTTTTCAACAAATAGTGGTGAAAAAACTGGAAAGGTGCATGCAAAAGAATGAATCTTTACCTCACCCTATTTACAAAAATTAATTTAAGATGAATCAGAGATCTAAATGTAAGAGCTAAAACTATAAAATTCTTATAAGGAAAGAGTGATAGACCCTCATGACCCCAGATTTGGCAATGGATTCTTAGCTATGACATCAAAGGCATGCACATAAAAGAAACAATCGATAATTTGGGAGTTCAAAACTTGAAACATCTGAGCTTCAAAAGACACTATCAAGAAAATGAATACAACCAATAAAATGAGAGAAAATATTTACCAATCATGTATCTGATAAGAGACTAGTAACCAGAATATATGCAGATCACTTAAATCCCAGTTAGAAAGACACAACCCAATTAAAACACGGACAAAAAACTTGAATAGATATTTCTCCAAAGAAGATGTATAAATGATCGATAAGCACTTGAGAAGATCCCTGACGTCATTAGTCATCAGGGAAATGCCAGTCAAAACCAAGCTGCTATGTCATGTGTCTGGCTCAGTTGGTGAAGCATGCAACTCTTGGTCTCAGGTTTGTGAGTTCAAGCCCCACACTGGGTGTAGAGATCACTTTAAAAAAATAAACTGTATATTAAAAAAACAACAAGCTGTTTAGGGCCCCAGTGATGGTTCAGTGATATATTACTCAAGCTACTCCCTGAGACATGATCTCGATTAATGATGGCTGTGGTGATGAAGATAAGAATCACATTGATTTATTTCAAAATTTTTAAGAATATTTATTTATTTGAGAGAAAGAGGGAGAGAGAGAGAGAGTGAGCTTGCACAGAGAGGAGGGCTGAGGGAGAGAGAGAATCTTAAGCAGACTCCATGCTGTGTGGAGCTTGCCACAGGGCTTGATCTCACAACACAGAGATCACGATGCCGAGAGCACCACCTGAGCCAAAATCACAAATTGGATACTTAACTGACTGTGCCATCCAGGCAGCCCTGTTTTATTTCAAAGTTTTAAAACCCTCCTTGTTTGTCTTTCTTCCTTAGGGCTTTTTGGGTTGTTTTTCTCCTCTTCTATGTTAAAGGGTTTCCCTGTTATCTACTTGTTTGTTGGTTCAGTGTATAAATATAGTGTAATTTTACAGCTTGAATTAAAAAGGAAGCTTGGATTTGCATTCCAACTCTTCCAGATTTAATTGTATGAAAAAGCACATCTGTGTAACGAAGTTTTAGTTTTCACAAAGAAAAATGTGGAAGCAAGAGCTTCCTTTCTCAGAAACCTGACTCCATAAAAGAGACTGATGGTGAGGCATGGCCAAACCACCACCAGTTGGTCCAGTCAAGCTTCCTAGAACTTGACTCCATGGTGACAGTATTCCTCGTCCTCACAATAGTGATGGTACTGGTAATGAAGTGAGATGAGGAAGGCATGCTGTCACCCAGCATTTTCAGAGCTAGATCCTGAATTATTTACTTCCCTGTGTGTGCTTATTCTTTCTCTTTGGTTCCTTGCAGTCAACTGTCCACTTTTCTCTGTACCCCCTTATTTTCAGTCTTTCATCTTAAAAAAAATTAGATCTCTGCTCTAACCACCCCAGAACTTCTCTGTCACTTCACTGTATTAATTGTTCAGTAGCATTTGTGCCCCTGTGTCCCTGGGACTGATTTGACCCTATCTGCAGTTTGCATTGATGTGACCTAAATCTGCAGGTGAGACTAGTTAGCTCACACACCTACTGGATAGACCACAGTTCCAGTTCACAGACTGAATCTCTACCCCTCACATGTTACTTCCCATTGATCTCAAGTAGGAGTATAGATCTTTCTCTGTACTCTACCCTTCTTATGACCAAGAAAACTCACATCAACTTTAAGAGGGATGTTGCATTGAGTCTCATTTTCCCACATGAAGGACAGAACAAAACACAGAACTGCGACCCTATCACTGCCTCCTGTGTCAAGAGAGATGGGAGAGCTTAAAGATGTTGTGGATCAGCACTGAGCAACCTACCACCATATGCTGCCCCCAAGCTTTGCCATATGGCTCTGAGTCTAATTTCAAACTCGCTTTTCAGCACATTTAAAGGTGAAGGAGTCAGACAGGAATGAGGGACCCCTGTGGACACCAACTACCATGAGCAGAAGAGAGATTTTAGAATGGTCGGTCCTCTAACATGTGTTCTTCAGCTGGACTGGGACTGAGGCAGAAGCAAACGTTTGCAGTTGGTTAAAACAAAGCAAATGCTGCTGAGAGGCCCCAGGGCAGCTGGGCCTGTGGGCTTCATTGTTGAACCCTGACCAAGGAGTCCCTCATCATCATACTAGAAGGAAATGCAGAGAGCAGTCACTTCAGTTCTCAGAGAATGAGGGTCTTTTCCCTTTCAGTGCCATGATTTTTGAGCTTCACGTTGTGTTTTATTGTAGTGATTTTGTTTGGGGGATTATGTTATTAATAATTTTCCAATTTTTTCAGGGCACCTGGTGGCTCAGTGGGTTAAAGCCTCTGCCTTCAGCTCAGGTCATGATCCCAGGGTCCTGGGATCGAGCCCCGCATCTGGCTCTCTGCTCAGCGGGGAGCCTGCTTCCTCCTCTCTCTCTGCTGCCTGCCTCTCTGCCTACTTATGATCTCTGTCCAATAAATAAATAAAATCTTTTAAAAAATAAAATAAAATAATTTTCCAATTTTTACTTTTAAAAATGTGTTCTGTTACCAAATATATTTATTTTTCTTTCTCTCTCCTTTCCTTCGTTTCTCCCCTCCCCTTCCCCCCTCTCTCCTTTCTCTTCCTTCCTTCTTCCTTTTCCTCCTTCTTTCCATTAGTTCATTTTCTTTTCCACAGGGCGAAGTGCTATGCAGAATACATCCATATCCAAAGTAAGCTTCCTGTCCTGGGGGAGTTCCTGGTTTGAGAGGGATATGAACTATGATACAGTGCCTTTCTATGCAGATAAGCGTGCATGCGGGCCAGTGCAATGTTTCTAAAGAAACTCAGAGCAAAATGAAGTCACTGTGTGAGTATGTGGGGCTAAAGGGGTCCCAGAGAGGGAAAGTTCAGCATGTGGGAGTCAGCCTTGAGCTCAGTGGGAAGCATTGGAAGACAGCTTTTCTCCCTACACAGCTTAAGTCACTACCTCCTTTTCACATTTAATTCTAGTAGCCCCGGTTATAGTGATATATGCTCTTTTCTTGAAGGGAACAGACTGCGGGAATCAAACCCCAACATACAAAGTTAATAGGAGCTCCATCGGCCATTTACTTTGTATCTTCTTCGGTGATGGGAAACTGTAACTCAAAGATGAAAGATATTAAGAAATCAACCAAGAATGGGCTGTCTGTTATCAGAAAGGTGCAATGAATGTTACTCTTCCACAAGAAATGAGAAATTTCTATCAAGTATTAACATAAATCAAAATAATACATCTTAAAGTCGCCATCGTCTTAGCCTACATTACCGCATTTTTTCCTTATGAGAACCATTGTACAGGGAAGGAAACTAAGACTTATTGAATTTAAGTGATTTGGGTGAAGTCACACAGCTGGGAAGTGATGAAGTATTAGAAGAAAAGACTCCCGATAGAATGCACAGCCCATGCATTTCAGTTATTATTTCATGCCAAGTCATTGAGATTATTCCTTTATTGAGCCATTCAGGAGACAGTCGATGGCTATTTACTCTGAGCAGTTCCCTGTGCTGAGCTCTAAAGGAGCTGAAGATGAAAAAAGCATGGTCCCTTTGGCACAGATCAAAAGGGCAGAGTCAAAATAGAAACACAGTTATGTTTAGTATTCTAAACATATTTTTTTAGTTACTCCAAGCACAATCCCTTTCCACAATGTCACATCAGACCTTTTCTTTTCTTTTCTCTCTCATCCTCCTGCTCCCTGGAGCCTCAACCTTCTAAGACCAAGGCACTAAGAATGTTTTTTGTTTTTTTTTCCCTTTTCTACTTTTTTTTCCCTTTTCCTGTTTTGACTCAAAGCAGGAAAGGAGACAAGTACTTACAGAAGCATAAAAATATAAAATAATTGGGTGGAAAGAGTTTCATCTTCTTTCTGTAAGTATCCATCTTTTTGGTTTATTTTTATTTTAATATTTCCCACCTTTGGTGGTCATTTCACAAGGGTCTCTTTGTCCCATGCTTAGATCTAGATTTCCCTTCCTGCCGTTCAGGGACTCCAAGCTGAGCAGAGGAAAACTAACAACTCATATTGAAGTCTGTGCCTAACAGAATGTCTGGCTTTGGGAAGAAAGGAAGGATCAAGGGTCTGTAGGGGCGGTGGAGATCATGCTAGGAGCAGGGTTTGGGGGTAATCCCGTCTGGCATGGAAAGGAAGGCTCTTAGGCACAGTCCTCACAAAGGCCAGGAATAAAAGTGGGGCTCTGAGGAGTATCCATGAGGCCAGTTAATCCCCCTAGCAATGTTGCTCTGCATTCTGTACCACACTTGGGATTCTGTATGGATTGAATTATATTTCTTGAACTGCAAGGAGGGCATTCACAAGGTACTTTTCAGTGCTCTATGTGTCTACCCAGTCTGCATATTTTCCCATCAGTTTTCTACCTGATCATCTCTAGGTACCTGGATTCCTCTAGTGTGGGAGACTGAAAGAGATGAAAGCTACTTGTGGATTCAACCAGGTAGTTGAAAAATAACATTTATTTACTTATGTCCTTATCCTTTTTCTCTCAAAGATATGTGCCCTGGGTTACACAAACATGTGTTGTCCACAGTGCTGTGTTATAATGGGACCTACAAGTCTAGCACAGGACTGCATCAGACAGCAGCTTGAAATACGTTGTCATAGGCTGTCTTCCAGAAAAAGGGTAGATACCGGTTTCATTTTTTTTTCCTTAAAAAAAAAAAAAAGGAATTTATTTATTTTCAAGGGGGTAGGGGCAGAGGGAGAGGGAGAGCCAGAATCTTAAGTGGAGACTCCCCACTGAGTGCGGAGGCCAACACAGGACTTCCTCTCAGGACCCTGAGATCATGACCTGAGCCAAAATCACGAGTCAGTCGCTTAACCAACAGAGGTGCCCAGGTGCCCCATGCAGGCAACCCGTTTCAATGTTTCCTTCCTCTATTGCAAGGAAGTTGTTAAGATGTGGAGAAATTAGGCTGACTAGCATTAAGTGATGAGCTAACTATACATAATCTACTCATTCTTTTATTTAATCCATTTTTATTGAACACTTACTATGTACCTGGTACTGAGGGAGAGAAGCTACAGATATGAGTATTTACAATTTGTCCTCTCTCAGACCTTATTAGCATGCATATGAAATCAATGATTATTGTCATCCAAAGTTATTAGTATAATCATTGATGAGACTAACAATGCACTGAACTGGGTATTAGCACTGTGCTAGGCATGGGGTGTGGACACGGGCCAGGTTTGGCTGCTGTCATCAAGGAGCTGAAAGTGTAGCAGAGAGGCAGACAATTCATCCCTCCTGAGCATAACAGATGGTTGCTGGAGGAACCTGAGGAGAGCGTGACAATGCCTGCCTTGGGGAGGCTTGGGCAGGTATCAAGAAGATACAAAATCTTTACAGTGGTCTATGATGCCCTAAGTGACCTGGATGGCCATCTCTCCACACTGGCTTCCTTGTTGGTTCTAGAAATCTCCTGTGTTTAGAATTTTGCAGCAGCTTGTCCCTCTCACTCAGGATTTCTTACCCTTGGCACTATTGATATTTTGATTAGGGGCCTATCCTGCGCATTGTAGGATGGGTAGCAGCACCCCTGAACATGACTTACTGGATGCCAGTAGTAAGTCATCTCTGCTCCCAAGTCATAACAACCAAAAATGTCTCCAGGGGCATTAACTGCCAAAAGACCCTTAGGGCAAAACTACTGTCAGTTGAAAACCACTCTTCTAACTGGAGTATTCTCCGAGATATCTGCATAGTTAGCAAATCCTTCAAGAATTTCCTCAAAATGTTACTTTTTTATACTCAGACTACCCTACTTAAAACTTCTGTACCAAGGACTCCTCATGAGTTTAAGCCCCTTGTTGGGCAAGGAGCTAACTTAAGAAACAAAATCAAACAAAACTTTCAGTCCCGCTTACCATTCTTCACCCTCCCCGACCGTCTTTTAAAAATTTTCACCCACACACATTAACATAATTTAACGTGCTATGCAATTTATTTTGTATATCTTAAAGATTTTATTTATTTACTTGACAGACAGAGATTACAAGTAGGCAGAGAGGCAGGCAGGGAGAGAGGAGGAAGCAGGCTCTCCATGGAGCAGAGAGCCTGATGTGGGGCTCAATCCCAGGACCCTGGGATCATGACCTGAGCTGAAGGCAGAGGCTTTAACCCACTGAGCCACCCAGGCGCCCCTGTAATTTATAGTAGCTATTGGTTCTCTTCTTGTTAGAACTTGAGTTCCATGTGAGGAGGTGTTGTTTTGTTCATGGCTGTGTCCTTTGTGCCTAGAATAGTGCCCGGTAGAGTTTAAGCATTCAGCACATATTCGATGAACGTATATATGAATGATAGTCAACAATTGTGTGAAGAGGTGATGTTTATAGATACATCCTCTCTAAACTCTCAAGCAATGCTATTACTTAGGCCACAGTGTTATTTCCTTTATATAGTTAAGGAAACTCATGATGTTAAAGATAAGTCTCACCCCAAGAAATGATGATGCCAGGAAGTAAATCAGATAATTAAATAAAATAGAGCCCTCTTACAGTACATGATGCTTTTCCAGAGTCTGAATGACCTGGGAAATTTGGTGAGTAGTGAGATAGAACAGAGAGGAGAGTCTCTCCGCTCTAATGAACCAATCTCTCTCTCAGGTTCATGAGTAAAAGAGACAAAGGGATTTTCTACCCCCAGGACAAAGGGATGGTATTTAATCCTAACCCACTTGGTATCACTCTATGTACCTTTGTGTTGCTTAACCTGGGACATATGTATCCCCAGGGAAGGTAGAAAAGAAAAAAAAAAGTCCAGAATAATCACTGATTATAAGAGTCACAGTACTCAGTATGGAAAGGTGAGGAGTACTCTAAAATTCCAGCTACGTGTTAGGAACAAATTCAGGGGGCACCTGGGTGGTTCAGTGGTTAAAGCCTCTGCCTTCAGCTCAGGTCATGATCCCAGAGTTCTGGGATAGAGCCCTGCATTGGGCTCCCTGCTTGTCAGGGAGCTTGCTTTCCACCCCTTGTCTCCCCTGCCTGCTTCTCTGCCTACTTGTGATCTTTGTCTGTCAAATAAATAAATAAATAATCTTTAAAAAGAATTAAAAAAGAAAAATAAATTCAGATATGTTGTTCCTTGATTCCTTCACCAGCTGCTTACCTAGTATCAACTACTTGGGCACAACATATGTGAACATCCCATAAAGCCTCATGGAGTTTACATTCTACTGGAGAGACAGATTATACAGAGATGGGAAATTCAAAGTAATTTTTTTTTAATAATACAGGAAAGGTCATAAACTTACACAGTTTGCCTTGATAACTCTTGGGGAGTAACCCTCACCCACCCTTCGTACTCGAGGTATTTGGGAGAAAATATTGAGACTTATGGAATAGTACTGAATGTCAGGACCCAGCCCCAGAGACAGGAATTGGGTCACCTGCAGCCAGGAGAGTACACTTCATGCTTCTGCTTAAAAGCAGCACTTTTGGGGGTACGCTTGAGATCACAGGAATGCTGGTCCAGGGCATGTTAAAGGATACAGGACTGGTAATGGGTATCCAAAGATAAAAGGGAGTCTGTGAGTCCAAAAAGGAAATGTTGAGTGTTCTGTGTCCCTTTGTAGATGCAGTACACACATTAGCCCAGGATATGTTGTAAGGAGTCCTTAGAAAATGTATCTCTTTATTCTTTTAACAATGTGTTTTCCTTTTTTAACTTGTGTTTTGTTGTTGTTTGTCCTGATGAACTCTTCTCCACTGAATGTAAGATACCAGATTGTAAGACATACCATTACTTCATTGGCTACGAAGAAAGAATAAAACAAATTATGATTGTAACGTATTGTCAGTTATGAGACACATTCTGAGTCGAGAGGTGTTAACATGTGAAAAAAATGTGAAACTTGGAACCATTGGATAGAATCAAATTTGGTTCTTAGATACGTCAAACTAACTGGGCTTTTCTTCTCCGAGCCAGGCTGTGTTGTGATTGTTCACTCTTATTATTTTATTTTAATTACCATAAATGAATATTACAGGATACTAAGGTTGTGGCCCAGATAATTCTCTGATCAAGGATGATTTGCATTTCCTTTCCATAACATAGAATTGGTGCTTTGGAGGGGTACCCACCAGTGACTGTGTGTGCATGCATATGAATTCTGGGTGCAGGACAGGATGCTTGAAGCTTAGGAGCTTGAGTCCCCACTGGGTGTGGTCTTGCCACTAGTTCTGGACAATGGAGTAAAAGCAGAGATAATGCACCTCACTTCTGAGCAGAGGTATCTAGGCATCTGTGTGTCTTCCTATGCTCTTTTCATGTTCCACAGCAAACTTAGAGACTGCGTATTGAATATGGTATCATAATGAAATAAGAGAATCTTGGATTCATGAACCATTCTTGGAGTACCTCCATTCAGGAGTATTCTCATTGAGCATGGCTTGAGCCAGAAATCAACTTTTATTGTTAGCCTAACCTGACACAGGTCAGTTTTGGCCTTTCCTTATTTCTTATAAAATAGGCAGTACCTGCCAAATAATATCAAACACTTCTTCCAAAACTCTGATGAAGATGGAAATTCCTCAACTGGTGGAATGATTATGGGTGCTGAGTTGACCTTGCTCAGGAGTAGAAATGCAAGTTGTTCCCCATCCCACTGCTGGCCGAGTCTCTACCACTGCAGCCAGGATGTAATTATTACTGTATTGTGGTAGAAATTGTGGGCCCAGTAGTTTCTCTTTTGTAATTAGAGACACTGTCTGCCTACTGGCAGGGGCACACAGAACTGAGATCTCTTCAACTAAGGTCAGTAGATCATAGTGTGTTAATCCTATAGGGAAAAAAAATCATCTTTATAAGGCACTATCATTAATTCCCCAGTCATAGCTAGGAACGTTTTTCAGGAAGACTTCTATAAAATATGTGTATTAATGTCTCATGAAACACCGTCTGGGAAATTGTCATGAACTCTTTCTCTTACTCTTCATGTTGACCATCATGGGATTTTCTCTTTAGCAATAGGAAGAAAGGGGATCTGCTCTATCACACACGTATTACTCTATTCACTTAAGTGTCGTGTTCTAGTAACGGGGTCTCCTTATGAACATACGTTTGTTTCTTAAAAGGTGGAGTGTGTGTGTGTGTGTGTGTGTGTGTGTGTGTAGTGGGTGGTAGAGGTATGAAGCATGAGGTCTAGGCAATACAGAGCATTAGAATATTATTAACATGAGGTAATTTTCTTTGCATTTTAGAAGGATTGCTTTGATTTCAAGATAAGGGATGGATTAGAAGAGTTAAGACACTGGAAGAAATGAGTCTGGTCCCTAAGAGACCCGTTAATAGTGTATTCCACTAATCTAGGCCAAGGGGTATATTCAGTGGTAATGCTAATAGAAACGAACAGTGACATTTTAGAGTTATTTTATAGATCCAACTCTCTAGGAAATGGTAGAATGTTTTATTTTTAAATATAGGTTTTTTTTCCATGTGTGGTGAAACCAATGGATCAAGAGATGATTGCCATTGAAAATAAGGTTATAGTTCCCAAGAGGGGGGCTGCACACCACCCCATGCAGAGCCACATGGGGAAGCACCAGCATCAGTCAGGAGGCAGAAGGAGCAAGCAGAAGGCATGAGCAGGAGGTTTTGTTGTAGTTTCTGTGGGAAAGGCAAGGAGATGTAGGGTAAGCAGGCTTAGAATTGGTTACTTTGAATAATTTCAGGAGGCTGTGGGGTCCAGAGACTTTCTCTAGGTTATCTAGTACCTGGTCCTTTGATGATTAGGGCAGAAGAATATTGCCTCCTAGAGTATGAGTTTTGAATTGGTTCATTGGCACATGAGAAGTAAATAACAGGGCAAATCACTTGCTGTTTCTAAGGATTGGCTGGCCCTGGGAGGGGCAGTGATACTAGTCAGCTAGGCTAGAGGCCAAAACAATAAAAATACAGGAAATTAGAAAATATAGTTAATACACAGTTAATGAGAAAAATGAGGAAATCAAAGCAATTTCCAACTGGAATGACAATGTGGAAGTGAAATGCTATTAACTTCCCAGAGAACTAAACTTTATTGAGGACCTACTATGACCGTTATATCATCACAATCCTCAAAGCAAAGCTTTGACAATGGGACGATTTTTAGCTTAATTTTACAGCTGTGTTGACGAGAACTGCAAGAGTTTGTGCTCAGTCCCCTATGACATGCTCCCTCACAGCTTGATTTTAGGTATGTTGAGTCTGAGATTCCTGCAGAGTATCTTGGTAGAAGTATCTAGAACACAATGCCAGGAATATCCCCACTTTTACCTCTGTTCTTACTTAACAGAAACGTGCCTTCCACTTGCTACATCACAGCTACTGCTCTAAAACTTCACAAATACCAGCTTATTTAACCCCATATCAATACCTGGAGGTATTTATTATTATACCCATTTTATTCATATGTTTACTGATTACAATAGCTACCAATTTTTGGAAACACTGACAAAGCACACACTATGCTAACCACTTTATGTAAATTAAAGTTGATCAGGCAAAACAAATGTGATCATCTCCATTTCAAAGACCAGAAACCAAGGCTTAATGGCTTGCCTCATTTGACTACTATCACATGACTTGATTTTTACAACTTTCATAGATGTGAGTATCTGTTGTGATGAAAATCACTGTCCCATTTTGCAGACTAGAAAGTAAGCATCAATAGTAGCCATGGGGCCACAAGTTACCCAAGCTCAATTTGAATTTCAGTGTATGTGATACTTCATTCCAATCTTTTTCCAATATCCCTGTGCTTTTCAAATGGTGGTTTACTAGAGCTGCACTTTCAATCAGTTTCAGAATCAGGAGTTTCTTCACAGGATTTCACAAGAGCGGCCATTACTATGGGCTGAATTATATTCTCCTCAAAATCCCTACTGAAGTCCTCTAGTACCTCAGAACATGACTGTGTTTTGGGACTGGACCTTTAAAAATGTTTGCATTTTAGAAGGTAAAATGAAGTCATGCAGGTAGGTCCTAATCCAAAATGGTTGTTGTCTATCTAAGAAGGGGAAATTAGGGCACAGATGCACAAGGGGGAGAGACCAAGTGAAGACAGCCACCTGCAAGCCAAGGGGAGAGCCTAATCAAGCCCACTGACACCCTGGTCTCAGCCTCCCAGCCTCAAGGATTTCATAAGCAAATGTCTGTCCTTGAAGCCACCCAGCCTGCAGTAATTTGTCATGGTGGCCCTAAGAAACTAATACAATACACAGGGCGAGTTTCCACTACTAAAGCGAAACTGGAAAGCCACCATCCTGGATTGTTGCACAGGCCGTTGGACCGGTCTGACTGTTTTCCCAAGTTCACTAAAACCGGGAGGTCAGATGACTTCCCGGGATCAAAGCCAACTTCCTCTTGCTCTTACTTGGACCACTGATCTGCAGACGTTTTGTTCTTCTTCTTGTAACTTCCTCTCCTGTGACTGGGGACATAAATATTAGAGAAACAAAAGCCCAGAATGCTAAGGTTGCCACTCTCACTTCCTCTTGCCCCTGAACCAGCAGCAGCACTGCTCTGAATATCTTAATCATCCTGGGGCACCCAGCGGGGCAGAAAGAAGGCGGCAGTGCCCCGGTGACCACCCCAGCAGGCGGATACAACGTGTCATGTTTCACAGAGCCACTTCTGGGCAAAGAAAATGCCAGAATGATGTCTCCTACCCGCCTGGCTGGGATGCTGATCCCAGCCATGGCCTTCCTCTCCTGCCTGAGAACCGAGAGCTGGGAGCCTTGTATGCAGGTATGTGGCTCTGAGTCAGTTCTTCTCCTGGGAGATTTGCCTTGCTTCTGAAAAACTGCTCTCTGCCTAGAACTTCCCACTGTGGCTCCCTCCTAGCTGGCTAGTTTCATTTGCAACAAGGAGTCAAATTACCTGAAGGATTTGAAAAGCTACAGGGACCGAAGAGTTCATGGTATATCGCACCAACATGCAGTCCGTGGATTCATGGCCCATTTAGGACTTTTAGGGCTAGTAGGGGCTTTACATCAGAGAGATCTACTTAAAATCACTGTTCTTTGACTTCTGGGCTGTGTGACCTTGAAGAAGTTATTAAACCTCTCTGAAGCCAGTTTTTACATCTATAGCAGACTTATAATAACACCTACTTTAGTAGAGAGTTGTAAGAGGTCTGCTTCTTGTCATTTCTTTCTGCTGGTGGATTATACTCTCAGCTTCAGGCACTTACTTTGCTCCTTTCAATCTTGGGAAGGTGTTTTGTTTTGTTTTGTTTTGCCTTTTGTCTCTTAATAGTGAGAACTTTCTAAGTGGAGTTCAGACTTTTAGATCTAGCCTTTTCATCAAAGGATGAAAAGAAATGAAATTGGAAAAGAAAAGTGGAGAGAGAAAAATAAAGAAAAAAGACAGAGAGAGAGAGACAAACAGAGAAGGGGGAAAAAGAGAGAGAGAGAACCATGTAAAATGACAGCTAATGTAATGGTTTCTTTCTTTGTGAAACACCAACTAACTTTTGCGTAATCTCATTCATTATGGATCTCTTTTGTTTTCCCCTGTGTGGACTTCACAAGTGCTTAGAAAGCCCATGGTAGGACCCCAAAACTGAGGGAATGTCCTGAGATTTAGTGTGTGGCCGGGTCAGAAACTCAGGAAAAGTATAACCAACCGAAGTCCTGAGAATGAGAGAATTGGTGAAATAAGACACTTTAATATATAACAAAGATGAATTCGTCATCTCAAAGTCCTCCCTTCCTCCAACACTCTGCCCAGAGCTCTGCTCATTGTCTTCTCTGTGTCCATCCTGCTGTTAGGTTAGGAATAGATCCTCTAATCAGTCACCCCCAGATAAAATCACACCTTCCCTTCCCTTATAACCCATATTCTCAGTCTCCAAAACCTGTCCAACCCTGCCCATTCACTCAGTGTCATCCTAGGGTAGGTCCTCAGTCTCCCTTGCCTTGATTCTTGGACAGTTACTGGTCTCCTGCTTCTTGCTCTCCTTTCCACTCTAATTCATTCTGTACATTTTTGTTTGTTCTTTATTTGTTGTTGTTTTGCCCAAGGTCCAGTTCTAACAAATTGCCCTCTTAACAGCTTGTTATAACTTCTGCGTGCTATTAGGACAGTTTGCTACCTAAGGGCCTTTGCACTGACTATGTCCTCTGGCCAGAATGCTTTCCTCCTAGATCAGTGCTGCCCAAAGGTAATACCATGTAGGTCACATGATCTTATTTAAATTTAAACAATAAATGTAACTAAATTTAGCCAAATTTTTACTTACCTAAATTTTAGCTGTTTATTTATTTCTGGAAGTTAATAATTGTTATTGTATTTACTGACTATTCCAATGTCTTTTTTTCTCCCCTAGAGAAAGAGAAAGAGAAAGAGAGAGCATGCCTGTCTGTGAGTGAAGGGAGAGGGGCAGAGGGAAAGGGAGAGAATCCCAAGCAGACTGTGCTGAGTGTAGAACCTGTCAGGGGGCTTGTTTCACAACCCTGAGATGAAAACCCGAGCCAGATTAAGAGCCAGGCACTTAACTGAATGAGGCACCCAGGTGCCCCCATTCTAATGTCTTTATAAGTTTTGGGTTGTTTTTTTTTAATTTAAATTCAATTAGCCAACATATAGTACACCATTAGTTTCAGATGTAGTGTTCAATAAGTCATCAGTTAAACATAGCTTTAAATTTAATCACATTGAAAAACTAAAATTGGTAAATCTAATTTTAATAATATTTTTATTTAACCCAGTATATTCAAAATATTATTTGAAAATGTAATATATACTAAACTATTAATAAAATACTTCACATTCTTTCTTTGGTACTGAGTGTTTGTGATTTAGTATGTGTTTTACAGTTTCCCTGTCTCTCAGCTTGGACTAAATGTCTCATGCTCAATAGCCATGTGTGGCTAGAGGCCACCATTTTGGGCAGTCTTAGATTTCTTCATGACTTAATCTCTCACTTCACACTTGATCTTAGCCAAAAGGCCGAGAAGTGATAAATCCCTCACTTCATTTATATTTCTGCCTAAATGTCACCTCCTTTTGGAAGTAGTCCTTGATCACCTCATGTAGAACTTGCCAACCCCCATATTTCCTTCTAATCTCTAAATGCTTTATTTTTTATAGCATATTATTAAACATATTTTGTGTATTTGTTCATTTGTCCTTCCCTTTGAAATAGGATCTATAAGTGAACAACACCATTGCTGATTTTTATTTACCTCTATATCCCAGTGTTTCGTTCTGGTCTCAGCCTATCAGTAACCCATGTTGTGGCTGGACCAGCCCCCTTTGGTTCTTTATGATTGTAAGATACCCTTAAGAGATGACCATCAGGAAATTTTGAAAAACTGGAAGTTTATTACTCTGAGACCTGTAAATTACACAGCACAAGTAGGGCCACCCAGCAATACTGAGGGTAAAGAGAAAAAGCTCTCAAGCATGTGAAGTTCTGTTGTTATTGGGGTTAAGGAGGGGGAACTAGGGTTTCCCTGGCTCCCTCTTTATTGGTGAATTTAAAACATAGAGCAAGGATTGAGGAAGGGGTGGTAGAAAGAAAGGGCAGGAAGAAGGCCAAGTGAGGAGAGGTCGCCTGGCTCTTTATCTAGTCATGTGGCTGGCATTGTGTTTCTTAGAGATAGCCCTCGTTGAAGTGGATGCTTCCCTTGTCAAAGCTTAAATCAGGCAGCTGCAGTACAAGAAAAGCCAACTGTGAAGGCTTACACTACACCCAGCACCTAGCACATCGTAGGTGCTCAACTTTCACACGTTGTTTGATTAAAAGCATTGCCACAGGGCTCTGGCTTCCCCACGTACTTAGGTTTTACCACTCCTACTTCGTACCAGCTGCTCTGAGTTAGTTGCCATCTCTTCTTGCTTACACTGTTCTCTCCCTCTTCCTCTTGCCACGTATCCGAATCGTACTCATCCTTTAAGACTCAACTTGAAATCCTCTCTTTCTCAGAAGCCGTCTGTAATCCCTGGATCTGGAATTGATCGCTACCATATATGAGCTAGAGGAAATTGTTGTCCAGGCCTGGTTTATGGTCCTTTTCAGTAATGTGAGTCCTGTTCCTATCTCAACTCTTCCTCTGATTGTGAGATCACGGAAGTCTGGAGCCATATCACATGGGTCATGGGTCATGGCACTGTCCACAGCACTTAGAGAAAATGACTACAATTTGAAGATTTAAGCAAACCTTCATTCAATCAGTTATTAATTCATTTATTCAATAAATAGTAAGCACTAACCATTTTCCAGGTACAATTCTGAGTGCTGGAGCCATAGCAGAGAGCAAGAAAACCAAAGCTTACACCCTAATGAAGGAAATGAACAACACACATGGAAAAATCACACAGATAATTTATGATAGATGGTGATGCACTGTGCGGAGGTAGATGGAAGGGAGTAAAGAAAGGAAGCCTGGGGGCACCTGGGTGGCTCAGTTGCCTAAGCCTCTGCCTTCGGCTCAGGTCATGATCTCAGGGTCCTGGGATAGAGCCTCACATCGGGTTCTCTGCTCAGCTGAGAGTCTGCTTCCCCCCCCCCCCCCCCCCCGCTCTCTACTTGTCTCTCTGTCTACTTGTGGTTTCTCTCTCTGTCAAATAAATAAATAAATAAATCTTAAAGAAAAAAACAAAAAACAGAAGGAAGCCTGTCACCATCTGCAATTACACAGTATGCAGTATGGTCTGGGAGGCTCCTATAAGGGACAGCATTTCAGGAGACATGCCAATGAAGCAAAGAGTTGCACATGTGACCTGTGATACTTTATGCATATTACTTCTTCTCTCTGAATTCTTCTTTAAAAGGTTTATTTGAGAAGACATACAAATGGCTATCAGACACATGAAAAAATGTTCATCGTCACTAGCCGTCAGGGAGATTCAAATTAAAACCACATTGAGATACCACCTTACACCACTTAGAATGGCCAAAATTAGCAAGACAGGAAACAACGTGTGTTGGAGAAGATGTGGAGAAAGGGGAACTCTCTTACACTGTTGGTGGGAATGCAAGTTGGTGCAGCCTCTTTGGAGAACAGTGTGGAGATTCCTCAAGAAATTAACAATATGACCTATGACCCTGCAATTGCACTACTGGGTATTTACCCCAAAGATACAGATGTAGTGAAAAGAAGGGCAATCTGTACCCTAATGTTTATAGCAGCAATGGCCACGGTCCCCAAACTGTGTAAAGAACCAAGATGCCCTTCAACAGACGAATGGATAAGGAAGATGTGGTCCATATACACTATGGAGTATTATGCCTCCATCAGAAAGGATGAATACCCAACTTTTGTAGCAACATGGACGGGACTGGAAGAGATTATGCTGAGTGAAATAAGTCAAGCAGAGAGAGTCAATTATCATACAGTTTCACTTATTTGTGGAGCATAACAAATAGCATGGAGGACACGGGGAAATGGAGAGAAAGGAGTTGAGGGAAATAGGGAGGGGAGGTGAACCATGAGAGACTATGGACTCTGAAAAACAATCTGAGGGGTTTGAAGTGGCGGGGGGTGGGAGGTAGGGGGAGCCAGGTGGTGGGTATTAAGGAGGGCACGTATTGCATGGAGCTCTGTGTGGTGCAAAAACAATGAATACTGTTACGCTGAAAAGATATATAAAAAAAAGAGGTTTGTTTGACTATTAAAGTATATAACATATAAGAAATAAATATGCCCACATGAGACAGGGGGTTAATAATAACAGCTAATAATAAATGTTAACATTTATTGATCATTTTCACCTTAATAGGCATCGAGATAATCTCTTAAATACCTTATTTCATTTAATCCTTTTAACAGATTCTATTTTTTAAAATTTTTTAAAGATTTTATTTATTTATTTGACAGAGATCACAAGTAGGCAGAGAGGCAGGCAGAGAGAGGGAGAAGCAGGTTTCCCGCCAAGCAGAGAGCCCAATGTGAGACTCGATTCTAGGACCTGGGATCATGACCTGAGCTGAAGGCAGAGGCTTTAACCCACTGAGCCACCCAGGTGCTCCTTGGGTTTAAACACAAAACCAAAGTTAGATAGTTTAAGGAAGAAATATTGTTAAAGAAATCAGAGAATTCATAAATTAAATGTGAGGTTAGAGTAAGCGCTTACAAAGAATTTGGGAAAGTATAATGGAAATGAACACATGAACCAAAGGAGCATAAACCATTCGACTTTGTTTACTAGGTTTCACCATTGGAATCCACACATCCTAAGGATTTTTCCCCATTTCTGTATCACCTTCTCAAAGATCAATGAGTCAAGGGAGAGAATGTCAAAGGCAAAAATTGAGCTATGATTGTGATGTGGACACCTTAACTGGTAGTCTTCCCAGGGCTGTATACAACTGTGGGGTTCTTAGGGAAAAACACTTTGCCCCAAATCACATGGAAGAACTGGGTGAAATGCAGGACTTTTGACTCCAAAGCCTCAGCTCTTTACTACTTCATTCCACTGACTCCCTCTAAATGCTGCCATCGTGATAGAAGAGGTTAGAAAACCAGGGACATAGTAGGTGCTCCCTGTTCCAAATCTGGTGTAAGAGATTATAGAAGTATAAAGTGAGTGAACGGATGAATGAATGGATGGGTGGATGGATGGATATATGGATGGACGACTGGATGATGGATGGATGATTGGATGACAGATGGGTGGATGGACAGGTGAATGGCTGGATGACAGATGGGTAGATGGGTGAATGATCAGAGGATGGATGGATGGATGGCCCCTGTGCTTATACTGGAGGTCTCCAAGGTTCTGGCCTAGGAGAGGAGAGTGGAATAGGCAGTTAAGTTGCATGAATTCAGACACTGTATTTAATATGTGATCATTGCAGGTGGTTCCTAACATTACTTACAAATGCACGGAGCTGAATCTCAACAAAATTCCCAACAACATTCCTACATCAACCAAGAAACTGGACCTGAGCTTTAATCCCCTGAGGCATTTAGGCAACCATAGCTTCTCCAACTTCCCCGAACTACAGGTGTTGGATTTATCCAGGTAATGAATGAGATTTTACACATTGCCCAAGGTAAAATGCTCACTGTTCTATCACTTCATTCTTATGTCAGGAGTCTCATCTTTATTCACGTATTCATTCAACAGATATCTTACTTGCTGTATAACTTCAGGTGAGCCATCTCCCTTCTCCTGATCTCATTGCCTTATCTGTGAAATGAGCAGCTGGATGAAAAAGTTTTTAAGGACAGTTCTACTTTTTGATATAGTTTAAGTCAAGGGAGAAAGTTGACTCAAACTCTTTCACTAGCAGATGATTACTAACTACTTCCTATATATTATACAGTCTGCTAGGAAACAAGAGTATGTTGATATATACACTTCAGCTATTAAGCTATTAAGGTGGGCATACACACCTGAAAGAAGTAAGCTGTTACAATCCTGAGCATGGTGCTAATCACATAGTGGGCATGCAATAAATGTTATTTAATTCTGATTCTGGATTTTGAACCTGAGATAGGATGGCAATATAGACCAGTTAAGTGATAAGCTGTGCACAAACTAGAGGCAACATATTGTGTTGTTCAGAAAAGGGGGGCTTCTCTGCAGTGGGTAGTGAAGACAGATGTCGTGAACTGAGTGGAATTCAAATATGTCTAGAATATTGAAAGTGGGATAGAGGATAGGGAAAGAAGAAGATATAAGTAATCCAAGGAGGATGATGACAAGATCAAAGGAAAGTATCTATTGTGAGAAAGAGCAGTGACTAAGATTTTCTTTTCTGATGCAGGGAAATTTATCATTTATTAGGGCAGGTGAAAGTATTATCATTATTTTGGGGGGTAATTGAATCCTAAAACTATTATCATCATTAGGCCCATATTTTAATAAACTATACTAGATAATGAATCATATTCTCTGTAAGAGTTTGTGGAAAATGCAGAAGCATTTTATATATGACTTTTTATTATAGAAACATGTATTAAATTCTAAGATCATAGCATGAAAATCCTCTTTATAGTGGGTATTTCTGTAGAAAGAAGAGTGGACATTTGATGTCTTGTACTCTAACTTGGAAACTGACAGAGTATGTAACAAAGGAGGAATAGAGCATTTTAAAGCCAGTGGGATAAGGCATAGAGCTCTGTGGGGGTTAGAAGACCCAAGCTGGGCCCTCCTCTACCATTTACATCTGTGTGGACTGAGGCATGTGACTTCATCTCTCTGAGTGTCAGTTCTCATATCTGTGAAGCAGAAAGGGTGAAACTTACCCCACAGGGATAAATGTGATAATGAATATTAGCATGTATATGTATTAAGAACCTTACAGAGTTTATAAGAATAAAAATATTATTATAGCACTTCATTAGTTTCTAAATTTCAGTTTTCTGAGTAAGAACTTTGTCAAGGACTATAGTTAGGATACACAAATCATTCCTCACCCTTTTTAAAACAAGAAGTAGTTTCTCATCAAACAATATCCCTTATAATTCATCTTTGATCCACACCTACACAAGGAACTTCCCTCAGAGGCCTTAACAATGTGCCTGGAGAGAGGACAGGTCCCCTTCTGGTTAACCAGGAGGATATCCTGGCTTCAGACAGGAACAAACATAGTACCAAAGATATCCCTTGCCTTTTTGTATTCCTTCACAATGTTCACATATAGTAACTCAGCTAGTCCCCTAGACAGCCTTTCATTCCTATGGAAACCTATTGACATATTTGTTTTCTTTTTTTAGATGAAGAAACTGAGGCTCAGAGAGTTTTGGTAATTTATCTACATTCATGCTCTACATTTTTTGAAGTTTGTTGGCAGCAGAGATCCATATTTGCATCTCCTCCTTCCAAAGTTAAATGTTCTCTTCATCTTCATGCTCTACTCCTCCAAAGTGATGAGCTCCCTTTGATGAGACAGAGACACAGCAAGACTCCTCCAGTCTTGCCTAATACCTAAGATTACAGGTTATACAATTCTAGACTGGAAAGCAACGTGAGAAATAATCGAGTTTAGCTCCCTCATTTAGAAAGGGGATAACTGAGATCCACAGAGGTATGAGAAGATCACAGAGACACCAGAACTGAGATGTCTTGCCCCCTTTTCCAATGTTCTACCTGTGACACCCACCACCCTCCATCAAGCTGCCAGTCAATAAAAGCTTGGGTCAAAATGCTTTTTATTACCTCTGACCCTCATGGAGGGGATAGGACAAGTAGAGAAATTGTAAATGTAAATCAAGTTGGACTAGGAAATAACTCATTTGCAAATGCTAACTGGCATGTATCTATAGTGCTAGCAAGAGGCTTGCCATTTGTTGGCTGGGTAAGAGCCTTGTCTCTACGACACTTCCATGAATATTGTATAGAGCATAGCTGCCATTTCTCTTGGGGCAAAATTCACAATGCTTTTCCAGTCGGTAAGCCTCTGCTTTGTATCCTTCTTTCTCCACAACCTCATCTCACACACCCTCCACCCTACTCTGTACACCAGACACAGAAGTTTCTCATGGTTCCTCCATGCATCATGGCTGTCACCTACCTCAGGGCTTTTGTATCTGCTCTTCAGCTCACTTTCTTTTCTTGGTAATTCCTGCAGATTTTAACTGATGTGCTCTCAGAGAGGTCTGCTTTGATCTCCCTTGTCTAGGTCCATTTCTTTAACCTAAGGTTTCGGAGTACACATTCCTTTTCTTCCACTGAACTCACTTCTACCGACTGTTTTTAACATTTACCTATAACTACAACTACAAATATATAGCTAATATATATGGAGAGCTTTGCATAAACCTTGAGGGTATTTGTGACCTTGTGTGTAATTTTTTTACATCCTTGAAATGGACATTTATCAGTCATTTTTCATGCCTAAGAGCTAATGGCTATCTTCATCATCTGTACCAATCTGAGGGATAATCACAATTACATGTGGCAGGAAATGGCTGAAGTTAACCCAAGGCAGTTACATACTCTACGAGCCATACAGTCTTCATGTGCCCCAATTATTGATCTTTAACTGATTTCCTTCTGAGGGATGTCCTGTCTCTTCTTAGCATGTGTGCCTTGTATGACAAAAAGAGTTTGTCATTGTGTCCAGTACGGTAATACTGAATCCGTGAGGCTTCTTATTTGCTCATGTCATCATCTGTCCTGCTTCATGTCTCTGTCAATGAATATTCATATGTCATGTCACATCTCTGTGAAGAGCTAGAAGATTGGTATGGTTATTCCTTTTTGACTTTTAATTCAGCAGAAATATTATATAATTTGTATCTCTTTTCCCTATAGGTGTGAAATTGAGACCATCGAAAATGACACGTATCAGGGCCTAAACCACCTCTCCATCTTGATATTGACAGGAAACCCTATCCAGAAGTTTTCCACAGAAGTCTTTTCTGGACTCTCAAGTTTACAGACTCTGGTGGCGGTGGAGACAAACCTACAGTCTCTAGAGGACCTTCGCATTGAATATCTCAAAAACTTGAAGGTGCTTAACGTGGCTCACAATCTTATCTGCTCCTTCAAGTTACCTGAATATTTTTCTAACATGACCAACCTGGAGTACTTGGATCTTTCCAATAACAAGATCAAAGTTATTTATCATAGTGACTTGCAGGTTCTACATCAAATGCCTCTACTCAACCTTTCTTTAGACTTGTCCCTGAACCCTTTATCCTTTATCCAACCAGGTGCCTTTAAAGAAATTAAACTCCATGAACTGACTTTGAGAAGTAATTTTGATAGTACAGATGTAATGAAAACTTGTATTCAAGGTCTGGCTGGTTTAAAGATCCATCACTTGGTTCTGGGAGAATTTAAAAATGAAAGGAACTTGGAAAGCTTTGACAAATATCTCCTGGAGGGACTGTGCAATGTGACCATTGAAAAATTCCGGATAGCATTCTTTGATGAGTTCTCAGAGGATATCACTGACTTATTTAATTGTTTGGCAAATGTTTCTACAATTTCTCTGGTGCATCTGTTTTTAAAGAGACCACGATACCTTCCTAAAAATCTCAGATGGCAACGGCTGGAAATGGTTAACTGTGAATTTGAAGAATTTCCCAAATGGGAGCTGGACTCTCTCAAGGAGTTTGTTTTCACTGCCAACAAAGGCGTGAGCACTTTTACTGAGATGAAGCTGGAAAGCCTTGAGTTTCTAGATCTCAGTAGAAATGACCTGAGTTTCAAGGGTTGCTGTTCTTACATTGACTTGGGGACAAACAGACTGAAGCATTTAGATCTGAGCTTCAATGATATTATTACCATGAGTTCTAACTTCTTGGGCTTAGAACAGCTAGAATATCTAGATTTCCAGCATTCCACCTTGAAACAGGGCAGTGACTTTTCAGTATTCCTATCACTCAGAAACCTCCGTTACCTTGATATTTCTTATACTCACACCCAAGTTGTCTTCAAAGGCATTTTTGATGGCTTGGTCAGCCTCCAAGTCTTGAAAATGGCTGGCAATTCTTTTCAGAACAACTTTCTTCCAGATATTTTCAAAGACCTGACTAACTTGACCATTCTAGACCTCTCTAAGTGTCAGCTGGAAGGGGTGTCCCAGACAGCATTTGGCTCGCTTCCTAAACTTCAGTTGATAAATATGAGTCACAACAACCTCTTGTCATTGGATACACTCCCTTATGAGCCTCTCCCCTCTCTCCAAATTCTGGATTGCAGTTTTAATCGAATAGTGGCCTCCACGGAGCAAGTACGACAGCATTTCCCAAGTAATCTAGTTTCCTTAAATCTTACTCGGAATGACTTTGCTTGTGTTTGTGAACACCAGAATTTCCTGCAGTGGGTCAAGGACCACAGGCAGCTCTTGGTGAAAGTGGAAGAAATGGTGTGTACCAAACCTTTAGACATGCAGGACACGCCCCTGCTGAGTTTTAGGAATGCCACCTGTCAGAGGAGCAAGACTATCATAACTGTGTCGGTGTTCACCATACTCATGGTTTCTTTGGTAGCAGTTTTGGTGTATAAGTTCTATTTCCACCTGATGCTTCTTGCTGGTTGCAAAAAGTACAGCAGAGGCGAAAGCACCTACGATGCCTTTGTTATCTACTCAAGCCAGGATGAAGACTGGGTGAGGAATGAACTGGTAAAGAACTTGGAGGAGGGGGTGCCTCCCTTTCAGCTCTGCCTTCACTACAGAGATTTTATTCCTGGTGTGGCCATCGCCGCCAATATCATCCAGGAAGGGTTCCACAAAAGCCGGAAGGTTATTGTTGTGGTGTCCCGACACTTCATCCAGAGCCGGTGGTGCATCTTTGAGTATGAAATTGCCCAGACCTGGCAGTTTCTTAGCAGTCGTGCCGGCATCATCTTCATTGTCCTGCAGAAGGTGGAGAAGTCCCTGCTGCGGCAGCAGGTGGAGCTGTATCGCCTTCTCAGCAGGAACACTTACCTGGAGTGGGAAGACAGTGTGCTGGGCCGGCACATCTTCTGGAGACGACTCCGAAAAGCCTTGCTGGATGGTAAACCATGGAGTCCAGAAGAAACGGCGGATGCAGAAAACAACTAGCATGAAATGGTAACCTCTGCCTGGGGAGGAAAATCTCCCATGGGGCTCTGTGCCCAGCTGGACCCAGGACTTGTTCAGTTAACGAGTACTAAATGCTGCGATGTCCCTGGCATTATGCTAGGGGCTGATGGTTCAGTGGTGCACGAGGTTTACAGGACTGCTGACCTCATAGAGTTTAGTGCAGAGGGAATAATAGTGTGCTAAATCACATACCTCCAGGTGCATGCTTCCACCAGATCAGCTCAGGACTCCATGGCATGGAAAGTCAACTCAATTCTTATCCCATCAAACTCAATTAGATCTAAGAGATGGGGCCCCAGAGAGATCAGGAAAAGATGCAATTCTTCACCTGGGTTTTTGGAATGGAAACTACCTCATGTTTTACATGCTAGCTCTCTTAAAGATGTTTGGGCAGTTTTAACTGAACAAGGTCTTTGCTCACCTTTCCCTCTTCTACTGAATGCAACTTAAATTCCACTCAACTCAGAAGACTCCTTATTCAGACCCCTTCGCCTCCACTTGAAGTGGGTTTCTTTACAAAGGTTAAAGTCTAGTTACTGATTCCCAAGGAAATCTGATTAACACATATCCACAAACATCCTGGCCGTTCTTTAGTATGTTCTATTTATTAGCGAATCGTGCCTGGTGCATTTTTGTTTTTACAAAAATCCAGTTCTCATTTTTCATGTTTCCTCTATAAACTCTTATCATAAATAAGACTGTTAGAGACATGCTGGAAATTTCCATATTTAAGCACTATCATTCAAGCAAATATGTAAAATACACTCCATCACTTTGTCACTTGATGTCACTCTAAAAGTTATTTCCTACTAGGTTATGACTGTCATGAAGGAAACATTAAAATAATTTGGTTGAAAGTGGCACTTATTTTAATAGAAAGGGACAAATCCAAATTCCCAGTTCTGTAATAAGCAATTCGGAGCTAAGGGTATGCCAAGAAATAGGTTGTCCTGGAGGGCAGTTCTTAATGGTCCCAGAAACACAGGGCTGATACAGCTGGGATGACCACGCAACACGAACCACAGCAGTCGCTTCTGCAGGAAATGAGTATTTGCTGATGGAACATTGACTTGTCCAGGGGATTATGAAATAGTTCAAGGTGGGAAGTGCACACTGCTGCTTCCTGTTGAGTACTACTCCCCATGACCACATTCAGGAAAGAGTAGATATTATCACTGAGAAAATAGTCTCACTGAGGTTAATGTGGTCATGTTAAGGGGAATTCTTAGAAGAACACACACCCTTCTTCTTCTGCAAGAACAATAAAGTAATCTGGAAAATATGGTTGTCAAAACTGAAAACATAAAACAGAACCCAGGAGTGTGTTTGTGGCTGTTTCAGAGTATATTTTGGTTGGAGCATCACTGGAGTTGTTGAACATGCCTGGGTGTGCTTATAGGTCTTACATGGCAGTGAAAGTAGATCTGTGTCTCTGTGTGCATGCCTCTATGTGTTGCTGTCTGTGTCTGTGTGTATGCAAGAGTGTGTGTGTCTGTGTGATCATGTCTGCATGGAACAGTGTGATTCTATTGCAAGGGGAATATGTGCATTTGATGTGAATGTCCACAGCTGTTTGAGATAGTTTCTCTACTCCTGTGTTTGTATGTGATTGCTTATATACAACACCTGTGTTAGATTTGCGCATGCCCGAAGCCGTGTGTTTTTGTGTGTACCTAAGCTATCATGAGTGTGCTTCTGTTCATATTTGAGTGCGGGTTCTGCAGATGTGTGTTAGTTAAAGCAAATATCCAAGACCCCAAGGAGGAAAATCAAAATGAAGCTGGAATGTTTCTTGTATACATGGTTGATGCTGGCCTCCTTGCCATCAGTCCCTCTCCCAGATGGGGATTCTGAAAATTGCAGGTGAAGCCGATAAGGAGGGAAAGAAACAATAGGATGGAAACATAAGGGGAGGAAAGAGGAAAGTCAGACCAGGAGCAGGTTCTTTGAAGCCATTTAAGTTCTCTGGATTAAAAAGAGACCAGAAGTGGAGTAGAGAGAAATTAATACTAATTAGAATGCCTTCAATTTGTGTAATACCCTACAACTTAGAGCATAGTCACACAATTATGACCACATCTGAATTTCTTATTATCTGGGGGAGGTAGCAAGTTAAGAATTAATTTCCCTATTTTACAGTCATGAAAACTGAAGCTGAAGGAAGTAAGTTTATTATCAATAGGCTGCAGTGTAAGTGAACGGCCGGGCCTGAACTTGGGCCCACAGCCTCCTTGGGGCAGCTCACTTTCCACCGCACCCCAGTGCTTCACGCTTTAAGTCAGTAAAACAAGAAGTGAAACCGCTGTAGTTCTCTGGGAGTCAACACTGGTCAAGAGTTTTTCACTGAAACCACGAATCATTAGGCAAATACATATGCATATATATATATGTAATATATATACTGAGTGATTTATTCATAACACTTTCCTTTTTATAAAAGGATGTGAGGGAGATTCAAACAAAGTATTCCTGGACAATAAGGGGACTTGACAAGAGGTAGAAGAGCTGGACAAAGGACAACAAAGAGGAAAGGAAGACACTAGGAGTAAACTTTAATACCGTGCTTCCCATTCAGACCCCAGAGAGCTCCCCCAACCCACTAGTGTTTTGGATAGTCGGAGAGCGTGGCTTCTAGAGAAAGCCACAACTCAGACTTAACCATTTACCATGTCTGTTCGGGGCTTCACGTTTATGAGCGCCTCGCTAACTCCAGTATAAAATGGGGGTGGGCTATTACTCTCTGAACGGCTGTCAGTATTAAGCATGATTGCGTGTATAAGGGATACTATTTTTACGGAGGACTAATCCTCTGGGATTTCATAAACGGTGAACTGAACAAAATGTTGAGTGGCCTTCTCAAAACAAAAACCAAAAAACCAACATTTTAGCAATTGCTGTTTTCCCAACCTGTGGGACCACACGAAGGCTGTAATTAGTCCGTTTCTTTCTGACTCAGCTCCCACCCACAGGATTGTCAGAACCCCAGCCGCCTTTTGGACTTTGTTACCTCTCTAGAAATCACCAGCAGGTTCCTGGAGGGTCTTATACAAACACAGTCCTCCACAAGGATGATCTCCCTCTGTGAGGGGAAGGTGCATGTCCATTCATCTTTTGCTGCCCCAGCCCTGAGCTTGATGGTCTGCACAGAACAGACATCTGTTTACTTAAAGAATTCATGAGTGAATGAAGACCCACCTCTACAGGGAGGCTGTCCTCTGTGTCTCAAGGCCTTTAGAATCCAGACCACAGCTCTTTGCCGCACATGCAGTGTCTGGGGCTCTAGACTTCTACAGCTATTTCTTGTCTCTGCTGTCTCCATGGATGTTCTCAACCTCTTCCTCCACTCAGTTCCTTAACTCCCAAGTATTCCAAAAGTTACTTTGCTGAAGAAGGGAAGAGGACTTCCAATAGTTATCCTTAGTCGCTATTTTTAGGTCCTACTCTACCGGTTTATGTATGATATCTGATTTAAATTCACATACCACATTATTATTACCCATTAGGAAACAAAGACTCTGAGGCTATAAGTAACCTATCCAAAGTCACACAGCTGGTAAATGCACAGCTTGAATTTAAACCTAGTCTCTCTTCTATCAGCAGCCAATGCGGCTAGGTGGTTTCCCTGCCTTCCCTCCATTTATTATAGAGATTTTAGTATACTATTCTTTACTTTTATTTTCTCTTCGTATGGCCAGAGCTCAATTCCAGAACCCAGATATGAAGCTGAAACCAAAAGATGGGTGTTGGTTTGAAGGCTGAACTTTATATGAGATATCAAGTGGTCCATGAACAACCATTTTCTCACAATGGAGGACTAAGCCCTTCCCACTTCAACTCTCTTTTCCAACAGAGTGCACTCTTTTCCAAGATGTTCCCAGGATTTTCATGCAAACAGGTCCATCCAAATGTCCTTCCAGGTGGACCAACTGATTCTTATTTATACCAAGTACCCAACACCCTAAACTCAGGGATCCTTTCTGCCACATGATTTTAAATAAGGCTATTCCAAAGACACAGATATAGTGAAAAGAAGGGACACATGTATCCCAATGTTCATAGCAGAAGTGTCCGCAACAGCCAAACTGAGGAAGGAGCCAAGATATCCTTCAGCAGATGAATGGATAAAGAAGATGTGGTCCATACATAACAATGGAATATTGCTCAGTGGTCAGAAAGGATGAATACCCACCATTTGCATTGACATGGATGGAACTGTAGGAGATTATGCTGAGTGAAATAAGTTAAGCAGAGAAACACAGTTATCATATGGTTTCACTCCTATGTGGAACATAAGGAATAGTGTGGAGGACCACAGGGGAAAGGAGGGAAAACCAAATAGGAAGAAATTAGAGAATGAGGCAAACCATGAGAGACTCTGGACTCTGGGGAAACAAACTGAGGGTTACAGAAGGGAGGGCGGAGGGAGCCTGGGATAACCAGGTGATGGGTCTTAAGGAGGGCACATGTTGCGATGAGCACGGGGTGTTATATGCAACCGATGAATCACTGAACATCACATCAAAAACTAATGATGTACTATATGTTGACTAACTGAACTAAGTAACTAACGAACTAACTAACTAACTAAAGCTATTCCTTTCCATGTCTTCATTAAATGGCACCAGAAAGCAACTTGATATGGACCTGATATTCATCCTCTGAACTCATCAGCTTTAGCAATGTACCTTATCACAGGGTTTAAAGTGGACTGTCTGGAGGAGAAGCAACCTAGCATGAAACTTACACAGTGTTTCCTACTGGCACAATCACTCTCCCTTTCTTTAGCTTGGGTAAATGAGAGGACCCAATCACTCAGAGTACAAGAGTGCGAATTTCATCCTACCACTTAGGATGCTAATAATCTATTTTGCTAATTGAAGATTAATACTGATGCTTTGAAAATCAGAAATGGCTGGAAAGTCTGACTTTTAATTTCTTCCCATGTAATATTCTAGCATTTGTTATTAAATATAGCAGGTGTAAGGGTTGCCTGGGTAGCTTAGTTTGTTAAGGATCTGACTCTTGATTTTGGCTCAGGTCATGATCTCAGAGTCATGAGATCGAGCCCCGTATTATGGGCCTCCATGCTGGGCATGGAGTCTGTTTGAGATTCTTTCTTTCCCTCTCCTTCTGCCCCTCCACTCCCCCCAAATAAATAAATAAATGGGGTGCAGATTTAAAAAAATCTTATGTGGACTTCTATATGGAGGTGCCAGTCCAACAGATGTGTATGATGGATTTGGGTTTGGGTCCTGGTTCTGCCACACTTTCATAATCTAATTTTGAACAAGTTTCTTAAGCTGATTCTAGTTTTTCTAGAGTAGCAAGGGTAACTATTTCCTATGGTACAGGGTTACTATGAAAGTACAATAAAGAGTGAAAAGGAGACACAGCATAACTCTAAATTTACCTGCTTGAAGAATCTATCTTAACAATAGGAAATATCCCAAGCCTGATATGAAGTTGAAATAGAAAACTGGAATCCTGAAGGTCTCTAAGGCAGAAGGTCTTACACCCCTAGTAAAATTCAACATTCAATACGTGGAGGGGGGGGAGAGTGAAAAGAGGAGGCAGGGCCCCAGCTCTGAAACACACCAGATTACCAGACACTGCTGCTAGAATTTACAAAGGGGCAAAAGCCATAGTCTGCTGTTGACCTTCCTTCCTCCCTCCCTCCCTTCCTTCCTGCTTTCTTTCCTTCCTTCCTTCCTTGTTTAAAGAGACAGAGGGAGTGGGAGAGGGCTACAGAGGGAGAAGGAGACAGAATCCCAAGCAGGCTCCATGCCCAGTATGCAGTCCTATGTGGGGCTCCAACTCATGATCCTGAGATCATGACCTGTGTTGAAAACAAGTTGGAAGCTTAACTGGCTGAGCCATCCAGGTACCACCATACTCTATTTTTAATGGAGCAGAATCCTGGCCTGGTGGAGGTGGACAATAAACTGCCTTGCCTAGGAGGGTAGAAAATGAGATCTGGTCTAGGTTCTCCATTTACATGTTGTATAATTGTGTGAAAGTCATTCAAGTGCCTTGTGGCTCAGATTTCAATATGGAAAATAGGAGTAATAGTACCTTCTGGGCAGACCTCACTTGGCTATAATGATAATGCTGACAATAATAACAACCATTGCCTTTAACTGACCAATCATTTTGTGCAAAGGCTTTGTATGTACTAACTCATTTGCCTTATCACATCAATGAATTAGGAAGATACTAATTATTTCCAAGTTACAGATGAGGAGACTGACACTTGGAGACATTTTACAACGTGGCCAAGGTTACCTGCTAATAAATGGGAGTTCTGAGGTTAGGATGTAAGAGCACTTCCACTTCACAGGAAGGACTATTTAACACTGTTCTTTAACCAGAGCAGTGCCCTCTCAAAATTAAATAAATAAATAAAATGCATAAAACCTCTTATCTCACCGTAGTACTTTTGACTGATATTAACCAAAGGGAATTTTTACTGTTGTTACTTTTTTAAAATTATGTTTTTAAATTTTTATTTATTTATTTGACAGAGAGAGATCACAGGTGGGTAGAGAGGCAGGCAGGGAAGCAGGGTCCCTGCTGAACAGAGAGCCCGATGCAGGGCTTGATCCCAGGACCCTGAGATCATGACTTGAGCCAAAGGCAGAGGCTTAACCCACTGAGTCACCCAGGAGCCCCTGTTGTTTCTTATTGACATTAATATCACAGCCATATGAGGGGCTGGAAAAAAGTTAATCAAAGATACCCATGAATAAAGATTTTTAACAACGGACAAATCAGGAGCACAAGATGATGGTCTTCCTGTAAACAGCATGCTGAAGTAGCTGTATCACTTTTCAGTCAGTCTGACCTCTTGATGGGAATCACTGACTGGTGACTTAACAGAGATTATGGGGGAAGTTCCAAAAGCTAAGGACTTTCCAGATGGTTGGAATAAGATCACACACTCTGGGTTGTGTTATGGAGATCACCAGTATTTTCAGTTCAAAGTGAAACCTGTGGAAGAAGTAGTTGATCAAAAGGAACTAAATCGGGGCACGTGGGTGGCTCAGTGGGTTAAAGCCTCTGCCTTAGGCTCAGGTCATGATCTCAGGGTCCTGGGATGGAGTCTCACGTGGGGCTCTCTGCTCAGCGGGGAGCCTGCTGCCCACCCCCAGCCACACTCTACCTGCCTCTCTGCCTACTTGTGATCTCTCTCTGCCAAATAAATAAATAAATCTTAAAAAAAAAAAAAAGACCTAAATACATGGAGGACCACGTGTGCTCATCCAGTTGCTGCGAATTTCCCTGTGAGTGAGGTACGACTTTCCTCAGTTTAGCAATGAGGACATGGATGAGTCACACGTCCAAGGTCACACAGTTTATATGCATTAATAATAGCTAACATTTGTTTCCCCCTCCAGTACATCCTGGGGGCTGTTCTTATTCTGTATAGTAATTCATTTAATTGTTAAAATGATCCTGTTGGACAAGTACTTGGTGCTAAAGCTATGAAGATTTGCCATTTCTCAGATAAAGAAACTGAGGGGCAAATGTGAAATGTCCAGCCGGAAGACGAAGGAACAGGGTATGAACCCAAGCTGGCCTGATTTTCCAGGGCTACATTCCTCCCGCCATGAGACAAACGCCCTGGTGTCCTGGCTACTCTACCGGGGGTAGCCAGAGGAGTGACTGGAGAATAATGTAGACAAGGTCAGTAACTCCCATGCCATCTAGAAATTGAAAGTTTAAAAGGCAGTGTCTGCTCTTCGCCTTGATCTCTACAGAAATAGAGATGATACCTCTCTGTGACAGTGCTAAGTGACAATTCTGAGTGTAAATGTGCTTTTTGGCACAAATTGTCCTGTCCTAATAGTCTTGATTATAATTATAAAATAATGGGTTTCTGAAAGGCTGCGAGCAGTTCTGGGAATGGCAGTAAGGGCTTAGAAACGACATGTTGTTTATGCGAGAAGTGTTCTGTTGAAAATTAAACCCACGTTTAGGAGAAAGGATTGTGTTGTATGCTCTTAAGAAACGCTCTTGCTGTGTAATTAAGTCAAAACCAGTCAGTTGCCAATTTGAGTTCTTGTCTCACACGAATGATGCCCCATTTCCTATGAGCCAAGTGGCAGGACTGACCTAAAAATGACCCAGCCTGGTTCTTATCCCCTGCCTGTCCCCACACCCCCACCCTAGAACCTTGGCAGGCCATCTTCCCATGGTCCATCTGTGAAGTGTGGTTCCAAGGTCCATCTTCCTTCCGGGGACCCTCTCTTATCTTTCCCTTAAGATTCTTGGAGGTCTTCCCACCTCCACAATAAAGAATGAACACTTATTGTTGAAGGGATTTCCTAGGAGGCCCTATATGGAAATAAGGAGTTAAAAAAAAAATGTGATAAAGTTTTAGAGCTCTGAACTTCTCGCAAAATCCCCAGAGAAGCTGTCTCTGACTTCACTTCTTCTAAGGGTAACAGAAGTCTCTCTCTGAAGGTCAGAAAGTCTTCTCTGTTCCAGGATTCTGAAGTTACATTAAGCTAGTAAATCTACCATGTTTTCTTGGGTCTCTAGGTCACTGTGTCTTTCTCATTTGTTCTGTGTTCTTCTAGCATCTTCTCCCACCCTTTATTTGTACTAAGGACTTTAGGTAGCTTACAATGGAGACAGTTTTAATGGAACTATTAAAAATGGAACCAGTGTATCAAGATGATAAAGTTTACCACCTCTGGGTTTTTAAAAAATGCTTGGCTTAAGAATCATTTGAGGACTTTAATTATCTATTTCCATCCATTTTCTAGATACGTTTATGATCCTTAGGAATTCTGATTTAGTATCAGAGATGGGGCCTAAGGAATCTGTATTTTGAAATGCTGCCCAAGTGATTTTAATGCACAGACAGATCTGAGAATGACAGTTATAATAGAAAGTGGAGGACAATATACCACATTTAATATGGTTACTGGTTTTGTCCTTGAGAATATTGCTACAATTCATAACAGCCAAGGCAAGGTCCACAGGATGGAATATGTGATCCTTCTTACAAAGGGAAGTGAGGCACCCCCTCTTGGTCAGATCATTTTTCTCTTTCACTCTGTGTGGTTATTCCCCCTTTATTCTCCTAGGTCAGACCCACTGTGATGCTAGCGCTGGCCTCTTTGATTCTGAGCTTACAATATCCATTTAGACATTGTGACCTAGGTTCTTATTTGCTTCTCCTAGTGTGGTGCCAATTTCTCTTCTTCATCTTGCATAAACTTACACCAGAAAAATGTCATGGTCTGCTCTGAACTTGCTGAGGCATCTGCTGCCAATTTTAGTTTTCTGATTTTTCATTCCAAAATAAATAAAAATAAAACCTGTCAGTTCTACTTTTGCAAACTGACTACTCAACTTGCCATTGACTATCAAGATTCCGAAAATGGTTTTCTCTGGGAAACGCCAGGATCTCCTGTGCAAAGACTGCCTGAACCACTGTGAGTCTTCCCAGGAACCTCTTTTTCAGTATTGTTGGGGGACAGGTGAAGGTTGATAGTTAGAAGCTTTGGCCATAAGTTCGAGGTCCTGAATCCTCAGAAGGAGTGTACTGTTCCTCAGTGGGGAAACAGCTACTGTAGAAACTTTCTACATTCAAAGAGCACTTTTGACATTCATGGCAGTGGTGCCTGGGTGGCTCAGTGGGTTAAAGCCTCTGCCTTCAGCTCAGGTCATGATCCCAGGGTCCTGGGATCGAGCCCTACATTGGGCTCTCTGCTCAGTAGAGAGCCTGCTTCCCCCTCTCTCTCGGGCCTGCCTCTCTGCTGTCAAATAATCTGATCTCTCGCCGTCAAATAAATAAAATACCTGATCTCTCCCTATCAGATAAATAAAATCTTTTAAAAAAAGAAAGAAAAAAAAAGAAAGAAATTCATGGCAAAGCATGAGTCTCAGCTAGAGCTGTGAATCCTTTCCATACATCATCTTTGGTTGGATTGTCTGTAGTTGCAATGTCTTGTCCAGGTCTGAGAGCTGAGAACCACAAAGAGCAGGGAACACCTTTGTCAGTTACTAGAACATTGGCTGCTGAGATCAGGTGAATGAGCAGAGGCAGTGGCAGTGTGGTTCAGAGCCTTGCCCTGGACTCAAGTCTCTTGCCTATAAAATGGGACACTGGGGTTGGGTCAGGATTTTCCAAAGTGGCCTATGATTTTATGTGGTTAACAGATGAAAGTATATTACTGTTAATGATTATGTATATATTCTCATGGTTATTTTCTGTTTATGATAGGTTTTGTGAAGAGTGAGGAATATGATCCCTTAACAATGCATATTTAAGTTTACAATGTGGACCTTTTTTAAAAAAAAAAATTAAAAAACAAAAACAGAGAACAAAATGAATAATACAATAGGTATGTGGGAAATCAATTTGATATTGCCATGAGAAAGTTTACCTATGGGAAAACAATGGACCAAGTGACTCCTGAAGGTCAAGCCAGCTCTCTGACATTCTAGTATGTTCATCTCTACAGGAGAATTTCCTTATCTATAAAATGCAAGGTCTGGAGTAAATGTCATTTCCAGCAATTCTGTTCTATGATTAGAGGCGTGACTCCAACATGCAGATGTTCCAGCATCCTTAACATGTGGTTCTAGCATTTTAAAACTTGTGATACAGTATGAAAATGGGACACTCAATAAGAAAGTTGTAGTTTAGGGGTGCCTGGGTGGTTCAATGGGTTAAAGCCTCTGCCTTCAGCTCAGGTCATGATCTCAGGGTCCTGGGATCGGGCCCCGAGTCGGGCTCTCTGGTCAGTGGGGAGCCTGCTTTGTCTTCTCTCTCTGCCTGCCTCTCTGCCTACTTGTGATTTCTATCCGCCAAATAAATAAATAAAGTCTTAAAGGAAAAAAAAAAAGAAAGTAGTACTTTATTCATGCATTTATATTTTTTTCCCATTCTCCCTTATTTCTGGAAAAGGTTTAGCTATCAACTGAATTGAGTGGCAAGTGAAAGACTAGGGAAGAAAGAATTAGGACCATTCAATGGAGCATTGACCCCACCACTATGTGTTGACCAAACAGACCCTTGATCTCTTTGTCCCTTGGTGTCTCTCTCTTTGTCCATGGGGTGAATCGTTTATGGAGTCGCTTCTCTGACAGCTACAAGAATCAAATGTAAGAGAGGATTCAAGAAAATTGAGAAAGGGCTATATAGATAGGAAAAGTTAGTATCACATGGGATTGAAAACTCCTTGAAGGAAGGGTTCCTCTTCTTAGTGGTATGATCCAATTGTATAATCCCAAGAAGACTTCCCTTCTTGCCTATTCATTTAAAAAGCAGTAAAATTCACCCAGGTGTCACTTTTATAAGATTCTTCTATAGTTTGGTGATGTGTTACTTGGCTAGTTCAAATTAAAGTTCTCTTTAAACTAGTTTGTCTAAATCCAAGCACTTTCTTACACTCTAGTGCTTGCAATTATCCTTTCCCTTTCCCACACTTGACATTTAAAGTGATATCTCACAGGCTCCTAAACAGTTAGTGAGGAAGGCACAGTCTGACCCCGGTGTCTTCCACCATCTGTGTATTCTTGCCAGTTAAGAGTAAACACTCTGTGTACATTTCACAATTGGCGATTGGTAACAGCACAGACCTGTGGTTACTTGTTCCTTCCTGTTCTTAAAATGCCAGCCACGATTATCCCTTCTATCACTGTGGGGCTGCTATCATCCCTCAGCCATATGCCACCGCAAACAGCCACCAAAGATGTACGCAGTGGACACACTGCCAGACCTCGCAGGCTCTTCCATTCTCAAGCCTTGAGGGCAAGCCTCGAGGTCAAGCCTCCCCCTTCCTGAGCTGTGGCACCTTTCTGTAAGTCATTCTTCCTCCTTTGCCTGCCACAGGCCCTTGTCTTTGCCCTTTGCTGGCTCCCACAACAGTTTTGAAAGAACCTTGTCCAATCATCTGGGGTTCAATTCTGATGCCATTCTCATCTGTCTAAATGTCACTTTGATCTTCCTTCTTTTGCACTTTTTACTGGGCATGAAGTTGGTCCTTACGGAGGAAGTCCTCTCTCCCACCCACTCCACCTTGAACTGTCAGGATCCCACTTTTCTCATTTTCTGAATTTTTTTCTTCCTTCACTCTTTTCCTTCCCTTCTTATCTGTGAACTCCATTACCCGCTTCTGCACGTGACAATGCCTACTGCATTCCCCAAAGAATGTGCCTTTTCTTCTTCTGATTGTGAAGAACACAATCTCAGGAATCAGACAGATCTGTATTCTGATGCCACGTCTTACATATCTGTCTTGCTCGCCTCAGCTATAAAGTGAGGATACCTACACCAACCTCTCAGATTTGTCGGCAGTTTAATTAGCGAGAGTAAAGCTCTCACTTCCCTTTATCTCCTTGAACATTTTCTTCATTTTACTCATTCTTATATCTACATTTATGGAGAAGATACTCCATTGTTAGCACATTGCAAAGCACGTAAGGTGGCAGAGATGAAAAACAAAGACATTTTCCCAAAGTCGTGGGGTTCAGATTCAAATTGGTAAGGGACATGTGTCAACAAACAATTCACACACACACATACATGCACAGATTGTTAAGCCAACATGCGGCGGGTTGTTCTGCTTAGAAGCAATCATGGAAGGCTTTACAGAAGAGGTGTTATTTGAACTAGAAATTTTAAAAGAATAGCTCTCCAGATGGACCATGGAGGAGGCCAAGGAAAGGGAATTCTTAAAAGGAATGGTAAAGGATTAAATCTGTGAAATATTAGTAGAAAAGCATGGTGCTAGCACAGAGGGGTGGAAAGAATATAGTAGAAATAGTTCGTTGTGTAGTGCCAATAGTTAATTGACATCAGTTGACCTTGGAAAAGTTATCTGTCAGAATTCTTTCTCAGTTTGTTCACCTTTCAATTAAGGATATTGTATTAAACAAATTAGTACAAGCAAAGGACAGGCCACATAGCAATTGCTCAAAAATATGAATTCTTTTTGTGTACTTTAGTTAAGAGATGGAGAAGATCCTATCAGAACAAAAGACCAGGTAATTGCCTAGCATCAGGCCCCCGGACTGCAGTGCCTGGGGCTTAAAGGACTCAAGTTTTCATCCTGGTGCTGCTGCGACCCTGCTGTGTGACAGTGGGGAAGTTATAACTCCACTTGACGTAATGTGACTTGTGACTCGTTTTGCTTTAAAAGCTGAACCCTGGGGGTAACCGCACCCTCCATTTCAAGGAACGAGAAGACATTCTGGAATGTTGCAACATCAGGGGTGGAGAATCACCGTCATAAGGGGAATATGTCATTGGCTGTAATTGTCTGTTGCATAACAGGGTCACAGAATTTCTTCTTCCCTTTTTTTTTTTCTGCCCGAGGGTCAAAGATTCGTGATATGGCAGTTCTACTTTCCTGGAGGAGACCCTGCAGTTGAACGAAATCAATCCCTTAGATACTAGCAGCGATAGAGCCAGCAACCAGAGAATGTTCATTGAGTGGACAGTTTTTTACCAGATGGTGAAAAGGTACAGAGAGAAGAGATAGCTACCTCCCGCCCTCTAGCAGATGCCAGCTGAGCCACAGAGAGAGAATGTGGAGCACCACGGAAAGAAATCTTCCAAAGAACCCTGTACGATGGGGCATGTTTTTGTCAGGCTTGGGCCTGGGATTCCCGGTCTTTCTCTGGTCATCTCCTGTTCTGTGTCATGTCGCAGGGACAGAGAGAGGCACGGCCTGGATTTGAACCTGATCGGCCTGTTCTGCTGAAGGATGCTGACTGCGGATGAAGCAGACTCCTGCTGCAGTAGTGGTGGTAGTCGCAGGGGTAAAGTGATGTGAATGCTCTTCCTCCTGACAATGAGACACCTGGACAGAGGTGGAGGGGAGGGGGCGGGGAACCATGAGGGGTGACCCGCAGTAGTTCTGCTTACTGCTGTGTTGCGCGCGAGCGTGTGTGTGTGTGTGTGTGTGGTCACTTAGAAGCTTTTATTCAACATTCTGTCTGATGCAGGAATTCCTTCTGCTACCACAAAACAATAAGCATTTAAATCATACTAATGAAAAACATCAATAACTATGAATGTCATTTATACTAAATGAGGCAGGCTTTGGGCACTTTCCATCTGCCAGCCAGCATTGCTGAGCATTTTTACATGTATCATCCCATTTAATGACCCCAGAAGTCCCAGAAGGTGGGTGTCCTCATCACCACCATTTGGCAGAGGAGGGGACTGACCATCAGGGAGGTTGAACTGCTTCTGCTAAATCACTTAGGCAGGATATCCTAGCTGGTGAGATGGAAGACCAGGACCCACGTGTGCCTGATTCCAAATCCTGCCCTCAAACATCTCTCCTACATGACTGTTTGGATAATGTCTAAAACTCCGGTGACGGGGCTGATTATTCCCCCGAGTGTCTCATTTCATTGTTTGACAGTTCTGTTGACAGATATGTGGATAGAAAGATTTAAACGGAGCCCAAATCAGCCTCCCTCTGCATCAGTATTGGACTAATATTTTCATCTGCAATGTGGCAGAAGGGCTGATACTTGTTGCTTTGTAGGTATTGGGAGGAGAAATAAAGGCTTATGAGAAGTGGAGTAGGAGCCCGCCTCTGCCCTTTGATCATCAGGAATCTCCTAGTCAGCTGGAAACAAAACAAAACAAAACAAAAACAACAACAACAACAAAAAACAAAAAACCACTTTTGTCCTGGGGTAGGGACACCATTCTCAAAGAAGCTTCTTCCCCCTCTCCCCCTCCCACAAACTTGGCTGTTTGACCCTCTTTGAGTCACTCACTGAGCTATTTGGGATGTAGTAAATGCTCAGTGAATCCACACAGACGTTCCTTCCTCTGTGACCTCCATGAGGAATACAGTTTGTCTAGGTTGCCCACCAGTTTCTCTGCAGTGTATTGGGGTACTGAGCGTTAGGTACTACATGAAATGGGGGGATGCATGTGAGACAGGCAGCATAGCATCTGGCTCATGTTTCCTGTGCAGTTCACATGGGGTTGCCTTCCATGACTAGCTGCTGAGCAAACGCTGAATGGGGCATCAGGAAGCAACAGACTAGTTCCTATAGGCATGGAAACTAAAGGAGGCAATTGAGAATCCCTATCTGGTAGTTATCCTGTCCCCCACAGCCTGGAAGTCTGAATAGACAATTCCAGAATCCTGTGCCCACTCATTTAAAAGTCTTGACGGAGCTCCTACTATCTGCCAGGCTCTGAAGCGGAGTGACATTCAAAGCAAAACAAAACAAAGCATGATGTCCATGCCCAGGAGGGTCAAAATCAAGCAGTGGATGCGGGGAGGAGCAGTGGGATCGGCACATTCCTAAAAGTGTACGCCAAGTGCCGTGGGTGACCAGGAAGCTAACTGGTCATTAGGGCTTACTGATGTGGGGCACCTTCTCCATGACCAGGATTCTTCAAACTGCCTGATAGGAAGGAACTCATTTACTGACTTCCCATTCTATAGATAGGAACGTCAGGTGCAGAGCAGTGAGGAACTGAGTCCTAGATCGTTACAAATCCAGAGGTCATAGAAGTGTGATTTGAACTAGTCTGGAGCTAGACCACACTCCACGCCATGCCTCTATCTTAGAGTAGATTAGAATTCGGAAAACATTTTCTGGAATGTCTGCCATGGTTTTGTTCCAGCTAGGGGTGAGAAAAAGTATCATTCTTCATCCCGGGGTTACTGATTGAGTTGAGAGAGAGGCAGACCTATGAACTTATGGTTCCATTGTAGCATGATATGCGGGAGGCAAAGACTAGTGATTAAGAGTATGGAGCCTAAATGCCAGAAGGACTACACGTAAGCTGTGTGACCAGGGCAGGTTATTTAACTCCTCTGTTCCTAAGTTGCATCATCCTGCCTGCTAACATGAAGATACTTGCCTCCGAAAATTACAGTGGGATACAATAAAGAGATACAATGTATAGAAAGTGATTGGCACACCATCACCTAATATGCCCTCAATAAGTGAGCCCTACTATTGTACTTCTGTTCAATAATAAAAGGATAGAAGAGAAAGGGCTGGAAAGGTAATACCTTAACTTCTTAAGGTATTAGGAAACGGCGAAGCTCTTTACTCCAGGAAGGGACTTCAGTTCTGTCACTCAGGTAATGATGTGGTAGATGGATCGAAGGGAGGGAGACCAGCGCCAAAGGCCAGTGAGTAGAGCATGGAGGCCATACTGTCGACTGCTTTGCTGAATGCCAAAGAGATACCTGATCTTGTGAGAGAAGAAACTAAAGGATCATGAGACCTGGAAACCCTGGTCCCTTTTATCTCCATCCTGTAAAGCATGGAGTGAAACTTTCAGGGCCACAAAACAATCTGTTCTTTCTGGGAGAAAGTAGCAGCAGTGTCTCCCGTGGTCTGACCCAACAACGTGGGCTCTGCTCATTCGTCTCAATAGCTCAAGCACTAGATATATATAGAACCATGGTGACAACGGGTAGAAGGTAATTTAATTTGAACAAAAGCCCCAAGTGGAAGAGAGAGGAGGCCCTTCTGAATGTAAACGCCTAACATGCATAGCTTTGTTTTTATTATTTTTGTATCTCCTAGCAAAGGCTCAATCTTGTTATGTCTGCAGTTGCATTTGGCCAAACACCACAGGGAAGACAGACACAATCTAGGCCTGTGATTACGCAAAGAAAGAAACCTTTCTGAAAAAAGAAAACAAAACAAAACAAAATAAAATAGGCCTCTTATTCCCTTGGAGGGTTGGAAAGAGGAGAGTAGGATTATTGGTAATTCCCACACTAGCATTCACTCCCTATGAGCTGACAAGTCATTCTCTCCTAGATCCTTTAAATCTGGCCCAGGATATATTAGCTAGAGGACAGTGGAGAGGCCAGCTTAGACTGAAATCAGTCCTGGTGCACGTTTGTGTGTGTGTGTGTGTGTGTGTGTGTGTGTGTACGTGGGTGTGTGGATCTGAAAGCATTCTCCCCTTTCTTCTATCTACATATTCTTTTATCCTCTGCGTGTGACTGCTGTCACCTGTTCTTTTACTGGTCTGTGGTTTCATCCAATGCCTTGAGGCTCCTAGGATTACATTCTCATTTTTCAGTGGGAATGGAGTTAGATAGTAGAGGTAGAATGGGGGCATATCATAGTGAATACATAAATACTAGAGCCCTCCTCAATGACTACATGGACCCCTTGCTCTTGTGGTCTTAAAATCCTCCCATGCTGTGCCAGGAGCTTCCCCGTCTGTGCAGAGCCCACGTGTGGGAGGCTACTTGCCTCCAGCATTCTGTGCTTTGATCTACCACCACACTGTTCTAGGAGTGAGAGGTCTAAAGCTTATTTCTTTTCATGTCACTACCTACAATATGGAGGCTCGTCAGTTCCCAATATCCAATTTCCAGCTCTTTAAAACCTTTTTATCCTTCATGGTCCAGATAAAACCCCCTATCTCTTGGCAAGCCTTCTCTGAGCAGAATAGTTCCCAGGGTTTGTCGTCACACTGAACTCTATTGGGATTTCGGGCCTACAGGCCCCCATGGGTATTCCCTAGGCTCTTCCAAGAAGCCAGCCTGTGTGCTGACACACTCTACACAGACTATACCTGACCCTGAGTGATAAAGTTGAGGTGACAAAATGACATCAAAGGAGGTGGGGCAGAGGACATGGATTCAACACAAGCCAGAGCTCTCGGGGGAAACAGACCTAACCAGAACTGGAATGAGCTTTGCTGTAAGCAGTGATTTCCCTAACAGTGCTCCCCGTGATTGCCAGTGGCCCCATATACTGCTGCAGGGGCTGGTGCAAGAGAGACATCCAGGGTAGAGCTGGGCTGGCAGCTGGATATGAACCCTTAGCTTTGTATTTATAGATACAGAGCTGACATGTAGTTCAGTGGTCACCAAACCTGGCTGATCACCAACATCTCCTGGGGAGAGCGTACTTCAGAAAATGGAGGGATACATGGACCCCAACTCCTAAGGACTTAACAAGACTTTTCTGAGTTTGGAATCGGAAGTATGTATTTTTCCAGCTACCGAGGTAACTCTGATAATTGGCAGACTTGAGAAGCACGGATAGAAGCCATCCACTTGACCCCACAGGAAGGAAGTTAAGAACTTCCTAATGCATGTCTATTCCTCTCCAGCTCTAAGAGGAGTTTAAGCATTTCCCATATGCTGTGGTCAAATAGTCCAGCATTTGAAAGATTAATTTCAGCTATTGTCCTAGAATGATCGGAAGAAGAAGGAGCACTGTTTCCTTTAACTCTTATCACGTCTCTTCTTTTTCTTTTTGAGAGAGAGCGAGAGATCATGCACGTGCACAAACAGGGTAGCGAGAGGAGAGAGGAGAGAGAATCTCCTTCCTTCCTTTCTTCCTTTCTTGCTTGCTTCCTTCCTCCCTTCCTTTCCTTATTTTAAATTCAATTTAATTAACATATAGTATATTATTAGCTTCAGAGGTAGAATTAGTCATTTAGCAGTTGCATATAACACACAGAGCTCATTCCATCAAGTGCCCTTCTTAATGCCTATCACCCAGTGACCCGATCCGTCCACCCACCTCCCCTCTAGCAACCCTCAGTTTGTTTCCTAGAGTTAAGAATCTCTTATAGTTTCCTCCCTCTCTTTTTCATATTATTTTATTTTCCCTTCCCTTACCCTATGTTCATCTGTTTTGTTTCTTAAATTCCATATATGAGTGAAAACATATGGTATTTGTCTTTCTCTGACTGACTTATTTTGCTTAGCATAATACCCTCTAGTTCCACCCATGATGTTGCAAATGACAAAATTTCATTCTTTTGGATGGCTGAGTAATATTCCATTGTGTGTATATATCACATCTTCTTCATCCCTTCGTCTGTCGATGGACATCTGGGCTCTTTATAGTTTGGCTATTGTGAACATTGCTGCTATGAACATTGGGGTGCATGTGCCCCTTCAAATCACTATGTTTGTACCCTTTAGATAAAAGCCTAATAGAGTAATTGCTGAGTAGTAGGGTAGCACTATTTTTAACTTTTGAGGAGCCTCCATACTGTTTTCCATAGTTTGCATTCCCACCAACAGTGTAAGAGGGTTTCCTTTTCTCCACAGACTCACCAACATCCGTTGTTTCCTGAGTTGTTAATTTAAGCCATTCTGACCAGTGTGAGGTCATATCTCTTTGTGGTTTTGATTTGTATTTCACTGATGTCCAGTGATGTTGAGCATTTTTCACGGGTTTGCTGGCCACTTATATGTCTTTTTTGGAGAAAGGTCTGTTCATGTCTTCTGCCCATTTCTTGACTGGATTATTTGTTTTTTTAGGTGTTGAATTTGATCAGTTCTTTATAGATTTTGGATACCATCCTTTTATCTGATAAGGCATCTGTAAATATCTTTTCCAATTCTGTAGGTTGCTTTTTAGTTTTATTGACAGTTTGCTATGCAAAAGCTTTTTATCTTGATGAAGTTTCAATAGTTTACTTTTGCTTTTGTTTCCCTTGTCTTTGAAGATATGTCTAGCAAGAAGTTGCTGCAGCTGAGGTCAAAGTGGTTTCTTCCTGTGTTCTCCTCTAAGATTTTGATGGATTCTTATCTCACATTTAGGTCTTTTATTCATTTTGAGTTTATTTTAGTGTGTGGTTTAAGAAAGTGGTTCAGTTTCATTCTTCTGTATGTAGCTGTCCAGTTTTTCCCAACACCATTTGTTGAAGAGACTTTTTTCCATTGGATGCTCTTTCTTGTTTTGTTCAAGATTAGTTGACTATAGAGTTGAAGGTCCATTTCTGGGTTCTCTATTCTGTTCCATCCATGTGCCTGTTTTTGTGCCAGGCCCACACCATCTTCATGATTAGAGATTTGTAATAGAGCTCGAAGTCCAGAACTGTGATGCTTCCAGTTCTGGTGTTCTTTTTCTACATTTCTTTGGCTATTCAGGGTCTTTTTTGGTTCCATATAAATTTTAGGATTATTTGGGATGCCCAGGTGGCTTAGTCGATTAAGTGTCTGCCTCCGACTCAGGTCATGATCCCAGGTAACTGGGACTGAGCCCCGCATCTGGATCTTCACTCAGCAGGGAGTCTGCTTCTGCCTTTGCCTGCAGTCCCCCTGCTTGTGTGCTCTCGCTCTCTCTGATGAACAAATAAAATCCTTAAGATCATTTTTAGGATTATTTGTTCAAGCTCTGTGAAAAATGTTGATGTTATTTTGATAGAGATTACAATTAATGTAGATTGCTTTGGTTAGCATAGACATTTTAACAATATTTGTTCTTCCAATCCATGAACATGGAATGTTTCTCTATTTCTTTGTGTCTTTTCCAATTTCTTTCATAAGTGTTCTAGTTTTCATAGTTCAGATCCTTTACTTCTTAGGTTACATTTATTCTTAGGTATCTTATGGTTTTTGGTACAAATGTAGGGATCCAATCTTTGATTTCTCTTTCTTCTGCCTCGTTATTAGTATATAGACATGCAACTGACTTCCGTGCATTGATTTTATATCCTGTGACTTTGTTGATTCCTGTGTCAGTCCTAGCAATTTTTTGATAGAGTCTTTTGGGTTTTCTATATAGCGAATCATGTCACTGTGAAGAGTGAGAGTTTGACTTCTCCTCAGCTAATTTGGATGCATTTTATTTCTTTATGTTGTCTGATTGCTGAGGCTAGGACTTCTAGTACTATACTGAGTAACAGTGGACAGAGTGGACATCTCTGTTGTGGTCCTGACTTTAAGGGAAAAAGCTTTCAGTTTTTCCATTGAGGAGAAAGAAATTCACTGTGGGTTTTCTGTAAATTGCTTTTATGATATTGAGATGGATCCCTTCTATCTCTATACTGCAAAGAGTTTTTATCAAGAAAGAATGTTGTATTTTGTCAAATGCTTTTTCTGCATCTATTGAGAGGATCATATGGTTCTTGTCCTTTCTTTTATTAACGTAGTGCATCACATTAATTGGTTTGTGGATGCTGAATCAACCTTGCAGCCCAGGAATAAATACCACTTGGTCATGGTGAATAATCCTTTTAATGTACTGTTGGATCTCACGTTGGTGAGAATTTTTGTGCCCATGTTCATCAGGCATATTGGTCTGTAATTCTTTCTTTTGGCGGGGTCTTTTTTGGTTTTGGGATCAAGGTAGTGCTGGCAGAGAGAGAGAGAGAAAATCTTAAGCAGACCTCATGCTCAGTGCAGGGCTTGATCTCACGACCCCAAGATCATGACCTGAGCTGAAATCCATAGTCAGACACTTAACCTACTGAGCTAACCAGGTGTCCCTTTTATCATGTCTATTATTGCTTGCATATACATTGTACCCAGTTTCCAGGCCCAGTTTCTGGTTCAGTATAGTCCTAGAGCCAGCATTTAATGAGTGGATCAGTGTGTGCCAGGCACTATGTGAATAGCTTGACTTGCATTGCTTTGTGGAGCTCTACTGACTCCCTCTCAGATGCACTGTTACTACCTTCACTTTACAAATGAAACTTCAACGGAGAAGTTAATTATGGCCTAGAAGATTCCATGACTAGTAAGTGGTAGAGCCAAAATTTAAATTCTGGAGGCTTTTATTCCAGAAGTTACCCTCATAAATATCACTACTATACTTCAGAATTTTAACATATGTGTCTGAATATCTGTTATTCGATTCTAATTTTAAACATGTAGCTTCTTCGTAGGTCACATTTATCCATTTCCCAATGTCTTGTTCTTCTCTAAGACAGTTAAAATCTTCTTCCAAATAAATCTGCTTTACTGTTTCAAAAATCATTTTGGTTCTCCAAATATATTTGTGTGTGTGTGTGTGTGTGTGTGTGTGTGTGTGTGTGTGTTTTAGGGAAAGGCAAACTCATTAAAAAACATTATGTTTGTCCTTTCCTATTATATAACTGAGATCATACATCTTCCCACCCACATGGTGAATATTTATTGGTGTGCTGGTGAATCTTTAACAACCAGCTCTCCAGGGGCAGGAGAGGGGAATCGAAAGCCTTGATACTGTTTGCTGATTTCTGGGGTGTAAATATTTCTGCCATTGCTAATGCAAGAGGTGGAGGTGCTCTTCCATGCAAGGAAGAGATGCTTAAGATCACTCTCAATAACCAAGTTATCAGAAATTGTAGCATTTCACCCTCTAGCCTTTAAAGTATCTATTCTTGCTCACACATAAATCCCATCAACTGTCTAGGTGTGATTTCTGGCTAACTAAAATCATGGAGACCAACATTTGCAGAGTGATCTCTCTGTTCCAAGGACTATGCATGTCAGTTAAGATAATTACCATTGGTTGTATTTTGACATCAAAGAGTATGTTAAATAGAATTTCCAAACTTATGTTACTCTTCTCCAGTGACCACTGTATAACTCACCAGTCCTCAGGGGCACAGGTTGAAATATGGGGAAAGTAGTGTCTGGGGACATAGGCAAATTCTCGATTCTGTCCTGGGTCTAGCATGGCTTAAGGTTTGACCTTAGACAAGACACATAATCTCTACGGGATCTGGCATACATGGCTAAATGTGCTGACAACGTAGGAGAACTAAATGATAGACCAAATGTAAAACACCGGGTACATTACAGATGATCGATAAATGTTAGCTACCGACCGTCCCACCTTTCATGAATCATTTATAATTTCTGAATCCACATCACCTTCTTTCTCATTGCCTTCTTGCTCAGATGATCTCCACTTGTTCACTCAGAGCTTGCATGCTCTGTTTTCTGTTTGTAGCATAGGTCTCCCACTCTGAGTTGTGCATTCTCTGTATTTGTGTGATTTTGTTTTCATCCTCCAAGACTTCCTTTAGAAAATTCTTAGCTTTTTTTTTTTCCTTTTTGTGTTACCCCTTTTTTTCTCAGGCTGTAACTTCCTTGGCCATGCTTTTCTCCTTTTACTGGGATGTGTGCTTCATCACCAGTGGGACTCTTAGTCTCAACTCTTCGCTTCTTCCTCCGTTAATTTCTCACCATACCCTTCCCCATTTCGCCTCTGTGGATTTCAGACAAAGCTGTCTTTACTGATGTGTGTTCTGTTTGCTTCTCTAGACAAGAGTGGCTTTCGCTGTCTTCTTTATTTCTTGCATCTTGTATGTCCCCTGCTCCTACCTCTCCTCACCAACTCCCAAGGGCTTCCACTGCCTCAACCTGAAATCCATTTTCTTTATTTTCCCTTTTCCTTCCCAAAGGACCTCCAAATCCCTCTTCCATCAGCCTATTATTTGTCTTTCCTTTTCATTTTCCCCGAAACTCCTCTAGTTCGGTAGTCTTCCCTTTCATGATGCAAAGGATACAGGGCCAATTTGCATTGATATATCTGTTTTGCATCATAAAGGTAACACTCCTTTTGTGGGCTGAGTAGCTGGATTCTTGTCACTAACTTGAGGGGGGGGTATGGTTCCTGTCTCAACACTGAAATCTCTTAAACAAATCCCTGCGCAGAATGACAGTTTATGTAGTGGAAGGAAACACGGACCCAGGCCTACTTTCAGATTCAACTTGTCACAACTGTGTCATCCTGAGCAAAGACTTCATCTCCTTAGTCTCCCCTCTCCTCATCGGTAACAACATCGGAAGCAACACAGTATAGGGTCTAAGAATAAGGCTTTGTAGATTGACAGATCATTGCCCAATTACTGGTCTATATCACTAGGAATGCCCTCCCTAGATTACCCACTTCTTCATGCCAGCAAGCAATTCTTTGAAAGTGAAAGGTTTCATCTGTGAAACAGGTGAATCTCAGAAAGGAGCAGAGGATTTAATATCATTCTGTGTGCAAAATACTTAACCCATTGCCTAGGCCATGGAAGCACTCATCACTGGGGTTTATTACTACTGGGATACTTCTACATCTCTTAAAAGTGACCTGGCTCCTCATGCGGGTTTGGCTTTACTCTTGCTCTTCCTGCAACCTGGAATATCCTTTAACTTCATCCCTGAAGTGTCCTCTGTGACAGTTTTTTTTTTTTTTAAAGATTTTATTTATTTGACAGACAGAGATCACCAGTAGGCAGAGAGGCAGGCAGAGAGAGATGTGGGGGAAGCAGGCTCCCCACCGAGCAGAGAGCCTGATGCGGGGCGCTCCATTCCAGGACCCTGAGACCATGACCTGAGCCGAAGGCAGAGGCTTTAACCCACTGAGCCACCCAGGTGCCCTTTTTTTTTTTTAACATCTTTGGCAAAGCGTTCTCCAGTTACCCCACTGCTCTAAACAGAACCAGTCATTCCGAACGGGTCTGCTCTCAGAGCCCTTTGTCCATGCTCTGTTTGTAGCTCCAATCATGTTACTTTGTAGCTTACAGCTTACTCACAGGTTTACTTCCTACAAACTGTCCCAGATGATGAGCTTCTAGAGAACTAGACTGTGTCTTATCTTTTATTCTCTTTCCCAGCACCAGATACAATGTCTAACAAATAATAGGTACTCAATATATATGTGTTAATAATTGGAAGAAGAGACACAGACAAATGGTAGACATTCATTTTAAGTTTGTGATGAATAAAAAAAATTAAGACAAAGACCCAGTTTCCCAGTTTTTAGAATAATGCCATAAGGCTGGGGCATATACATGAACCATGCAGGCATCCTGGCCCTGATATGTAGAACCAAATTAGATTTCGCCCAGCAGGCTGATTTGCTGCTGAGGCCATGGGCTGCTGATCTTGAACCTTTTCCATTTCTACAGGCCAAACATAGGCTTGTTCCTAAGTGTGGAGTAGGTTGGAGCATGGGTATAGGGTTAAATGGCTCCAACCCAGAAGATAAGATAAGAGTAAGATAGGGCAAGAAAACAAGCAAATCACTAGAATAATCTGATTTACTTGGATCTCTCAAGTAGTAATTCTCAGACAACTTGGAGTTTTGATACCTTATGATCTTGATTTCTTTAAACTTGTAGTTATTTTCGTATACTTATGAAAATGGCACAGGAGAAAAAAACACTAAAGTATAATGGGATTTTTTAAAAAACAAAAGTGAACTAAAATTACCATGCCTCCTAATCCCCTATTCTTTGCTGACACTTCCGTGAATAAGATCAACTTCTTTTGACTATAATGTGTCAGGCATTGACCACTGATTCATTACGTTTCTGCAAGCACGGTTTAATCTATGGAAGAGGACGGTTCAACTATTCGCTTAACAAGCATTTATTGAACACAAAGTCTGATGTAGGCACCATGTGACAAATCAAGAATAATAAAAAGTGATGGCTTGGAAGACAGTCCTGAAAGAAAAGTCAAGAGCTTGGAATTCAAGTCTGTGACTCCACCCCTCATTAGCTCTGTAATGCAAGGTAAATCAGAAGGACTCCCCAAATATCAGTTTCTGCATCTCGGAAAAAGGCAAGATATGGGCAGCCTTCTCTCCAACCCCTTTCTTACAGAGTTGTAAAGATCAAGTAAACAAGTGTATTAAAGAGCTTTGAAAACTGAGAAGTCATAAGAAATAACAAAGAATGACATTCAGCAGTATTTTGTTTTGTTTTGTGTTCCTCCCCATCAAGTAACATCAGCTTCATTCTGAGGAACTTGGTATAAACCAAATGTGAGACTGTAAAATGAAAGCTGGTAAAATGAATCCTAAGACAATGCCCCAAGTTCTGACTCCAGTGCAAATTAGCTGTGTGATATAGTCTGTTTACCACCCTTGACTGGGCCTTGGTGAGAATAGCTTGTAAAATGAGGGGGCCAGACCAGATGAGCTCTAAGGACCATTCTAGCTCTGACAGTTTCCTTGTTTCCATGAAAATTGCTGTCATCTGCTTGAACTTGGTGGTAAGTTGTGTTTATAATAATGCTTACCTGGATAGGAAAGATGAGAGAACACGGCTGAATTCTTTAGGTCTAAGAACACAGCTGGTGGGTGGAAGATTCAAGAAGGCAGAGTTGTCCCAAGTCTAATGTCAGAGGAGGCCAGCATGACTTCTGGGGCCATAGACACATATGCCTTCATGGGTCCCTTCCTGAATTATAAATTAAAAAATTAAAAATAAATAAATAAATAGCATATTTTATGACTGTATTATTATAAAGATGAATATATCTCAGGATCAATTATATATGCTTTCTTTTGATACAGAAAGAGTAAAAGTTTTAATAGTCCCAAAGAATTGTCATGGATCCTAGGCACTATTTCTATTGTGTTTAATGGCTATGTGGGCCTTGCTAGGTTCTCTTAAAAATGGTGGTATATTTTACTCAAAGAACATGTAGACAGCCAGCCACCTAAAGCTTGATTTCCTTCTAGAGTAGGGATTTTCAACTTTGGCACTTTTGACATTTGTACTGGATAATTCTTCTCTGCAGAGAATTATGTTTCTGCAAGCATGGTTTAATCTGTGGAAGAGGACGGTTCAACTATACACTTAACAAGCATTTATTGAATGCAAAGTCTGATGTAGGCACCTGTGCATTGTAGGGTGTTGTTGTTGTTGTTGTTGTTGTTGTTGTTTTTTAATGTTTGAGAGAGGGGGAGTAAGAGGAAGGGAGGGGGAGAGGGAGAGAGCATAAGCATGGGGAGCTGTAGAGGGAGAAGCAGGCTCTTTGATCAGGGAGCCAGGTACGGGGATCCTGGAATCATGACCTGAGCAGAAGACAGATGCTTAACTGACTGAGCCACCAGGCATCTCTATAGGATGTTTAAGAGTAACCTGGCCTCTACCCATTAGATGCTAACAGCACACCTGCCACAGCTGTAACAACCAGAAATGTCCCCTGACATTGCCAGGTGTCCCTTAGAGGTAAAATCATCCCTAGCTGAGAAGCACTATTGTAGAACATTCTCTCTAGATGATGTTCTACCTTCTGCTGATAGCTCATGATCATCTTGAGAAATGGTTTCCCATATTACTCTTGGTGAAAGAGAGAGTCCTTACAGGGATTGGTAAGGCTCTCTCCGATCTTGCCCCCCATACCTTTCTGACATTCCTACTGCTCTTCTTGTCTTCCACGTGATTCCTGCCTCACTGTCCTCGTTGCTGTGTCCTGGATCTGCCAGACACACCACCCTAGGGCCTTTGAAATAGTTCTACCCTCTGTGTGGAACATGCTTCCCCCAGATTATCCACTTAGTAAACTCTATATTAACTTCTTCACTTCTTTGTTTAAATATTACCTTCTCAATGAGGCCTATCCAAGCCACCATTTATAAATTCCAGCCCTATTCCTTGTCATTTCTCTTTCCCTTTTCTCTATCTCTCTCTCTGCCTCTATATATGCACATTTTTTTTCCCCATAGCTTATCACCTTCTATCATACTGCAATTCAGTCTGGAACAACACAGACACCAGGGGCAGGAAGCCCCTGCACCGTCGAAAATCCGTGTATAATTTTTTACTCCCTCAAAACTTAACTACTAATTGTCTACTGCTGACCAGAAGATTTACCAATACTATAAATGGTCAATTAGCACATATTTTGCATGTTATATGTATTATAGACTGTATTCTTGCAATAAAGTAAATTCTCACAAAAGAATAGAAAAGTGTTATTAAGAAAATGATAAAAAAAAAAAGGGGGGGGGGCGCCTGGGTGGCTCAGTGGGTTAAAGCCTCTGCCTTCGGCTCGGGTGATGATCCCAGGGTCCTGGGATTAAGCCCCGCATCAGGTTCTCTGCTGAGTGGCGAGCCTGCTTCCTCCTCTCTCTCTCTGCCCCTCTCTGCCTACTTGTGATCTCGGTCTGTCATATAAATAAATAAAAATCTTTAAAAATAATTTAAAAAAAAGAAAATGATAAAAAAGAGAAAATACATTTATAGTACTGTACTGTATTTATTGAAAAAAAAAACAAACCCCTGTAGTTCAAGAATCAACTGCATAAAATTTATGTTATTTATTTACTACATTTATCATTTATTTTCTTTGTCTCTGTACTGGAATATAAAATCTACAGGAACAGAAATCTTTGTTTTGTCTATTTTGTTTATTCTACAAGTGCTACACAGTAGGTCTTTAATAAATTCACATTGGATTGCATTGAAAAAAAAAATGAAGTAGACCTCTCTATCTTCGAAGAGAGCCACTAGGAATCCCCCTTCCTTCTTTGGACACCAGATCCACATCTCTGTGTCTCCCCTGCTGTGTGAGGACTGCTTCTCCAGGGGAGTTTTCCGCCTCTTCCTGAAGCGCTCCCATGCCCCCCAGCCATGTCTCCGTGCCTTTGTGCCCATCGGTTCCCCTTTAGTCTCTGGGACTCCCGAAGCAGCAGCAGAGGGGTAACCTGCCTGCTCAGGATTTTGAAACAGCTAATTCTTCACTTCTTATAGCTGGTCTATCCACAAAAAGAAATGACTCAAAAGAGACAATGAAAAAAAATAAGACCTTGCCGTCCCTGTGGGCACAAACAATGACCAAGAGAAGAGAGAAACCCCTTTCAATCTTGGGTCAGGAATTATGCACCACTGGAGGTGCTGAATAGAAGGGCCAAGCCATGGGGTTATTACGGCCTCCTCTCAAAGCTGGCTGGGGAGAGAGAGCCAAGAAGTCACTGCAACCAGGGCCAGCATGTGGGGACGCCAGGAGCCCACGTTGTGCCGGAGAGACAGCCCTCACTGACCCAGTTTCAGAACAACACCGCCTGACACAGCACTGCAATCCACAACTTTAATAACTTGGTGACATACAAAGCAGTTTTGATGCAAAGTGGAGCTGACAGAGCAGCAGAGGGAAGGCTTTGCTTCTCACCGAGCTGCGTGGGGAATCTGTTCAAGGTGATTGCAACCTTCGCAGCCTGGCCTACAGTCCGAGCCTGCTCTTGCAAACACGTGAGACTGGTTTGTTTTCCAGGAGGACAAACACAGGGGTGGCTGACAGGGAGTGGAACCAACCTAGAAGGACTGGTTGTTACAGCCTGTCCCTTCTGCTGTGATTTATGTCCCCGATATACCTGCTCTTCATCATCCTTGCTTGCTCCTGCCTTAATCTCAGCCCGTATCACTGGGGCTGTTTTAACAGTTGCATAATATTAAATACTCAGAACGTATCCCCTCCATCTCTGGTTCACAGCCAATTTTGAATGATCTTCAAAAAGCACATCAGTGATCATGTAACTTTCCACATCAAACCTTTCCCAGGCTCCCCATTCCTGTAGAAAGAAAACGGTGAACACAAACAGTTCTCCACACTTAGTCTACGAGCAACATTTTTAGGTGCTTCTCCTCAGTCCTGCCTATTTCTTCTCACTTCCTGCCACCACAGCCTCCATCGCCCCCAAATGTAGTTTTCTCATTGTAATTTATTGAATATACACCACACTTTCCATTCCTTAATGTCCCGAAGTATGTGATTATTCCATGTGTCCTTAAATGCTCCCTGTGCTAGGAGACTCACTATGTCACATGATAGCCATTTCTAATACTGAACAGCTTTAAAACTCTGTAAGCCTTTTCCTATGAATCACAAACTGTGCTCTACCACTCTCATTTGTTGTCCCTGTGTCTACTTTCTGGAGTCCCAGAGAATATGTTCTGCCTCAGAACTCCTTTCTGAGAAGTGATACTCAGTGAAACTTATCTTTTGAGCTTCCAATCTGTGCCACAGTGCTACATTTCTTTACCCATTTTTCACAAACTAAGGTTCTAACCATCCCAACTCCCTTCACTGTCACCTTTCTGCACCTTCCTTATATATCCAAGATTCCTCTTAGAATCAAAAAGAGGGAAGTTGTACATGATGTATTTAAAGATAATAGTAACAATTAGTAGCAATAATAATAATTAGCAACTATCCTTGGCATATGGGAATGGATGTATTGACTTAAGTTGTGCAATTTCATTATTTATTCTAGTATTCATTCATTCATTCTCTATTTCTATTGAGTAATGAAGGGCCACAGAGTAAACCACAGTCCCTGTCTCACAGCATTTCATGGACTGGAGGGTAAGGGAAGAGGCTGATAACTGTGTAAGCAGCACTTACATTCAGGGTAACTATACCTATGGTGTGGGTTATGCTAGCATTGAAGAGGGACCCTTGACGCAGTATGGGGATACTGAGGGCGGCAAAGGGACTGAGAAAAGCACTACAGAGAAATCGCTGTCCACAATGAGACAAGGGAGGCAATAGGTCGGACAGTCAAATGGAAGGAGTGAGCAAGGACATTTCCAGGTGGTGTGAACAGCAAAGGCAAAGGCACCGAGATAAGAGGGCATGGAGTATTCAGTGACCTTGAAGGGTCTTGCGATTCCTTAACAGGGTAGTGTATATTAAGAGGTTGATTCCCCTGTTCAGACTGCAGTTCAAATGGAGTTCCAGAAAAGAGAGATTACTGGGGCTTGAAATTGTCAGGACCATCTCCCTGGAGGTGAAGGGTCCTGAGGTGGGCCCAGAAGGAACAGCACATTATGGATGGCCGAGAGGAGGGGAGATGGATATCTATATGCAAATATGCCCGCACATATACATCTGCTTCATATGCATTTAAACCTTAAATTGACTTTCACTTGCCTTCCACTTTGGTTTCCATGGTAACCCTGGCCACTTATATTTCTTTTAACCTCCTTTTCTTTGTTTCAGGATGAGGCGAGATGCGTGAGGGTTAACCAGTCAGGGGAAGACAGGAGATTTTAAAGCAATTATTTGAATTTTTTTTTTTTTTTTTAAGAAAACCGCCAACTTTGCAATTTAATGCAAACTGTGTCTGGTATATTTGCCCTGAAGGATGCTGCAGGGAGAAACAGGAGCCAGAATTCTTCTCGTCCCCTCCTCCCTGACTTCTATTATTACCGTGCACTTACTGCTAATACAGCATCTAAACTTGCAATCTTGGTAACTATGGCAATAAAATGGGTGAGATTCCCTTCCATTATAGCTTGAATTGTTAGGGTTTTGCCAAGAGCACGTGCATTTGCACAAGAGGAGGGGGGCGACGCACTCTAGGGAAAATAGTTCTTTCCACTCTCTGTAGGGAGTTGGACACTGTTGTCTATCAGTCTGCATTTACATGAAGAATCATCACCATGCCTGTGTCAGAGGACGCAGGCACCAAACCTGTGGGTTATAGTGCACTTCCAGACCACACGAAACTCCCTTGTGCATGGCCTGGAGAGCCAGGGGCCCAGCACGGAGCTTGGAAGAAGAGATGGCTAGCAAAATCCAAGAAAGATTTAACCCAGGGGCCAGCAAACTTTCTCTATAAAGGGCCAGACAATAAGCATTTCAGGCTCTGTGGGTCATACTGCTTTGGTTACAACTACTGAACTCTGCCTTGACAGACCAAAGCAGCTACTGACAAAATATGAATAAACAGATACATTTATTTGTGGACCCTGAAATCTGAATTTCAAATACTTTTCACAGGTCGTGAAGTACTATTATTCATTTGATCTCCCCTCCCCCCGCCCCATTTAAAAATACAAATCAAACAGGAACACACCTGAAAGAACATGGGCTGGGACCTTTTGTTGCCATGGGAGCCATCTCATTGCAGTAATCCAAAATTCACCAAAATTCATTGGGATTGGTCTTACACACCCCAGCTCCCCAGCCTCCTCATGTCTCCTGATGGTCCTAATCTCTGGTTTGCCTTCTGCCTAGACATAAAATGAGGGATACACATTGACTGTCTCCAGGCCCTGGCTGAGCCCCGGGAAGATCCCCCAGCATTCTGAGCAGACTCCATCTACCTTTAACAGCCTCTGCTTCCTTTGCTGGCCCATGTTGGTGCTGACAGGTTAGCTCCATAGCCCACAGACTTCCTTCATTGGCCAGCTATTCTCAACTCCCCCAACTTCATCCCCTTCTGGTCCTCTGAGCGGGGGTTCTGGGAACGTGAGATGCTCAGGAGGGAGAGGAGAATACTTCAGCGCTCCGAGGAGAGGGTCACTGGCTTCTCATCTCCCAGACAATCCTGGAGGGAAAAACTAGGAACAGCGAGTGGCATTTATAAAGTGGCCAATTTCTCTCTTACAGATGTTATTCTAGGCTGCTAAATACACCTAAATACACAGGGAGCTGTGATACAGTAGAGAGAAAGAGAGAGAGCTGAGCTGGAGAGGTCTAGGGTTCTGGATTCAGGGTTTAAACTCTTTAGTTGTGATAGTCTGATCCCCTCTCCCAGCTGGAACAAAGGGGCTTTCTGCCAGTGGGGAATGTAAAGTTCAACAACAACTGGCCCAGATTCTCTGGGCAGGTGGTGTGACCTTGGGAAAACCAGGTCGCCTTCTCTGGGCCTTCCTTATCTTCCCATCTGGGCCATGTGAGTAGCAATCCTGTCCAGCAACAGACCACCGATTATAGCCCTTTCTGCCCTGCTCCCAAGGAACAGGCACATCTGTGTTTTGGATCCATTACTTTGCAAACTTGTAAGGGATAGTCTTCCTTCCCTGTCAGTCCCGAGGAAATTACTGCAGCTCTTTCTTTGGAAAGAACATTAGCCAGGCCCTGTGCTAAGCAAACGCATTCAGCTTCTCCCTATCTGATTTCTCTTTTTCTCATTTGTCAGCAAAGGGGAAACTTCCCAGCTATTAATCAAACTCCTGGCTGTGGATAGCTCTAATTGCAGAAACCACTGCTGGATGAGGTATGCTCAACTTTTCCAGAGAAAGCCGGCTGCCTAGTGCAGAAGAGAAACAATTAATTACCTGCTCCTCCTGTCCCCAACAGAGATGCAGATGAAGGAACAATATTGCTGCTGGCACCAAACCCTCCCTTCCCAAGGTGGAGGAAAGCTAATGCAAACTCAGACAGCATTCATAAAAGTGGAATGCCCCAATAGAAGTTTCGCTATAAGGCTCTGGTGGGACCAAAGTTTTGCGTCTCTCTGGCATCTTTACTTGAAGATGGATACAGACAAGCTCTGGATCTTATTGAAGAGAGGGATTGGGAATACTGCCATGCCTGAAAATCATATTCTCTGAGGAAGGATCGAGTGTGTCAGAAATATTGAGTTCAGAGAAGAAGGGCTGTAACTTAAAAAAATAGCCAAGAAAAGAGAGATCAAACTGAATTTGTATATTCTAGTATTCTATTATACAGACTAGTATACAGACTATTATTCTAATTCTAGTATACAGACTAGAATTGTGGGCGACATTTACAGTTTCATGTAAGAAGAAATCCTGGGGACTTGGGACAGTGTGCTTCTGAAAAGAGCTGGTCCCAAAGGTATTCAGCTCTTGTCTCTGTACTGTAAAGTTTTTTTTTTTTTAAAGATTTATTTATTTATTTGACAGACAGACATCACAAGTAGGCAGAGAGGCATGCAAAGAGAGAGGAGGAAGCAGGCTCCCTGCTGAGCAGAGACCCCCCTCCACCTTCCCCCCCATGTAGGGCTCAATCCCAGAACCTTGAAATCATGACCTAAGCAGAAGGCAGAGGCTTTAACCCACTGAGCCAGCCAGGCGCCCCCTGTACTGTTGGTTTTTAAAAACCATTAAGGATGTTGTAACACCATTTTTGTATTGGATAGGAGAATTTATGTAATCATCTTAGATAGGTAACCACACCTCCTTTGGATCTTACTACATAATATTTTTGCTTTACAACCAAGCTTTCAGCATTACTGGACAATACAGAAGGAATGAGTGTGTGTGTGTTGGGGGTGGGGGATGGTGGCAGGGGGCGGGGGTAGGGGAACTGAGCCCAAGATCACAGTCTGTTTGCAGTGGACGACTGTGGGAGCTAATGTTGGAATTTTTTTTTTTTTTTAATCTTCAATTGCCACACGAAGATGGTGGATATGATGTTCTCTTTGAAAGCTTATGCCAAGAACTATGTTTTTCTCTGCATCCCCAACAAGTAGCAGGTGCCAGCACGGAGAAACTGACACATTTGAAAACCTTTTGACTGAGTCAGATTTAAACTTGCACTTCTGCTATGAGTCCCTGGAGGTAACCTTATACAGTTATGAAAAGAATGAATCTGGCTTACATTGACCTGGGTTTAAAGCTTAGTTATTTGTTGACTAGGTAGGTGAACTTGGGCAGGTGGCAGAAACACTCAGTGCCTCAGTTTCCCCATCTGCGAAACAGAAATGTATTCATACACTGGGTGTCTGCATCAAGGTACCCATCTCTTTAATGTGTTGAATTGGAATCCAACCTCAGTCAGCGCCTCCCTTTTTCTTTATTTCATTAGTACATTTATTCCTTAATTATTTCCTTGCAGATAGAACGGCCTGTTGAAAACCGCAGCGGTGTGTTTGAATTCAGGCCTTTGCACCACAGGCTGTGTCAACCTGGGTAAAGTGCCTCCACTCTCCAAGCTTTGGTTTCCAGCCCGTGATGGAAGCAAAGTAAAACCTATGTTTGAAGATTCATCAGTGATATTCGGGAAGTGCTTAACAAGGGAGTCCTGTTTGGGGATGGATAATTTTCACATTGACTTGCCCATCTGCAAAACTACCAAAGAGGAAATGTGTGGTTTACTCTCCCAAGGCCCTACAGTCTCTCCGTGGTTTTCCCTCTTAATTCCCCTTGATGGGGTTTACCTCAGTTCCTGGTAAGCCAGAGGCTTCCACCTTTCCTGGTCTCTCCCACTGTAGGCGGAGTGCGGTGAGTCAGGTAAGGGGATGCGTGATGAGTCGGGTCAGCCCTTACTGTCTTCAGTGTTTTCTTTTCAATTGCTTGAGCTGTTTTCTTTTAATTGCCACACCCTCCCCTCTTTTATTTCTTTTCTTGAAGTATTTTTCAGGGTGTTTGGGGGTTTTAACATTATTTTTAAAACTCTCGCTGTTCTTCCTTCTCTTTGCGTCTATCAGGCTTTCTCAACAGCTTCCAATGGAAAACTTTGAAGTAAGTGAACTTAAAAGAACTGAAAACTCAGCGCGATGCCCCGGAGTCCCGTGGGCCGCCTTGCCGCAGTAACCACTCTTGGCGGAGCTCATTAGAGCGGGGCTGCGGGCCCCGGCGCCGCGCGGGCGGGCCACGCCGGGGAGTGCGCCTCCGCCGGCTGCGCGGAGCTGCACGGGGCCGCGCGGGGGCCGGGGGACTGCGCGCGGCGGGGTCGGGGCCGCCCGCGGGCCCCCGCTGGCGCCGAGCCCACTGTGCAGACGGCGCCACGCGCAAATTACATCTGAGCCGCCTTTCAAGCCGCCGGCTGCTTTCAAAACGGGCCTTTGAAAGGCTGGGCTCCCCCGGCTCCGCGCTGGAGCACGGAGCCTGGCTTTTCAGGGAGGCCGGGCTGGCGCGCACGTGCCTGCCTCTGCGGCCTTCGCGCGCTTTTAGAGCAAGCATAAAAGGAAGAAGACTGTCTGGTGGGTGTTCTTCTGCACGCTAACATCCCTTTATTTACGGAGGAAACGGCCGGCTCCTGGAGTTCTCACTGGCCGTTGAGGGATGAATGGGCTGTTTGAAGTGAGAGCATTGGAAGTTTTTCTTTGGGATATATATAACTCTCTCTCTCAAAACTCAGTGATACCGTTTTACCTAGGGACCCGATCGGGGAAGGAAAGAACATACAGATACATGTAGAGTTCAAACCCTGTTTGAGGTTTGGAAACCCAATTTCTATGACAGAAGGAAGGGCTGCTGCCATTCAACCCCCCTTCTCCTGCTTTAGCCCAGGCCTTTAGGTCCCTGGATGAAGGAGCCTTCTTTCCATGAGATGGCGATGGTGGAGGGGGTAGGAAATACAGAGATGGGAAGGACAGATTGGATGTGAATTTTCTGCATCACGTAAGGCTGAGAAAGTGCCTGACCCACAGCGGCCACCCAGCCTTCCCCCCCAACTCCAGAAGGTGGCCCTTTGCCTCTACACTTGTGCTTCCACTCACTCCTGGATAAATATGTCCGTTGTTCCTTGCCCAGAGGCTGAGTTTTTAACGGTGCCCAGGTCACCAGTGCTTTCCTTTGCACCAGTTCTTATTGTGCTGCCTTTGGTATAAATGCCTTAAAACCCTTGTAAGACTTTTAGAACCCCAACTCACTGCAAGCAGCCCCAGTCCATATGGCATGCAATTCTTGGTTTTAGGAGCATTGCTCCACCTCTAGGATGTCCAAAGCCATCAAACAGGTCATACTGGGATAGAAAGAAAATGTAAGCGCTCTTCTCCAGGACACTCACTCCTCTATTTGGAAGGACACTTGTTTATCCAGCGTTTTGATGGAGAGTTTGTCAGTGAGTCCCGGTATGAGCCCGGAAGGGCATATTGAAACAGACTTTCCCAGAAAAGGAATATAGATTCAAGGCAACAGTCCTTGAGGGCAGTCTTGTTATCCCCCTCATACATGAATGTAAGATTTAAAGATGCCTGTGGATTCCCAAGGCAACACAGAGAGTGGTGAACCCAGAAAAGAACAAAGATAGGTTTCCTGACTCGAAGCAGGTGTTCTGTCCACACATGGCGACATGCCTTCCTCCTTGTCCCCACCCTTCTTCCTCTTTCTTCTTGATGAACACGGCATGTCTTAATTCCCTACCTCAAACTTTTTGTGCCCTGAAGCCTTATCGGGCTATGACAAGCAGTCCTGGGCAGACAGCCCACTCAGTACCCTGTGAATAGTCCTTTACATTCTCACACACAGCCTATGTTGTGTACCCAAACCTTATTCCCTTTAGTAGGAGGAAACTGTTAATTATAGAGGCTGGCTCACGGACTGTGTGTTCCAAAAAGACCCAGCGCATGTCTTTGTGTCGCTCCCAGCCCAGCAGAGAAAAGCTAAATTGTGTTTGAAAGCCTTACAAGGGGAATGTTAATTGAGGCATAAAAGCGCGTGTCTTTGATCTTCCCAGGACCTGTGGTTCTCCCATTATCTGAGTCCTGTTCTGATGACATAGGTTGGAGCGAAGCCTGCAGTGAAGCTGGAGCCAAAGGCACCAAGCAGACTGTCACAGCGGCTCCCTCTCCCTGCTTTCCACCACCACGAAGGCTCGGCCTGTGTGTACGTGTGAGTTACTTACATCTGTAGCAGCCTCACCCCGATCTCTGTGGCCATCTCCCTGCTCCACAACACAAGCCTGTGTTCGCAGCTTTCAAGTATTTCTGTGAACATTTCTGCACTTCCCTTCTGGAGCTCCCCGACCCCAGAATAATTTCTGCCATCTGTCCTGACTCTCAGTCTCAATGATGTGACACACGGATTTCACAGCTGCATTTCAGGGTTTTGTAGGATACCATGTGCATTCATTCATTCATTCATTCACTCACTTAATTTCTTCTTCACTTACTCATCCATAAACTTCTTCAGGCATTCACTTACATTTTGGTCCCGTTTCCAAGCTTTTGCTGATTGAACCAAAGAAGACTGCATGCATTAGAAGACGACTAGAGTCACTGTAGGAGTATAAGGACTCCTGCATACACATACCTGTTTGAGTTCATGAAAATGGCTGGAGGGAGCTCATGCAGTGGCTTAAAATCTGGGTAACACTGCATTTCCCAGAGAAGTGTTCCTCCAGGGTTGTTTGAAGGTCGAAGGCTCTATTGAGCCTTTAATGAGCAAGTCAGCTTAGTGTAATATGAAAGTAGTTTGTTTTGGGCCTGAAAGAAAGACCACAGTTCCCCAGTTCAAATATCAGCATTGCCACTTAGCAGTGATAGGACTCTGGGCTAGATGCTAAAACTGCTCTGAGCCTCCCTGTCTTCATTTTTAAAAGAGGGGTACTGATGTCTGCCTGGGAAAAGAGAAAATCCAAGTACATACTTATCAGATCCTGACACACCATGGTTGTGTTCCGTGGTATTACTGCTCACTTATAAAGGTGGGTTTGGACCAGCCAGGGAGCATTCCTGATGTGTCCTCTGGGGACTCACAGACATTCTGATGGTCTCATAAAATACAAGCTGAAAAAAATGGGCCTTCCTTTAGGAATCTGCCAGCATCAAATGAGTCTACTGATGTTTTAGACTTTCCTTTCTTCACTTCCTGTGTGAGGACTGGAAGGCCATGTGTGCGGGACAGCGGTAGGGACATGTGGAAGGGCTAGGGGAAGAGGTGAAAAGTGTCCACAATGGTAGCAACACATGGTCAGCTCAGTAATGTCTGAACTTTCCTGCCTCCATCTAGAAAAGCATCCCTTGATGAAAACACCCATTCATTCTTCTCTTTGCAACATATTTTTGTTTGATATGCTAAGTTCTGGACAGATTTCTGAAGACCCCAGCCCTAAGAAGCCCCCTTATTGCACTTCTAAGGTAGTTTTCATACTATTTTTTTTCTCTCTCTCTCTCTTTACTTGCAGCAGCTTTGCTCTATTCAGAAGACATCTTGCTAGGAGATCCCCTATGTAAAACGAATAGAGGGTCTGTTCCCGTTGAACTCAGGCTCAGGTTTATGGAGCCTGCCCATTCAGTGTCCCCTGATCCTGTCCTCCCATTCTAGGTAGACTTGCAGGGATTCTGGAGGACCCCTTTAGTTTAGGAACTGAAAAATCAAGAACTCAGATGTGGCTGCAACAATGTGCTATCCCGTTTCATCAGAAGGATGAAATTATAACCATGTGCACCACCATGCTCCCAACCCAGGATTGGTACATTTATCTATCACACAAACAGGTCAGTCTGGATGAAAAGAGTGGGATACAGTACAGGGATATGGGATGGCGGTGGCAGAGGGAAGGCATGGCACAGGATGTGTTCACAGTTCTTATATCATGGTGTTATCAGACCAGCCTGGGATGTTACCTAAGTAACCTCACTACCAGCAATGCACCCATTTTGTGTACTAGGAAGCTGAAGCTCAGAAAAGTCACTTGCTGAGAAGTAGCCAGGCTGAGATTTGAATTCAGGTCTCCTGATTCCCTTTCCCATATGTACTGCAGGGCTTCCCACACCCCTACCCCACCTCGAGTGAAGTATCAGCTACCCCTTTTGCATCAAGTGTGGGGAAGGGCGCGTGCCCCCAAGAATGTACTGCATGCCCATCCAAAGGGCCACTTTCCTTTCCCTTTCTGCTCATTATCCCTTTATCTTCATCGGTGGCTGACAGATCTGTGTGTGTTTCAGGAAGATAAATGTCCCCTCAGATCTCCTGATAGAGATGTCTTCTCTTGGGAGAAAAGCTTACAGTATCCCTCCTAGATGCCAGTAGAGGGAGGATCCAGAGGCTGCACCCTCCCCCTCCCTCAGCCTTCAAGTGTCAGGCTAAAGTAGGCAAAGCCAACAGTGGCTGAAGGAAGAAGAGCTTCCAGAGTCAGGAACAGCACCTTCCTGGCCACCTCAGCCGGACTCAGAGTCAGGTGAGTGGGGGACGGAGAGGGATTCAAGATCTGAGGCCAGTTTCCTTCTCTCTACTTTGAAACTTGCCTTTCACAGTGCGAAAAGAGGCTGTACCAAGATTCGAGGACAATTATGATTTCCCAGTGATCAACAAGGTCAGTTGGTCCCTCCCTGTGTGTGTAAACATACACAGTGTGGAATGGGGCTTCTTATTTGGGCTTGGAAGTACATGGAAACCCCAAAGAGAAGGAGCCACTGATGACGGGATTGCTCCTTGTCATTTGAGCAGCTCTTTGCTGTCTAAAAAGAGGAGGAAGAAAATCTTTCTTGGGCATTATCTTATTTGATCCTCACCATGATCCTCTCAGACAGGATCATAATCTCAGACAGGAGATAATCACTCCATTTTACAGAGGGGCAAACTGAGGCTCAAAATGGCCACAAGACTTGTCTAAAAGCAAAATGATGGAGCCAACATTTGCCTCCAGTTCTTCTGGCTTGAACACAGGAATATGACTATACTCATCAAGATTTAGTTTTTAAGAGTATTTATCTCCACAGTGATGCTATTGAGTGTGCCAGAGATGGTGTTTTGAGGTCAAGTTGCTTACGTGTTATTTCAGTGAAATTATAATCTGACACTCCTGTAGCGTTTTGGAAAGAATAGAAGAGTGTTCCTTTTCAAATTAACAACCTTATTTCCAGTGCTTGGTGTCAGTTTAATAAAGAAAAACACAGAAAAATGATACATGTTTTGGAAAAGACCATGGCCACGTTTACACAGAGCAAAACTTAAAATTCTCAGGGATGCTAGAAGAGCGCAAAATTCTCTGGGGCACTAGTTTCTTATATGACAATCTTCTGATTAAGGGAAGGATTTCGGTGTATTAATGGGTGGGATGGGAATGGAGGAAGGATGCATGAGAAGAGGACAGGGTGGAAGATAGTTAGGAATGGTGCTCACCAAGCTAGGCTGCCATTGTCCTTAACACTTTTTAGGAGTGTATTCCGTTAGCGTGATGGAGCTTGAGTTCTGGAAGAGTACAAGGCCCTTAGCCTTTCTCCTGCCCTGTCCCACCTCTATGCATCAACACCAGATTAGTCTCCAAGTGTGCTCTGGGCAAGCATTAATGTCCTGCTTGGACACTCTCATTGCCCCCCTGCCCCCTTGCCTACTGGATAAAGTCAAAGCCTCCTAGCCAAGTATTTCAAGCACTTAACATCTTGGCCCTAATCAACATTTCCAACTTTATCTCCTAGAATTACCATTCTCCATGAGAAGCTGCTTCGTCTATTTCCTCTGCCCTTTTCCTTCTTCATCCCTTTATTCACCCAGCCATTCCTTTCTCCAGATTACCAAATCCTAGTCTGCTCTGCTTTTGCCTCCTGTCTCCAAACACCTGGGACTACTGGCGGCCCACACATAGCCTCAATCTTAACCTCAACCCATTTGATGGATCACAAGGCACAAAGATGTAAAACAGAGACTAAGTCAATAGGCACCTTACTAGGTTATATACTTGTTCCCTTATTGCTTAAGTACGGGGCTCCTACATTTTCCTAAGTGGAGGGAGAGGCCAACCTTGGGCTCCAGATATTATCTCTGGATCCCTGTCTAAATTAACTGCACAGCTTGACAATCCTGCAGGACTGATTTTTGCTTAGTGTCTTATGTTCTGCCTCCTCTTTTCATGGGACTAGACTCTTTTTCTGAAACACCAGGCTGCTGACCGGTTGGCAACAACTGCTTGCTAGGTCTTCCAATGTTGACTGCTCTTTGAACCCTCTCATAGCTAAGCAGGACACTCTAACTCTGCACACTACCTCTCTTTAAGGTTCATCATTCATGCTTTCTCATCACTTGCTGGCTACTAACTCTCTGGATTCAGAATGCAACCTGCTGGATTGGCATTTTGCTCACTTATCAATTAGCTCAAATGCTGTCTCTTCCAAGAAGCCTTCTGTGACCTCTGCAGTTTCAGATGCTTCTTCCTCCAAGGTACCTCCTTGGCAGGACTACCTTCTTGAAATACGGTTATAGGTGGTGGTGAAGTGGTCAATACTTGCAGAGGAAATGAAGAGTCCTAAATGTAGAGTCAATACCCATAGTATAAATATTCCCACTATGGATAATTTCAAACCACTACCCTCATTGGAACCAGTGTGCATAATGGATCCTTGCCAGCCAGCGTGAACTGGCCCCAGCACACTCTGGTGATGTGTGTCCTGTTGCCATCTTTTGTTCTTTCCCTACTTCTGTTATAGCTACTGAACTTCTCAGATTCTTGAACATGATATGCTCTCCCATACTGCTAGACATTTGCGAATGTTGTTCCTCTACAAGTCACATTCTCTTGGTCCAGTGCTCCCAAGTCCTTATCCTGTATCTGCCTAACTTGTTTTTAAGGCTATCTTCCCACTAGCCTGAGGGTTCTCGGAGGGAGGTATCATGGTTGTTTAGTTCCCCCATCATATCTCTGGCCCCTAGCTCTGTGACTGGCACATAGTAAACTCTCATAGCATGCCTGTTGACTATACTATTTTCTTTTACTGGATGATAAATTTTTATCAGCATATTTCCTCTGAAGAATTGGTATGCTTTTCCTTTATAATATTAGACATCAAGTGAACAATTGTGTTTTCTTTTTGTTTCAACCTACAAGAGGCTCAGGTTGATTTTGTTGCTTAAATTTAATAACCTTTATATGCTAGACACTGCATATCTAGGTTTCAGTATTGTTTTACACTGGTCTGGTCCTTTTATTTTGCTTCTGTGTGTCATTTTCAATTTCATTGCACTTATTTTTGGAAGATGCTTCAAATTTGCTGGGTTACAAAGTAGGATAGAGAGAGACATAATTCCTAATTGTAGTTTGGTTATTTGATCATTGAGCAAACACCTTTGCTCTGCCCTAAAGCGAGACCTCACGCCGGGCCTGGCAATGGGAGGGAGTAGAGTGAAAGGATCGGGACTTGGGCTTGGGAATCATAGATATCCGTGTTAGAGTCCCAGCTGGTCACCAGTTTGCTACATGACACTAGGCAAATTCATTGGCCTCTCTGATTTATCTGTTCCGTGGATGCAATAATGTATTCCTCAGAGTACTTCTGGAGATTAAATTAAATAATGTGTGTAAAGTGCTTAGTCCAGTTCCTAGCACTTGGTGAGCGCTCCACAAATGACAAGTATAATTACAAATACTGCTATTGAGAAAGATCCGAGTTGTGGCAAAATCAGAGCAGAGGTTTGGTAAAGGCCAGCCTATTTGCTGCAGCCTCTTCTATTTTCCCCCATCTGATGCAACCCCTGCCAACCTGTCTCTGAACATGGCGAAAAATACCAGTGTTTAGGCTCTGATTTGCTAAGAGTGCATCACTTATTCCCCCAGGGATAGTTCCTGTTTTAAATCCCCCTACTTTCATTTGCCGGGAGAGAAACTTTAATTCAGCACACGGAAGAAAATGCAATTTGGTGCATTTCATCAATTTATTGCCACCTCAATTTGCTCAATTTGTGCAGAGCAGGAGAGGTAAAGGCATGGAAAGCAAGCTATAGAATGTTTAAGATTCTACAGGACCCAGACACAGGCTTACTCAAGTTGGCTGATTTCAGCGGCAAATGTGCACATCTATTCTCCCTCACACGGACTGGCCCCTGCGGCTCCCACTTATCCACCTGGAGCAGTATGTCAGCCTCTTAGGGGTCCCAGGAGATGATGCAAAGTCAACCCATGCTGTGACTTTCCCAACCAAGGATGTTGGGTGAACTCTCACAAAGTTCATGTGGTCACCTCAGACTTCCCTGTGAGTTTTCTGTGTGTTTATTCTCAGTATCATTCATCGAAGATGAACTGAGACCTGATCTGTGCATGATGCCTCCACAGACAACGTCTCACTCATAAGCGATGTACCTCCGTTTTCTATCCAAATGCACTGATTTTCCTACAGTATCTTAAAATGCCTGGACTCCCCACACTAACTTGCCCTTGTTGGTGTCCTCCCCCTACCTTGAAATGACTCCCATCCCCCTCCAAGAACAATATCAAGAGTTGTCATTTTAGTTGCAATTAAGCTAACAATGAGGTGCAGGCATTTTTGTTTTCATTCTTCCATCGATTCTTTCACTGGATGTTTATTAAACACTCTGTGCCAGGCAAAATAGGTGGTGCTGGACATAAAAAATTTAAAAAATAACTATGAACATTCTTTTTTTAATACAAAGAAATTGAATTTTATAGAAGCTCTGCAATCTGCCCAATACTTATCCATTATGATGGCAAAACTGGAATTAAAGACCAGGTCTGTATGTTTTTAAGATTCATGCTTTTCTTGCTATGCTACCTTACTCACTGCAGAGCTATCATATATAGATATAGATATAGATCTAGATCTAGATCTGTATCTATATCTATATATGATAGATATATATAGATATATATCTATAGATATATAGATATATAGATATCTATATAGATAGATAGACATCCTTAGATAGATAGATATCTATCATATATAGATAGATAGATAGATAGATATCTATATATGATAGATATCTATCTATCATATATATAGATGATATATAGATACATCATCTACTGCTGTGACAATCATTTGACTTAGAGGATCTTTGTGAGCTGTCAGAGCCCTGACACAAAGAGTTCACAAACAGGGCCTGCAGTTTTGGGATATGTTGGGGCATGAATGGAACATGATCCTCTGGTGGTGGGAGGAGGCCTAGCATGAGGAATGGATGGCCTGGAGTCAGATTCTGTGTCAAGTGCAGAAGTCAGGCCCAGACAGCTAGGGCTAGGTACCAGACTCCGTGGACCTTCCCAATGCCTGGCTAAACCTTATTAAGGAGGAAATGGACACAAATAAGGGAGAGTGTTGGCAGTTCTGGAAGAATCTATGTGGATAGTGTCCCATAGTTAAAGAAGCTCTTTGATGTTCTGTGATCTGTCTCCTAACTTCTCCGCTCCCACACCTGTCTTTCAGTTCTTTGTGACTTTGCAAGGTGCTGTGCTCTTGAACCTGTATCTACCAATATTGAGATGGCTGGACTGGTCTCTTGAGCTGGGCAAGGTCATTCAAGTTATCGTGGAATCAAACATGACTGTATGGGCACCATAACTGCCTCCATCACCATCATCCTGTGTGACTTTGGGCAAGTTACTCTATTGTCTCATCCCTGAATTTCACTTTCCTCATTTTAAAACATGTACATATGAATATATAATGTTTGAAGGGAACACAAGTGACTGCTAACAGCAGTTGACTCTGGGGAAAATACCTTGAGGACCTGGGGGAATAGAGAATCCCTTCCCTGGTTATTGCATTTTGGTATTTTCTCATATTTGTGTATTAACTCCCTGTGTGTGTATGTATGTGTGTATTTGTGTATGTATTTGCATGTGTATGTATATATGTATATATAACATACTCTATATGTACATAGTGTGTGTATACATATACAATTTTATCAAATCATAATCCCCATGTATTATGTTCCAAATACTTAGTATAGTATGTTGACTTGTCAAAGTCAACAGTGGCTCTTGAGAGAAAAGATGGAGTCTTGCTCATCGACATTTCTTTGGAGACCTACACAGGATCTGGCATATAAGTGTTAAATAGATATTTATCTGAATTACTTTTACAAGTATGTCTATCTGCAGAATAAAATGTTAGGCTAGACAAGAATCTTCTGAGGTGGGCCTCCACAGCTTAGGAATCTGTATATTACACATGTATCATAAGGGGCTTGACATCCTTAGGCAAAATTATATATATAATGTGTATATGCATATACACATTATATATAATTATGTATCTCTGACCATCCTGCTCCTTAGTGTAAAGTGTCAGGGGGACACAGGCTGGGTGGTCAGAGCCAACATTGGGAACCAGCAGCAGTAATGGCCAATTAAGATCCTGGGCAGAGACTTTCTTCTAGGTCTCCTGACATTGGCTATGGATCAGGGCTTTTAGATGTCTGTAGCCAAAGATCACAAAAAACTGGGGGAAGCGGTGGCACCTTGTCCCCAAAGAAGGCATGCCATAAGGGTGCAGGGCGTAGATTTCAGGGAAGTTCTTCTATACAGAGCCTTCCCTTCGGGCACAGTGTGGGAGTTAGCGCTGTGGGGGGTGACTTCCTCCTGAGTGCCAGGCTGTCAGCTTCCAGGCCTTTTTCTTGTGACATCTGCTCTAGCAGCCAGGAGCTGGGTCACAAGCTTCCTTCCTCTGCTCTACTGCATGGTGCAGTCCGGAGGCGATGAGGAAGGAGAACGAGGGAGGGAGAATGTTGTGAACACAGAGTTGGGAAAATGTAATTCTGTTGGAGCCGTTTGCTGGCAGTTTTGCAACTCGTCCCCCTGAATTAGGGACCGAATGAAGTCATTAGGCCCTAATCAAAGGCAGCTAATCAGGAGTCAGTGGGAGATCTACCAATTAATCGCGGCTGGAACCCAACGAGCTGAAGTACCCAGGACTGGATGGAGAAAAGTAATGAAATTAGATATCAGTGCCACGCAATGTCGTACGACTTCGAGAAGCAGTTACGGGCTGCTCAGCCCTTCCTGCCGTACGAGAAACAGAGACCCGGTGCCAAAGCATGGATGGGGTGGAAAGTGATCCGGAGCTCGCCTTGAGATTTTCAGAGGTCGAAATGTGTGTAAACAAGCAGCAGGAGGACATGAAAAAGATGGGCATGAATTCTTGTCGACGTGATAACACGGTAATATGGTATGATAGCATGGAACGCCATGGTTAGATAATCATATGTAATAATAAATACCTCTTTCATAACATTTGAATAATTTATTCCCAGGTTCTTTGTTGACATATCATTCTGTCCACCTAGGCTGTGGGGATGGAGGTTGTTTACCACGTCTCTTGCCCCATAACCAGCATAGCACGTGGTTGCTGCTAGATAAGTAATCCCAGTTGCGTTTCATTGATTCTGGGTGGAGCAAGCCTTTGAAGGGAGCCTTTTTCATTCAAATCGCTGCATGCCTTTCCTGAGACCACTCAGGCCGAAGGATTAGCCACCCTGATTTAATCAAAATAAAAGTGATTTACCTGCTGGCTGTTTCTGGTTCAGAAACGTCCAAATACTTTGAATCATAGCTTTCTGGGATGGTACAAAATGATCTGTCAAGTCCTAAGCCCCTAAGTCACAGAGGGAGAGACCCAGGCCAGAGAGTGCCAGGAACCTGCTCCACGTCCCCCAGCAAATCTGCAGCAGAGGCAGGCCTAGAACTGGGGTCCCGACTCTGAGTTCAGGGGACTTCCCTCAGCACCTGCTCCTTCACTTGCATTACTCATGGTCATGCTTCCTACATCGAATTTCTCTGTCCTGAGATTCCCAGAGCTCTTGGTCTGTCTAGGATGGACCCAGCTAAAGGTTTGCAGAAGAGTTCCTCAGTCTATGCCAGTGGGGCAGGGTGGTGAAACTGGGCCATGAGGCACGTGGGAGCCGTCCCCGTCTCTATTTCCCATACAGCAGGAAGGGCTGAGCAGCCCGTGACTGGTTCTTGAAGTTGTGTGGCACTGTGTGGCACTGTGTGGCACTGATATCTAATTTCATGACTTTTATCCGTCCGGACTTGGGTGCTTCAGCTTATTGGGTTAGTCTGTGTTAGTCTTAGTGGGAAGTCTGTGTTAAACACAAGAGAGAACTTGCTTGTGTTGGGAGATTTCTGAGGTGATGTTCATCTGAGTACAGTCAGGCTCCAAGATGAAGCGAGGGAAAGTATCGCAGGAGGAAAGCACTGGGGTCAGAAGTGTGTGTGTGTGTGTGTGTGCGTACGTGCGTGTGTGTGTGTGTGTGTGTGTGTGTGTGACTATGCACAGGCATATTTTGTTATATCCTATATGAAGTTTTGTGTTTAAAAGTAGATGCTTGATTCTGTCATAATAAAAAAAAACCTGTATGATTCTGAGTATGTGCATGTGTTAGCACAAACATGTATGTGTGTCTGTGAGGTGTGTATGTATGGATTCCTGGAAGGTGCCATTTGTGTAGAGAATTCTAAGGGGGTGTGTTAGTATACGTGTCTATATGTGTATTTCATTTTTATTTTTCCTTGCATGTCATTTTCCTGGATTTCTGTCTTCCCTGTTTGTGGGTCTGAGAGTCTGTTACTGTCCGTGTGAATGGATGTTTTCATCGTGCGGGAAGGATGGTTTAGGTAAGGATTTGAAAGTGCACATTCAGAATTTTAGCGCATCAATACATTTTGGTGAATGTGCACATTTTAGAATGGTTAGATGTCTTTATATGTGTGGGGTGAAGGGGAATTCTATATGTTGGTGTGTATGTACATTTGTCTGTGTGTCTGTCCACAGTATGTTTTTTGAGTGTATGTTTAAAGTTAAGGTGACTATATAATTTATCATCCATATGGGGCATGTTTGAGAATTAAATGTGATTGTATTTGTGTGTGCGTGTCTGGCTGTCTGTCTGTATTTGATAATTATGCCTGGCCACCAAGGGAAATCCATGAGTGGCCCAGGCAATCCAGGATATACTGACATTTTTGTGTGTGAGAAATTATGTCTCTGAATGAATGTTTGTATTTAATTGTATGTGTGATATGGATGTCCAGAATTTATAAGAAGAACAGTAGAAATTATTAAATTATTAGGTCTTTCTGAGGTTGTAGGCTTATAACAGAGGCATGGATAGAATTAACAGGTAAGAAGAGGCAAGCCCCAAAGATAGATAGATAGATAGATAGATAGATATTTTTTTTTTCCCCCAAGCCAGATCAATGAACAGAGAAGAGAGGCCATACATATCTAGTGGTGACAAAAATGCACACGGTTAAAAAAAAAATCAGCACAGTCAGTAAGGACAAGACATGTGAACTGTATTGTGCTAGAAAGTGTCTTTCATGTACAACATCTGCTTTGCTGTGTCCTCTTTATGCCTCCTGCCTTGTTCCCCATGAGTAACTGCAGCTTGTGATGGCCAAGATAGCGGAGACCTTTTATCCTCTTACCTCGACAGTTTGGAAAAATAGCTCAGTGTGACCTCCCTCATGTAAGAGATAGAAAGCGGCTGGAGAGAGTCCACTGCTCCATTTCAGGTGATTCAGAAAAGAAATCCCAGGGATGCTCCTGGCATTCTCGCTGACTTTCAGAGCGTGCTGCCCCAGAGTCCTCGGTTTATGCGTGCACCCCCTGGGGCTGGGAATTCCACTTGCTTAGTTCTCACTGGCTCTGCGGGGTATAGTGGAGTGGTTGGAGGAGTGCTTTGCCTTCCACTTGACCACACTGGTGCAGTAGTTTCTCAGCAGCTCCTCCCCCCCCCCCACCCCCCATGCCCCTGTCATCCCTTTCCATACTCTCCTAACAGTGGAGTACCTGCTCTTGGTGCCTAATGTTAAAATAGCACCAGGAGCTTTAGGTGCGTGGTAGATTAAAGATGGCTGCAAATTCTTTGTCATCCTCCCATTGAAAGGTGGAGTTTAACTGCCTCTCTACGAATCTGGGCTGGCCTTAGTGACTTATCTGACCAAGAGAATATGTCAGAAGTGATTTCCTGCAACCTCTGAGTCTGTTTCCTAAGAGCCTTAGGACCTCTAGCTCAGCTCTCTTTCCTCTCTGGGAAACAAGTGGCAAGTCTACAAAAGGCCCAAGTCACTGGACAGACCACTCTGGTCTATCTGGTCTTTGTAGGCGTTCTGGTCAGTAGCCCAAGCTTAATGTCCATCTGACAGCTAGCCTCCCTTCCCTGTGCGGATGGCATCTCAGCCCAGATACCAGACGAGTAAGTGAAGAAGCCATTCTAGAGGTGAGTGTTCCAGTCAGTGCCACGTGGGTCAGAGACTCACCCAGCTGAGCTCTTCATGGAACCCTGACACACAAAGTATACTGGCTGACAGCACTACGCTTGGGAGTAGTTTCTGCAGCAACAATAGATGATCGGAGGATCAGTGCTAGGAGTAGCTGCCGGATATTGAGCCGGGGCTGTCTGGTCAGAGCATGTTCCTAGGAATTTGTGTACATGATTTCTTGGTATCTTCACCATGATCAGATGAGCTTAGAGATTTTATTATTCCCATTATGCGTATGAAGAAGTTGAGATCAGGAAACTGCCCTAGATCACACAGCTACTGTTTGGTGGAGAGGCATTCAGTCTAGGACTTTTTCTTAACCACCGCCCTCCTCCACACTGATGTTAATGTATAAGAAGGCGTTCCTGGTTTTGCTTGGAATTATCTTCCGGATCACCCCACTTCAACTGACAAATTTCTTCTGATCCTTCATGGCCTAGCTCTGTAATTGTAACCGTTTTGCACCCAAATCCATGTAGATTTCCCACAGCGGGTACATAGGCACTAAACTACCTTGCATTAACAGCATGAAAACAAACAAGATACTCAACTTCCCTGAGGCTCCTTTTTTCTCATGTGTAAAATTGGTTACAAGGACTTTCTTATAGGTTTGTTGTAAAGATTAAATGTTGTGAGAGAGATTAAATGTGTCATACACAGAAGAACGGGATACACACACTAAACTTTGATAACTGACCGCTATCAAAGCTGAGCTACAGCCCTAAAGGATGAGCCTGTAGTCAATCACCTCTTACGTATGTGTCTGGGTATAGAGGGTTGCATAGGGCACCTCCTCATGGAGGTCATATTTCAAGAGGACCAAAGACAAGTAAAAGAACCAATATGTTAATGAGATTGATGTCAGGATAGAGGGGGCCAAAGAGCATTAGAACCTCAGAAAGGGGTTCTTAATCTCTTCTGGATGGCATGTCATGAAAGATATCTTAGAGGCAAAACGAGCCCTCTATGATGAGAAGGAATCAGTGAGGTTAAGAGAGAGGAGAAGTAGGCATTTCAGGTAAGAATAAGCTTGAGCAAAGATTTGAAGGAATCCAAGAGGATTATGTATGGGGGACCCTTTGGGAGCTTGGTAACCTTGGATCCAGGTGAAGGTGGCTTGGGGTAGAGACTCATGAAAGATGGAGAGATCTTTGAATTCCAAACTGAAGACTTTATGCCAAGGTCAGTGGGAAGCTAGCAAGGGGTTGATTGAAGACAATGAACGCAGATGAATCAGTCTGCATTTTAGAACAGCTACCTTGGGGACCATTTTGGAAGGTGCAAGACTGGAAATAGAGAGGCTGACATTGAGGATGGGGTCATGTCCTGATAAACCCACCATAAGTTGAAAATCCCGTAAGTCAACAATGCATTTTGGTATACCTAACCTACCAAATGTCCTAGCTCAGCCTAGCCTACCTTACATGTGCTCAGAACACTTACCTTAGCTTGCAGTTGGGCAAAATCATCTAACACAGAGCCTATTTCATAAAAAGCATTGAATATCTTGTGTATTTATTCAATATTGTACTGAAAGTGAAAAACAGAACATCTCTCTGGGTACAGAATGGGTGTGAGTATAGCAGTTGTTTGCTCTTATGATTGCGTGATTGACTAGGAGCTATAGCTCGATGCCACTGCCCAGCATCATGAGAGAGTGTAACTCTCTCACTAGCCTGAGAAAAGATCAAAATTCAAAATTCAGAATATGGTTTCTACAGACTATGGATTGCTTCTGCACTATCGTACGATCTAAAAATTGTAAGTGAGAACACTGTCAGTTGGGGACTGTCTTTACTCTGAAAAAGGTGGTGGTGGTGTGATCCAGGGGCATGGCAGTGGGCATTGGAGGGATGCCAAAGCAAAGCAAAGAAGGAAGCCTGGCGAGTGATTGTTTAAGAGGGATAAAGTTGGGGAAGGAACCTGAATAGTACCCTGGTTTCTGACTTGGGTGACTTAGTTCATGGCGGGCACACAGTAATCAAACAGAAGGAAAATAATGCGGTAGGAGGAATAGTCTCTTTCCACCCCCTCGGGGCGTGACTGCTTGGTGGAGAGGACAATGGGTCCCCTGGTTCCCTCTGCAGGAGTCAAAGGCCCACAGGAGCACGGATCCAAGCAGGTCATTATAGCACATCAACGTCCATGATGAAAACGGAACTCTAATTGTGCCAGCTCCACTCTGGCATAATAAGTGTGGTTTTTAACATAATGCACTGCTGGAGTGAAGTTGTCAGAAAAGCGGGGGATGGAGGATATAATCTGTGAGACTTCAAAGAAAAGAAGATTGAAGCCATTTTATGGGGCTGGAAATGAGTCATTTGTCAGCGATGCCAACCTGCTGTCAGCCCCACAGGGAGAGATGGCTGGGCACCCTGGGGGGAGGGCTGGTGCCGGCGTCAGCCTCCAGTCACCAGAGGCCATGTGTGGGGGACGGAGTGTCATTCACATCACATCCCTGTCCTGACCTGGGTCAGAGGGAAACCAAGGTCATGTCACAACATTTAGCATCGTAACCGAGGAACCTTTTAACCTGCCTCTGTCAGGAAAAGCTGATGTGCTCAGCATTATCCAAGACAGTTCAGAGCTTGAATTTCCCAGGAGATGTGCACTTTAAAAGAACAGTGAGAGGGCAACACTTTCAGGAAAAAGAAGCAAAGAGGTAAAACTGGACTGGTGGCACCAGAAAGAAGAGGCTTGTGAGCAAGGACCTGCCCAAGGTCACTGAAAGAATACCAGGTAGATGTGCACTCTTGGTCTCTGTCCAGTCCTCAGGGCTTGGTGAGGGGCAGGGCTCTGGGAGTCCAAGCGGCCTGGAAGTCATTGCAGTGAATGAAGACCTGCTCTCAGTGCAGGAGTCCTGCCTTTGAAGCCGGTCCATTACCTCTTAGCCCCTCCCCCGCGTTATGCCATTCATCTGTCACTGGGGCTGTTAAGCTAGTGCCCCAGGCCCTCCAAGGTGCTTTTCCTATTTCCATGACTTTGTTCTAATCCACTTTCCTCCCTGCAACCTCAGTGATCACTTTAGAACTTAAACTGAATCTCCTCTGTGTTCACCGTGTCTTCCCAGGCTGGATGCTCTGGTCTCTACCACGTCTACAGTGTCCATCTCAAGCCAGACATCTTCTCCCTGGTTCTCTGCACTCCAGCTGCAAATGCCTTGTATAGTTCCTTGAACAGACAGAGGTCTGGCCTCTCTCAAGATCTTTGCACTGGCTAGTCTCTCTTCTTGGGTAATGTCTATCTATCCTTCAGTTCAGCTTAAATATAGCTTCTTCAGAGAGATACTGACTCTCAAATTAAGTCACCCCTCAAACCCAACACAGACAGGTTTTCTGTCTCATAATATTTTATTTTGGAATGTTTATGATTATTTTACAGTTGTTATTGGTTATATTCTGAGATCCCAATTTGACTCTGAATTCCAAAAGAGCAGGGGTAGTGCTTGTCTTTTTTTGCCACCACATCTACGTGCTATCTGGGACAGTGCCTAATAGAAATGTTTGACATTTCTATTTGTAGGATGAATGAATGAGTGGGTGAATGAATCAACAACTCTTCGGTAATTCTGGCCAGCCGAAAATTCTGGGACCCCATGCACCAGGCAGTATCAAGTGACTATGCAGGCAAAAAGATAAGCAAAAACTCAAGGAACCTCATCAGTCACTTTCCTGACACTTTACGCTCTGCCTCCCATCCGCACTTTCTGGGTCAGGATGATTTTGAGGAGCTGAATTTACAGAACACTTTCTGTCAGACCAGTGGTTCTCAAAATTTCCCAGAAAAGTTTATTACAACAGAGTACTAGTCCCCACCCACAGTGTTTCTGACTCAGTAGGTCTAGTGTGGGATCTGAGAGTATTTATTCCTGAAAAGTTCTCAGGTGATATTGATGCCGCTGGCCCAGGAAAAGCACTTTTTAGAAAGAGTGCATTAGCCCACAAACTCTAAGGGGCAAGGGCTCTACTTTTCACATCTACTATCATTACCTACAGATGCTGTGATACAAATATATATATTTATCATTGTATATACTCACAAAGACTCATTGAGTAAGTAAAATACACTGGGTGGTCACCTGTTTGCATCATGGGGCTCTATCCCCTGGGCCACTCCTCTCCTCTTACCCACCTCTATCCCATGTCACATGATCAACACTCCCACTGCTGCCCACTCCCAGCAACCATCTGACTTTCTCAAGGTAGCTTTTATGGTCTACCCATCCTCCCAGAGAAACACCACCTACTTCTGCATTTTTACTTTCTGTTAAGGCCTCAGTGACACTTGATAAGCCTTTCAAGTTACAATGCAACAAGTAATGTCAGACCAACTTATTACTTCGCTAAAGAGAACTTTCATTCTAGTATCTGATAGAACATTTGTATCCAAAGAACACTGATTAATGGTGGTGATCAGTCTGTGCAAACATAACCTGCAGCTTGAAATAAGCCTTCACACACACACACACACACACACACACACACACACACACACACAATTTTAAAATGGTTTATTTAGCATTTTCTAATGCTAAATCTTAAATGTTAAAATTTTTTTAAATACAGCATTACAAAGATTGTGAGGTAGGCAATGATAAGACAGCTTAATAGCAGAAATTCCTTCTTTGTACTTTAGAAACATCCACATGTATGATGTTAAATGGTATGCTAGTAATAATAGTATCTTATTCATCCTACAAGGATCTTTATTGAGAAAAGATTTAGATACGGGAGGTAGAATTACCACTTGTTTCTAAAAGAAATAAATGGAGACTTATATAGGTGTGGATAAAAGCAAAGATGTATATGTTTTTTGTCACAAAATCCTAAAATTCCAATCTTCCTTATCTCACCCCACTGACTTCATGTGAGTTAAGCTTTACTCTATGAAATGGAACCTATTACAACTTGCATTATCTGTTCTCGTACATATTAGATTGTGCCTCTTGTCTTACACTCATTAAATGAGTATTTAGTAACATTTCTGAAAAATGACTTCTGCCAGATCCAGCTAGAAGCCACTGGGGACTTAAAAGTCATTTTTTTTTTTTTTTAATGGCAAAGCATCATCATCCCTGAGCAATTTACCAGGTTGACTTAATTTTGAGTCACTTCCATGCCTTCCTGTAGCTCTACCCTAAGTCTCTAGCTGAACAGAGTTGGAAATTGATGAAATGATCTACCCGGTGTCACATATACACACAAAGTTCAATTTTAGCACTGATACTCTCATCTGCAGGCTTGGTTCTACTTGAGGAAAATCAAATATTTTCTTTCCTCTTGAGTCAGATAGGTACTTCTGACAGTAAGAAATGAGGAAGAAAACAAATGCACTGAGCACATGGTACGTATCAGGTGGTCTGTGTATGTCAGTAATGATCCTCACACCAACCCCGGGAGAGAGATACCATTATTCCTTCTAGGCAGATTAAGCAAAGTGCAGGGAAAAAGTAAAAGGTATGCCTAGGAGTAAGGTCATATATCTGAGGTCACACATTAAGCAAATGGTAGAGAAGAGATTCACAGAGAGATTCATTTGTCACTAAAGGCCATGTCCGGCGTTTGAGCAGAGTCGCCCACTCCAGTGGAACCTCTTATGGTGGCTTAACGTCAGCTTTGACAATAACAACCAAGAAACAAGAGAGAAGAGTCAGAAATAGTCTTTTATTGGTTTCACTCAAATGAGACCATGTAGTATCTTTTTTCCCCATTAAATTTCAAGGTAAGGATACTATACCACTTTTCTGAGACTTCTTTGAGAATTTTTTTTTAAATCCTCATCTCCATCTTTCTTGTATCTAACTTGGAGAATCAAATTCATTCCCTCTAACTCACACGTCCTCTGATTCTGCCCCTAGATGTAACTTTCTTCATCAATTATTCTGGAATCCTGTGCTCTTCATCCAGCACTTAACATTTTGCAGCTTCACTTATACCTGTTTGAGGTCCAGGGTTGAGGGGAGAGATGCTGAAATTCTCGATTGAATCAGTGACATAAGTGCATCCAATCTGTGATTTACTTCCCAAGATGAGCGTGTGAGAGAAAGAGAGACAGAGACAGAGAGAGATGAGAGTTGGGGGGGGGACTTAATTGGAATTTTCAACTAATTCTCTCTGGAGCTCAAACTCTCCTCTGTTAAATGGGAATAAAACTAACTACCTCCCATGCCTCACAAGGTTAATATGAGGATCCGATGAGATAATATAAGGGAGAATGTTTTTTAAAAATGCTATTGCTGGTATTACTGTTAGGACAAGAACAAAATCTGCAACACAATTTCATGGATCCATAGACTCTGCAGAAAACAAACAAACAAAAAACAAAAAGACAAACAAACAAAAACACCTGTCCTTAGGCTGAAACTCTTAGAAAGACTGCCCACAATTATAATATACACTTTACTTGTTATGCTTATTCCTAAAGTCTTAGTAAAGTCCAATTTATTTATACATCTTAGCATTTTAGAATCAGTAGAGATTTTAACAAGGGTCAGACTATTTTATATGTGGAATATAATAAGTTTTCTAGGCAGGAAAGATTTGAAAACAAAGTTACCAGTGGGGACAGGAAAAAGATAGTTTAAACTATCCAGGAAATCAGACGTTATTCAAGAGTTAGATAAAATCTATTTAGCTTGTATCCAACGGCTTGCCAAGAATACACAAATCATTCTTGTTTATATTCAGTTCTTCAATCTCCGTAAATCTGCATGTACTGAAATGGCATTTAAAAATGAACACAGTCTAAATCCCTGTTTTTCTAACATAGGGAATCTGAAAGCATCAGCAGACTAGTAGTTCTTAGTTTTCCCATCTGTACAATTAGCAAGCTGGACTAGATGGGGAAGAGAGAGACATGGCAAGGTGGCCCAACACTGTCTAACTCTTTGACCATGGCGGACATCACTAGTGGATGACAACACCTTCTTGTGGGGCCAGGAAGTAGCCTCAGGATCCATCTCTCCTTACTGATCCCTGAAGCTGCTATCAACCAATTGGAAATACGCTGTTGTAGGATTAGATGCTTTCTAAGATTTTATTTTTTAACTCTGACATTTTCAGTATATACAAATGCAATGAGTTTGTCTCACTACTAAAATTCATTTTGTTAAAAAAAAATAATCTGTTCCTATTCTCTGGAAGGTGATGACAACTTTCAGTTGGTATTTCTCATTCAGTTGTCTGTTTTCTCTGTTCCCCATTCTGTGAATGGTACCGGTGTCTCTCAGCAGGGGGTGCCAAGTAAATGAAACCGCCCAGCGGGAAACCCTGTTTGGCAATTCTAACAAGGCTTGAAGAATTGGTTTCCTCATTAGAAACAACAAAAGTTTCCTATCTGGTGAACATGCAAGTTCTGGGCATGATCTCATGGGTGCTCTACCTGAACGAAATATTGAAGCAAAAAGAATATAAATGAAAAGCAAATACTTGGTAATGATGGGATCTGTCATTCACCTTGACTACAGGAGATAAAAATTCCATTTTCTTGCAATGCATTTTCTGGATTTAACAGACTTTAGCCCTAGGAGTGGAAAGACTTCACCTTCTGCATGGGGATTACCACCTGATGAGCTCCCACCACGTTCCTAGGTCCCTCGTGTTTATCATTCCATTTAAATCACCGTAATGCTAGTTAACATGTCTTAAACTTCCCCTATGTGTCAGGGACTGTTCTAAGCACTTTACTTGAACCAACTTACTTAGTAGCTTTAAGAGCTCTATAGGGTAGGTACTACTAGCGTCTTTAAAAGAGGAAACAGGCACCTGGGTGGCTCAGTTGTTGGGTGTCTGCCTTCAGCCTGGGTCATGATCCCAGGGTTCTGGGATCGAGCCCTCCATCGGGCTCCCCACTTGGCAGAAAGCCTGCTTCTCCCTCTCCTACTCCTCCTGCTTATGTTCCCTCTCTCTCTCTCTGTCAAATAAATAAAATCTTAAAAAAAAAAATAATAAAGGGAGGCTAAGTAACTTGCCCAAAGTCATACAATAGTAAGTTGTATAGCTTGTAACTGAATCTGTAAAGTATGGCTACAGAGTCTGAGCTTGGAATATGGCATTACCACACCCAATGATGTTCCCAACAGCTGGCTGTTATGTTAAGAGAGTAGAGGAAACTTGAGCTCCTGCGGGCTCTCAGCCAGAAAGTGGCATAGCAGAGCCAGCACTTTTCTTTGGTTGTCTCATTTAGCCCTTGATATCACTCCACCATGTAGATGCTAGCATTTCCCCCATTAAGCAGATGAGGAAATAGGGGTTCTTACGGGATTGTAACTTGACTGAGATCACACAGCTAGTGAATGCTAGAGCCAGGCTTTGAACAAGGCAGCCTAACTCAAGGAGTACCTGATTTCAGTTCTAGAGGAGCTTACAATCAGCTCGAAAAGAAGGAAGAGCATACAGATGAAAAGAAGTCTCCCAGGCCTGGTGGACCAGAGACCACATGGGACAATGGGAATAGAGCTCAAGAGGCTCAGAGAAAGAACAGAGTTGAGGGGGCAGTTTCAAGAATGAGGAAGAACAGCTGACTATTTAAGAATAAGTGGAGGGGCCAAGTACCTGGGTGGCTCAGTCAGACCTTCCACCCAGGTCATGGTCTCAGGGTCCTGGGGTCAAGCCCCGCATCGAGTTCCCCGCTCAGCGGAGAGTCTGCTTCTCCCTCTCCTTCTGCTCCTCCCCGCTGTTCATGTGCTCTCCCTCCTTCCCTCTCTCTCTCTCTCAAACAAATAAATAAATAATCTTAAATAAAAAAGAGTAAGTAGAGGGTAGATTAAGGGGTTTCAAAATAAGACAATTGACAATATCTGCTGGGTGGTGCTATCATGCATAGGAGTCATAGTTGAGGGTGGGTAGTATGGAAATGGGCACCTACTAGTCCATCTAAGCGATGCTAATAAGTGATTAATAAAAGAAAGGAAAGTTGATTAAAGATCTGTTTGTTCAATAGCTGCTTAATAACTACTTCAATAAATGCAATGAAAATGTTTCTGAGCCTTACTTGAGAGCTCAGACAGAGCCTCGAATTCACTCTCCCCTAACTAACTCATTCTCCTTCCCACCTCTCTGCCTCTCTGCCTCACTTTAGTACCTCAGCGTACCCTTGGAACTACTTCCCAGCCCTTAACAGAATTCTGTTGTTTAAGCAGGGCTTTTAGAGATTGAGATCCCTAGTTTATTTTCATTCCATTTCAGCCTTTTGACTTCTTGGTAGTAAATTGCTCCTAAGTTCATTGCTGCCATGTCTCCCAACCTCATTTTGCCATAATTGGATTTATGCTTCTCCTCCGCTTTGAGAGATATATATGTATACATCCATACCCACACATAGAATGTGTACATATATAGGTTACATACACACAGTTACCGCTTGCTCACAGTTTTGGGGTCTGGGGGTTGTTGGGTTTTGTTTCCCAATCATAAACAATGTTTCTATTCTACTTCCCATCCTCTAGAGAAGACCGATAAAATTTGACTCATGAAAAAAGAGAGAGGAAAAAAAAATCCAGGAGGCGAAAGTAATATGGGGAGAAAATGAAAGAGATTTAGTGCAGCTATCAACCGACCGTTGTGCTGTCTTTAAGAGTCTGTTGAAACAACATAATAAAAGGTAATAAAGTTTGGATTTATAGCCTACCTGGCGGAAATGGCTGCCTGTTTGTATCTTGCCCACTCACAGCCCACCGTGGGTCTTTGTCATGGGGTCTTTTCCCCAGGAGGGTCATCTTCCCCACCTTGGACTTAAGAGGCATAAGGCAACCCTGAGAACATCCAAATCAGATTGACAGGTGAGTTAAACATTTTTCTGGCTTCTTTCTTGCCCTTCCTCTCCCTGAGATTTAATGACCCAGCTTTGTTTCTTTTAAAAACTGTATTTGGCTTGGTTTGCCTAGAAATACCCTCAATGATTCACTAAAATAGGTAACGGGAACTTTGAACTTGAAAATGGTTATGTCAGCTCCCAAAGGATGGAGGGTTTATTGCTTCCCTTTCAAGTTCAAATCAATTTCCATAAACTTCTAAATCAGCACTAATCAGTCTCTTGAGAGGAAAGTGGTACATATTCCCCAGGTGGTTTGGGAAAATCAAAGATCAGGAGGACAAGAAAAAGGATGATGTCTGCCCACAAGGTGCTGGGACCACATGCCAGGAGGCAAATGGAACAGAGGATGGCTCCCTGATACTTAGCTCTCTGATACTTAGCAGGTGATCAGAAGATGAAGTTCATTTGTTCATCCATCCATCCATTCATTCATTCATCCAACATTTGTCCACAAACATCATCCTACTTTGTTCCAGCCCTTACACCAATGACAGGGATACACACATGAGCAAGACCAGAGCTCTATCCCAAAGATTCCAGTCTGGAGAAAGAGATAACCCCTTAGAGGCAAAACTATAAATGCTTTGTTAAAGTCCATAATGTTGGTATATATGTTCAGGGTCCAGCAGGTTCAAAAGGGAGGTGGGGAACCAAGCTAACCCTAATTGCCTTGGAAGGTTTCAGGACAGAGCTGACCCTTGATACTTGATTCAAGTTATTTGCTTGAATGGATAAAAACATTAATAAATTGAAAGAACAGGGTGGAAAGAGGAGCCAGAAGTTATAAGTTCCAGATCTAAAGGCCATTTTCTATGAGATGTTGGGCATGTCTCTCCCAACCCTTGACTTCAGTCGACTTCAGTCTCCCCATCTATGCACTGAGATTCTTGTCTGTCTCATAAGTTCTGTTCCACCTCTGAGATCCTACATTACATCAAGCAAGGTAAAGGAATACAAATATTTTTCTAAATACGGGCTCTTGTAGCAGGCACAATATGTCCCTCCTGTCTCTCTAGAAAATAAGCCTCATTTTTCTTCACGCTGTACGTTTTGTCAATGCTTGTTTCTAACGTGGTCTAGCTGGGTGTCTGAGTCTGATTCTTTGCAGAAGAGCAGTTACAGACACCACTGTCTGTTCCCCATCCATGGTGGTAACTGAAGCCAAGAAGGAAGCTAGGAAACTCTGGGAGGAAAATGGAAATGGGGCCACTGTGAGAAGCAAGGAGGAGAGACGCCAGCAACAAAGCACTGAGCCCCTGGAACAGAGACCTCATTACTAAAGTATGAGTCACGGTAATAGTCTGAATAAATCCCCATAAAGTCAGGGCTAATGGTGTCTGCTGGAGCCCTCATCATGCCATAAACACCGAGCCACGGCTGTGCTAATTGTCAGACCCAACAAGAGGGGCTGGGGAGCATGAAATGAAGGATTAGTTCAGCGGGGTGAACCCCAGCTTCTCTGGGGACCCTGGCTCTGCCTCCTGGCTGGCTAGATAGAGCTCCTGTGTGGGAGAAGCCTCACCTCTTTCCCTTCTTCTTCTTCCTGTTTCTTCTGTTTTCTCCCTTTTCCCCCCTCCCTACTTCTCCTTTCTCCTTTTCCTTCCTTTATCCAAGCTTTTCAGCAAGTAACCTGGGGTTTGCTGGACCCGATGACTGAGCCCCCTGCCTCATCATCACCTTCAAAACACTTTTCCGATTTGATTCTCATGATAACTTTCTGATGAAAATATTTTTGAGGAAATTAAATTTCAAAACAGCTACACGATGGGCCAAGGTTACACAGCTACTAAGTAGAAGATTTGGGATTGCATCCTAAATTTGTTTGAAGTCAGGTTTCCCACACAAGATTTGGAATTGGGGTGTGGGCGTCAAGCACACCAATCATGGCTCACTGACAATGTTACAGGGTCCTGTATGCTCCCGAGATGAGGGGAAAAGGTCTAACAGCAAGCTGGTCTGCCCCCTTCCTCCCTCCCCAGCACTCATTCATTCAGCAAGCACTGAATGATCATCATATGTAGGCATCACCCTTTGTGCTGAGGGTATAGGACCAAATGGCTCTTCGCACGGAACTACATTCACACGGGGGTGATAGTCGGTAAACAAGTAACGGACTACATATATGATACAACGGGCTCTGATGCTGGTGTCAGTGGTGATGGGAATGTATCAGGGAAACAACAGGAAGTCGTGACCATTTTGGTTTTCATCACATCTTCATAAAGGTCTCTCTCTCTCTGGGCTTCAGTCTGAACTTGATTGTTGCCAGACTTTCTCAGTATAGGGTATACCATTAACCCACAAAAATCTCCTAAAATTATCATGCCAAATATCCTCTGAGCCCACTTTGGTTACTCAGAGACTCAAGAGGCTATGGTTGGAGGCAATGGGCTGTCACTGCCATCACACCCTGCCTTTCTTGGAGAATTTCAGCCTCCCTGAGTCTCCCAAATTGAGATTTTTTTGTTTTGTCTTCTTCCATTCAGCTCCGTCTTCTTTGTCTTCTTAGAGCTGGGCTGTGTCACAGGCTCAGTTGCCTGTGTAATGGGCAGTAGCATCAGGGGACCTTACCATCTGGCTCAGACTGCCAGCTTTTAGTCTCAAGAACTTTCCAACGCCTAGGGCTCCTGTTGAATGTTAGGGGAGGATAAGTATCCACGCTCCCTTGTTTGGTACAGAAGATGGCTCGAGAAAGTGAAAGGAGTGCGTGACAGCTGCCTCTGTTAACTTTAATTGTATTTTATTCTGTATCTTAGATGCCTTTTTTTTTTTTTTTAGATGACTTTTATCTCCATGTGCAAACTTCTCCCCTCCTTCTGAGTCCATAACGAATGGCATCTTCACCATGGAGACAGGCTTCTTTAATAACAATGATCTACCCTTCTTCTGAGGTCCCGTAGCAAAATCTGCCAGAGCCGTATAGGTCTGGATTCATATTCCTGCTTCCTCTATATACCAGCCATGCAACTCAAACCTTAAGTATTTGTCACAGTGATATCTGGATCCCACACCCTCTTTGGCAGTATGACCTTGCCATTTTCCCATCGCAAACTAGAGTCTAATTTCTAAATTAATGCACACTCGCCTTGTAGAGACTTAGAATAAGGCAGAAGGGACATCGCAAGAGTCTGATGCTAAGTGAGTGGGACCCAGCTGCCACCAGGGGCCTAACACATGGAAAGGACACATGTAGGTGTCTCTGATAGACAGTCCCAGCTGCACCCAACCATGGCTCACCCCAGCTCAGACATCTCTTGATGATTCCAGCCTCTAGCGATTTGAGTCTTCTCCATGGCCTCGACACCTTAGAGGAGAGGCAAGGTACCCCTGCTGTACCCTGTCCTAACGTCTGGCCCACAGAATCATGAGCAGAATAAAATGGCTTTACGTCCTGTGACTGGCGTGGTTTCTTCGGCAGCAAGAGACACCTGCAACAGTGTTTCCATTTGTAAATCAGTGAGATGGGGAGAGACTGCCAACTGTAGAATACAGTGGAAAACACAAATGAAATAATATACAAGAAGTACTGTCAATGCTGACATTTAGAGGACATTTAATAAATATAATCCCCCCACTTCCCTTTTAACTATAGCATTTTCAAATGTCCATGTGTTTTATCAGAATGTCTGCTTCTCTTCAACAGGGGTTGAATCACATTCAAATTGTAAGCTCCCATATTCCCTGTTATGTATCGTGTGTTTAAAATTTTTAAGAAAAAATGTTGACTTCACAGATGAATAAGGAAAAAGGAAGAACACTGGATGGGGAGTTAGAAAGGTTAGTTATCAGCTGTGTGAGGATTATTTTCCTTACGTGTAAAATTAAAACACTGTGGTCAGCGGAGGAACACCTGGCAATTTCAACTGTCATGGAGCTGCTGTGGGGAACAAGAGCAGATTTCCCGGACTCTCAAGTGCTTTAGTCAGGACCCTGAATAGAACACATAGGGGCGAGATAATAAAGAACTATGTAAGGGCTCAGAAATGCTCAAAGGTTGAAGACCTCTTGTGAGCCAGTGAATACCTTGGCCCTAGAGGTGTTAATGTGGAAACAGAATGTTTTCTTATGGCTCTGCTTGGAAGAAGGGAAGTGCAGGATTGGGTGGATTCTATCCCCTCTATTGCTATTTGTAATGCCACTGACTTCTTCCAGCTCCAAAGGTGCCCACATTGGCGAAGGTTTTTTGGACTTTCTAGTCCTTTCTGTAATTCCTAGGTCGGTGGGTCTGGGCTGGTTTAGATGGGGACCTGGCTGGTACAGCAGCCTAGAGTCTGGGTCACCTGGGGATATTCTGGCTTATTTATTTCAGTGATTCAGGGGAAGGGAGTAGGAGTGGAGAAGTCGGGGGAGGAATATTGATCAGGGACTGAATGTTAAGTGCACTTCCTGAGATGATTACAGGCCATGATTAATGGTCTGCAGGAGCTCACCGGGGGAGCCCTAAGTGTGGAGTACTAGAAAAACCTCTGGGAAGTGTGGGTTCAGACACTGTTCTAGGGGGGCCACAGAGACCAGACATTAGGTTTGCTCTTCTTCATAGGAGCATCTACATTTATTTGGTGATAATAGGTTAGGCTGCATTAATAGCCAATTTCCAAAGGTTTTAGAATTCATGCCACTAAAATTTAACTCTCATTTACATAAAGTCCATCCCTCTTGTGAGGGCAGTAGCTCAGCTCTCCAGGCAGCTCTGGTTTTGTGACTCTGTTTTCTCAACAGGAAGTCTCAATGTGGGAAAGGGGAGCAAGAGATTTCGGCAGGGGAAGGGGTTGCTGAAGGCACTCGCACCAGCAATTATAAGCTTTATGACCCCAAACAACAGCTCATTGGTGAGAATTATTCACATGGCTCCTCCTAACTATAAAAAAACCAGGAAGGGTGGTCCTTCCATAGATCCAGAAGGAGACAAGGACCACGTATGTGTGAGCACTAATAGTTTCTAATAAAGGAGGAGAGAGAATGAGAACGAGAGGATACCTGAAAAGTATCTGAGGGAATGGGACCAAAGAAAAGAAAGTAATCTCACTGAATTTCAGTTTCCTCAAAGAAAAATGATCACACCCGCCACACGAAGGGTATTGTGAAGAGGAAATGAGAAAATGCAGAAAATCTTAGCCCTAGTCCTCCTTCAATGACAAGACATTTAAAGAAATGGAATATTGTTTTTATAATTGGTGATTGTACTAGTATGAAGCCATAAAGTGCCTGAATTTATGGGGATGTGAAAGACTATCTGATAGGGCTTTCTCTCCAGTGCAAGAGTTTCCAGCAAAGTAGAAAATCCTAAATGCAACTACCAGAATCGGCTGGAAAGCTACAAACATGCATAGCCTAATTCAGTAGGACTGAGGCAGGAACCCCTGTCCCTGTTTTGGGGTTCTGAAAGCTTTTACACGAGGCTAAAAGAATGTACCTGATAAGAAATTGGCAGGATGACTGGACATTTTCAAAACACACAGGCTAATTGCAATAAATCTGATGCTACTTTTCGGAAACCGCATGCTAAAAATAGTCATGGTTTTCCCGGATGTGGCATTATTTTGATGTTGGTCTTTGTGACCTATCTGTTTTTGCGTCTCTGCTGTGTTCCAGTCTTTTTTTTTTTTTTTTTAAGATTTTATTTATTTATTTGACAGAGAGAGACACAGTGAGAGAGGGAACACAGGCAGGGGAGTGGGAGAGGGAGAAGCAGGCTTCCCACTCAGCAGGAAGCCTGATGCGGGACTCCATACCAGGACCTGGTGATCATGACCTGAGCTGAAGGCAGTCGACCAAGGACTGAGCCACCCAGGCACCCCCCTCCCTTTTTTTTTTTTTTAAACCTTCTTGCACCATCTATGTCTGCAGCATTCAGAGCTGTATCAGAAAAACTCATGCTGTCTTTCATTGATGCTTTAATTCTTGTATCCCTTTATTTATTCATCTGTTTATTCTTTTCTTTCTTTTCAAGAAGCCATCCAGTATTTTGGCTAGAAAACAAACATTTATCAAGCACCTGGTTTTCTCTGGGCACTGTTGGGCACCAGAGACTCTAAGAAAAAGAATTATAGTAGGGATAGAGAAAATAAGTACATAATTAGATAAAAATACATGATGGGAGTACAGGGTTGAGAATCTCAACCAGCCTGAGAACGTAGGTGATTGAAAACTTCTTAGAGGAGATAGCAGTGGACATATTTCTTTAAGAAGATTTAGGTCAATGGGGAAGATGAGAAGAGCATTCTAGGTACACATGATAAAGAAGACAAGAGCAGGAGAGCCTGGCATGTTTGCAGACCTGCAGGTATCCTAGGAGGCTCTTGTTGAATGAATGCTTAATGCATTGAAGCAACTGACCTAACCCAGTGACTAGAAAGTATTTTATTTCAACCTCACAGATTTACTGTAAAAGTTAAATTTGCTCATTTAAACATAAATGAGCCCATCAGAGTACCAGACACACAATAGGTGCTAGAAAAATATTTATTAACTCTCATTTCCTCACCATTGCATTGTTGGCCTTAATCCCAGGGTGCCTAGCATAAAGTAGCTGTTCAATAGTTTCCTTAAATTTATACACAGACACACACACATACACACACATATGTGTATATATATATACTTTTTAAAATTTTTTCTCACCATAGTACATACCCTACCCAATGTCCATCACCCAGCCACCCCACCCATATATATATATATATATATATATTTTTTAAGATTTTATTTATTTATTTGACAGAGATCACAAGTAGGCAGAGAGGCAGGCAGAGAGAGGGGAAGGGAAGCAGGCTCCCTGCTGAGCAGAGAGCCTGATGCAGGGCTCAATCTCAGGACCCTGGGATCATGACCTGAGCCGAAGGCAGAGGCTTTAACCCACTGAGCCACCCAGGCGCACCATCCCATCCATATATTTTTAAAAGATTTAATCACCTATTTGAGAGACAGAGAGAGCATGAGGTGGGGGTACAGAGAATGAAGCAGGCTCCCCTTTCAGCAAGGAGACTGAGGTAAGGCGAGGCAGGGCTTGATTCTAGGACCCTGAGATTATGACCTGAGCCCGACACAGATGCTTAACCAACTGAGCCATGCAGGCCTCCCCACCCCACTTTTTTTTTTTTTTTTTTTTTTTTTAGATTTTAATAGCTTTCTTAAATTTAATTCAACAGCTTGGGACCCAGTCTAAGTTTTAACTTCCTGGGTTTTTTTTTTTTTTCTGCAGACACTGAGGGGCACAAACAGAGCAGCCTCTTCCCAAAGCTTCCTTATTCCTGCACTTTCGTCAGTGCAGTCTGTCTCTCTGCCTCCGTAGAAATCTCAGCTCACATAAATCCTGTAATTAGAGGCTCCCACCCCCTTCGCTGGAAATGCATCTGTTGCCCTAGATTTGCACCCATTTGATTGTGGAGAGATAATCACAGGGGCTGCTACAGTCTACAGCTTGGCAAAGACAGAAAGAAACTGAATAAATTTTTGGTTTCAGGAGTAGGGATCTCCCTCTTACATCATACCCCTGCTTCCCGTTTGCCTGTACACTTGAGTTTAAGGCACAAAATCTTGCTTCTTCATTTGTTTTTCAAAAGCTGTGTAAATCAGGCAAGCAGTAGAATTTTTTTTTTTTCTTTTGATTGATGAAGACTATGCAGCTCAGAAAGATAAGATATTTGACTCTGGTCGTGGTTTTACTGCCTCCATGGGGGAAAATAAGAGAAAGTGGGAAAAAAAAAAAAGATTTTTCTTTTAAGATTATCTGCTTTCAGTGTATGTGTGTAAACCTATATATTATTAATTCAAATGAACTTTTACAAATATTAGGAACATATACATATTGTAAGGCATCTATGAAACACAGGGAAGCATAAGGAAGAACCTGAAGTCATGCCTTATATCACAATTTAGGGATATTTTTGGTTGATATATAATGTGTGTATGCATCTACATAAAACTTTCACAAAATCAGGATTATACTTCATGCCCATACAGTTCTTGTTTCACTGAACTTGATACCATAAGCATTTCTCCATGTAATTAAATAGTCTTCAAAAACACAACTTGGTGTGATTCCAGTAATGTCTGAATGTGTAACAACAGATCATCTGCTATTCCATTTGAGGGGAAAAAAGGAAACAAAAAACAACTGGGTAAAAAACAAGCTCTGTGTTCTACCCCCAATTCTGCAACTTCATGAGCCTGTCCCTCACGCGTCTCCATTTGCCTCTCTGTAAAATGAGGATGACAGTGCCCTTTTTACTAATCACCCAGCCTCGTTTGGAGGCTCCCATGGAGCCACAGTGATGGGTTTGCCCAGGATCACAGAATTTCCTGGTGCTGCCTTGACTGTTGTGTTGGTGAAGATTCCTGTTACTGTTCTCCATGGGTCCATGCACAGGCCCCCCACGGGAAGCAGTTTTTTTAAAATCATTTCTGCAAGCAGAGTGCTTGCATGGGCGGTACAGTTCACAGGAAGCAACTCTGCTCTGACTGTCCTCCTGTATTGTCTGTCTTGATGAAAAATGACCAGTTATTATTTCCTACCTTTGGGTCTGGGAGGCCTGAAAGAAATCAGTAGCCACATAAAATAGCTGCTGTTATTGTAACAGCCTTTTCATTGACAGATTTAAGTGTAAGGTGTTTGGTATCGATTGCTAGCTTCTGTCCTAAGGAGGCTGCGCTGTGGGGAAAGCAATGATAATGGTGGGAATGGCACCAAGGGCTACTGAAGGCTGAGTGGTTTCCCTAAAGCTTGAAGAGGGAGAGTATATTTGGCTCTCTCATGACAGGCTCATGAAGTTGCAGAGGAGGGCTATGGAGGTATCTTGCTTTGCAGGGTAAGTGTACACCCACAAAAGGTGTTTTCAGAGGCATAACCCTGTAAAGCAAGTACTGGTTCCTTACTGGAGTACTATCTGATTTCAGAGGATTGAAATTGTCATTCCCAATTTGATTTTCAGTTGGCTCCTTTTACTTATGTTTTAATATTTTTGGTCTTTCTTCTCTGCAATCAGCACTGAAATGGAAAAAGTGAAGCAATGTGAAGCACATTTTATGTCTTAAATGATTCTTGTAACATAATAAAACATTTAAATATTTATCTCCCCTTCTTCACTTTATTTCTGTCTTTCATATTTCCTTCCATCCCCTTCCATGCTTGAATTTTCCCCTTTACCACATTGTTGACCTTCAAAAGACAAAGAGTGTCTACCACATGTATAAAGATGAGACATTAAGCCTTGTGAGAAACTAAAAGTTGATTATGACATAGTCTTTGCCATCAGAGAAACTCACTGAACATGTATATGTTCTCATAAGCAAGGGTCTTGGTCCAGAGTGGGGGTGAAGGTAACAGAGTAGAGGGGATATATTTAGAGAACAAAATAAAAGAAGATGACTAGATATGAAAAGTTGAGCAGATGGAAGAGTCTGAGATGACTGAGAAGTAAGACTTAAAGTTATATTTGACCACTGATGGAAAGAAAGAGAGTGGTTTCCATCGCAAGAGAAAATCAATTCTGTCACCAGAGTAGAAATGGCTGGTCAAACATTAGAGCTCTGGTGCTCACAACTGGAACAGAGGTAGGAATTTAGGAGTCACTGGCAGACAAATCAAACTGGAATTGTAGACTAGGTAGGTTCTCCACAGTAGGACAGAAAAAGAAGTGTGTCCTGCTTCATCAAAAGCTTCTGCACAGCAAAGGAAATAGTCAACAAAACAAAGAGGCAACCCACGGAATGGGAGAAGATATTTGCAAATGACAGTACAGACAAAAGGTTGATATCCAGGATCTATAAAGAACTTCTCAAACTCAACACACACAATACAGATAATCATATCAAAAAATGGGCAGAAGATATGAACAGACACTTCTCCCATGAAGACATATAAATGGCTATCAGACACATGAAAAAATGTTTCTCATCACTAGCCATCAGGGAGATTCAAATTAAAACCACATTGAGATACCACCTTACACCAGTTAGAATGACCAAAATTAGCAGGACAGGAAACAACATGTGTTGGAGGGGATGTGGGGAAAGGGGAACCCTCTTCCAATGTTGGTGGGAATGCAAGTGGGTGCGGCCACTTTGGAGAACAGTGTGGAGATTCCTCAAGAAATTAACAATAGAGCTTCCCTATGACCCTGCAATTGCAGTACTGGATATTTACCCCAAAGATACAGATGTAGTGAAAAGAAGGGCCATCTGTACCCCAATGTTTATAGCAGCAATGGCCACGGTCGCCAAACTGTGTAAAGAACCAAGATGCCCTTCAACAGACAAATGGATAAGGAAGATGTGGCCCATATACACTATGGAGTATCATGCCTCCATCAGAAAGGACGAATACCCAACTTTTGTAGCAACATGGACGGGACTGGAAGAGATTGTGCTGAGTGAAATAAGTCAAGCAGAGAGAGTCAATTATCATACGGTTTCACTTATTTGTGGAGCATAACAAATAGCATGGAGGACATGGGGAAATGGAGAGAAGGGAGCTGAGGGAAATTGGGAGGGGAGGTGAACTATGAGAGACTATGGACTCTAAAAAACCACCTGAGGGTTCTGAAGGGGTGGGGGGTGGGAGGTTGGGGGAGCCAGGTGGTGTGTATTGGAGAGGGCACGGTTTGCATGAAGCACTGGGTGTGATGCAAAAACAATGAATACTGTTACGCTGAAAAGAAAAAAAAAAAAAAAAGGAGTGTGTCCTGATTGTCATTTCATGTTCTTGCCTGAAACACCACTGCAACCCCTCAGAATAGGCAGACCTGGCTGGTTGTGCTCTCCGCTGAGGGAGGGAAGAACAATGGTAGGAAGTCAGGGAAGGTAGTGAGTAATCGACAGAGTATCAGAACCTCAATGTGTTACAATTTCAAGAGGTCCCACAACACCATAAGGTGAGTTCCCCTCATCTTAAAAATGGAGAAACTTGAGCCCAGGGAAGCAAAGAGTCTGGTCCAAGGTTTCCATGTGACTGGGTCTATTGTTGATTCACATTCTTCAGGTTTTTGAATCTGAAAGAACCAGCTCTAAACGCTGGATCTGCTACTTACTGGCCATCCACATAGCTAACTTCCTTGAATCTCAGTTTTCTGATCCATAAATTAACACCTTGCCAACTAATTGTGAGCATTATGATGAAATCAGGGATATGATGTGTCCGATATAGTAGTGTTCAGTACACAACCTTCAGTGATACCCCCAAGCCAGCATTCTCTTTTGGAAATTCATGGGGTCTACTGTAAATCATGTGCCCTCCGTTTAATAGTGTACATCCTCCCTCCTGTCAACCCAGATGGATGGAGATACACTTTGGTTAGGTTGTTTGGGTGTTTGTCTCAAATGCTAATGATAGTTCACTTTGGCAGGAAAACAAACTCAGTCCAGTGAGGTTCTTGGGACATTAGTCCAATCTGTTAACAAGAGAATCTATCTGTCAGGACCTCCTGAGCAGGCATCTCACACACAGAGCTCCAGAGGCACAGAGGAGACAACCACTGCCCTCTCATGGGGAGCCTGAGAACCGTAACTCCCTTCTCTGATCTAGAAGATAGCCCAGTGTCTTCTAATACTTATTACCCACCCTGCCTCAACCTCACCAAGCATATATTTTTAAAACATGCAGCTCAGAAACAGAGAATGACTCTTGTTCAATATCACACAGCAAGATGATGATGAAGACTATAGAAGAAATCTAACTTCCTAGAGCACAGTACAAGAAATTTGCCCCTGAGTTAGAGGGACTTTGTGTGGAAAGAACTAACCAACCCAGGTGTTGGGTAAGGCTGACCACCTTCTTGTCAAATTTTCTTACAATGGTGAGGAACATCTGATGTGTTTCTCCATTCATTTTACCAATGAGTGGGTCATAGTGTGCAACAAAATTGGAGCCAGTCAAATAAATCTGGTTCTAGGAACTCAGGAATTCAGAGATTTGGGATATAGACTAAGGCATGGAGAACTCCATCAGAAATTGAAATTGAGAGGAAAAAAGTGAAGATAAGGATGTTGAAACAAAGATATGGGTCTTAAGACACATGTGACACAGAAAGATGGTGAGGAAGCAGAGCCAGACACTTAGATGACATAAGAGGAAAACATAATGAGAGTAGGAAGAACCAGCACAGATGATGTGGACAGAAGGGAAACCAAGAGTGGGAAGGGGATTAAGAGACGCAAACTTTCAGAACAGAGAATGTAGTCAATACCATGTCAGTATGGTGACAGATTAGACTTACTGTGGTGACCATTTCATAATGTATATAAATACTGAAGCATTAGGTTATACACCTGAAACTAATATTGTATGCCAACTATACTTCAATAAAAAATTAAAAAAATAAAATATGTATTTTTTTTTTTAAAAAAAAGGAGAGGCAAACAACCGGGAAATGTGTGGTTCGTGCAGCTACCAACTGGCAGCCAGCAGCAGGGGGCATCAGAACTCCACGGATATTAAAAGGTAATTGAGAGAGGAAAAGAATATCAGAAGAAATTGTGTGTGAGAGAAATAAGACATAGAGAAAAAGGGTGAGACCTCCTTCCTGTAACTTGAAACTAGGAAGAACAGTGAATAGTTCTCTCTCTGGGGACCTGCATTCAATGGTATGGATAGCTCCCCAAGCATCTTTCTGTTCCACATAAACACTGGAAGTGTGGACGTAGTTGTTTTAAATGATATCAAAGATTTATATGAAGACAAAGAGTCCAAGGGACAGAGCCTGTTCTTGGCCATCTAGTGCACACGTTGGCAGAACTCACTCAGTTACCCATCGTGTATCTAAAGGCAAAAATCTTATTCTAACATCTTCCCCCATTTTACCTCCCCAGATAAGGTACCGATGGAAAAGTGAGCCTTAGAAAATAAACAACAACGGACTGATGTTGGAACACCATTTTTTTCGGTTTTGTCTTTCTCTTCTCACCCCTGCTGAGTAGGTCTTATTCTCCCAGCCTCTACACAGACCCCATTTCCTCTGAGGTCTCTCTATCAGTCTCTTACCAGAGAGAAAGATGTGTGTGGGGGTAGGGGAGCGGTATGCATCCCGTTTCAGTTTTTGAGGTTTCTGATGGGCTCAGCTTGGCTCAGGTATCCACCTGCCTTAGGCCAACCACATTCACCAGGACAGTGACATATTCTGACTGGCTCAGCCTGAATGACATGCCCACTCCTGTGTAGGCAGAGATGTGGATGGATGAAAACTTGGGGGTATCTACAGGCAGAATGAGGGGTTGAGTCGTGATCCCTGAAGTCACAGCAAGTTAGGTCTACAAAGTACATCTTAAAGGAAGTTGACTGTTACTTTGAGCTCCTTTCCTCATCTCTCCAGTGGCATCAGTTACACCTGCCTTGACCCCCTCCAGGAGTTATGGTGGTCTGCAAGGAACTCGGAGCAAATCGCACTTTCTACTAACAGTTATACAGATGAGCAGCAAGAAACAGATGGAATATGAGTGCGGAGTCTTGGATGTTAGTTTTGACTTAGACATAAATATATCCAGCAATAAAAATTTTGAGTAAGTTCCTTATCTTGCTAGATTTAAGTATCCTTCACTATAAAATACACATGTAATATATAGAGGATTACTAGGTCAGTATATTTTTCAAGCTTTTTGTGGTTGTTAGATCCCCTCCGAGTGTCTGAGGAAAGATAGATGCCTTTACTGTCCCCCTCAAAGTCAAGAAATTCATGAATCCTCTACAAGTCTCTCTATAGACCCCAAGATAAGAACTTCTGGATTACATTGCCCTTGAGGTGATATCTGACTCCATCCAATGGGTTGAAAAGAGGGGCTGCATTCTTAGGGGAAAAGACCATTGTGAATCAAGCAAACATACATCTCTCCTTGGTTTAAATCCTCTTCCTTGAAATATCACACATGTTTCTCATTATCTCCTTCCTCTGGACTCTTGCTTCTCTACTCTTCCTTATTCTCCCTCCATCACCTCATCACTCCTCCCTTCCAGGTGGTCAAGTGTGGGCATGATTGAAGTTTCTTTTCCATCTGTGTTAGCGGCAGGAAGTATTGTTTTCAGGGAAATGGATGGGACATGTATCATCTCTTATCTGCATCTCCAAGAACTTAAACAGTTTCTTACCTCCAACCAAAATAAATCAAAGGAGAGGAATTTTAATTGTAGTCACCAGGTGGTGAATTCAATACATCCACATCCACATGAGTTTCTGGGCTGGCAGTGTTGTCAGAGGAGCTTGTCTCTCCAGGCAGGAAGATAATGGGACTGCAAGCCTGGAGATGGGGAGGAGGGGGAAGAGAGGACTCTGGGGATTATAACAGTGGCTCCCTGGTGAGAAGGAAACAGTCAAGCAAGGCCTATTAAATATAAAGGCCAGAGAAACATTCCCTCATGTCAGGGTTTTCTCCACTCATGCTCCGTAGTCAACAGTTTCTCCAAGGGACTCATGGGGATTGCTCACACCGGCATGGCTCGCACGGTCCATGATGGGTCACACATATCCATAATTTTCCACTGATCAGTCAGTTTGGGGCCATGGATATGAAAGACCCCTGCCCTGGAGAGTCCCCTCCCTTAAGAGATAAATAGGATGGCTTTAGATGTCCTGACAGCAGCCCAGGGTGGCACATGTGCAATTATCAAGACAGAATGTTGTGTGTACATCCCAGACTATCACAGGACTAATAAAGGATATGAATGCCCAGATTAAGGCTCTACAAGGTCTCTCTCTCTCTCAGTGAATGGTTAAGTTCCTGGTTTGAAGGAGGACTATGGCCAAATCTCCTTCTCGGGCTTCTTATTCTTATTGCCTTATTAACCTTAATATGTTACTTTGTTCCATGTTTCTCTACTTGGTGCCGAGACTCCATTGCTACAATGACTACACCACAACAGACGATCCTTATCGCACGCGAGGACGCCTCTTCACTGTCAGCGCTGGACTCAGCTGCCTCCGCCTTTCGTAACTCCCCTATACATTCCTCCACTGATCAATGTTGACCTGAGTAGGTAGGGACAGCTCTACGCCCCTATTCAGCAGGAAGAAGTTACAGAAGATGAGACCTTCCACCTTCAACCACCTTAAAGATTTAAGGGTCAAAATTGTTCAGGGGGGAATGATGAGGGAGCAGGAGGATGGCTGAGGACAAAGCAAAAGCTGGCGCCTTGTACCCCCCCCCTTTCATCCGCTCCCCTCCATATGTGTAGCATTCCACAGGCACCCCTGACTGCCATAAAATGATAAATAGTTAACTTGCAGAGATCACAGTCCTGCAAGGCAGGAGTCTCTCTTGGTTTACAAATGTCCTTGAGATTTACAACAAAGAAGTTACCTTATCAATAGCCCAATTTCCAGGGACACAGAACTCAATTCCTCAAGCCCTAATGTCACCCTCCGCTCCATAAAACACCGAAGGGGGCGGAGGTAGAAGGAAAAGTAAATAAAGTTGAATTTCTTCTAAACCTAAATCTCATTAACAAGGATGCTTGATGGCAGGAGTGTGACATTCCACCAGGAGACTCCCAATTGTCTTTACTTGATAAGTAACCAGGCCTTCAATAACCGGCCAGTTCTGCTTCTGTAAGGTTGCTTTGTCTGCTTTTCACCCGGGTCCCCTGACCCAATCCACTGACGCCAAGTATGCCTGTTCAAACTATCAATCAATCAGCGCCGTCCCCCCCCAAACTTGTTTGTACCTGTCTATATAAACCCCGCTTTCCCCTCGGTCGGCGTGCTCGGTTAGCTGGAGCTGCCGACCACCCGCCGGTACCTGCGCCCCAATAAACCTCTTGCTGTTTGCATCCAGTGGCAGTGTTGGATTCTTGGGTAAGGGGATCCGCGGGTCTTACAGATAGAGCCCTAACTTGGGTTTCAAACAGATTGGAACATGTATCTACTCTCAATATTAATTGTTGGTGCTTTCAATTAATAAATATTGAGTATCTACTGCCTGCCAGACACTGGTTCTAGACAGTAGAGAAATATCATCAAAAATAGAGAGTAAGTGTCAAGTTAAACATATACTTAGCCTGTTATCTAGCAATCCCACTCCTACATGTTTAGCTAAGATAATATTTTCATAAAAAGTGCTCCTAGCCACTTCATTCATATTATAGCCCAAAAACCAGCATCAAGCTAAACCGCCATCATTAGGTCAACAGATAAACAGTCATATACTCATTTCAGTGGAATACTACTTAGTAATAAAAGAAACTATTGATACTCAGAAGAATATAAATGAATTGAAAGCATTGAAAAGCATTATGTTGAAAGAATTGAAAATATTATGTTAGTAGAAGTAGCCAGATATGAAAGGGCACATACTATGTGATTCTATTTGAATGGGTTCCAGAAGAGGAAGACTAATCTATAGTTCTAGAAATCAAATCAGTTTGCTGCATAGGATGGGGAGGGGATCTTTTTTGGAGTAACAAAAATGTTCTGTATCTGATTATAGTATTACTTGTCAAAACTCATCACACTATACATTAAAACAAATACATTTATTTTCACATAAAGTGTAATGTAATAAAGTGGGGGGAAAGAGAGGGATTTATTGTGGGCCACATAAAGCTTTGTTCTAGTGTGGAAATTCAGGCATTAAGCGTCTGCTTTCAGCTCAGGTCATGATTCCAGGGTCCTGGGATGGAGCCCCGCTTCGGGATCCCTGCTCTGTGGGAAGCCTGCTTCTCCTTCTCCCACTCCCCATTGCTTGTGTTCCCTCTGTTGCTGTGCCTCTCTCTGTGTCAAATAAATAAACAAAAATCTTTAAAAAAAAATGAATGAATGAATGAATGAATGAATGAATGAATGTACTTAATAGAATAGCAGGGGGCAATAGGTATTAAGATGTAAAAGGAGGCCTTAGCAAGTGGGAGGAGAGAGAGAGTTGTTTTTTTATGTGGTGTGAGCACAGACAGCCACTCTGTAAGCTGATACTTGAGAAGACCTGAAGTAAAAAAGTGAGCTGTGTAAAGAAAGGCATTCCAGACCAAGGGAAGAGCAAAATCCTTGAAATAGTGCAGGAGAGACACAGAGGTGAGGCTTGAATGGCTGAGCAGAATGGACAAAGTAGGGAATGGTGGGGCCTGGCTTAGGTTTTTGAGGAAGAAAAAAAGATTCAGACACATCAGGCCTTTGAGACCGTCGCTTGGACTTCGGGTTTTGTTCTGTGATCAAAAACCATGAGGATGTTTTGACTTGAGGACTGATACAGGTTGACTAAGTTTTCAAAAGTTTATTGAGGAGAAGATACTAGATGTGGGTCGAGAAAACACATGGAAAGCTTTTGTAATGATCTAGGGAAGATAGGACGGATTTAAAGGGAAGTGATGGGACACAGTCAGATTCTGGGTGTATTTTGAAGGCAGAATGAATTTACAGACCATAATATGGGGGATGAGAAAAACGAGTCATCAGGGATGTCTCCCATGTTGGCCCGAACAAGTGGAAGGATGGAGTACCACAGTCTGGCATTCAGCAAGGCACTTAGCTTTTTCTAATTTTTAATTTTTTTAAATCTCTGTTATAAAGGTGCTAAATTTTGCTTTACGGAGTTCCATTATGGGGTCAGAGATACTGTAGGTGGGAGTGTTTAAGACAGGAAAAATTCAGTATCTTAATATATATTTGTTTCTCATTAGTGAATTAGAAATAATCTCTTTTGTAGAGGACTTCCAATTATATTGTCTCAGGGATTACTATTCCCAGCTATCTGAGAACATCATTGCACCCATTTTGCAGGACTGGTACTTGAAGAAGTGAAGTAAATTGCCCAATGTCCAATATTGTTGCAAATGCTAGAACCCAATCCAAGTCTCTTAATGTCATATAATGTAAACCCTGGTGTCTTAACTCCAAACCTTCCTCTCCGTATTTCCAAGGTCTTCTCCAGATGTTTAGTTCAGTATAAAGATTTTACTTATTTGTTAGAGAGAGAGAGAGAGAAAGAGAAGGAGAGTGCACAAGCAGGGGTAACTGCAGGCAGAGGGAGAAGCAGACTCCCTGCTGAGGAAGGCGCCCAATATGGGACTCGATTCCAGGATTCTGGGATCATGAGCTGAGCTGAAGGCAGAGACTTAATAGACTGAGCCACCCAGGTATCCTTATTTAGCTCACTTTAAGTAAATATTCCCCAAATATCAACTTTCTCAAGTAACAATACTAAGGAGAAGATAAATAAGCTACAGTTATTGCAGCCCAAGGTATCTCTCTGAGTACTCTTCTTTGGAGGAAAATCATATTGATAGTAACTAAAAATAAGTATCTCTTGACTAAAATAGTCGAATGCCTCACTTTTTTTTTCTGGCATATCATTCAATATTAATAGCTTCCCTATAAAGTAGGTTTTATTATTCCTGTTTTATAAATGAGGCAAGGTTTTGAAAATTTATATAAAGTTCAGACATCTAGGTATCACAAAGTTCTGTAGCTTGGTCTGACAAGAAGACTGTTGCGTATCACACAATATGGTTTCTATCCACCGTGATACCCTTTCGTAGTCCATTCGGGAGAGAGTCAGCAGGCTGTCCATGGCATTAGTAGGTGCAATGCCAGCCTGAAAGTGATGGAAGACACATGATGGAGAACCCAGTGGCCTTGAGCGTCTGAGTCCAAGTTCTCAGGTTTGTAGCTGACTGCAACCAGGTCAAGATTTGGAGAAACAGGATATCCAAAGAGTGCTGAGCCTCTAACACAGAGGCCAGGAAAGTTCCTTCAGCTGGCCCAAAGTGAGAAGTTGCTCAGCTCAGATTTGGAGCTTTGTGCTGCCTTTGTGGTGACACCATTAGGCAAATGAGCTGGTCTGAGGGAGGCTGATAAGGCTCAGGGAGGGAATGTGCGAGTCTTTCCAGAGGGGGGTCCTTTGAAGCGGCCACAGAACAATAAAGCTGCTGGCCTGAGATAGGAAAGGCCTTGAAAAATAACCAAATGAGGGCCTCTTCCTTAATTCCTTGGAGCTGAATTTTATCAGGAAGGCCACTTGTGCTTACAGAAAGCTCTAATCGCTCACAGTGGGACACAGATTCTCAGTGAGACTGCAGTTGCTGATCAGGTCTAAATGTTCAGGATTCTGTCTAAAGACATGTTTCTCACTGCGCAGTCTGCCTGTTCTGTTCTCGCAGCTTCTTTAGAGTTTTCTAAGCATCTGGACCATCTGAAAATCATGGTTGTCAAAGACTATCCTTTTCTCCCAGAAGAATTAAGCTTTAAGTGATCCCTGGGGAGGACAACACCTGTCTCCATCATGCCAGCCTCAACAAGGATGCATCAAGGGCCCAGCACTCCCTACCCATCTTCTCCCTCAAGACGGATGGTTGGAAACATTGGTGTCAAGAGCATCAACTCATCAAAACTGTCTTCTGTCTCTGAGCTCTTCTCTTGGTCATTGGAAAGAACAATGGCTTTGGAACCAGAATACCCAAGTTCCGATTGGCTCTTTTATCTAAACCTTGCATAAGTAATGCCTTTTTCTTGGATTCCACTTTCTTATTCCCGAAACAGAGATTATGGCTTTAGTTCACAGGGCTGTAGAAGGGTCAATTACAATACTAATTTTAAGGTGCCTCAAATTGTTTCTGGTACCAATATGACTGGTAACCCTAGTCATATTGGATTTCTTTTAATTCTCAGATTTGCCAGGCTCTCTTGGCATCTAAGACTTTCCTTACTTCTATATTGCTGCTTTCTGCTTCTCACTGTCCACCACATTTCTTCAGCTGACTCTCATTTATTCAACTTGCCCATGTAAGTTTATGCATCATTTCCTCTGGGAGATCTTGCTTGATCATTTCCTTAAATCTAGACGGGAGATCCCTCTCTACACTCTCACAGCAATCTGTTCTTCCCTGTTACAGAGATTATTAAAATCACAATTTTATTGGCCATTTCCTGCACTAGGTATTAATCCATGAGAGAAAGGACCATATCTGTCTTAGATCTGTGTCAAAGTTGTGTGTTTTCCTAGTTTACAGAACTCTTCCATGCTTTGTCAACCTTTGACTCTCCTAATTAAATCAACAACCCTATGAGGTAAGCTGTATCAATCAGTTCATACAAATAAAGAATTAATATTTAAAGAGGTTAAGAAATTTACTCAAATGATACTAGCTATTAGATAATGCCTATAATTTGATTCCAGTTATCAGTTCCTGGTAACAAAAGTAAGCATTCATTAAGTACTCTTTAACTGCCACAAAGATGTATTAAGGGTTTATACCACAACTATACTATTTGGATATTTTTATAATACATATTTTACAAACACATCACCATGGTCTAAGAGAGGCTAAAGAACTCAAATAAAGACACACAAAGAGTATACAGTAAAGCCTAGATTCAACTTGGTTCTCTCGGGTCCTGGAATCCATATTCCTCATCAGCAACTTGTCTCATGTACTTTTGCAAAGGTTCAGTAAGTTCCTTTGCACCAAACAATTATTTCTTTACCCAATTATTTCTTTACTCTACCCAATTATTTCTTTACTCTACCCATTGCTGTTTAAATTTAAAGATGAACTCATCTGATCTCATTCCATTCTCCACAGATATTTTTTTTTCCCTGTTAGGTATTCTTATTAAAAAAAGCTATGACTCTCAAATGTGGCTGCCAAAAAATTTGAAAGTTTTCCTAAGAATTCCATAAAGTAGGAACTTTCTGGGTAATGAGTGAAGCACAGAGAATGGACCTACCATCTCTGTCCAAAAGTTAATTCTCAAGTTTTAATACAAACCTATATTCAGAGAAGAAGTGACAAAGAAAAAAAGAAAAAAAGAGTCCTTCTGCTCATTCACTGAGGACATTTTAGGGGAGTTCAGGATCATTAACTCAGGGAAGAGACTGGCTTTGTGTACGTGTGTGTATGTGCATGCACACACATTCTTACATAAGGCTTTGTGAGTTTTTGGCAGAAGTTAGTCCTGATGGCAGTCTTCGAATATCAGAGACTGATAAGTGGGAGATAGAAGAACAGAGGTCTTGTCTTTTCTTAATATAAGAACATAGTTTATAAATCAGTTATGGCATATAAATAATAAAAAGGCATAGAAATAATCTTGTGTGAATAGTAGACATACCAGATGATCTAGGGTCTTTTTATGTATACACTTAGTGATTTTTCAGTTTCCTTTCAATTCTAAGAATCCATTATTATGTGAAATTAAGTTAGCAACTTCTAATGATACTGTGGATAATGAGTTTTGAACAGCTGGCTAGAAATAAATAAAATAGGAGCTATTCTTAAGAGCTTTAAATATATATTTTCTTGAACTAATCTGTTGGTAAGTTGGTTGGAGGGTGTCTAATGGCCACCCTCATCTGTCTGGCAGCTCTTTGTAGTTGTTGACATAGCCACCTTGATTCTCTTCCATGAAACACCCCACAAGGCTAGTTCAGGCTTCCTCATATGGTGCTTGGGTTACAAGGGATTGTGAAAGGAAGCTCCAAGCCTTCTTGAGACCTCCTTCAGAAACTGTACAACAGCTAGGTCCAAGCCGGTTACAAGCTAGCTCACATTTAGAAGCTTAACATCTCACATGGGTAGAAAAAGTCCTAATGAGAGGATGAGAAATGCCACATTGCAGAGGCACATGCACAAAGGGAAGGGAGGAATTTGTGATCATATTTTATAACCAATCACACACTTTAGAAGAGTTATTTCTTTAGCATCTTACCTAAACTCATGCTGACCTTGTACCAATCAAAATAATTATCACTTATGCTATACTAATAGCATATTTTTCAAGTTTCCAGAATTCTTTAATATTTACTTTCTCTTTCCTTGATTCCCATAGCAATATCTCCTACTAAATGACTGACTTAAGGTGCATCGTTTCAGAATTTTAGCTTTTGATTCCTCATCCCAAAAATGGAAAATGTTTTTACTCTTGATATGTTTTAGGATTACTTAAAATCCAGTGGGATAATCTAAGAATGGCTAACAGTATGAGATTAACAATATCATGAGATTTTAATGGTTAGCAATATTATGAGATTTTGGTGACTTCTTGCATTAAGAAAGGAAACTCTAGTGGATCCTATCTCCTGAATGCCAAATTCTAAAAAAAAAAAAAAAAAAAAAAAAAAAAGAACTACATCAATGTAGGAGTCCTGGGTACAGTTTAGATTTTAAAATACTGGATTTTCCAGGATATTGTATTGGTTTGTTAGACAAAAGAATGGATAAATGACATTAAGATTGTCCACAAAATCTAGTTGGTTTAATTCCATACTGTGGTAGAAAGAAAGCTTCCATTTAATTCTGCATCAACCAAAATCAAATGGGTTGAGAACATAGAGATACTGTTTAAATCTCAAAACATGTCTTTATGATTTGTCTACTCACCTGCTTTCTGTTCCGTATACCAAAATTCTTTAAAAAATTTTTAAATACAGTAGGGAACTAATTTCAAGAACAGCAAGGAGTAGCAGGGGAGAATTATATCCTACCTCTCCTCTCTCTCCAACACCCTGTATATGACGGATCACTACATCTTCTTAGTTATGGATGGGCGTTCCTAGGCTTGTCACCACTTGCTCCAAGACTCAGCTAGTTGGTGTCAGATCACAGGGTCAAATTTGGATCTCCTAACAAGAAAGCCCTATATTAATGTACATTCTGAGAATACCACTTCTCAGACAAATATAAAACTGCAAGATAGAAGAAATTCTTGTAGGAAAGAAATTCAAAAGATTTGAGCATATTGTGGTCACTGTGACCAGAAATAAATCAGACAAAACTTTGGGATCTATGGGAAGGACAGAGGGAGTACCTAGAGATATAGGGTATACTACAGAAGCTGGGTTAAGAGCAGGAAAGATAATAATAAAAGGTCCTGTAATTCTTTGTAGTGGCCCCTCATTAATAATCTCATGAGCACACATTATCTGCCACATTCTCTTTCTTCTCTCTGCATCTTAGGGAAACAGAGAGAAAGATAGTTTTGAGCAGAGAGCTCCCCCAGTTCTACCGGCCATATACATAATTCACTTCTTAAAAGCTGCCGACAAATGGCAAGATTCGTTTTAGCGCCAGTCTACCATAAATTTATTTGCTTGTTAATGCAGCTTCCCCAGTTCATGTTTTTGCTAACTAGGAGCATTGAAATGTCAATCTGTCCTGAGGGGTGTATCAACCTCATGATCTGAACTCAGTAACAAGACTAGAGTATGAACTGCTCAAGAGCACATGCTACCTCAAGAATTAAGGCGTGCTAGAATCCTGATATCAAAGAATCTTACAATAATAGAACAAGACTTGTAGAATCATAGACTAATATTCTCTCAGAAGTGGATGGAACCTTAGGGCTCATCCTGTCTTGTGTTGTTTTTGTCTTTCTGTCACTCCCCCCAGCTCCATAATCTTAGTTTCCTTCTATATGGTATTGATATTTAGGGATGGATGAATTAAAAATCTGGCATTATCTTAATGGCATCCCATTGGAAGACAGAAAGAGAAGAAGAGATGGATAAAGTAGCATAATTCAATTTCACTGAGAGGCACTTGCTACTAAAAACAAAGTCATAAATAGGACATGATTCATCGTAATCACTGTAGCAGGTTGTTGCTTGTTTAAGGTTGTCTTTGTCTGTATTTCCTTATTTTGAAAGAAGGCCTTTGCTTTTCCGTTTGAGATTCATCTCTCCTCAACACTCTGATACTGTTTAAGAAGGTTGATCAAAACCCCTGGCCCCAGCCTGACAATTGGCTTATTTCATCTTCCCAGTCATAGTTCATGAATAAGCATGGTACCCCAGTTAATCAAATGAGAGTGAACACTGGACTTTGCTAAAACATGTAGAAAAGAAGTACTATCTTTTCCCTTGAGTTGCTGATCTAATGAAACGCTAGCCTGACATAGTAATAACCTTCTGGCCATCTTATAATAAAAGCCTGACTGAGAATGATGTTACCAGGGAGAAAAGCAAAACCAAGATGCTGAAAGACAAAAGCCTGGGGAGGCAGAGATAGGGATACTCCATAGTCCTCACCTCCCATAGTAAGGCAGGGCTCACTATGTGTGGCAAGGTCAGGTCAATGCTCTCTTGAGTAGAAGTGATGTACCCTCTGAGGGTACAGATCTAAAAAGGAGGTAGTTAAGGTTCACCTGTGTGGCTTAGTTGGTTAAGGTCAGACTCTTGATCTTGGTTTAGGCCATGATCTCAGGATGGTGAGATCAAACTCAATGTCGGGTTCCATGTTGGGAGTGGAGCCCATTTGGGAGTCTTTCTTTCCCACTCCCTTTGCCCCTCTCCATTTACACATGCACTCTCTAAGATAGATAAATCCTAAAAAAAAAAAAAAAAAAAAAAAAAAGTAGCTAAAAGTTAAATATACAACTACCATGTGACCCAGTCATTCTAATCCCAGGTATTACCCATGAGAAATGAAGACATAGGTCCATACAACGACTTGGATCCAAATATTCATAGCACCTTTATTCATAATAGCCCCAAACCAATCCAAATGTTTATCAATAAATAAGTGACTTAAAAATATTGTAATGTGTTTTTAAGATGGAATATTACCTAGCAATTTAAAGGAAAAATGTTATTAAGACATACAACGGTGATGAATCTCAAAATAATATGTTGAGTTAAAGAAGGCAGACAAAAAAGGCAAGAGGAATAATTCCATTTGTGAAAACTTCTAGAAAATGCAAAATGATCAATAGTAACAAGAAAGTAGGTCAACAGTTGCTTTAGGACAGAGGTGAAGGACATGGATTGAGTTAGGAGGGATTATAGATGGGTATGATTAGGCTTTTGGGGGTTTGTTTTCTTGATTGTGGTAATGGTGACTGTGGTGATGCATGGTTAAAATGTATCAAGTTGTACAATTTATATATATGTAGTTTATTGTAAGTTGATTTGCTGCAGGAAAACTGAGAAAAACAAGAAAAATAAAGCCTATATTGGCCTGAGTCCCCTAGCAGGGCAGAAGACCTCTTCCAGCAGTAACTAACCCGTATTAGAAAGAAGTTTTGCTGCAATAATTCTGTATATAATAAATCATTCCAAAATTCAGTGCTTTAGGCATTGACCAGTTACTGTCACATTCACAGGTCTGTGTATTGATTGCAGCTTGGATGGGGTAGCCTACACTTCAGCATCCTGGCTGAAGGTTGGGTTCATGTCTGTTCCATGTATATTTTACTCTACTTATAGCAATAGCTGTACAGGCCAGTATGTCTGCTCTATGTGTCCCAGTCTGGGGCCAGATGGATTGATAATAGCTACCTAAACCATATTATTTTCATGGTAGGTCACATGGGTATGGGAGCCCAAGCCAAAATGGATAACCCTATGTATGACCTCTGCTCATGTGACGTCTGCCAATGTTTCACTGGCCAAAGCAAGTCATGGTCAAGTCCAACTTCTGTGGGGTAGAAAACAGACTCAGTCACAACGGGAGAGGAAAAAAAGTCAAGATTTATTTAACAATAACTTACATGATCACATAGATGTACCATACACCAACAAACAAACCTTTGAATGTTAAGCTACTCACGTATCTGGAGGTTCTTTTTTTTTACACATGAACTTGTGCCCATGCTAAGAACTTCAGATGTGCACTTGGATCCAATGGTAACTGTAAGTTTCTGTTTTGACAGCCAACACATTTTATTTACTCAGCCCTATCTGAGTTAGAGTTCTCTCACATGAGCCAAAAGTATCCTTACTATTAAAAATCATGCAGAACAGGGGTGCCTGGGTGGCTCAATGGGTTAAGGCCTCTGCCTTCAGCTCAGGTCATGATCCTGGAGTCCTGGGATCGAGCCCCACATCGGGCTCTACTTGGCAGGGAGCCTGCTTTCTCCTCTCTCTCTCTCTGCCTGTCTCTCTGCCTACTTGTGATCTCTGTCAAATAAGTGGATAAAATCTTAAAAAAAAAAAATCATGCAGAACAATGACTAGCAAAGAGCAGAGTTCAGTAAAACAAATCATATCTATCATTAGTTGAGCACTGACTGTGTGCCGGTTGCTTCACATTAATTATTTCACTTAAGCCTTAATCATATTCAGTAAGGTTGGTATTATACACTAGGCTTGCAATGAAAACAAAACAAAACCAAAAACAAAAAACAAGATTCATTGTCTCGTGAAAAAGACAGACGTAAGAAGCAAACCTAGGTCCTTCCAAACCAGGACCTATACTTTTTCCCAATTTCTCATGTTTTTGCTCATGAGAAAATCAACAAAACATGGCACCAAAGGCATTTACAATATTTCTCTGTCTCCAGACAAAGCTGAAATTCATTTCTTTCTGAGATCCAACATCTATTGCTTGTTTTAACTCTCTCCTACATCCTCCTTCAATTTCAAGTGTTGTCAGTCTTTATCCTTAGTCCTAAGAAAAATTCTTTCTCAGTATGAGCAATGTGGTGTTCATTGAGAAAGTAGTAGATATGCTATTGGGCAACATGACTTTGAATCCCTAATCTCCCATTTCGTGGTTGTGAGACCTCTGGAAAACTACTTAAACATTCTTCCTTTATAAAATGAGAAAAAAAGAATATTTCCTGCTTACCTGATTTGATAGTTAAATATGATAAAGTAAAAGAAAATTATAAACCATAAAGTACTTCAAGTATTATATAGGATCTGTATTTTCATCATAATTAAAGTTACTAATGATTCAGGGGAAATAATCTCTATTGGTAGAATTTTAGCTGTCATAACAGGTGGTGCTGGGGTGGGGATTTGCAGCTAGAGGAGGATGTTCCTGCCAAATGACACTTAATTTAGACCACATAGACAGACACTGTATCTGTCTCCATATAAGACAGTAACCTTTGCTACATGTGGTAGATTCAATACCACTTCTGGCTGTAAGGTCTCTAATTACCCAGGGCTTTCTTTAGCCATCTCCAGCCTACTCCATGACCATCAAAAGATTCCCCCAACACTGGCTGTGATGCTTTTTCTTTTCTCTAAGAGGTCTTTATTAACTCCTCTGCCTCTGCTGGGTCCTGGAGGCAATGTAGGTGATTAATGGCTCCTGAATTATGATCCAACCAGAAAGACTGTTGGTGGAAATTTATACTCAGAGCAGTAAGCTAGAATTCTTTCAACCCAGGTACTTGACATTCATTGCACAATTTAATTGTAAAGAGTAGTAGTTAATGAGAGCACAGGGGAAGAGAGTGAAATAGGAGCTGAGGTCTGGGCTGAAGGCCAGTGTTCTCAGCAGGGAAGTGACACCAGGGGTGGGGGGTGGGGATGAAGCACAGAGTAGACAAATTGCAGCATTGGAATGGGATTTTCATCATCATCATATTTGTCAATAAGAAAGCAGGGGCTTTCTGGGTGGCTGGGTGGCTCAGTGGGTTGAGCCTCTGCCTTTGGCTCAGTGGGTTGAGCCTCTGCCTTTGGCTCAGGTCATGATCTTGGGGTCCTGGGATCGAGTCCCTCGTTGGGCTCTCTGTTCAGCGGGGAGCCTGTTTCCCACCCCACCCCCACCCCCACCTGCCTCTCTGTCTACTTACGATCTCTGTCAAATAAATAGATAAAATCTTAAAAAGAAAAAAAAAAGAAAGAAAGAAAGAAAGGGAAAGCACAGAGACTAATAAGATAATAGCAGCAAAAACAACAACTGCCTTTTTGTTTTAGTACTTTCTATGAACCAACCCCTAGGTAGAAAACTATACAAGCACTAAAGTTAATCTCAAAAGCAATATGGTAAAGTTAGGTTTTATCACCTTTATTTTACACATGAGAAATTTGGGACTCAGGGAGATTAAGTGACTTGTCCAAAATCATGTAGCAAGGTCTTGGCTCTGAGATTATAAATAGGGACTGTATGGACTTTGCAATCTCTGCTCCTTCCAGTGCTTCTGTGACATGGCTTCCATTGTGATTCTTGACTGCTATCACCAATGTAGAGTTTACTATATGCCAGGCACTGTGTCTGTGTCTTATCACTACTGTTCTCATTTTATCAATGAGGAAATTCGCACTTAGTGTGGGTAAGTTATGTGCCCCAAGCCTCATCCTGAGCAAGTGGCAGGACTGGAACTCAAGACCAGTTCTGCCTGACTCTTTGGATGATTATCTTACCCACTGCTATACCCAGTTACAGCTGCCACTAAAAACCAACACTGTGACCATATCCAAACCCCATCTTTTAAGATATGCATGTCTATTGTTACACTACCTACAGATTGGGATGAAATAAATTGGGGGCAACAAGGCAGAATGTATAAAAGGACATGCTGCCTCTGTTACCACAGCACCAACATAGTCCATCCAGTGGCATGAATGAGACCCTATTTTGGTAGTTGACCATGAAATTTATCAAGTCCACGGAATCCACAAGGATCCTGAGTCCAAAGTTAAAGAGCCAACACGTCTTATACGGGAAGAACCCTGCTGCTTAATGAAACTATGCTGTCTTCTAGCTGATTGAAAAATTGAATGAAACAGGCTGCCAAGACGCCTGCAAACCTCTGAGTCGAGCTAAGCTTCCCTGTATAAATAAATTGCAAAAATAAAGTATCTTTTTTACTTGCATATAAAAACAAGCAAATGAATGTCTTTTGCATAATTGCTACAAAGGGCCCTAACCAGCCATTTCCATTTGCAATTTCATATTTCAATAAAGTTTTATTTATTTTCATTTGCAAATGTATTTGCTGCTTGTGAAGAGAAGCCTCATCACTCTGGTGCCAGATTGTTGGGAGGAACTTCCATGCCTGAAAATGGCCTTTTCGTTGACCAGGAGACCTCTAAGCTTGTCTCCTTGCCTTCCCTTTTCCCACCTGTCCCTGCCTATTATTGTATTTATAAATTTCTTCCTCTCCAATTACCCAATTGCCCTCTTTCCTGGAGGCTGGAAATGTGCAAGCATCTATCTGTTCAATAATGGAATACTATTATAGAGCTCTTCTAAATACTAGAGATAGAACAGTAACAAAACAGACATGAAAACTTACATTCATGGAATGAAAGATCCAGACAAAAATGTATGTTTGTTTAGGGTAGGTGTTTGAGGCAAGGCATGAACAGTGTTACAGCATTCCATGATAGTGGGCAAAGCATGTGTGTAGGTCCTAATAGGGAAAAATTCTTGTTGTCCTACCTGACCGACCTGGACCTGAAATTGGGAGACGTATGTGGCTGGAATGGGGTGGGCAAGGGAAGAGTGGTGGGAAAGGAGTCTAAAAAGGAAGCAGGAGCCAGAGACCATGGGGGAATCTTGCAAACTAGCAGGTGTGTGAGAAATAGCATGTTGCAGTGGAAACAAACAAACTAAAAACTAAAGATCCATGAAGCAATTCTTTGGCAGGACAGAATAAATTCCTTTGGAAAGGTATTTGCACACCAACTGGATGTCTAAGTTCTTATCAATAACACTTCTTATTCTTCAGTGACTATAAATTGTGGTAGGAGTTGGTAGCAGCTGATGTGACTGAGAATCCTTGAATGCTCAAATCCAGTCTTGACCCAGCCAATGCCCATGGGAGCTCCAAGGAAAAGGTGTTTCCCCAGAGAAGAGAGAGGGAGGAAAGTGCACTCCTGATTTTCTTTATTCAAAACCCCAAGGGGTTCCAGGTTGGGCTAAGCTGGGCCACAGAGGTGACTACTTTAGTCCGTGCCAAGGTTATCACTACTATGATGAGAAAAGGCAAGTCCAAGGAGAAAATCAAGAAACAATATATCATAGTTAAAATATATTCTTCTTAAGGCTGAGAGCTTAGCTGATCTAGTTTGTCAGCATATGGGATTTCCTTGGTTCTGTCTACTTTCTGGGTGAGAGTTGGGCAATTTTAAACTTTACCTTTTTATGGAAGGAAGGTAGAAAAAAAAGGGAAGAGGGAAGAAATAGGGTAGATAAGAGAAAGAAAACATTTGCTCCCCAGATCACAGAGAACAATGCTCATCTCAGGCCTCCCAGGATGAGGTTAATAACCAATAGCCCCTTAGAAGCAGCCCTAGAGCCATCTCATATCTTGGTCTAACTTTCCCTTTGGAAATACTTGGGCCTTGTAGTTTTCATCAAATCAGAGGATGAAGGAAAACTCAAGAGGCAAATACTAGAATTCATGCTATAAAGGCAGATGAGAGCTTATATAAATAATTAGGAAAATTAAAGATAAGTTTGTAGATGAACCCATTACAACAAAAGAACTTGTCCAGTTTTAGTATCTCCAAAGATAAGAACAAGTAAAATTTATTTAAATTGTTAATTATTATTACTAGTTGAATATATTACTAAATGCTAAAATGGCATAAGAAAGACTTTCAACCAGCATTGGGGCCCCAGATTTATGGGAATGCTAGAAAGAACATCAAGAGGCAATTTCATTGAGTCCCTGCCTCCATTTTGCAGGTGAATACATTTGTGATTATGTTAGAACAGAATTAGAACCCAGCTGCTTCAGATTCCCTGGCCAGGGTTGTCTCAACAGTACCATATCCCTCCTTCCAAGAAATGCTAGGACATAAGGCATGAGGCATGGTGTTTGGAGTTTTTCCAAATGGTTGGAAGCTTGGCCCAAGCTACCTCAATATGGAGCTTCTTACCTGGTGATGAATGCTGTGTCCATGGCCCTTACCATCCAGTGCTTATGCAACAGGACAGTAATTTATGGCTGTTGCTTGTCTGGATTGGACAGAGGAAGAAGGCCAAATACAAGGCCTGAAGATTTGGCTTTCTTTGACTTTAGCTAATAGTAATTATCTCTCTTTTCTATAACCACAATTAGATCTCCCACTAACTCATTTCTACTCTTCACACATTGCTTTCCTCAATCTCTCTGTCTCTCTGTTCTCTGATTAACTTCCAAAGATCCCTGCTAACCAACCTACCTGGACCTCAAAGATAAGGGAATAGAAGGGAGGGTGACATTATTTAGGTAACTTTAATATACTAGGCACTGGGCCAAATACTTGTCTTTCCATTTAAGCTGCACAATAACGCTGTTAGGGGGAGTTTACCCTCATAGGCAAACGAGGAAATTTGTCCAGAGTTGAAGAAGTTGGTACATAATAAGACTAGAATTCAAACTCAGCCCCATCGGACTCCCCAAGTGTGCTCTTTCCATGTATCATCATTTACATTACCACTCTTCTTCTTCTGTCCAATAGATCACCTTGCCCCTTGTCCTGGGTATACATGACAACATATTTATGTAATAAACACTGAGATTCTATTATGTGTTAAAATTTAAAAAATCAAAAATATATGGAATGGAGCATCTACTCTCAAGCAGCTCACAGTTAGTATACATATATATGTATGCTTGGGGCTTTGGACAGATAAAGAATGTATTACTAAGTACATCTTAAGACAGAATGTTTATTCATTCATTTTTTCTTTCTTTCAGCAAATGTTTATTAAATAACTATTTTATGCCAGGCTTTATTCTGTGCCAGTGTCTATCAATCCTGGCTGCATTTTAGAATAACCTAATGCACTTAAGGGGGGCCTGACTGGCTTAGTCAGTTGAACGTCCCGCTCTTGGTTTCAGCTCCGGTCATGACCTCAGGGTTGTGAGAGCGAGCCCCATGTTATTAGGATGCACACTTGGGGGGAGTCTGCTTGAGATTCTCTCCCTCTACCTCTGCCCATCCCTCCACTCATGTGGCCTCTCTAATAAATAAATAAATCTTTAAAAAAATAAGAATAACCAAGAGGACTTAAGAAAAAAAATAAATCCCTGGATCATCTAACAAATTCTATTTAACTGACCTGGGATAGGACCCCAGAATCACTACATTTTAAAAACGTCCTGGGGTTTTGTACTATGTAGCCAGCGGTGAAAAACACTCTTCCAGACTCCAGAGATATAAGAGCAAACAAAGGGGAGAAAAAGCACTCAAGGATTTCATAAGACATACATCCTTGTTGTTGAGGTGAAAAAAGTGGTAGATAACCCAGGAAAGAGGAGGATGAGGCTGGAATGGCCAGATTGCACAATAAATCATCTTGGGCCTTAAATTCAAAGGATTTGAGAGAGAGCGAGGACATAAAAACTGGGCTACCTTCACATTCTACATTTCTGCGATCTGGGCTGAGTTAGAGGGATTCATTGTCCTGAGAGTTTTAATCAGATTGACTGAGGCACGGTTAGACTTGCTTTTCTGAGACTAGGGGTCATTCATTTATTTCACATCAGTTCACCTTCAGGGGACTGGGTCAAAAGAGGATGGGAAGGAGAGTTGAGAATTTTCTCCATAATCTTATTAAGAAGTTGGCTTTCACACTAGATCAAACCAACACAGAGGACCAAGCGAGCATCTTTAAATGTCTTCCAGTTTTGCACTCTTTCATACCATGACTTTCATTGTGTTGATGCTAGTCAAGGCTTTGGAATCAGACAGATCTGGGTTTGAGCTGCAGTTTAGGTTTGACTAACTGGGTGACCTTGAGCAAATGATGTCATCTTTCAGTGCTTCAGCTTCCCCATTTGTAATGTGGGGATTAAAATACTATCCACTTTCTGAAGTTCCCATCAAGGTCAAAGAGGACAATGTACTTACTTTTCTGGCTTAGAATAAGTACCCCCTTAATATTAGCTGTCAGTCTTATTACCTCATTTTTTTTGTTATTAGTGCATAGCTTTGTATATAAGTAAATGTGTTCAAATAAGGAATGTTACTAGTGACTATGTGGGTGCAAGTAAATGAGATATATGCATTTAATATACTATAATAACATTATATGGGAAGCACTTTTCCACATTTTTATAAATATTAACTTCTCATAAATTCTGTGAGGGTACTGTATATTTTTACACTTTATTATAGAAAATTTTTTTAGAGAATATTTGTTATTTATAAGGAATGTCCACATACCTGTCTCCCATCCTCAGCAATTATCAACATTTGGCCAATCTTAATTTATCTATGGAATTATCTTATTTTATCAATTATCAACATTTGGCCAATCTTATTTTATCTATGGAATTTTATTTATTTTTCTGTAATATTTTAAGCTGAATTTTAAGACATCGTGCCATTTTAACTATAAATATTTTAGTATCATTCTCTAATGGCGGAGAGTCTCTCTCTATCCATCTACCTTGTCCTGTTGTGGATATCTAACATCTATCTATCTACTGCAATGCTATTATTACACTGAATGAAATCAACAATAATTCCTTAGTATCAAGGACTTGATCATATTAAAATTTCCTCAATTGCCTCAAAGATATCTTTTTTACAGCCTTTCTGTTTGAATCAGGCCAAAATCCACACAATGAATTGGCTCATATCTCTTAAGTTTCTCTTTTCCTGCAATAGTCTGAAAGAGTATAATTCTCACTTCATATAACAGATAAGGAAGTTAAGGTACAGAGAAGTCAAGTCAGGTGCTGAAGGGCACACAGCTAGATGAATGGATATCACTACCTGTAACAGGAGAACATGTTTTGGATATATATAGAGTTTCTCAGAGGGAGATGCTCAATGTCCCCACCTTCAACCCTTCTGCCTATCTCCAATGCCTGAAAGACTAGGTGGGGGTGCCTTGGTGGCTCAGTGGGTTAAGCCTCTGCCTTTGGCTCAGGTCAGGATCCCAGGGTCCTGGGATTGAGCCCCACATCGGGCTCTCTGCTCAGCGGGGAGCCTGCTTCCTCCTCTCTCTCTGCCTGCCTCTCTGCCTACTTCTGATCTCTGTCAAATAAATAAATAAGATCTAAAAAAAAAAAAAAAGACTAGGTGGTATGAATTTTATCTTCAATCTGTCTCTAACTTCTTACAAACTATGCCATAAGACAAACGACATAAGACATAAGACATACTAAGACATACGACATAAGACAACTATGCCATAAGACATTCTTTGGTCAAATATCTGGGTCCAGCTCCCTCCAAAACGTGAGGGAGAAGAGGATCTAAAATCTGTCCTCAGATTTTTGTAGATGTAGTGGGGAGTGTGAAGTTTAGAAAAACAAATGCCGCTAGCTCTAATCTTCTCATTCATTCATTTATTCATTCTAGGCATTTTTCCAGGCTCACTGTGGACTTTGCACTAGGAGCTCTGGATACAAAAGGGGACAAGAAAGTTTCTGTCCTCAAAGCAATCCTAGTTTAGTGTGTATGATGGGGTTGAGGAGAGAGGGGTTAGAAAGAGACAGTTCTAGTTCAGTAAAAAGTACCAAGTTAAAGGGGGAAAAGAGTGCTATCAAAACATCTGCTCTTATAAGGAGGTACTTCTAAAAGTGAGCCTCTACAAGTGAATGGTGATTACAGAGGAAAAGAAATGGGAAAAGAAACATATAGGCAGAGGGAACAGCAAGATGCAGGGGTAGAAGAAACTTGGGCTGATCCAGTTTCTTGAAGTGATGTGGTCTAGCTCAAGCACAAATGTGAAAAGGGAGAGATGTTGAGGTTTGTGGTTATCGAGGGTAGTAGGGGATGATGAGCATCAAAGGCCATGTCCAAGAGCCTTTTGCTTTGAAGGCAATCTCTTGAAGGGATATATGGAAGAAGAGACATGGCCAGATTTGCACCTGAAATTTCCTCTGGATAATGATGGTTGTTGGAAGAGTTTGGAAACTAGGAGGCTAGGCGATAGCAGTGAGAGAGGTGATGAGGAAATGAAAACCTTATCAATTAGAATATGGAGATGAAAGGGTAGTCTTGGAGAGGTCCCTGCATTCTAACTGGCTTCTCAGTTTCTTGGCTCCAGAAACTCTACCTTACCTCTACCCCAAAAGGTTATGGGGTTCTTAAAGAAACATGATGTAAGGAATGAAAGTAAAACAAAGGGGCAGATGATATGGACTTTTGCCCTGCCTTCACCACTTTCAGACTGTGTCCTGTGGACATGTTGCTTTACCTTGCAAACATGTTGTGTCCTTGACTATAGAGTGGGACCGTGACAGCTACATTCATTTCCTCAGAGTTCATGGGAGAGTTGAATCAGTCACACCATAGTGAAGCAATCTGTAAACTTTAAAGGTCTTTATAATTAGGCATTGTATTCTGGATTCTTTGAACCACTCTCAAACCACAAGTACTATCTGTATGGACAAACAGAGGGTTGGGGCTCCAGCAGATTCCATTTCTGGGAGAGGCTTTAAAATCCCTTCTATGAGCTTATAACGTGCTAGCAAATCCAATCTTGAACTATCCTCATAGGCCACATATTTGTCTTTCTCCAATTTTGCTGTCACATCAGCTTCTGATCAGAGTTACAATTTGAGTGGTGAAGCGACTTTGGAAGACAAGTGAGTGCAGTCAGGGGAGGAGGGAGGAGGTTGAGGGAGAGAAAAGGAGCTGCTGTAACTCACCTTTGTTCTGGTTGGGAGTCTGAATATGAAAAGTAAGCAGAAACTCAATTAGTAACCCCTGAACTTGCCCCACGTTATCTCTGAGAACACACACCCTCTTCTATCCTCTGCCCCCACAGGAGAACAGGCTTCCTGTCAAGCTAGGGCAAGGAAGGATGCAAACCCAGAGGAAACAGAGAATAAAGGAACTCATGACTGTTCCCGCATTCTCCGGCATCTCCAATTCTGGGCTTTCTGGAAGGATTAGGTGGTTTCTACCTCTGAGAGTTTAAAAGGGGGTAATTACTCCTAATACATTCAGAGTTTCCTTTCATTAGGTGCCTACTATGTGCTATTCAGTCATTCCTTTCAAAGTTTTATTAGGTTTTGGTATTGCTGTCCCTATTTTACAAATAAGAAACTCAAGTTCAGAAAGGCAAAATAGCCAACAAGCTACCAAACAAAGTATCAAGGACAGCTCATACCTTCCATTCATTCAATTCTCAAACTACTATGATTTTTTTCCCCTGTGATTTGCATTACTGTTCTTCCCTGTTTCCCTCCTTTCAGTGCCTCTCCCAGTCAGAGGATCAGGCCTTGTGTTCACTGAAAGCAGACTTAGCAATGTGGCAGGTGAGTGGGACTGACAGGTGTCACTGAGAAGCAGAAGCTTTAAGAATCTGTCTGCTCTGTCATATCATATCTTTTTCTTTACCATTAGACCAACAAAGTCCCAGATCTAGATGACCAGTCAACCTGGGCCTCAAAGTAAAGACAATACAGTGGGGAGTCAGAGCCATCTGCTGACATATTAGAAAAGAACCCTGAGATTTAGGGATGACTTGTTACACAGTGTAACCTAGCCTAAACCAACTAATGTACCATTTAAAGGAAATGAACACTGGTCAGCAGTTCAGTGTCCTACATTAATTTGTCATGGTCATTTCCTATTTCACAATCTAAATTGTGTGTTGATGGGATTCCAAACCCTCTCACAAGAATTGGAACGTAGTCTATGGAAAGAACCTAGATGTCCATCAACAGATGAATGGATCAAGAAGATGTGGTATATATACACAATGGAATACTATGCAGCCATCAAAAGAAATGAAATCTTGCCATTTGTGATGACGTGGATGGAACTAGAGGGTATCATGCTCAGCAAAATAAGTCAATCAGAGAAAGACAACTATCATATGACCTCCCTGATATGAGGAAGTAGAGATGCGACATGGGGGGTTAAGGGGATAGGAGAAGAATAAATGAAACAAGATGGGATTGGGAGGGAGACAAACCATAAGTGACTCTTAATCTCACAAAAAAAACTGAGGGTTGCTGGGGGGAGGGGGGTTGGGAGAAGGGGGTTGGGGTTATGGACATTGGGGAGGGTATGTGCTATGGTGAGTACTGTGGGGTATGTAAACCTGGCGATTCACAGACCTGTACCCCTGGGGATAAAAATATATTATATGTTTATAAAAAAATAATTTAAAAATAAATTAAACAAACAAACAAAGAATTGGAACGTAGCTAGATGGAGCCTACACAGGTTGCCATGTAATAATTATTTCGCTTGGTTATTATAAGCTACTGCAGACAGCTTTCACTTTTTTCTACTTGTAGAATAAAAGTTGTTTTGTTCTGAAAGAAAAAAAAAGAAAGAAAGAAAGGGTGGGGGGATGAGGTTAAGAGGTTAAGTAGGTGCCCAACTACTGAGTAGTAAAGCCAAAACTTGAGGTCAGCTGTGTCTTACTATACATTGTGTGACCTTGACCCTGTATTACTCCTCCTCTGTAGTTCGGGGTCCATACAACTTTCCTATATTTTATAGTGACTGCTTTAAAACAACAGCAGCTAATTTTAACACATTGAAGAGCGGCAAGTTCCTCAGGAAGGGAAGTGGGTTGGTTAGGGCAGGGATGTGTAATTTCAGTGAACATACAATTCATCTGGGAAATTTTGTTAAAATGAAAATACTAATCTAGTACATCAAGGGTAGGAACTGAGATTCTGCATTTCTTTCCTCCTCCGTCCCCCACCTTTTTTTTTTTTTTTTTAAAGATTTTATTTATTTGTCAGAGAGAGAGAGCACAAGCAGGGGGAGAGAGAGGCAGAGGGAGAACCAGGCTCCCTGCTGAGCAAGGAGCCTGATGCAGGGCTTGATCCCAAGACTCTTGGATCATGACCTGAGCTGAAGGCAGAGGCTTAACCCACTGAGCCACCCAGGAGTCCCTGAGATTCTGCACTTCAAACAAGGTTCCAGATGAAGCTCCTGTTGCTGGTGCTTGGACCACTCTTTGAGCAGCAAGCTCAGGGGATGCCCCTTAGCTCCCCATGGTGATGACAGAAAGGTGAAATCAAGTAGTACTGCACGGCAGTTCAGAATATATAGAGAGCACTGGGGCTGGGGTCAGGTGAGCAAGGCAGTAGGGACCTAAAATTTAAGAAGGCAAAACAGAGCAAGTGCTGATCTTGTGCACCAAGAACCCCGAGAGTGAGAGCCTCCTAGTTTAATCTGCTATAATTTGTTTCTAGATTGATTTTAACTCAGTTTGAAAACTGAGCTAAGACAGAGCCCAAGAGTGTCCTCGTATTTTAACTTCACATCAGTTCTAATGTCACTGACCACCATCAGGCTATTCCAAGGTAGATGTTCTTAACAACAGTACAAATACGTATTCTTTTCCAATCAGAAGAAAAAAAAAATTCAAAATCATGCCATGCTTCAATTAGCTTTACATTTGAAATAGATTATTATTAATTTTGGTTTAGGTGTTTATTTCCAGAATTTCTAATTATATTTATCTTTTGTTCTATCCTTTTATTATATCTTCAAGTTTTTCCAAGCTTGTAGTTATGCAGTAGTGTCTATCAAATCAAGCCCACCATAAATATCCTGTTTTCCAAACTGAGCTTTAGTCTGTAAGTGACTTATTTCTTATCATCTGTAAATTGTATCTAAGTCTGAAAGCTTCAGTTAAAATACCCTAAGTCACTTATAGTCTAAAGAGAAACCTTAAAGTCACCAACTTTGGGGCCAGTGTTGTCCAACGACCACTAAGGCTTTCCAAGAAGCAACAACCAATGCCCTTATCACAGAGACCAGCATCTCTCTTCCTTATTCCATAGCTTACATGAGAAGAGGACGATGGTAGTAAAAGTGATGGGGGTAATCAGAGTTATCTGGGTTATTGCTGGTCTTGTGAAAAATATTATTTTCTTGATACATAGTTTTTCCTTACCAAGGAAAAGGAAAACCTTAAGAAGGAAAGACAAAGGAAATTCTCAGTATTCCCCAGACAGATAGACAGACTGACTGAATGACTGACTAAATAAATAAATATTTGGAATGCCTACAAGAGAAGACTGGCCTATTCCTTCCCCAATAGATAAAGGACACAGAACCTGTATGAACACCTGGTCATAAGAGATTTGGAGAGGGATTCATATCTGTGTCCTACTGGGCAGGACAGTTCTTTCTTCAGTGAAAGTGTCCTCCGTACATCTATGCACATCCTAGCTTGTGGCTCAGTTTGTCTCAGTGAACAGTCCCATCTGATCCTGAACAGTGTTTAAATTCTCTTAGCCATCATGCCCTTCTTATTTTTTCTTCCCTCTCTTTCTTCCTTATCTTTGCTTAGGTTTTCTGCATTTAAACACTCTCTTTTATTATAACAGAGATCTTTGGAGGAAGGTGATATGTCTCCTCCATAATTAATGTGTTGAAACCCTAACCTCCAGTAAGATGATTTTTGGAGGTGGGACCTTTGAGAGATAATTAGGGTTAGATTAGGTCATTGAAGGTAGGGCACTCATGTTAGCATTACTGTCCTTATGGAAAGGAGAGTCAATCCTGTGCCTTCCTTAATGCACTTGATGTTATGAGCACTGGGTATTATATAAGACTTATGAGTCACTGACCTCTGCCTTTGAAACTAATAATACATTATATGCTCAAAAAAAAGAAAGAAAGAAAGAAAAAGAAGTAAGAGGAGATACAGGATCTTCCTGTGTGTACACACCAAGGAAAGGTCACATGAACACGTAACTAGAAAGGGGTCCCTCACTGAGAACCCAACTGTGCTTGATTTCAGCTTTCCAATCTCCAGAACTTTGAGAAATAAATCTTTGTTGTGGAAGCCCCCCAGGCGATGGTAATTTGTTACTGCAGCCCAAACTGGCTGAGACAGAAGGGGAAGTTGATACGTGATTTCTGCCCCCTATTTTGAATGGCAGGTCTCTCCCATAATATTGGGTTGTGCTTCTATCAATCGATGTATATTCTTTACATAAGAGACAGAATGATCAGAAGGAAGAGAATGGGCTTAAAAATTTTACAGAACTGGTTTAAATCTTGGCTCTGTTGCTTATATAATCTCGGGAAAATTTAAGTTTTCCTTTTCTGGATATGTTGATAATAATAGCATTAATAATGGTAACAACACAAAGTCAATAACAATGCTAGCACTGGTTTTGTCATGAATAGATATTAGATATTTTAAAAACCTACTTTGGTCATTAATTCACTTAATGAGTGTTTATTAAGTATCCACTATGTGCCTGGCATTGGGATGGGCAGTAAAGATCCTGCAATGATCTGGAGAAATATTGTCTGTACCCTCATAGAGCTGTTGGTCTGGTGTAGGCATTGGTAAACTTACTACCCAGCCTCTGACCTAAATCCTGCTTGACCTTTTTTATAGTCTTGGAGCAAAGATGGTGTTAACATTTTTTTAAAAAGTGAATGTGACAAAGATTTGTATGTAGCTCACAGAGCCTAAAATATTTACTACCTGGCTTTTTTGCAAGAGTTTACCTGTCCCTGGTCTAATGGAACATGTAGACATAGAAAGCCTTCAATAAATGCTTTTCACATACTTATTCTTAGTCTGAAGTTCCTTGCATGAGTTTTGGATTAATTCTGTATTCCTTCAATTCCCCACAGGCTTAATGTTGCCCTTGTACTAAAAAATCAAAATTTTCAGATGGTTATAGGCTTTACATGGGTGACCCACGTAACTCTTTAGCCTCTCCTAATTACACCCTTTTGTACCCCTGCCACACTGGATTTCTTTCCGTTCAGCAAATATTGCACACATGCCTTAGCCCAGAGTATTATTACTCTTCACTCCCCCTGGTCAGCTAACTTGCTTCTAGTTTTCCTCAAAATTCCTCAAAATTTCCTCAAAAACCCCTGTAGGGTCACTTCCTCTTTTTTTTTTTTTTAATATTTTATTTATTTATTTGACACACAGAGAGAGACACACACAGCAAGAGAGTGAGCACAAACAGGGTGAGTGGGAGAGGAAAAAGCAGGCTTCCCGCTGAGCAGAGAGCCAGAGGCTCAATCCCAGGACCATGGGATCATGACCTGAGCCAAAGGCTGCTGCAGCTTAACAACTGAGCCACCTAAGTGCCCCTAGACACTTGAGAAATTTCCGTGACCGCTCCTTGCTAGTTCAGTACCCTCCTCTACCTTTTTATTTGTTCTCATGGCCCCTGATACTTAAGGTAATTTTATATTGTCACTTGTGATTATTGTTGGCTCCACAAGTTAGTTTTGTGACGGCAGGGGCTATAGGTCTTTTGTTTATTATTTTATCTCCAGGATCTGGCATCCTTGCCTACTACTCAGTAAGTGGTACATAAATGAAAGAATGAATGAGTGAGTCAATGTCATGGTTGTTGAAAAGAAATAGATCAGAAAGCATATAGGATTCTTGCAACATGGGAGTGCTTTCCTCTCCCAGGCAAATATGCCCCCAAATGGAATTTCTGTGGCTCCATTTAAATAACCCCTCATTCTCTTTGTATAATTAATGGAGGCCCAGTGAGCTGTTTATGCTGATACATCATCTGCACCACAAGCAAATTCATTTGTTACAGAGTTATCTGGGCCAAAGCTAATGGAACATTTGCAAATGTCCTGATTTACAAAGAGAAAATTGGTTCACCTGAATGACAAGGTTTGTATGTGAAGGAATGTTCTTCTTTGCAATTTTCTAGCTGTGTTCTGAGAGGTCTAAAATTCCTAAGGAAATACACATCAGCAGTCCTCTCAAGAAGGCAAAGACCAGGGATCAGCTTGGAGGAGGATGAAGGTTCTGAGATCAACATTACTACAATGGTATCCTCATGTGAGCTTTACGATGCCTGAGAACACTCAGAAATTGCACAGTATTGTATGTTTGCATACTATTCTAGGAAAAAAATTAAAGATCAGATTCTCACTGAAGTCTGTATCACCCCAAAAGTTGAAAGCTAGAAATCTAAGGAAATCTAGGATTTTCCCATCTTTGCACTTTTTTTTTCTTTTTAATTAAGTAGTCTCCACACCCAACATGGGACTTGAACTCACAGCCCTGGGATCAAGGATCCCATGCTCTACCCACTAAGCCAGCAGGACACTCCTGAATTTGTTAACTTTTATAAAAGAAGATATGAGGGGCACCTGGGTAGCTCAGTGAGCAGGGAGCCTGTTTGCCCAACTCTCTCTCTCTGCATGCCTCTCTGCTTGCCTCTCTGCCTACTTGTGATCTCTGTCAAAGAAAGAAAGAAAGAAAGAAAGAAAGAAAGAAAGAAAGAAAGAAAGAAGAAAAAGAAGAAGAAGAAGAAGAAGATATGGAATAGGAACAGAGATGTGTTTAAGTCCTAAAGGGACTTCTCATATTTCTACTCCCAACCTTCCTAATCCACTATCTAAATGAGATTCAGACCAAATTGGTGAGATGCCTTGCCTGGGGCTTTACGACACATGAGACATAAACTCAGGACAAATCTTCTGCCAGCCTGGTGTCCCTTCCTACACAACCTCCTGTCCACTAATAAGATAATCATTTCTTTGTTTCATCTGTTTCCTCATTCACTTAGCTGATCATTCACGTATTGTTTCTCACTGTCCCACACTATCATTTCTTCAACATGAAATTTCACAACTATTTACCAGTTGTGAACAGATCATTCCTAAGAAGAAGTCTGGCTTCCATAAATAACTGACCAGCAAGGCTGATGAATTAGAAAATGAAACACAATAGTGGAATCCATTTATCTTCTCCTTCCCAAATGGATCTCTCAAGTGGCTCGTCAAGGAATAAAAAAGTCATATGAATCCATAAGAACCAAGAGAATTGAAGAAGAGGAGATTCAGCACTCCATGAGAGACTTCAACAAGTTTCAGAAATTGAAAATGGAAGAGTCAACAAAGAACAGAACCTACAAAATAAGTGCCTGCAGAGGGAGACAGTGATGAAAAACAAACCAATTAGTTCTACGAAGTCAATAGATAAAGGCTACAGATATCACAGAGGATGGGGAAGATTGGGAGGCTGATTGAATGTCTGTGTACAAAGGAGCTGAACATCACTCTGTGCCCCGAGATTTCATCAATCAGCGGTTGTGAACACAGACTAAGGACAGGAGATTGGAGGGAAGCTGAGTGATTCTAGAGAAAGGAATTTCAAATACGGTTTTTGTGATCAATCAATAAAATTAGGACCCCCCCACCCCTTCAATCTGATCTAAAGCTCAATGATAAGCCTCTCCCATGTATACAAAGCTTCTATATGTTTTATGTGTCTAGAAGAATAACAGGGAGTAAAGGATCAACTGACAGTTCAGAGAAGCTTCTAAAACAAGGGAGAAAACCTGAAATAAGCAAACAGGAAGGGGGAGAGCTGGGAGAAAAGACACAAGGCAGGGAGGAGAGTAAAACTTCAGGACCCAAACTCATTATTAATATAAACTGCATGTTGTATCTATAAAAAGGAAAACAGTATAATAAAAAATAATAGTGGATAACAAGTCTTATAAATTATAGACATATATATCCAATAAAAGTTATAAGATAAGGTTGAAAAAATATTTGGAGAACAGAAAAAGACAAAAAATAAAGTGTCTAGGCCTGCCCTGCAAAAAGACACTGTCAAGAAAATGTAAAAAAAATAAAATAAAATAAAATAAAATAAAATAAAAAATAAAGCACAGAGTGAGAGAAAATATTTACAAAACACTTATCTTTTAAAAACTGTTATCCAAAGTACACAAAGAACTCTTATAACTCATCAATAAGTAAACAACGAAGCTGATGAAAAAATGATTCAAAGATCTTAACACAAACTTTACCAAAGAAGATAGAGAAATGGCAAATAAGTTTATAAAAAGATGCTCCACATCATATGTCACTGGGGAAATGCAAATTAAAACAACAAGAAGATACTATTACACAGCTATTAGAAAGGCCCAATCCAGACCACTGGCAACACCAAACGCTGATGGGCATTTGGAGCAACAGAAACTCTCATTTATTTCTGGCTGAAATGCAAAATGGTACAGCCACATTAAAAGACAATTTGGCTGTTTCAAAACAAAGCACATTCTTACCATCATACAAACCAACAACCACATCACTTGGTATTTATCCAAAGGTGTTGAAAACTTATGTCCATGCAAAACCTGCACACAGATGTTTATAGTGGCTTTATTCACAATGACCAAAAACTGAGTAGATGGCCTTCAGTTGGTGAATGGATAAATAGACTTTCATGTTCTAGTTTGCTCCCACCCAAGGCTCCTGTAGGCAGTTTCTGCCAAACCCAGTGTTTGTAGAGTCTGGTAGCCAAAAGAACTCAGTGGTCAGCAGTACATCAAACCTCCCCGAGGATCCTCTTATGTGGTTTTATGATGTGTTCTCCTCCAACCCCCTACCATAGAGCTTCTCCTGGTGCTCCAGAGGACAGACTGAAATGAGTCCTGCTGATGAAGAACTTCAGTGAATGTCCCTATTATCCACTGAGCAATGGCACATCCCCTCCAATAAGACCTACCGTTCACCCTGGGGCTACAGGAGGGACTCTTCCTTGGCCTGCTGTCATATCACTAGGGATAGTGGGCCCTACTTGTATCTGCTATCCCTATATTTTTTTTAAAGTTGTCTTTACCCTTTTCTGGTCAGTTCCCCATTTTTTTTTCCAGGTTTATTTATTTGACAGAGAGAGCGGACAGAAGAGCACAAGCAGAGGGAGCAGAGGGTGGGAGGAGGGGAAGGGAAGAAGACACCCTGCTGAGCAGGGAGCTGAGCAGGGAGCTGAGCAGGGAGCTGAGCAGGGAGCCTGATGTGGTGCTGGAGAGCAGGACCCTGAAATCATGACCTGAACAGAAGGCAGACACTTAAACAACTGAACCCCGTAGGTGCCCCCAAGTCCCCATTATTACAATAATATGCTGTAATTAATAACTTTTATATTAAACGTTTTATGTTAAAAGTACTGTGTGATTCTGGTCTCTTAACTGGACCTAATGGTTATGGTAGGAGATAAAAGGTAAGAGCATTAAAAAAACAATTTAGAAAGAACGATATACAGATAATAGAAATTCTACTTTTTTAAAAGAAAATTCCTTAAATTAAAAGATAAAATTTTGAAAGTTCCCAGTAAGTGACCAGATTAAAAACAAACAAACAAACAAAAAAACAACCCTCCAATAAACCACATAATCATAAACTCTCATGACTTGAACATTATCAGTAGCAAATAGAAGATTCTAAAATCTTCCACTATGAGTGGGAAAGATCATCTATAAAAAGCAAAAAGAATTAGAATGCATCAATGTAACAGTGATGTTAAGTTTATAGAATATTATGAAAGTAAAGATAGGTGATTACTAACTCTAGTAAAAATATACCCCAAAAATATGCAAGAAAGGAAAAACAAATTTCATGTTCATTTATATAAATATGATAATATTAACACAGATTTTTTTTCAAATTAAAATTATTATAATTATGTTTGCTTATGGAAAGGCATAAGTACAGGAAAAATAATGTGTAAAGCTGAAAACCCAAACAACATTACTGAGAACATAACCTTTAGAAATACAGTGCTCCATACTAGCAAGGAACATCAGTGTTAATTCTGAGGAAAGGTTTCTTTATTTACAAAGAAAGTAATTTATTTACAAATGAAGTTTCTTTATTTGTTTACAAAAACAAAGAATCAGGGATGATACTGCTGAGATTTATTACAAAACCTTCTGATCATTTTCTTCAAAACCTAGGCATGTATACATTTTGATTAAACTGTAAAATAAAAAACCAAAAATAAAACTTCCATTGTGGAGATAAATGAGATAAAGAATGGAAGAAATCAGTGAAGTATTGAGCAGATAATTATCATTCAGTGAGAGGTAGTTTTGGTATAATAATAGTTGCAGAAATAAGTTTAGGAAAAAGTCTGTGATTTACCATTAAATTTGGACTGTAACTTTAAGGTGTTAAAGAACAGGTAAAACTTGGCTCAATGCAGATGAGCATACCCATTCTTGAGATAACACAAACTTCTTCTTGTATTCAATTTTAGATAGTTACCATGTGGACAGTTCAAAGGGGTCAATGAACAGTACTTTAAATGACGACTTAGAAATGGTTTTGGCTGGGAAAAAAATCAATATTTTTAAGAGTATTTCTTTTTTTATATGCGTGCCTTGCAACTACCAAACAAACCAGCAAATATTCCACCTTACATCCACATAACAACAACACAGGTAATGGTGTTGAAATTTTTAAAAAATGCATTTAAAAAAAAAAAACACTGTAAAAGACTATGTCAGTTTATGTGGCTGGGGTCTAAATTAACAAGATTCTGATATTCTGATTGATAAAAGATTCAAACAATATTTGGAAGAATGGATCAATAATAAGCTTTTCAACTAGCTTACTTCCAGGACCGAGGTCAGTTCGAAGTACTTTGACATCATTTGCTATCAAGTAATTGGCTTCTTTACAACAGAGGTCAAGCATGGGCTGACCATGCACTACAAGGATGCCCAGAAATTCAGAGATTGCAATGCCCAGAAACAAGTGACTCGCTACACCTTTAAAATACATTGCTGCAACTAGTGTCATCCTCTTACACTTCAAAGACAGCATCATACCTAAGTCAATCTGATACAGTGTGATCAAGTTGCATCAGCCAGTTTCAATTTAAGGCTGACAGGTTACATTTTAGCAATGAAAGAAAGCCTCATTACCAAATGGCATTTGCATAGGAACCTCCCCAGGAGACTCTGATCAGCACCCCCAAATATACTTCTTGATCTAATTTTCTGAGTAAGAGTAATAGATATAGTACACACACATACATACACAGAGAGAGAGAGAGAGAGAAAGGGAGAGAAAGAGAGAGAGAGATATTAAACCCCTATATAGCTCAGCACCGTTGAAGGATGGAATGAACTCTATCCCCACCTTGCTGGACAGAGAACAGTAGGATGTTATGATAGGCTTCATATGGCCAGTTAAGTTTAGGACTGAACACTTAAATATGTGATCTGGTAATGAGGCCTTAGGATAAATGTGGTGAGAATTCAGACCTAAATATCAGAGAGTTTAATTTCTCTCTCAGCTTTACCCACAATTCACTTGACCAACCCCAGCCACATCCCCCTTTTCTGATTTTAGTTTTCTCACCAGGTGGAATCATAAAACAACAGTAAACTATCTTAAAATATTGTTCTAAGACTCCCACAAGATGACATACACAAAATGGTTTGAAATGGAACAAAATTCTGTTTAGACTTTGAGTAATAGAATGCTGTATCAAAAGTCTGTATAAAAAATTTAAATTCTGAGCAAAAATTAGAGTTTTTGTCTCATGTAACTGGGGAAACCCAAAGGTACAAATGACCTCAGGGAGTACTAGGTACTTAAAAATTATCCAGAATCTGTTTTTCCTTTACTCTATTACCTGTGTTACCCTATGGTTTGACTTCTTTTTTCTTATACCTGAAAGAGTTTTTCCACTCAGTGGGTAGAGGGAAGGTGGCAAATAGCATCAAATCTTGGCTTACATTGTCAATAGTCATGCATAGGAAAGAGAAATCTTCTATCAGCTTCTGCTAATAAATTCTAGGGAACAATTCTAATTGGATCACACCCATATCGAAGTCAATTACTATGGCCAAGGAGAGGGGTTTGTAGATCTGGTCACATGAATGCCATGAACTGCACAGAATGATCAATACTCAGCTCATCAAAGTAAGAGAGTGTTGTTACCAAAGGGGCAAAGAAACTCTGGGATACTGACAAAGACAAATATCAAATGTCTACCATCTCTGTGCTTCCAAAAGCTCAGGATACATCTCTCTATCACAGTGCTGATTATATTAGAATGGAATTGTTTCCTTACTCTTCCAGATTGCATTCATGTGTCTGATGCATTTGTGTAGTACCAGTGTGTATCATAGGTAACATAGATCTGTTGCTCAATAAACACAAGTTGAAGGAATGGATATGCAAATTTCTTAAACTGTGGAGGACTCTGCTCTCCAGTTTTTATGTACATGGAAGATCCACTCTCAAACTCTCCCAGGCTCAAGAGTGCTACTTAGGAACTTTTTCTCTATCTAATCTATCAAATATTTACTTGGCACCAATTATGAGCAATGCTGTATGGAAAGTCCTTCAGACAATCCAGAAGAGTGGATTCAGAATGACTTCTTGCCTTCTTAAATGATGAATGAGAAGCTCTACCTAGAGAACCTTACAGCCAGATTGCCAAACCATGGCATCGGATGCAAAATGGATCATCTTTAGAACCACGTATCAAATGTTTAAATAATCCATTCATGGGATGTATGATATTGCAGGTCAGAGAAAAGGTAAATGGACACCATGAGAAAACAGTGGAGAAGCTAGATGACCAGAAGGGAATGCCGTGCTCTGGTGAATGCAAGCCAGCAGAAACAAGCCCTGAGCCAGACATGATGCATCTGACAACCACTGTCTTACAGCTCTCACAGCACTGGGAGGTGGGCTTTTTTTTTTTTTTAATAAGGGTTTTATTTATTTATTTGTATGAGAGAAAGAGGAGGACACAAGCAGCAGGAGTGGCAGGCAGAGGGAGATGCAAGCTCCCTGCTGAGCAAGGAGCCGAATGCAGGACTCTATCTTAGGGCACTGAGATCATGATGGGCGGAAGGCAGATGCTTAACCCACTGAGCCACCGGGGTGTCCTGGGAGGTGGGCAGTTTTATCTTTACTTGGCAAGGTACAAAACTGAGGTTCAAAGAGATTAGTAAATTAGTAAGACAAAGCAAGCAATGAATGCAAGATTTATAAGCATTCATTGGCATTTTCAATGTCCATGTCGTTTCCCCTATGGTGTAATTAATCTTACAGACATCACATTAGTCAGAGTATCTGCATACAGATGACCAATCAGGAAGGATAATAGACAGATCAGTTATTGATACATTGGCTCAGATAATTATAAAAGTGTTAAGAGGTATGAGGACTGATCATAGATGATAGAATATAAACATGAATGGGAAATGAAGATATGTGAATATATAATTGCTTTCAATTGATAGATATGTTCATATATATTCCTATAGGGATGCTACCGACTCCATTTTGTGAAAAGTCAGTTTGGCCAGATATACTGTGCTTTGGTGTGAGGATAATTTGACAATTATGGGGAAGCCATGATCTGCTCCTACCTCTTCTATCTACCACTTCTCTGGCCCCATGTCCTTGCCTGTTTTCATTGTCAGTTTCGTCATCTGTGAAATGAGAGTCAGAAATAGCACCTAGCCTACTCTCACGGGGTAGTGTTGAGAATTCTACAAGATAATTGTTGGGGAAGCACCTTGGCCACTCTATCCTCCTCTGGTGCCTGCCCCTGCCCCCCAGGTTTGATCTGGTTAGTTCTGCAAATCCTTTTTTGAAAAGAAAGTCAGCCTTCTTTCAGGTCAGGAGATGGATTATTTTTTTGAGAGGACGTGTGTGCTTGGCTGCTGCCTGCCTATCACTGGATGCATGTTTTATCAGGTTCCACATTGCTTCTACTTTGCAGCTCAGCTCATATCATCAAAAACCACTCTTGTGCCCTCCATGTCAGCATATGGTCGTTCCTCTGTTGTATCTCTCACGCCATCTCCAAAGCTGAGCTCAGTAACAGACCCTTTTTTGATGCCAGATGATCTGAAAGCAGGATGAAAAGTCAGGAGAATGTTTTCCCACTCAAGATCAATATGCCTTTAACCTTCCTTTCCTCTGTCCTTGGGGAAACGTCTCTTCTTACCTTACTGGCAGCTACTGCCTTCCTACACTCCTGTCTTTCATTCTCCCATCCCCCCAAGCTCCTTCCCTGCTGCCTAGTTAGAATTCAGCATGTCTTCCTTCTGGAGCGCCTGTGTTAATATCCATCATAACGTGTTCTGCTGGATGGCTTTTCCCAGATACAGAATCCCCTATTGCTATGGACTAAAGAAGCCAAGGAATCACTCTCGTTGAGCCAGAAGACACAGATTTGAATCTTGCTCTGTTATCATAAGCACCATGATATCAGAGAACTTATTTCACCTATCTGAGCCTTGGTTTCCTTTTCTGCCAATTAAGAATCCTCCTTCAAGTATGGAGGATTTATGATGGACAGGCTGTAGATGTCTGTATTTGAAAATTTTAGTGTCAAGTGGTTTGATTTTAATTTAAAAAGACATATGGAGTACTTTTTCAATGCTAAAAAGTACTTTAATTTTTAAAATACTATCCTAATAATGTATTCTTACTGATAGCTGGGGGAAGTAGGTATTAGCAATGTCTCCATATTATAGATGAAAAATCAAAGGCAAAAAGGTTAAAATAAACTTGCCCCCAATTACATATTTATTAAGTTATAGCACCAGATTTTGAACCCAGGCAGTTGGGTTCTAGAAACTTGTAATTTTAATCACTGTGTAAGGTTACCCAAGCAATTCAGTGATCCATTGACAGGACATTAGACCCATGTCAGGTTTTCGATGTATATTGTGGGTGCTTGTTCAGTACTAAAAAGCAATATGCTAGGATAAGCTAGGTAATGAGATGGTAATAAATGAACACCAACAGACCTTTACTTTTCACTCCTGCAGAGGGCAGTGAGTATCTAGATGAACTCTCCAGGGCAGCAGTGATCATTTGATGTCCTAGGGAATAAAAACTTGATTCGGATGGACGTTACTAACATTGATCACCATGAGTATTTTCTATCAGTTAAAAATAGTGAAACAGATAAGCACATTACAATAACAAAGACTACTAAAGACTATTAAAGCACCAAAAATGATAAGATGCCTAAGAATAAACCTAACAAAACGGGGGAAAGACCGGTACTCTGGAAACTATAAAACACCAATGAAAGAAATTAAAGATTACATGAAGACATGAAGACATTCCATGCTCAGGGATTGGAAGAACAAATGTTGTTAAAATTTCTATACTACCCAAAGAAATCTACATATCCAATGCAATGCCTATCAAAATAACCAACAACACTTTTCACAGAATTATAAGCAAACCTAACATCTGTATGGAACCACAAAAGACCCTGATTAGCCAAAACAATCTTGAAAAAGAAAAGCAAAGATGGAGGCATCACAATTCCAGACTTCAGGTTATATTACAAAGCTGTAGTAATTAAAACAGTATGGCACTTGCCCCCAAATAGACACAAAGATCAATGGAACAGAGTAGAAAACCCAGAAATGAACCCACATTTACATGGTCAATTAATCTTTGACAGAGCAGGAAAGAGCCCCCTCCCATCACTGGAAGAGTGCGTGTGTGTGGGTGTGTGTGTGGGGGGGTGCGTGGATGGGTGTGTGTGTGTTTCTAGAAGACAGGAATACTCTACTTTTGTTACCTATTAAAGAGTTCCAGGGAGGAGTCAAGATGGCGGAGAAGTAGCAGGCTGAGACTGCTTCAGCTAGCCGGAGATCAGCTAGATAGCTTATCTAAAGATTGCAAACACCTGAAAATCCATCGGCAGATCGAAGAGAAGAACAACAGCAATTCTGGAAACAGAAAAACAACCACTTTCTGAAAGGTAGGACCGGAGGAGAAGTGAATCCAAAGCGACGGGAAGATAGACCCCGGGGGGAGGGGACAGCTCCCGGCAAGCCGCGGAGCAACGGCGCACAAAATCAGGACTTTTAAAAGTCTGTTCCGCTGAGGGACATCGCTCCAGAGGCTAAACCGGGGCGAAGCCCACGCGGGTTCAGCGTGGCCTCAGGTCCCGCAGGGTCACAGAAGGAGCAGGGGTGTCTGAGTGTCGCAGACCTTGCGGGTATTGGAACGGGAAAGCCGGCTACAGAGACAGAGCCGACAGTAAGCTCACAGCTCGGTGTTACCTTGAACTGGTCGCAGGCTCGGAGAGCTCGGAGCGCGGCCGGAGGTCAGGCAGACGGGAGTAACTGGGCGCTGTTCTCTGAGGGCGCACTGAGGAGTGCGGCCCTGGGCTCTCGGCTCCTCCGGGCCGGAGACCAGGAGGCCGCCATTTGTATTCCCGTCCTCCGGAACTCTACGGAAAGCGCTCAGGGAACAAAAGCTCCTGAAAGCAAACCCGAGCGGATTACTCACCCCGGCCCTGGGTAAGGGCGGTGTAATTCCGCCTGGGGCAAAGACACTTGAGAATCACTACAACAGGCCCCTCCCCCAGAAGATCAACAAGAAATCCAGCCGAGACCAAGTTCACCTACCAAGGAGTGCGGTTTCAATACCAAGGAGAGCAGCAGAATTCCAGAGGAGGAGAAAGCCAAGCACGGAACTCATGGCTTTTTCCCTGTGATTTTTTTTTAGTCTTGCAGTTAATTTAATTTTTTTCTTTTTCATTTTTTGTTTTTTTTTTTTTTTTCTCGCCTTCGGGTAAATTTTTTTTTTTTTTTTAACTGTTACCTTTTTCTTTTTTAACGATTTTTTACTAGTTTATCTAATATATATATTTTTTCTTTTTTACATTTTTCTTAGGTGTTTTCCTTTTTTTTTTTTTTAATTCTTTTCTTTTTTCTTTTTTTTTTTTTTTCTTTTTTCTTTTTTTTTTCTTTCTTCCTTTTTGAACCTCTTTTTATCCCCTTTCTCCCCCCTCACGATTTTGGATCTCTTCTAATTTGGTTAAAGCATTTTTTCCTGGGGTTGTTGCCACCCTTTTAGTATTTTACTTGCCCCTTCATATACTCTTATCTGGACAAAATGACAAGACGGAAAAATTCAACACAAAAAAAAGAACAAGAGGCAGTACCGAAGGCTAGGGACCTAATCAATACAGACATTGGTAATATGTCAGATCTAGAGTTCAGAATGACAATTCTCAAGGTTCTAGCCGGGCTCGAAAAAGGCATGGAAGATATTAGAGAAACCCTCTCGAGAGATATAAAAGCCCTTTCTGGAGAAATAAAAGAACTAAAATCTAACCAAGCTGAAATAAAAAAAGCTATTAATGAAGTGCAATCAAAAATGGAGGCTCTCACTGCTAGGATAAATGAGGCAGAAGAAAGAATTAGTGATATAGAAGACCAAATGACAGAGAATAAAGAAGCTGAGCAAAAGAGGGACAAACAGCTACTGGACCACGAGGGGAGAATTCGAGAGATAAGTGACACCATAAGACGAAACAACATTAGAATAATTGGGATTCCAGAAGAAGAAGAAAGAGAGAGGGGAGCAGAAGGTATACTGGAGAGAATTATTGGGGAGAATTTCCCCAATATGGCAAAGGGAACGAGCATCAAAATTCAGGAGGTTCAGAGAACGCCCCTCAAAATCAATAGGAATAGGCCCACACCCCGTCACCTAATAGTAAAATTTACAAGTCTCAGTGACAAAGAGAAAATCCTGAAAGCAGCCCGGGAAAAGAAGTCTGTAACATACAATGGTAAAAATATTAGATTGGCAGCTGACTTATCCACAGAGACCTGGCAGGCCAGAAAGAGCTGGCATGATATTTTCAGAGCACTAAACGAGAAAAACATGCAGCCAAGAATACTATATCCAGCTAGGCTATCATTGAAAATAGAAGGAGAGATTAAAAGCTTCCAGGACAAACAAAAACTGAAAGAATTTGCAAACACCAAACCAGCTCTACAGGAAATATTGAAAGGGGTCCTCTAAGCAAAGAGAGAGCCTACAAGTGGTAGATCAGAAAAGAACAGAGACCATATACAGTAACAGTCAACTTACAGGCAATACAATGGCACTAAATTCATATCTCTCAATAGTTACCCTGAATGTTAATGGGCTAAATGCCCCTGTCAAAAGACACAGGGTATCAGAATGGATAAAAAAACAAAACCCATCTATATGTTGCCTCCAAGAAACTCATTTTAAGCCCGAAGACACCTCCAGATTTAAAGTGAGGGGGTGGAAAAGAATTTACCATGCTAATGGACATCAGAAGAAAGCAGGAGTGGCAATCCTTATATCAGATCAATTAGATTTTAAGCCAAAGACTATAATAAGAGATGAGGAAGGACACTATATCATACTCAAAGGGTCTGTCCAACAAGAAGATTTAACAATTTTAAATACCTATGCCCCCAACGTGGGAGCAGCCAACTATATAAACCAATTAATAACAAAATCAAAGAAACACATCAACAATAATACAATAATAGTAGGGGACTTTAACACTCCCCTCACTGAAATGGACAGATCATCCAAGCAAAAGATCAGCAAGGAAATAAAGGCCTTAAACGACACACTGGACCAGATGGACATCACAGATATATTCAGAATATTTCATCCCAAAGCAACAGAATACACATTCTTCTCTAGTGCACATGGAACATTCTCCAGAATAGATCACATCCTCGGTCCTAAATCAGGACTCAACCGGTATCAAAAGATTGGGATCATTCCCTGCATATTTTCAGACCACAATGCTCTAAAGCTAGAACTCAACCACAAAAGGAAGTTTGGAAAGAACCCAAATACATGGAGACTAAACAGCATCCTTCTAAAGAATGAATGGGTCAACCGGGAAATTAAAGAAGAATTGAAAAAAATCATGGAAACAAATGATAATGAAACTACAACGGTTCAAAATCTGTGGGACACAACAAAGGCAGTCCTGAGAGGAAAATATATAGCGGTACAAGCCTTTCTCAAGAAACAAGAAAGGTCTCAGGTACACAACCTAACCCTACACCTAAAGGAGCTGGAGAAAGAACAAGAAAGAAACCCTAAGCCCAGCAGGAGAAGAGAAATCATAAAGATCAGAGCAGAAATCAATGAAATAGAAACCAAAAAAACAATAGAACAAATCAACGAAACTAGGAGCTGGTTCTTTGAAAGAATTAATAAAATTGATAAACCCCTGGCCCGACTTATCAAAAAGAAAAGAGAAAGGACCCAAATAAATAAAATCATGAATGAAAGAGGAGAGATCACAACTAACACCAAAGAAATACAAACTATTATAAGAACATATTATGAGCAACTCTACGCCAATAAATTTGACAATCTGGAAGAAATGGATGCATTCCTAGAAACATATAAACTACCACAACTGAACCAGGAAGAAATAGAAAGCCTGAACAGACCCATAACCAGTAAGGAGATTGAAACAGTCATTAAAAATCTCCAAACAAACAAAAGCCCAGGGCCAGATGGCTTCCCGGGGGAATTCTACCAAACATTTAAAGAAGAACTAATTCCTATTCTCCTGAAACTGTTCCAAAAAATAGAAATGGAAGGAAAACTTCCAAACTCATTTTATGAGGCCAGCATCACCTTGATCCTAAAACCAGACAAGGATCCCACCAAAAAAGAGAGCTATAGACCGATATCCTTGATGAACACAGATGCGAAAATACTCAACAAAATACTAGCCAATAGGATTCAACAGTACATTAAAAAGATTATTCACCACGACCAAGTGGGATTTATTCCAGGGCTACAAGGTTGGTTCAACATCCGCAAATCAGTCAATGTGATACAACACATCAATAAAAGAAAGAACAAGAACCATATGATACTCTCAATAGATGCTGAAAAAGCATTTGACAAAGTACAGCATCCCTTCCTGATCAAAACTCTTCAAAGTGTAGGGATAGAGGGCACATACCTCAATATCATCAAAGCCATCTATGAAAAACCCACCGCAAATATCATTCTCAATGGAGAAAAACTGAAAGCTTTTCCGCTAAGGTCAGGAACACGGCAGGGATGTCCATTATCACCACTGCTATTCAACATAGTACTAGAGGTCCTAGCCTCAGCAATCAGACAACAAAAGGAAATTAAAGGCATCCAAATCGGCAAAGAAGAAGTCAAATTATCACTCTTCGCAGATGATATGATACTATATGTGGAAAACCCAAAAGACTCCACTCCAAAACTGCTAGAACTTATACAGGAATTCAGTAAAGTGTCAGGATATAAAATCAATGCACAGAAATCAGTTGCATTTCTCTACACCAACAGCAAGACAGAAGAAAGAGAAATTAAGGAGTCAATCCCATTTACAATTGCACCCAAAACCATAAGATACCTAGGAATAAACCTAACCAAAGAGACACAGAATCTATACTCAGAAAACTATAAAGTACTCATGAAAGAAATTGAGGAAGACACAAAGAAATGGAAAAATGTTCCATGCTCCTGGATTGGAAGAATAAATATTGTGAAAATGTCTATGCTACCTAAAGCAATCTACACATTTAATGCAATTCCTATCAAAGTACCATCCATCTTTTTCAAAGAAATGGAACAAATAATGCTAAAATTTGTATGGAACCAGAAAAGACCTCGAATAGCCAAAGGGATATTGAAAAAGAAAGCCAACGTTGGTGGCATCACAATTCCGGACTTCAAGCTCTATTACAAAGCTGTCGTCATCAAGACAGCATGGTACTGGCACAAAAACAGACACATAGATCAATGGAACAGAATAGAGAGCCCAGAAATAGACCCTCAACTCTATGGTCAACTCATCTTCGACAAAGCAGGAAAGAATGTCCAATGGCAAAAAGACAGCCTCTTCAATAAATGGTGCTGGGAAAATTGGACAGCCACATGCAGAAAAATGAAATTGGACCATTTCCTTACACCACACACAAAAATAGACTCAAAATGGATGAAGGACCTCAATGTGCGAAAGGAATCCATCAAAATCCTTGAGGAGAACACAGGCAGCAACCTCTTTGACCTCAACCGCAGCAACATCTTCCTAGGAACAACGCAAAAGGCAAGGGAAGCAAGGGCAAAAATGAACTATTGGGATTTCATCAAGATCAAAAGCTTTTGCACAGCAAAGGAAACGGTTAACAAAATCAAAAGACAACTGACAGAATGGGAGAAGATATTTGCAAATGACATATCAGATAAAGGACTAGTGTCCAGAATCTATAAAGAACTTAGCAAACTCAACACCCAAAGAACAAATAATCCAATCAAGAAATGGGCAGAGGACATGAACAGACATTTCTGCAAAGAAGACATCCAGATGGCCAACAGACACATGAAAAAGTGCTCCATATCACTCGGCATCAGGGAAATACAAATCAAAACCACAATGAGATATCACCTCACACCAGTCAGAATGGCTAAAATCAACAAGTCAGGAAATGACAGATGCTGGCGAGGATGCTGAGAAAGGGGAACCCTCCTACACTGTTGGTGGGAATGCAAGCTGGTGCAGCCACTCTGGAAAACAGCATGGAGGTTCCTCAAAATGTTGAAAATAGAACTGCCCTATGACCCAGCAATTGCACTATTGGGTATTTACCCTAAGGATACAAACATAGTGATCCAAAGGGGCACGTGCACCCGAATGTTTATAGCAGCAATGTCCACAATAGCCAAACTATGGAAAGAACCTAGATGTCCATCAACAGATGAATGGATCAAGAAGATGTGGTATATATACACAATGGAATACTATGCAGCCATCAAAAGAAATGAAATCTTGCCATTTGCGACAACATGGATGGAACTAGAGCGTATCATGCTTAGCGAAATAAGTCAAGCAGAGAAAGACAACTATCATATGATCTCCTTGATATGAGGAAGTGGTGATGCAACATGGGGGCTTAAGTGGGTAGGAGAAGAATAAAGGAAACAAGATGGGATTGGGAGGTAGACAAACCATAAGTGACTTTTAATCTCACAAAACAAACTGAGGGTTGCTGGGGGGAGGGGGTTTGGGAGAAGGGGGTGGGATTATGGACATTGGGGAGGGTATGTGCTTTGGTGAGTGCTATGAAGTGTGTAAACCTGGTGATTCACAGACCTGTACCCCTGGGGATAGAGTATTATGCCTCCATCAGAAAGGATGAATACCCAACTTTTATAGCAACATGGACGGGACTGGAAGAGATTATGCTGAGTGAAATAAGTCAAGCAGAGAGAGTCAATTATCATATGGTTTCACTTATTTGTGGAGCATAACAAATAGCATGGAGGACATGGGGACTTAGAGTGGAGAAGGGAGTTGGGGGAAATTGGAAGGGGAGGTGAACCATGAGAGACTATGGACTCTGAAAAACAATCTGAGGGTTTTGAAGGGACGGTGGGTGGGAGGTTGGGGTACCAGGTGGTGGGTATTATAGAGGGCACGGATTGCATGGAGCACGGGGTGTGGTGCAAAAATAATGAATACTGTTATGCTGGAAATAAAAAAAAAAAAGTTGAAGTTTAAAAAAAAAAAAAAAAAATAGACTCAAAATGGATGAAGGACCTCAATGTGCGAAAGGAATCCATCAAAATCCTTGAGGAGAACACAGTCAGCAACCTCTTTGACCTCAACCGCAGCAACATCTTCCTAGGAACAATGCAAAAGGCAAGGGAAGCAAGGGCAAAAATGAACTATTGGGATTTCATCAAGATCAAAAGCTTTTGCACAGCAAAGGAAACAGTTAACAAAATCAAAAGACAACTGACAGAATGGGAGAAGATATTTGCAAATGACATATCAGATAAAGGACTAGTGTCCAGAATCTATAAAGAACTTAGCAAACTCAACACCCAAAGAACAAATAATCCAATCAAGAAATGGGCAGAGGACATGAACAGACATTTCTGCAAAGAAGACATCCAGATGGCCAACAGACACATGAAAAAGTGCTCCATATCACTCTGCATCAGGGAAATACAAATCAAAACCACAATGAGATATCACCTCACACCAGTCAGAATGGCTAAAATAAACAAGTCAGGAAATGACAGATGCTGGCGAGGATGCGGAGAAAGGGGAACCCTCCTACACTGTTGGTGGGAATGCAAGCTGGTGCAGCCACTCTGGAAAACAGCATGGAGGTTCCTCAAAATGTTGGAAATAGAACTGCCCTATGACCCAGCAATTGCACTATTGGGTATTTACCCTAAGGATACAAACGTAGTGATCCAAAGGGGCACATGCACCCGAATGTTTATAGCAGCAATGTCCACAATAGCCAAACTATGGAAAGAACCTAGATGTCCATCAACAGATGAATGGATCAAGAAGATGTGGTATATATACACAATGGAATACTATGCAGCCATCAAAAGAAATGAAATCTTGCCATTTGCGACAACATGGATGGAACTAGAGCGTATCATGCTTAGCGAAATAAGTCAAGCAGAGAAAGACAACTATCATATGATCTCCTTGATATGAGGAAGTGGTGATGCAACATGGGGGCTTAAGTGGGTAGGAGAAGAATAAATGAAACAAGATGGGATTGGGAGGGAGACAAACCATAAGTGACTTTTAATCTCACAAAACAAACTGAGGGTTGCTGGGGGGAGGGGGTTTGGGAGAAGGGGGTGGGATTATGGACATTGGGGAGGGTATGTGCTTTGGTGAGTGCTGTGAAGTGTGTAAACCTGGTGATTCACAGACCTGTACCCCTGGGGATAGAGTATTATGCCTCCATCAGAAAGGATGAATACCCAACTTTTGTAGCAACATGTACGGGACTGGAAGAGATTATGCTGAGTGAAATAAGTCAAGCAGAGAGAGTCAATTATCATATGGTTTCACTTATTTGTGGAGCATAACAAATAGCATGGAGGACATGGGGACTTAGAGTGGAGAAGGGAGTTGGGGGAAATTGGAAGGGGAGGTGAACCATGAGAGACTATGGACTCTGAAAAACAATCTGAGGGTTTTGAAGGGACGGGGGGTGGGAGGTTGGGGTACCAGGTGGTGGGTATTATAGAGGGCACGGATTGCATGGAGCACGGGGTGTGGTGCAAAAATAATGAATACTGTTATGCTGGAAATAAATTAAAAAATAAAAATAAAAATAAATAAAATAAAAAAAAATAATAATTAAAAAAAAAAAAAAGAGGAAAAAAAAAAAAAAAAGAGTTCCAGGATACCTTGGAGAAGTTAAGACCGACCTTACTACTATGTCTGCCACACTCCGTGTTCCTTCAATACAGGGAACTTTGTCTTTTTTTATACCTCAGAGCTTTGCATAGTGTCTGACACAAAGTAAAATTTCAATAAGTATATGTGAAATCAGTAATTAGATAATGAACATGTATAATAGTCTTTTAAGCTAAAATGGAGAATGAGTATCATTGTTTAAAAAAAAAAACAACTAACAACTTATAGTTAATAGCAACTCAAGTCTTACATTAAACCCATTCTATCCTAGTCCAATTTATCTTAGCACCAGTGACTGGAAAATATTAGACCATCATACAGGTAACAGAAATAACAACCATCATTCCTGATAAAAAGTGCAAGATTCAAGAGTCAGAGAAGAGGAGACAGCAAGCTGGTGGGGAGAGGTTTTGGCCCCTGCCCTCTGCCCAGAAGTTTGCTGTCTGCAAAACTTGTGTGTAGCCTGGCAGTGGGAGCTGCAACCCCCCCCCATACTATCCCTCTTCTCTCTGTGTCTCATAGATGCCTCTGCTCCCTCAATGCCTGAGAAGTTCTAAAAACTGAGAAATAGCTGCTGACTCACGATCTCCTTAAGTCACTCTGCTAAGAGAGCCCTCTCTGTATCACTAGAATTTAGAATATTTGGGTTCAAGTCCTAACACTGCCCCTCCTGCTTATGTCAATGCCAGGGAATTACTTACCATGTCTGTATTTCATTTTTTCACTCTCCAAAAATGGGTATAATGACAGGTATCCTAGCAAACAAGCAGACGGATGCAAAATCTTTCAACATGTTACATGTCAATAAAATGTAGGCTATTAAAAACAGTATTTATCAAGCATATCCCAGGATCCTCATAGCTTGTCAGAGCCTGGAAAATTTTAATTCTTGGCTTAAAGGAGTCAGTCAACAGCTAATTTGGAGACCCAAAAGGGCAGTAGTTGCTGAATAGTGAGCTGAAACTAACATTTTCCCCTCAAACTGTAACTCAAGCCAACACTTTTTTATGAGCTTAATAGCTTCTGATTAGCCTGGCTTTCTCTCTGTTTTCCCCTTCCCATTTTCTGGGTTTAAACAACCTCCTTTGCCAGTTAAAACCTAAATCCCTGAAAATCTGAACTGAGCATGCCAGGCATAATTCTGATGGTCATAAACAACCTCAGGATTTAGCTAATGCCTCCTATGTCTGAGCTAAGTGTTCATCCTCTTTGCGATTCCACGCAGTCCCTAGACACTTACTTCCTCAGCCCTCCATTCTCTCATCTCTGATCTCCTTGACATGTAATTAGGAGGTCAGCAAAGACCACAAAGTATGCAGAGAACCCACAACTGTGCCAACAGGTAAATGTGCTATTCTCCCTGCTTAGTCCACCTTTTCGGGAAATCTCTCTTCAGACCTTAGTTTTCTCATCATAAAATAGGAGGTTGATGCTTATTGGCCTGCCAATCTGGAACCTATTAAGGAAGAATGAGTAGTTTTTTCCCAGGGCATTAGAAAATGCGTCATAGATATGCCATTTTAGTTGGAATTTGAAAGATAAGAAAGAAGTGACCATTGGAGAAGGTGGAAAAGAGTCTGCAAGTTTCTGATATTTGCTTTTGGAGGTAAATCAGATGTCACCACTAGGAGAACATCAACAGAAGAAACGGCAGAAGTCAAGGCATGAGAAGATAAAAAATCTATGGCAGTTTCAGGGAAGAAAGAGAACTCTGATATGGTTGGATGTTCTAGTGATTTGGGAGAGCAACTGGAGTCTGAGAAACTGTGATTAAGACAAACTATGAAGGGTCTCGAAAGCTTGGTTAGGGGTATGGAGTTTACACTATCCTGGAGAGCTCTCTCTTTTAAGAGTTTTTAAAAAGGTAACTCTCTTAAAGAGTTTAACTCTCTTTTTAACTTCTTTCTAAGGTTTAGAAGTATAATTTTAACTAGTCTTAAGAAAATTACTTCACCAGCTGTGTGAAAGATGGAACATAAAAGTACCCCCAAAATATATTAAGGCATAAGTTCAACTGGTGATTAAAAGGTGTTCTCATATATAAGTTCATACCTACACACACACACACACACACACACACACAAAATACTATCATACATTATAATTATACAACAAATATTTGCTGAAAAAAATGAACGAATTAAGGTTAGTAAATTTCAGTTTCCACCAAGCTAATTAAGATTTTTATTGATTATTTTCTCTTTTGATTATTTAATTATAGGACTTCCCAGAACATCTAATCTCAAAAAGAGAGAGCATAGAGAACACAGGTGAGTTTTTATAATTTTATTTGTCATGGAATTTCTCTTCCTCATCCCATGGGGACCAGTGCTCCATGGAAAACCCATGGGAAATGTTGGATTAAAAAAAAAGATTGTAGGCAATAAGCCCTTACAAGAAGCAATTTAGGTAACTCAGGAGAGCACACACGGTGCCTGAACTAGTCTCAGATGGGTGGGAGGAGGAGGAAAGCTGAGGGGTACCCTGTGAAGGCGGTGCAGAGAGGACAAAATGGTCCACTGGATGTCAGGAGAGAAGGAGATGGAAGAATCAGAATGATTCCTGGCTTTCAATTTTAGAAAAAACTGTACTCTTGTCCTGTTTTGTAATTTAATAAAGTAATTTATTTATGAAAATCTATTAGAAGTGAACGAAGCCTTCCCTTTTCTCATTGCTTTCAAGAAGTACCTGAAAGTAAGAAAAGGGAGGGTGCTCTGAAATTGGCACTCACCTGAATGGCATCGATACAGACAGATAGAAAATAGATAAATAGGTGGTAGGTAGATATTTAGATAGATATGGCATAGATACATGTGTCTATATACATGCACATATATATCTTAATATTTATTATTTTCTTTTTTAAAATATTTAATTATTTATTTATTTATGAGAGAGAGAGAGTGAGAGAACACGTGCACAGAGGTGAGTGAGAAAAAGATGCAGCTGAGCATTGGAACCCCACACAGGAGTTGATCCCAGAACCTTGAAATCATGACCTGAGCGGAAGGCAGATGCTTAACCAACTGAGCCAGCCCGGTACCCCTATCCTAATATTTCTTAAAATATGTACTAAATGCCTAAGGCTGTTATGGCATATTTTTTTTTAGAATTAATAAAGACATTTTTAAAACCCCAAACGTCAGGGGAGCCTAGGTGTCTCTGTTGGTTAAGTGTCTGACTCTTGATTTTGGCTCAGGTCATGATCTCAGGGTCATGAGATTGAGCCCCACATCTGGCTGTGCCTGGGTGTGGAGTTTTCTCTTCCTTTCTCTCTGTCCTCGTCCTCCCTCAGTAGTGTGCACGCAATCTCTCTTGACAAACAAACAAAACAAAATAAAAAACCCCAAATGTCAAAGAAGAGAAAATTAAACATTGGAGTATATCAATACAGTAGACTATTGTGAAGCCATTAAAAATCATGTCTTACAAGAAAATTCAAAACATATAGAAGAAAAATCCTCCCATGGTATAACTTAAGTGTTGAAAAAAAAAATAAAAGAGAAAAGAGGTTTTAAAGCAGACTATACTAACAACAATTTTAACCAGGAAAATACAATTGCATCATACGCACAGAAAACAACCATAGAGGGGGCGCCTGGGTGGCTCAGCCAGTTAAGTGTTCCACTCTTGATTTCAGCTCTGGTCATGATGTCAGGGTCATGAGACAGCCCTAGGTCGAACCCTATAGCAAGCTCCACACTGAGTATGGAGTCCACTTGAAATTCTCTCTCCTATTTCTGCCTCTCCCCCAACACTTGGGTGTGCTCTGTCTCTTAAAAAAAAAAAAAAATTGAGAAACATAACAATATTTTTACAGTATTTTTATTCAGATATGGATTTAACTATAACTTTTAGCTTTGTCTATATACATTGAATTTTCCAGATGCCTATGTGGTATTTATTGACAAGTACCCCCACCCATTAATAATAGGGATATAATTGAGGAGATAATCCATGCTAAGATGTCCAAAGATAAGCTTTGAGATTAGTTAAGAAATAATGACAAAACACAGCGTCAGGTATAGTCCCTCACAGCGCGCACACACACACACACACACACACACACACACACAGTCAGCCTCTTGTCTGGGTCTAAGCCTTGATGATTGGAGGGGCTTTGCCAGAAACTGGATTTAATGTTTTAATAATGTATTTTGTGAACAAAGGGATTCTAGGTCCAAGCAGAGATGTTTATGGCCCTGTCTACGGAGAGCAGGAGGAAGCCATTGTCTCATTTCCACACAGAGCATGAAAGACTTGGAAACACTGGCTAATAACATCGTAGCCTGGCACTGATGCCTTCCAAGGGGCCTGTCCGTGATGGCAGCTTCAGGCATTGACAAGCAGGAACGAGAAGACAGGAGGCCTCTTCGTGGTGAGGGTAGCTGCCAGCCTGGTTTGAGCAGAGACATCGACGTCATCACTGTTGTCCTCCGGGCTGGGGAAGACCTGAACTTGTGAGCTATGTATCTGGAGAAGAAATGAAGCCAAACGGGAACTCCTGACTCTTGGGTGCTCCCGCAGAGGCCTGCCTTCCTGTATCCTTAGTTTGGCGCTTTTTCTACCATCTGCTCTTTTGCAGTTGGCCATCAGACCAAATTAGGGGAGTTTTCAGTTATTAATTCCTTTTTCTCCTCACCACCACCACTTTTACCATTCCGAAGGAGAAAACTAATTTATTTACTTATTTTTTCCCCCTTATTTAGCTTTGGATGGGACTTGGGGTTTGGGAGATAGAAGGGAAAGAAATGGGATTAAAATGTAGGTCAGCTGGTGAGTTATTTACAAATGCCTGGAATGACTGAACACAGGGATACTCAGCCGAGTCCTTGGAGAGGGCCTAACAGAGAGATGTAGGGAAGGACACTCGCTTTCTGTGTGCGAGTCACCTCCTTTGGGGTCAAAGCCACTTTCCCGAGTTGCTGAAGCGAATCTTTATTTTTTCCTAAAACTCAACAGACAGCGTCTTCAGAACCTAATTTGATTTTGATTGATTTTTGAAACTTGAAACACTTCTAAACTAATTTTCAGTATATTACTCTTGTCAACGCTTAAAGATTTTGTCAGGAGGAATTTGCTGAACAGACACAGTAATTTTGTTTCTCATTCTGGCATATCACCCCTAAAGAGGAAAACCCGGGGAGGGGGCGGCTCTGTTCCTCTGGCTACTGGTATTAGAATATACATCGCAAGCCCTTGGCTGCTCTTTTGGGGACTTTCTCAAGCAGTTCATGCTGCAACCCACGGGAGCTGGACGTCTTGAAATAAGAATCACAGAATCAACCCCTCTTGGGTCAGACTTGGGATGTAAAGGGAGGACGCGAGGCTCAGAGGGGGAAGGGATTCATCCAAGGTCATACGGCAATTTAGTGGCAGACCAGGGACTTGCAAACGTGTTCACACTTTTCGGCTGTTTTTCTCCCCAGTCCGTCCAGAAGCATGGAAACCAAGTCAGCCCTGCCGTAGTCCTGGCTCAAGACGGAATTTATTAAATAAATACACCAGTGACAACTTCAGAGGGAGAAGGGGCGTCAACTTGCAGTCAAAACACCAATCAATAGGCAGTAAAAGCCACTCTGAAAGCCGGGCACAAAGCTGCTCCTTACAAAGCACAGGGACTGTGTTAACAGTGTCTCCCCCTTTGTCTCGCCAGTCAGCAGATCCATCGGGGGCCGTTGGAAATAGCAGTGACATTACAAGATAATAACCTCTGCTCATGCCGGCATTATGCCAGGAGGGCTGTCAAAGAGTGGTTTTCTTTTATTACTTTTTGCCACCCAGGGTCTGTGGCACAGGGACAGATGGACGGGCTCATCTTCACAAATAAGCAATGGGGACAAACTGCGTTGTTTCAAACTGGTGATCTTTGCTCAAGGCAGGGCCTTCAAAGCAAGCACCTGCAGGGGCCTGGGTAAAAACATGGGCAGATGTAAAGCACAGAATTATTCAGGAGGGGAGGGAATTGATAGAAGGATGGCCTATTGTGTGGACAAATAGACTCAAGGACTTTCATCTGTTGCCAAAGTACCTGGATGCAGTGGGGGTTCACGAAATGGGAAGAGAAATGTCATTACAAGCAGCGGAGAGGCTGAGGAGTCTCCAGCTCTGTTGGAGCAATGAATGTGCTGCCCAGGTCACAGTGGCCTTTAGACGCAGACTAAGAGGTCAAATTCATACGCACTTATTTATATGCATCTGTTTATTAATACGTCCCCAATACTCCTCTACATATGTAATAAGGTAACTGTAGGTGACACTATACCATGTGGTATTTTGAATTTTGGATAAATAGAAACTTAAAACAGAATGGAACCATTGAAATTTTAAGAAAAAATAGGGGTTTTTTTGTTTGTTTAAGACTAATTGATAGGTACCTAGGAACATACTGAGGTCCAGCTACTGTATGATTATGATCACTAGGGCCCTGGAACCAGACTGTTCCTTTTTGGTTGTGACAAGGCTTTCCCTGGATGAACTGGCTATCTCCACTCTCAGAGAGTCCTGGAGAGGTGGAGACAGGAACAGAAGGACGCAAGAGGTTGGGTTGGTTGTGGGGAGGTGGGTGGGTTCTTTGGATCTAGGAGCCCAAACTGCAGGGAAAACTGGATTTCTTCCCATGGCAGGGATGGCCATGAAGAAGATCACTAAGGACAAGTCAGAATATCAGGACCATAGTGTGGGTTCAGGCCTGGGCTATAATTGCAAATTAATCTCTGTGGCTACTTCTTTCTATATGCATTGTCCTTTAGACAGACCTCCAGTTACAACATAGCCTTATCTCTCTACTACAGAAAATTAAGGAAAGGCCAGGACTCATTAAGGGGCTTTCAAGGAAAAGCAGCCTGGAATTTGGGGGCCTTTCTCTTCCCCTGAGGGCAGAGTGATGGTAGCAGAAGGGTCACCAACAAAAGGTAGTTGTGTCTAGGGGAAGGTTAAGTTCTCTGGGACAAAGAAGCAATGTTGTGGCAGGTGCAGTGGCTAGGGGAAAAGGATGCCTGGGAGGTATTCCTTAGCACTCTTCAGGCAGCAACCCAAGGTATCTTAAGAAGCACCCATGAGATGTTTTCAGGGGTGTACTCTGGGAGCAAGAAAGCAGGTGGATGCTTAGTCCAGTATCACTAGCAATAGAGAAAGATATAAATGTTCATAAATCCAAAACCCTGGGGAACTTCCTAGTCTCTCCAGGAATGTGAGGCATCCACCAACAAAAAGGTGCTTCCTGAAAAATATAAAGATGCAAAACCTAACAGGAAAGTAGAAAACTCTCTGTGGTAGCAGCTCTGGAAAATGGAAGATCTCTTAGGTTAGATTCATTGCAGATGACACCTGGAAGATATGGGAAATGAGCTAAGCATTTTATTTTTTTAATTTTAAAGATTGTTATTTGTTTATTTGGCAGAGATCAGGCAGAGAGAAAGAGAGGAAGCAGGCTCTCCGCTGAGCAGAGCCTGATGCAGGACTTGATCCCAGGACCCTGAGATCATGACCTGAGCCGAAGGCAGAGGCTTAATCCACTGGGCCACCCAGGTGCCCCTGAGCTAAGCATTCTAATATAGAATTTAATTCTACATGATCTTAGAAGCAGTGGCTCCCAAAGTATTGTCCTGGGACCTGCAACATCAAAGTCACCTAGGAACTTGTTAGAACTGTAAATTCTTGGGTCTTATTCCCTCCCTTCTTCTGGATCAGGAATTCTGGGGGTCGGGTCCAGCACTCTGTGTTTGAGGAAGCCCCCTCCTAGAAGATTCTTGATGGCTATTCAAGTTTGAGGGCAACTGAAGTAGAAAATGTAGTATAAAGCAAGGTAACAGAAGTTGGGCCAAAGATGTGATTGCCAGCCATTCTGTTGCAGCTGTGTGTCAAACAATTGAGACTTAGTGATTACCAGATTTTAATACCAATAGTAGACGTTACTTTCATATCATTGCATGACTCACAAAATATTCAACTATTGAATTTTGTCAGTATGTCATTTGCAAAAGTATTACATGTTACTTTTATTTGACAAATGAAGCAACTGAGTATCAAAGAGGTACTATTGTTCAAAACTGCAAGACCAGCAAGCAGAGAGGAAATAGAAGCCCTTGACTTCTGATGGTTAATCTTTCCATATTTGGGAATCTACTAAATTTCCAGGATTTCCCTAGCATGTAGCTGGAACTTTGCATGCATGTCATCTGTAAAGATGAACAGTGATTTTTAGAACCCTCTATTGAGGCTTCTGAGCATGTTTCTGGAGTCACAGGAAAGAGTGCTGTGATAGATTAGTGATGTCTGCTGTGAGCGCCAAATGGGAGGTAACAGCATCTATGCAATATATCGGAATATCTCCCCTTCACTCCATTTTTTCGTTAGGACCTGAGAAGTACAACCTACAGAGGAGTAGGGTCTGGTTAGGAGGGTTTAATAGGGTTGGTATGATGAAGAGAGAATGATTATTATCATTTGCCTTTGTATTGTCTCATTTGCCATTATGGTTCCTGCTAATTCCAACCAGCTTTCCCCAAATTGAAAAGAAACTATCAAATAGGCTCACAGTCTGACTTCATCTCAAATGTATACCACTGCTTTAGAAGCCCTTGCCTCTAAAATGCTGGATATATTCTTAATGACACACTTTCTTATGTCAACTTCATGGAAAGATTTGTATATAAAAGTTCTGCCAGACTTCTTGAATAGACCTGATGTTATCCTGTTAGGAATGAATGGAAACTGTCCATTTTGCTAGCTTTGTCCTACTAACCTTCTCCTCAAAAGGAAAAAAAAAAAATCACGAAGAAAACAAGCAAGCAAACAAAGAAAGACAATACTATAAACCAAACCAGAAATTCCTAAAGCGTCAAGTGTTTGGGAACATCTGATGCTATTGTTGGGTGTGAGTCACTTGCAAACTCAGGCTTGGTTTTTAATTGCTCCCAGTTGTCACTTTGCTCTGAACAAACAGACCAAACCTTTGTCCAAATCCTGTGTGATAGAGCAACATTTTCATTTCCTATAATGCCAGCAATGAGCATTAGCTTTCCCTCTGGCTCCTGCTAATTTCCAGGGATTTTACTGCAATTTGGAGAAAGGCCTCTCCCCACGGAGGCCATGGTTTCCAGCCCCTGTTGGCATCCTGGCACTGCTCTGCAGTCCTCCCCCTACCCTTTGCTAATATCATATCTGCAATCATTACTCCATTTTGCTGTGATTTTAATTAGAGGACATGTGGTATCTTTTAATATTCTTCTGCACATTGAGGTTCCTGAGCACTTGTTACCAACCAATGCCTCAATATAATTTAGAAGCTGTGGCTTCATAAGCAAGTCCTCCAATCTTTTGATATTAAATTTTCAAATTAATCTCTGCTGTATGCATCACTGGTGATTATCTTGGCCTAAATTATGCATCCTTCTTAAAGTTGGAAAACAACAGCCCTTCCCATCTGACAGTGGATCTATGCAGATACCCTCATCTCTAAGGAGACATTTATTTTTAACCCTCTATGGTTTATAAACAGGGATCTCTGTGACTCCAGCTGTGTTTGCTAGCATTCCACTCATGACAAAAATTAATCCTGTGAGTCCTTTCCTAACCCATCGTATGGCTTCCCAATGTCTCCAGGAAAAACCCAAGCTCATTTATCCTTCAAAAGATAAATATCACGTGAGAGTGATATAACTATATTAATAGAAAAATATATAGTGTTAACTTCATTGCATTCCTTGTTATGCCTCAAAGTGAGTGTGTACAAAATGGGAGATTGAACATGGACTCTGGAATTGGAGGGAATCCCTATTTACATCCAGTATTCAGTATTTATTACTTATCCCATTTTTAGCAAATTACTCCCTTTTCCTACACCTTAAGGTTTTATTGTGAGAACTCACAAGACTGCTTGCTGTGCCAGCACCTATGAGGTTCTCAAAAGGCAAACTTCCTTTCCTTCTAACTTCTCTCCCTTCCCTCGATATTTACCTTCAGAGGCAATCCTCAAGGCCAAAGCGTTTTAAATATGGATAACCGAGCAAACATAAACACAGATTCTTGGATTCTTTGTAGTTTTGTTTTCAGAGGTAGGGCTGAAAGGAGTGAATGTCCTTCGTGGACAGTAAGCATAAAGAAAGAAAGAGATGAAATTAGATACGTTATCTAATACCCCAGATGTGACTCTGTGTGCTCTACCAATTAGGGATAGTATCTCTACTCTTGGTTTGAGCCCTTTGGCTCCAGGCTGAAAAGCGGTCTGCACAAAGTGGTTATAATCTTCTTAGCAGTTGTTCTGAGGTGCCCGTGTGAAGCCACTGTCCCATCAAATGATATGACAGTCTTCCAGCAAAAAAGAATAAAAGAATCTGATGCTTTTCAATATCTGAAGCTCTATATGATAACACAATAGTTGAACAGTGGGTGGAAATCTGGATCAATCAAACCTTTAGATAAGTATGGCCTGTCCTTGAGCTCGGACCAAAGTATAACTGAAAGGGAGGACTCAGCATTTAAACCAAAATAGTTCCCAGTCCCTTTGTTTACAATCCTGGAAACAGGCAAACTTTCCTCTCGCGGGATTGAACAACTCTAGGATGTATACTTACCTGTTTCTTTGTTAAACAATGTTAAGAATAAAGAAAATAATTTAAAATAAAAATAATTTAACTGCTTGCTCTAGGAAATATCTGCACCTGGTAGATAAGACAGTGAACCAAATAAACAGCTCATTTTTCAAGATAGATACCCTACTTATCAGGAATTACTTCAAGACCCTCTCCTTGCTGCACACATCAATCTAAAAGTGTTCTGTTACAATCTCTGTCCAATTCCAATGAGTTTCTATCTTGCAAGACCTACCCTTAATTCATCCATCCTAGGCCCCCAAACCTTATATATTTCTATTTTGAGACACTATTAAGTCTCTGTGTCCTTTTCTGCACAAAATCTAATAAGCTTAGTTTTTCTTGATCAATAGACTTTTCTGGTAGTCTTTTGGGGAATTAAAAGTTGACTCCATGAAGTACTTTATTACAAGACTAATTGTATTTCATGTTTAAAAATGTGTTTTCCACTCTTTCATCTTTTCATTCATTTCCCCAAGAAATATCGCTGGGTGCCCAGAACTGTCCTAGATACTGAAAACAGATCTCCCTACCTTCATGGAATATACATCTAGGAAGGAGAAAGATACATTTTTTTTTTTTTTAAATGAGGAGAACAATTATGTCACTACTCTTATGGTAAGGGTGTTAAAGAAAAGCTACAAAGGGCCAAGAAAGCTTGTCAAAGGGGAACCTATTTTAGCTTTGCACGGAGGTGTGTATTGAAGAACATGGACAACATCTGCGAGCAAGTAACATTCTAAGTAAAGAAGTCGTCCAAGTAGAAAAGTGTCACTGACAGAAGAAAGAGCATATCTAATGCTTCAGCATTGTTTAGGGCTTGCTTTGGTGTGAAAAGGGACAAGAGTGAGGGCCAATCCAGTGTAACCACAGAAAGCAAAAGGGAGTTTCACTAGAGGTACACAAGGCAGGTATTAATCAGACTTGCAGACAGAGGAAGTATTTACACTTGTACATTAGCTGGTGCCCGCTGTTCAACTGGTTCCAGCAAGTCTCTGTCTTAAGACATACAGCACATCACACTCAACATGTGATGATTTTGTCCATGTTAGCACTTCTTTTTGTTCTCTCTTTTGAGGCCATCTCCTCTCTTCTCTACACTTTCACCTTTTTTCCCCCCCTTATTTTACCAAACTTTCCACACCCCCATGTTTGTTCTGTTTTATCTGCTATTCTTTTTTTTTTTTTTGAAAAGTTAAAAATTCCTTAATTTTTTATTCCTGGTACCACTACCACAATTTACAGGACAATATACCTGATGTAATGAAAAGAAAAAGAAAAAGACAAAGCTACAACAGATAAAAGACTTCAGGAATGTACATCTAATTGACACTACATTGCATTAATCAATAGCTGCACTTTTTGCAAACTGTGGCTATGACAGTCCTGAACAAGAAGGGTTTCCTGTTTAAGCTGCAGTAACTTTTCTGACTGTGGACCATCATTCCTTCTATGGCAGATTTTTACAGTTCTTCTAATGCATTTGGGACGACTGTCTCAAAGTAACCTGCAGCTTTCCTAACAGCTCCTCGCTCTCTCTCCTGCTAAGAACTGTAGCCCTTTTCTTCTGAAAATTTTTTAGAACCTTCTGCTACCATATCCACCACTTCCACCACCAGAGCCATAACCACCACCATAGGAACTGCCTGAGCTTCTTCCACCAAAACTGCCCCCCTTCATGGGTCCATAATTTGATTGCTGTTGTCCACTATAATTTCCAAAATCATTATAGTTCCCACCACCACCATAGTTACCACCTCCAAAATTTCCTCCTTCATTGTAACCATCATATCCTCCAACACCACCTCCATATCCACCTCCTTGGTTTCCATATCCTGGTCCACCACCACCATAGCCTCCTCTACTACTGTAACCAGGACCACCACCATAGTTGCCACCATCACCTCCAAATCCATTATATCCACCATCACCTCCTCCATAACTACCTCTGCTGCCACCACCACCACCACCACCGTAGCCTCCTCTTCCACCAAAGTTTCCACCACGGCCAAAGTTACCACCACTGCCAAAGTTACCACCACCTCCAAAGTTCCCTCCACGACCCATGAAGTTGCCAGATCCACCTCCATGACCTCTTTGTGATCCAGCAGACTGCATTTCTTGTTTAGAAAGGGCCTTTTTCACTTCACAATTATGCCCATTAATAGTGTGGTATTTCTGAACAACAATTTTATCAACTGTATCATGATCATCAAAAGTTACAAAAGCAAATCCTCTCTTTTTTCCACTCTGCCTGTCTTCCATAACTTCTATGGTTTCAATCTTGCCATACTTTTCAAAGTAGTCTCTCAAATTATACTCTTCTGTATCTTCTTTAATACCACCAACAAAAATTTTCTTCACTGTTAGATGGGCACCAGGCTTTACAGAATCCTCTCTAGAAACAGCTCTCTTTGGTTCCACTACACGCCCATCAACCTTGTGTGGTCGGGCACACATTGCTGCATCCACCTCTTCAACACAAGAGTAAGTCACAAAACCAAAACCCCTGGAACGTTTTGTTTGGGGGTCTCTCATCACCACACAATCTGTAAGTGTACCCCATTTTTCAAAATGTTCTCTTAAACTATCATCTGTAGTTTCAAAGCTCAAACCACCAATAAACAGTTTTCTCAACTGCTCTGGTTCCTTTGAATCATGGCCCTCCTCCCCCCCGGCAGCGGCGGCGACGGCCAGAGTCGGGCTGTGGGCGACTGGGCGGCGGTTTTACCTCCATTTTGAGACCGGACTTGCCTCTTCCACCTCGAGTTCAATATGGGACCGAGAGAAAGAGGCCTTTATCTGCTATTCTTTATTTAGGGCAGGGCCCCTACCACCAATATTCCACCTTACTGGGAGATTTTGGGGACTGGAGGAATTCTTGCCATCCTGGTTTTAGTCCCTTGAAGACAGACTTTGAAAGAATACAGGATATGAACTCTTTTTACAGCTTAAGTAACCACATGCATTATTGATTCTTCCTAGAATAAGGTCCCCACTGTTTCCAACATTAATGAAGGAACTTTTCCTAGTTCACAGAGATAATGAGCCTCTGGCCTTGCTCACTCTATTCCTGGAGCAGTTTACTCCCTGGGGAAGTGTGACTTCCTCAACTCCATCTCAAGTTTTGAGTGATTCCTGTTCAGTAACATACAGAGTGTGGACGGTTGTTTGTAGAATGATTGTAGCAGTTTGGAATTTATTAGATGTCCATGCCATTCAGCAATGACATCAATGTTCTTCATGCCACACCTCAATGTTTTCTATTACAAAGTTTAAGGCAGGATTTTAAAACTTTATTTTAAAATACTGAACCTTGGGTGCCTGGGTGGCTCAGTCAGTTAAGTGTCTGCCTTTGGCTTATGTCATGATTCCAGGGTCCTGGGACCAAGTCCTACTTCGGGCTCCTTGCTCAGCGGGGAGCCTGCTTCTCCCTATGTCTGCTGCTCCCCCTGGTTGTGTATGCAATTTCCTATCTCTCTCTGACAAATAACTAAATAAAATCTTTGAAAAAAAATAAAATACTGAACCTTTATGTGCAACCAGTTCATATTCAGAAGCCCTGTGTATAAAACAGAAAAAAAGCAAACCCTCTCTGCTGAAAGCAGGACAAAGACTAAGAGCCAACACAGTGGGTTGCCCCTCAGTGTTGCTAACTCCTCAGAATCACCGAAGGACCCCAGATTGAAACAACCCTGCTGACTTTGTGTTGGGGCAACATGGTCAACTACAAAAACTCAAAACCCTCCTACTATAAAAGCTTAGACATTCTCAACAAAATGATGCAAACTTTCTTCTATGTGCATAGCCTAGCTTGCCACAACAAAGGGAAATATGCCACTGCCATGAATAAATATGGAGCTGTAAATGAGAGTAGATATACATGAGCTAACATATAGCTCGGAATGAGAGTAACTTGTACACTTAGGACTAGGGAGTTAGCACATATTCAGAGACAGGAGTCATGACCTTGGGCTCAACAGTGGTAAAAATGAGAACTGGATTCTAAGATCCAATTGGTTTTAAGATTAAGGTGGGAGTCCCTTATGGAAAGAAGAAGGTATATATCACCACCCTTTAGCATGGTCTAGATTCAAGAAAACATGACCATCTGTTGTTAGTCTCTCAGTGGAAAAAAATCCTTTAAGAATCTATGAAATTAAAATCATAACCCTGTTTCACTTTAAGGTGTAGGGTTTGAATATAAATATATCTTTATGGTTTGTTAAGTCATGGGCTTTGCTATTAACATACTAATGATCCCTGGTCTATGGGCCAACTTTAGGCACCTGGAAAATTCCAACACAGTTCTTCTCTAGAGAGATATGTCCTCAACTCAGGCTTCACAGGAGCCTAAAACCTCAAGTCATAAAATGCAAGAAGAAATGATCTAGCATGAGCAAGAGGGAACATATGCAAAAAACAGCTGATACAGATCTGCTCCCACTTCAGTTAATAAAACCATATGATATAAACTATAAAAGAAGCATATTTTAAAAAATAAGAACCTGCAAATGGAATTAAAAAATAAGTGATTAAAATACAATGATAGAAAATAAATATCAATATACTCATTTGATATCAAATACTTATCACCTGGTAGAACAGCAGTTTAAACACAGCCAAAGAGAGAATTGATGAACAGGACCCTGACTCCTTACCTTTAAACTGTGAACCAAGCCAAGTGATGCTATCTCACATTCTCCCACATGCTTGAACATAACCTGGGCCAAGGAGATCTAGATCAGAGGGAAGACTACTTCCTGTGCACTTTCTTATAAAACCCCTCTAAGCCATCCAATTAGCAGCACAGCCTTCATATGCTTTGTGAAGAAAAACAGCTCTATAACTTTATCCTCTGAAACTAATGCACACGTATTAACAGACTCTGAAATGTTAAGATCTGTTTTGGAGCAGATCAGACATTTTGTTTTGGTCTCACTTTTCTGACTTTGGGAGATAATCCCTCCTTGTTGCTGGACTGATCTGCAACCTCTTTAGTGGACAGAATATGTATTAAAATCTACATGGACACACTTGATGGTCAGTAAAATCTGCCATTCTACAATAACAATCTAACTCATGCAATAACTATTAAACTCTGTCATATTTTATATATTTTGAAATCTAGGTCTCTTAAATCAAAAGAAGAGCAACTATTCTTTAATTTAATCTTAGGCAGGATTTTAATCTTGGCAATCCATTTAATCCATTTAATCTTAGCAATCACCCTCATAATTAGGTATTTTTTCCCCATTTTACAGATAAAGAAAGTGAAGCCTATCCAAACAAAAATATCCCAGTCTTCAACACCAAAGCTCATGTATTCAATCATTACATTATACTACATACTTTTCCTTAAATTCTCAATCATCATTAATGTTTAATAATGCTTAATGTTGAAATTCCAAGGAGTTGAAACATCAGTTGACAAAGAATTTGAATGTTTGTTGCTTTATTTTATTTTTACCTAATCCAGGAATAAACAACAGAAACTAAAAGGACAATTCAAACCTACCACTTCCTACTAGGGTTAGCTGCCCTGTTTAAAGCAGAGCTGCTGGAAACTCTCGATTCAAATTTGACCCGAGGTTCAACTTATGGCAAAAATGCATCTTTCCCTAGGCTCTTCTGAGACCTCCTCAGCTACACAGTCTAGTGGTTATGTTTAAGGACATGAAGAGTTCATTGCTGAGAAAGAAACAGTGGACAAGAAGAATGTAGCCATCGTGAAAAACAACTTCCTTGTTGGGGTAAATATAAAAGTAAGGGACAGAAAGGAAATAGCACTGTAGGTCATTGCTGGGAGGGCCACTGGGTCCACAGAGGGCTCCACTGAGGAAGTAATAATGAGAAATGACTTTAAGGACTATATCTTTCCCTTTGCTTTCTTCCACAGCAAACCTTTTTCTGGGTCTCTTTTCTGTATCTAAATCAAGGAGCAAAAGAAGGAAGAGTGAACTACCTAGGCATTTACAATTCTATAGTCTTCCAGGTTTTTCTTTCTGCTGAGTTTCTACTCCTATTAATAATTTCATCATGATAATCGCAACTTACTGATTCAACTCCTGTTTTCTGAGTCCCTTGCACATGCTTTGTATAGACTAGCGTCTTTAGACCTGTTAGTGTCTGTGAACATACCAGTTCTGTACAACAACTGTCACTGTTTCACATTTATAGATAAGGAAAGTGAAGTCAAGAGAGGTTAATGTGTAAGTGGAAGGATGAGGACTGAAAATCAGGTCCTTCTTTCTATGACCCATGCTCTTAACCATGAGGATAAAGCCCTACGCACATCAACGGATGTCAAGCAACTTTAACAGAACAGGTGATGTGGTAAACAGTTTTGAGGAATACCAGATTAATACAATTAATATAATTAAGCTGCTTCATATGAAAATATGCATGAGAGATTTCCCAAAGGAGGGCATTTCCCAGGTGTATTTGACTACAGGATCTTTTTTTACAGTTGTCCTAAGACAACTATACTGTGGAAAGCATATTGGGAAATGTTTTTATAGATTGACATTTCATTGGAATAATCTCCACTTAATTATTATTGCCAAAACATAGGTACTCATCATGGGCAACATCAGATAATCGGCCCCTTTATAGACTATTATTCTGTCCAGATTTCTGCCTGCATACGCTGTGTCACAGAACATCTGGAAGAAGCCCATCTTCACATCACTCCATGTTATATGGGGAATGGTAATGGCACTCACACTTTCTTCTCCAAGAAATTTCATGACTCTCTCACTTTTTTCCCCCCTCAAACACTACAGGGCCATTTCTATTCAATCAGAGACATTTAACACAGCCACTCACCTGGTATCTTTCAGAGTTCTTTCCCTAAACTCAAGTTTCAAACCTGAAGTGTGTGAAAAATTTATCAAAAACAAAACAAATGAACAAAAACACATCAACCCCCCCCAACCAAACAAACCAAAGAAGCAAAACAAGATTTAACTCAATAATTTTCCTCAAAATGAGGAAAAAATGTTACTAAGTTCTCGCAAGTGGCCAACCATTTCTAAAGCTATTTCCTTGAACTGGACCAAACATACAGTTGATATTCACGACCCGATTCTGTCTGCATTCCCCTCAATCTATCAGCAATTACCATCATGGACATAATCAATAATGAAATGGGAGAAGCATTGATTGAATGTGGAAAAATGGAGTTGTTTTCTGACAGATGTGTAGAAGAGGATCAAAGTATTACAAGAAAGTGAGGGTCCTGTCTTTAATACTGGACCTAGCAAATAGCCTATGGGATTTTCCTAATCTGTAAGCCTATGTTTGCAAAACGAAGCAGGTAAAGAGGGGTAACTCTATTCACCCTGACCTTTGCATCTTCAGCATTCTTACAGAAAACACGGTGACTCCTGGACTCCAGGAAACATAAAACCCATGAGAAAAGTGACCCTGAATATCATCCAATACAATGATTTTAAACACTGTGTTTCACGGAGCTTTAGGAAAGATGCAAAGGATCCTCTGGAGAAAAAGCCTCCAGGCCCCATCATCCACTTCCATGTCCCTACTGTGGAAAAAAATTGAAATGTCATTACGGCGTGACTTCTAGTTAACATGGTATTTGGAGTTCACACCACTAACTCTGGGATCTGTATCTACACACGAAATGGCAAAAACAGGTTTTTATTGAGTGAGCACAGAGGCATATTCAAACTAGACACTGAGAGAAATACAAGACAGGCTGAGAGGGGGTGGGACTTGATCAAAGGAAACAGAAGCTCCAGACTATAGCTATAGATAGCACTAGAAGTCACAGGGGCAGCACTGTGGGTGTTTCATACCCCCAAATGTGAATGTCAAGCACACATGGAAAGGAGGAAATTGCTAGGGATTGGGGGGTGACCAGGATCTATAAGCTGCCATCATTCTAGGCCTTCTGAATAAGCAGTTATGATCAGGGGGACCATTCTGAGGTGGGAGACAGGCAGAACCTAAGTAGCCAATAATTCTGGGAGAAACCAGGGGGAAGAACCTCTTCTCCTGATGCTACATCCAATCCACTTCTCAACAGTAATTGAAACAGCAAAGAGTAGACTCTTAGGAGAGTGGAAGCTTGTGTGGCCTTGAAGGCAACATCAACTGGTAACAAGCCGATCAGCTGGAGTTACAAGATATGTGAGCACTAGCACTATGGAAGAGAAACAACAGAAAGAGAAGAACAGAGCTGATATGATCAGGAAAGAAATTTATAATAAGCATGATGAACATTGTCAGTGAAAATGGAAGGTGGAACTTCTAGGAAGCACACCCACAGACTTGGATAAAAGAGGGAGCAGGGAATCTTAAGAGTGAAATGGAAATAGTTACCTAAGGGGGGCATGATAGGAACAGCAGAAGAGATGGACTGAGTGGAACAGACAGAGTCAAACAGAAACTGATGATCTGGAAGACCCAGCGATAAAAATCTCCCAGAATGTATCTCTGCCACTTGAGATACACACCCATGTCCCCTTAGAATAAGGATTCCAAGTCCAGCTACATGGGGCAGGTTTACCTGAAAGTCTTCAGCTGTCACTTTTATAAGTGGCTACGGTGGCTTTTGAGACAGAGTCATGCTATTATTCTCAGGGCAGCTCCCAGTCAATGACATAGCAAGGGTGAAAATGTGGGGCCCCTCTAATAAGCAGTCTTTGTGCTGGTGTTCCCTTTTGGGATGGCGGGGCTGTTAGGTTAGTATACCACTCCCTTGTGGTATCATATGCATTTATCCTTTTTAAAGTGTTTCTACCCTTTTTAAAATCATTAATTAATTAATTAATTAATTAATTTTTGAGAGCGAGTGGGAGTGAACAAGTGAGGATGTGAGCAGGTCAGGGAAGGGCAGAGGGAAAGGGAGAGAGAGAGAGAATCTTCAGCAGGCTCTCTGTGCCAGGCACAGAGCCCCATGTGGGGGTTGATCTCACAATCTTCAAATCATGACCTGAGCCGAAATCAACAGCTGGACATTCAACTGACTAAGCCACCCAGGTGCCCCATAAAGTGTCTGCACTCCTAAAACCAAAGCTGTCACAACATCAGAAAGGTGTAAATATGTGGAAAGTATTAAAGAGAAGCTAAGAAACATGGAGCATGGACACACAGGTGTGGAAGGCGGACCCTGTGACTATGACAAAATGAATTTAAAATAAGAATTCTGTATTCAAGGGGTGGGAGATGTGGAGATGTACGAACTAGGTGAAAGGGATTAAGAGGTACAAGCTTCTCGTTATATAACTGACTTATATATAAGTCACAGACGCCTTGGTTGCTCAGTTGGTTGAGCCACCGCCTTCGGCTCAGGTCGGGATCCTACAGTTCCAGGATCAAGTCCCTCATTGACCTCCCAGCTCCGCAGGGAGTCTGCTTCTCTCTCTGATCTTTTCCCCCTCACACTCTCTCTTACTCCCTCTCAAATACATAAATAAAATCCTTTAAAAATATAAGTCATGGGAATGAAAAGTACAGCACAGGGAATATAGTCAACAATATTGTATAAAATTTGTATGGTGACAGATGGTAACTACACCTATTGTGGTGATCACTTTGTAATGTATATAATTGTCAAATCACTATGTTGTTCACCTGACACTAATATAATATTGTATGTCAAGTACACTTCAATGGAAAAAAGTAATTCTATGTCCAACTAAGTTATAATTTAAATATGAGAGAGAATAATGATATTTACAGATGAGCAATTACTTAGGAAATCATCAGCAAAAATATTTCAAAGTAATGATTAGATCATATTCTTAAAGAATAATGACTACAGAAGGAAGTAATGCTAGGTAATAAGTACTTATGAATAAAGAAAATAACATACTGGGGTCCAGATTAGACATGGCAAATATACTTATATACATAGTTTCTATAACAATCTGGAATTAAAATGCCACCAACCAGGTGATAAAACTCAGAGACAAGAGCATAACTAAATTTGTGTCTTGATGGATAGAAGCTATAAATACTGATTAAACTCAGATTTTGCTAGGAAGAAAGTTTAGGCACTATTTAGAGAAACCACTAAAATAATAGAAACAGCATCTATTTAACAGAAACAGGGAGGGAATTTTTTTTTTAAAGACAACAGTAGACAAAGGAAATAAATTAATTTAAAAAGCCAATAATATGCTACTTACAAGAAATATTTCTTTCAAGACCATATATATACATATATATATATATACACACACACATACATACATACATACATACACACACACACCAGGACTTATAAACCAATACTAATATCAGATAAACTAAATTTAGGGCTAACAAGGGGAAAAAAGAGAATATTTCATATTAATAAACCTAACAGTATACCAATAAGGTGAAACACTTATGAACATTGTCTCTACCTAACATGGATAAAGGTCAAACGAAGTTTCAGAAAATTCCAAATAATTGTGCACTACACTGAGTATATTTTCTATCATGGACAAAAATTATTGTTATAAAGAGTGATTCTGTTTTGGGGTGCTGGGTGGCTCAGTCGTGGGCATCTGCCTTTGGCTTGGATCATGATCCCAGTATCTTGGGATCCAGCCCCATATCAGGCTCTCTGCTTGGTGGGAAGCCTGCGCCTCCCTCTCCCACACCCCCTGCCTGTGTTCCCTCTCTTGCTGTGTTTCTCTCTGTCAAATAAATAAATAAATAATTTTTTAAAGTGATTCTGTTTTTTAAAAACTATGAAAACCAATGATTTGAATCCATGTTATAGGTGAGGGGCACTGAGAACTATAGACACTAAAGTAGTTTGGACAAGGCCATGTGACATACTAATAGAACCAAGGTATGCGAACCCAAACAAGACAGAAAAAAATCCGGCTGCTGAAATTACTATCAACAAAATCAAACTGGAGATTTTTTTTTTTTTTTTTTGAAGTGAGCTCTAAGCCCAATATTGGCTTGAACTCATTACCCTGATCAATGGTCTCATGCTCCATTGATTAAGACAGCCAGGCACCCCTGGAGAAAAATAGATTTAATATAAAGTGTATAGGGGTAAAATAAAGTGAAATTAAATGAGAAGATCCTGATTCAGTTATCAGTGCTGTGTTTTTCTAATGTGGAATGCAATCCTTTGATTTCAACATGAATGTCAAGAAGGCTGGAAGAAGACTGAACTTTGAGGAAAAAAGTCACCATATTTGTGGGATAATCCTGGATAATGGAAAGGGGCTATGAAGCTAGAGTGTTTATGGTTAAGTCAAAGGATCATTTTGCCAGTCTGCAATGCTGTGAAAGCTGGTATTTTTCCTTGTTAGGCTTCATGGTAAGTCACACCAATAAATGCTCATTCTTACTTTTTTCCTTCATGGGTACTTTTTCCCCACATAAGGCTCAAATTGAGAAAACAGTGGGGTCAGGGTGATTGACAATGTCATATGTTCTAAAAAGCAAAATAAATAAAGGATAAAAAAACAATTGCCTTTACCACCAGAGAACCATTGCTATCTTGGAGAGAGAAATCAACATCAGAGAAGAGGGGCATAAACCATGCCTTGGGGAGTTAGAGGAACTATTTGGGGAGGACACACAGGTAGACTGCTAGATTAATTTTGTTGGAAAAGTTAGGTCAAAGAATGGATAATGGAATAAGATGGTAACTTAGGTTATAATGAGATCAAATAAATTCTTCTGAAAATTGTAAAATGACTTGTGTAACTTTGAAGGATGAGGGAGAAGATAGGATAGACTGGTTTAATTTGGAAGCATCTGGAGATGGAAGGAACCAGTGAAGGTATAGACTGTCCTAATGACTGTGAGAGACATAAAAGAGAACCATGTTGTGGGAACCAATAGCAGTGTGACCATGGAGATTGCTGACAAAGGTCGAGAGATTGTCTGCAGGGTTAAGATAGTAGACTAACAATAAACACCCAATATTGATAGGATCAAAACCATCCCCATGGTCACCACTGATACTATCTTTGAGGATAACGGACAGACATGGCAGCCTGTAAATTGCTGCTGCTGACCTACACTGATTGGGAGGGGACATGACATATGTGAACACACATACACACTAAGGTGCAGAGAGAGAGGTATTTTGACTTTCTGAAAGTGGAAGACATGAAAAATGCTCTCCAACACCTCCTTTCTGTCTTGGGAAAAAATAGCAAAAAAAGACATACGGTTTGTGATGATGTACTGGGTTTCATTTCTGAAAACAGCTGCCCAAAAACCTCTATGTGTGGGTTGAGGATAAGCCAAAGGCAGACAGGTGGATAACAGGGGTTATGTGGAACTCTGGGAGAAGGAATGCTTTAATGAAATTATACCACATGAGTATAAGAAGTCTAGTAGACTAGTCTTGTTACTTCCACTAGTTATGGCAAGTCACTTACCTATACTTTAGTTTCCTCACTTGAATTAGAAGAGACTAGCCTGAGTCATGTTCAAAGTCCTTTGAAGCTCATTTTGCTTCCTGCTTAGCGACTTAATTCATTGTGTAGCTTTGGGTTCATTTGAAGCTATCATATAACTATTTTGGACTTCAGGTCTCACTCACACACACAAACGAGCACACACTTTATTTTGGTTCCATTCAGCAACAATATCCTATGAGGATATCACCATCAGTCATTTAATGAGTGGATTTTATGCCCAGCATTTTGCTAAGCACTTTACCTATGTTTTTAGTTTCTTTTTCATTCTGACAACAGCCCTGGGAGGACTTTGGAGGTAAATATTACTATGCCTCTTTTTAAACATGAAAAACTAAAGCTTGGGGCAATCTTCTGTGTAGGGAAGATCTGGAATTCAAAACTGGGTCTGCCTGGTTCCAAATCCATCTTTCAAACCACTTCCTATGTTAGTCCATCAGGTCATAAAATGGGATGAAATGTAACTCCTATTGTTAACTTATGTTTCAGCACAAACTGAAGACAACACAGTGACCCAGAACTTTTCTTTACTCAGTTATAAAAGTCTCGCTGGTAGTGTATCAGTGAAGGCAAATATAAAAATGGAAACCCTCATAGAAATGTTTATCTGATAATCCAGTTTGAAGTATGTTTTCCAGACACATTTAATAGATAAATGCATCTCTTCCTCTAAAACAAATTTATTTATTGAAATATAAAATGCAGTCATTGGACTAAATGAAAATTGTACCAGACAGACTCAAATTTCTATGGATATACACCATCAGCAATTTCACGGAAAATTGCTTCTAAAATTATATCTTCAGATAGGACCCTCAGAAGGGGTCCCAGAAGGTATCCCATACCCCATTAATAATGCTCCTTGAGGCCACATAAATTCATTTAGGATCTTTTGCTTTACACAATTAGATGTACTGGAGAGAATCCAGCCTCTTAAAGATAGACTTAGTTAAGGAAAATATAGTGGGTTTTTAAAATAATGACTCTAAACAGATACTCCCACAACTAAAGGAAGATGTATCTCCAGTGAGACAATTTGACCCAAATTATTAAAATCATGATAGTAATAGTGCTAATAAAAATTAAATAGCAATTTACTACTTACTAATGCATCTAATTCCATAAACTCTTGTAATCTTTAGAGCAACTCTGAAAGGTGGGTGAAACGTCTTTGTCCTTTCTTTTGTAGCAAGGAGGAAATCAAGTCTCGGAGATAGTGATTGATCTGGTCAAGGGTAGGGCTAGTACATATGATAGCTTGACTTGAACTTTTGCAATTATTAGAGGAAAGGAAATGAGATTTTTAAAAATATTTATTGTGGATCAGGGCCTGGGTCAGATTTTTACATGTTATTTCATCCAATGCTTCAAATTATATTACTAATGGGCTTCAGTCATGAGGACAAAGAGAGAGAGCAAGTGAGTGCTGAAAGGAAAATGAGAGAGAGTCGTCCAAGGTCACGCATTTATCTTCTAACAAATATTTATTGAATTGCCATCAAGTATTCTTGGGTCACTGGAAATAGTGATGAACAAGATGGACAAGTGTGAGTAAATGTAAGGGTCAGAATTTACACCCTGTTCATATGAACATAAACTTTTTTCCCTCATGGGCGCACAGAGATTACCACTATCTTCTTTTTGCCGTTCTTACTTAAAAACACAGCATACCCTATGAAAGACCACAAATGGATATTTGCATTTCTGCAGCCAGAGAGAAGACCAAACAATGTCTAAATCCTAAATGGTGGCAAAACAGTGGAAATCGAACTCACTTGCAGGAATCGGGGGAAAGAATTTGAGCTGAGTGCCTTGTTTGTTGTCCCTGTGTTAATGTCTTCCTTATCTTCGGCGGGGGCACGCTTGTGCCTTCTTCCCTTTGGATTAGGCACCCAAACATAGCACCTGTTTCCTTTTCTGTTCAAGTGATAGGCAAATGCAAGAAGGATGAAGCAAGAAAATCATTCTCAAGAAAGAACTAAGCAGAAAACAATGGTAGTTAGGCTCTGCGCCAGTCTCCTTGAACCTCCTTGATCATGATGTGTCTTTTCCGGTCACAGCCCTCAGAATCTTAAGCTATCATTAGTAACAGAATTCAAGAAACTTCAGGGGGAAAAAAAAAGTGTCTTGTATATTTCTGCCTCATTGACTCCCCATCTCATTTCCAATCTCATCTGAAAACATATCTTTTTCTCTCCTGACCGCATCTGCTAATTGCCCTCTCCCACGGCTATTATTTAACTGAAATGTATGTGATCACTTTAATAAGAGTATTTAACTTCATGGGGTTGTTGAGATGCTGTTTTTAATAGTTTTAGGTTGAAATATAAGTGGCAGAGGTTCTTAAACAGGAAGAGTCCTTATGAAAGCCCCATCAGTCTCTTATCTAGGAGTGTTTCCTAATCTTTTAAACCCATGCCCCCAAGATTAGTTGAGCTTTATATTTATAGCTTATATTATGAAAATAAAATAACTTTATTTTGGTTTCCAAATATGCATTTTTAATAAGAAAACTTTCCAAATCATACAGTTTTCCTACCCTCCTCCCCACCTGGTTTCAAATCTTGGTTTTTACCACTTTGTAACACTATGAACCTTGATATACTATTTAAATATCTGCAGTCTCAATTTTGTCATCTTCAAAATAGGAATTATATACTTATTTTAAGGGTTGTCCCAGAAGTAAGTAGAATTCTTTCTAGAAAACTCCTTTTACAATGAAAGAGTTCATGTTAGCTCTTATGAAGGGGAGGAGCATAGGTGATTCTCAGCAAACTTAAAATCTGACCAGTTATTACAATACAATGCAAATTCCATGAGCAATGAATCACTGTCTGCTTAATGCTATATCCCTTGCACCTATAATTATGCCAGGTACATAATGAACAATCAAACTATCTGTGAATGAATACCTTTCACCATTGCATACTTCCTTACAACTTATAAAGTTCTTCCAAATCTATGATCTCATATGATCCCCTCAACAGTGTTGCGCATGAATATGACAAAACATTCTAAATGGACAAGCAGATGAGGGTCAGTTCACTATAATCCTATTGCCTTGGAATACTGCCCAGATGGATCACCCTTAATGCCATCCTTCTTCTCACCACCCACAAACAACGAGTGACCACATCTTAATTCTACCTTGCACTTTTTTCTTAAAGTATCACTGTTGCCATTGACACAAATCAAAAGGCCAGTATATACTGGAATGGCTACAGCAAGTTCTGTTGTCTGATAATCTTCCACATGCCACTGCACTCCCTCAGTTGCTCATTCTGCAAATATTTATGGGACATCTACACTGAGAAAGGCACTCTGTTATGTCCCCTGAAAAAGTGGTAAACCAGTTATGACCCTTGTACTTATGTATCTTCTTTTATTCTAGTGGCTTATTAGGTGACCGCCCTTGCTATTATCTACTGACCAACCCCTTGATGTGGCATTACAGTCCTTCAATCGGTTACCTCTTCAACCTCATTGCTTTCACAATCTGTTAGGCTTTCTGCCATGCATCTTGACACATGAACCTCAATGCCATACTCAGACTTTTGTTTTTTTAATTCCAAGAACATACCCTGGGTTTCCGTGCTCCTGAGTTTAGTGTTTTCTCCTTCTGGAATGTTCTGCTCAAACCATTCTTGTCACTTCTCAATCAGAAATAACTGCAATGGAAACTGCTACGCCATGAGTGATCTTTCTCCAAGTGGCATAACACTAAGTACTGTATGTGGGTGTGTGTATATATAACCACACACATAATTACCCCTTGAGTAATTCTTAAAAGACCATTTTACTTATGAGAAAATGAAAATGGAAAATGGGAAGTTAATTAACTTACCCAAGGTCACACAGATAGCCAATGGCAGAGTATCATTCCAAACCTGGTTTGACTTTAAAGCCCATGTTCTTAACTGCTCTGCTTTATGACAAGTGAGCTTCTAATCATCCTTCAACACCTAGTCCAAGGGCATTTAATCTCTGAAATCCTTTCTGTTTTGTCTGGGCAAAGAGAACAGCCCTGTCCCTTACATTTACATTACACATATCTCTGTGGTGGTACCTTTTGCATTTACCTTATATAAACATTTGCACTCATCTGTTTAGAAATCTCTGGTCCTTTTAAGTCACTGGTGTAGACTTACTCATCCACCCATTCCCTGAGTTTAACACATATCTATGTATCTAGTCAATTGCAGGTGCTCAGTATGGGGACGACGAGTGAATGATGGGCTGAACAGCACTTCCTGTTAAGAGAGAAATAAGAGAGGTGGGAGGCAGTAGCTGAAGAAAGTTTGAAGGCTTTGCCCACCAGGTCATCATGCACGAGTTTGACCTGATTTGAGAGAAAGCCCAATCAAACATTGCTTGAAATAGTGGAGACAAAACACAAAAACAAAGACAAAATTCGGTTTGCTGCAATTTACATTTTTCATCTAGTGGTTTTGGCGTTGCACTGACACTCAGAGCTACAGGTCGGGCCTAGGTTCACCTCCGCTTAATTGGAAAGTACATAGGCTTGTTTGCAGAATGCTCTAGGGAGCAGCTGGCCACCAGACCTATGCCATCAACTTGAAATACAGCCATATGACAATATAAAAAAAATTAAAACTCACTCTGTTTTTTAGCAGCATGCCTTTCCATTTTTCTTGGCTGAGTTTGGTATCATTTTAGTTTAAAACAAAGAATGAAGACAACATTTGATCTAGGCACTGTTAGAAGTGATGTGGGAAATATGTAGCCTATCAGCAGTAAGACTGATTACACTAGTGGCCCCAATTCTTTGCCCCTCAAATCCATATACTTTGCCCCATTGCTTTGTAGTGCCTTGACTCTGAACCAAGCTACATGACTGGGTAGGTGATCTTGGTTTGCCCTGGACTGTCTTGGTTTTAGTACTGAAGATCTCACACATCATTCAGTCAGAAATAGCAGGAGGGTTGATCACCCTCTTGGCCAATGGGACAAGACACAAGCAGAGAGTAAGAAAGAACTTGTTAAGTGGGCTTGTCTTCTCTTTTGTGCTTCCTTCATCACTAAGATAAAAAGCCCAGGATAGCCTTCAGGAGAATGAGAAACACATTGAGATAGGGAGTACCAAATCATTTAGGTGTCCCAACTGGGACAGCCTACATCCGCCACTACCTAAGGACTCACAGGCCCTGTGAATAACACAAAACTACGTTAGAGATGAATCTAGGCTATGGAACACTTAAATATGCAAATATAAGCAGTATAATAAGTAGCACATGATTTTTGCCTTTGCATACCTGAAAAATATCGTTAGAAGAGAGAGCAGATTCATTTTTTTTTCTATGCTAGCTGGGTGTAATTATGACCAATGCGTAGACTCTATAAGAAGACAAATGTAGAAGAACTTAGATTTCTTCATGAGGAAGAATTTTTTAACAACCACAGCTGTTCAAAGCTGTCCAGAGTTGGCTTCTGGGTGCAGTAATGAGCTGTCCCTTGGTTGGGATGATGATGCTGAGGCTGGAAAGAGGGGTGACAAAGCTGCTATAAAGTGTCCAACTCAAGTGATATTTATTGAAGGGTTCAAATGTGCTGAACATTAACTCAAGCTCTGGGCTTGGTGCACATGTCTCATGCCCCTAAAGTTGGTCCTGTTGTGGGGGAAAGCTACTCCAGAGAGAGGAATTAGTATATACAAAGCATGGAGACATGCAGAGGCTTGATGTTTTTGGAGTCTTGTTAGATTATGGCATATGGATATAATGTATAAGTGGGTTTGTAGGTGGAGATGGAGATGAGGAACAAAGCAGAATTAATAGCATGGTGGGTTTATACTATGTTCATCTAGCTACATAAATACTCATTTTCCAAGGATACCTTTCCCTGGATAATTCAGGGTACTTTGGGCCACAAGAGTCATTTCATACAACATCTGAAAGAAGGAAGTGAAGCAGTAACTACATCCTGTTTGGACTTGGATGGTCTATGCAGAGTACCAGGTGCTGCTGTGGATCAAACACAGTGTTGCGGATCTCCCAGTTTAATGTGAGGCATGGGTCAGTGGCAGGCTTGCAGCACCTCCAGCTCCCATCTGATCTCCTTAAGCTTTTCCAGCTTCCCATGATGAAGGCTACCAGCTTCTCCTGCTGGCCACCCAAATACTCCATTAAATTTGAAGGTTTGGAAGCACTGAGAGTGCAATAGAGGTTCCATTTCATCCTTGTGGGTTCCAGTTTGTCTTTGCAGAGTCCACTGTACCCTTATTCTCCCTCTGGTCAGGTCTATTTTTTCTTTACGACTGAATGCCATGCAGACAGCCCTTCAGGTCTCATGACCAAAACCAAAAGAACCACCTTACAGACTGTACCACCAGCATCCAGAACTATGTAAGGTCAAGTTCCTATAATAAATCCCTAATTCCAAGTCACTCTTAGTGGTTCAGCTTCCCCAATCAATCTCTGTTGGTACTGATAGACCCTAGAAGATAAATTGCGTATGACCTTTAAGGAGGGAGCCAGCACTGGATTAAAAGCATGGTTTATAGAGTCAGACATAACCTGAGTTTGTAAACCTGCTTCCTTACTGCCACTCAGGAGTCGTTTATCCTTAGCTTGTGTTACAGGAAGCCTCCAGGATGGCCCCCATGACCTCCACCTTCTCTGCTCTGTATAGTCCCCTCCCATATTATATCAGGGTTGGTGAGTATGATTAACAGAATACTGCACAAGTGATGGTGGGTCACTTCTGAGTCAAGGTCCTAAAAAATACTGCAGTTTCTGCCTCTCCCTCTCTTGGTTTATTTGTTCGAAGAAAACCAGCTGCCATGTTGTGAGGATACTCAGTTATTAACAACCATGTGACTGAATTTCCAAGTTGATTCTCCAGCACCAGGTGAGCCTTCAAATGACTTCACTCTGCCATTGTACTTGCACATTATACTTTAGTCCTTTCTGTAAACTCATTAGACTCAGAGCCTGAACCACCCACTGAAGCTGCTTTCGGATTCTTGACCCTCAGAAACTGTGTGAGGTAATATTATTGTTTTCAGTTTCTAAATTGGGGGTGATTTGGTTTGTAGGGTTAAATAAACAATAACTGATACAATAAATCACAAATTAATTTCCTAAAAAGTAAAATGAGGGTAACTATTATACCCACCTTATTGGGTTGTTGTCAAGATTAAGGGCACAACTGTATATAAGGCACTGACTGCTGTGTTGGGCATGTGGTAAATGCATAAATGAATGCTTTTCCTGCTGCTCCTGCTGTTAGTGTTACTGTTGCTTTGCCATTTCTTCCAAACTTGCCATTCTGAGATCCCTTCACTTCAGGCTACAGTGATGGGTATAAGCTTCAGTGTGGAGGTGATATTAGTGTTGGATCTGAAAATCTACCCTCATAAATTTATGGTGCCTCCCACTTGAAAATCACTGGGTGTGTGGCAGAGGGGGCCATGGAGAAGAACAGCTCCGCACCTGGAGTGTGCGAAGTTTTGTCTTCCTGGTACAGGGAGGGCGCACCCTTAACCCAAAGGAAGAGTCTTAACTTGGATTCAGACAGCAACTGACAATATCAGCTCATGTAGGTCCACCAGTGGCCCAAGGGCTAGAGAATATTAAAGGCTGGGAATTAAAATCTGATGCCTGTCTGCTTGGGAAATTAACTCAGTTGGTGATAGAAAGTTATTGGAAAGTTGCAAGAAGCATGGGCACCTTCCCAGGACTCGATGGTGCAAACAAACTGAATGGCATTTAACATACCTAATTGTTAATGAAATAGAGTATTAATTGTGGAGTGTTAATTCCTTCCCTTCAGCAGTAGTTGCTTGCTTTGACTGGAAGTATTTGCATCAGAATAATAAAACATTGGGGCTTAAAGAGGTTTTTTAGATGGATGCAGACTTCTTACTTTTACAAATGGGGTAACAGGATGGGGAAGATTACAAATATATACATAAAAATAGTGCTGAATCCCTACGTTATTCTTTCCTGAAAGGGTCCTGGGCTAGGACCCAACTTGCATTGAATAAATTACTTATTTTCTCTAAGCCTCAGTTTTCTCATCTGTAAGATAGGACTAGCATGCGTTTTGTCATAGGTATTATGAGGATTCAAAAAATGCTTGGCCCGTAGGATATGACATATAAAATGCAGTTTTAACATTCTTTATTTTATATGAAGATTCTCAATGTTATGGTCTGTATACCAAGCAGAAAAAGAATATGTGGATATTATTGAGGCTGTTTACCCAAATTATGAGCTTTACTTAGAAAGAGTTGCTTAATTTTTTTCAATGAAGCAAGTCAAATTGCAAGATATCAAAAATGATTATCTTCTACAACAAGCATCACCTTCCAGTTCTGCAAACCCTGAGGGTAAGCCATCATGATTACTATCTCCAGGTTAGTTTAACAGAATAAAAGAGAGTTCCAGAGGCTCCTTAGGAGGAGAAGGGTATCTACCAACAGAGATTAAAGGCCACTTTTACCATAATTAATAATATGAGCCAGAATGTTGTTCTAGGTACTCGATCCTCAACAATATGAGAATTAATCTCTTTTGATTTTCTGAGTCCCACCATGCTTACCTTACTATTTGCCCTTTGTTGTGAAGTTTTCTTCCTCAAGAACTGGGGGATCTTCATCCTGTCAATGTTGCCCCAAGTCATATTCTTTTTCTTTGGGAAATAACTAAAACTTAGGCCTAGTCAGATTGTTATGACCAGGGAGCATCTACTATGAAGGAACAGAAAATATCACAGAAAGGAGGAAGAACATGAAATAAGGTAGGTGATGTTCCAGAAGGGTAAGAGAGAAGAGCTAAAAGCTGGATCATGGGCAAAATTTAAGCCACTAGAAGTATTAGTGAAAAATCTAGATCTGGAGCAAAGAAACCAAATCCTGGAACCGGGAAGCAAGCAAGCAAGAAATTACAAGATAGGTCTTGGGAATGTGGTCCACCATTAATGGAATGGTGCAAAGCAGGACCCACTATGACTGTCTTATATCCATTGTGTTTAGCTTCTCATCTGGGGAAAAGGATTCAAACTGACTTGGTTGAAGACATAATAAATATGATTATTTACATGCTATATGGGATATTTACATGATCTTGATTTATTCACCAGGTTATTTGGAATAGGCATTACTCTTTCCATGATCCAGCTGAGAAAATGAAATCTCAAATTACGTGATTCCTCACAGTTCCATCATCAGTGAACACAGAAGCCAGGGCTTGGACTTTGGATCTATACCTGCAGAAGTACAAAGTCTGGATTCTCTCCACTATCAAGATTAGGCTTAGAGTACCATAGCATTACAGATAGGAACCAAGTAGCCCTAGTTAAATCTCCTTGTGAAGTGGCAGTGGAGTTGACTAAAATGAGAACCAGGATGGTCAGCTTACAGCAGGTTAACAAGCCTATCTGTAGATGGAAAATGGCAGCATTACCCTTCTTTGGCTACTCTTCTAACATTGTGACAGACAGACTCTCCACCATTACTCTCAAGTCTTGAGCAATCATATTTGAAATGAAGGCAGTGTTTTTTATCTCTTGGGAAAGAATGGTCTACATTCATTTGAATTGAATTCAGTACATTTCTATTTACAAATTCTCCCCTTGAAGGCAGGGAAGAGATAAAGGGTATTTAGAAAGATTTTAAACTAAAATTGAATCAAGACAGTTAAACTTCATATTCAGTGGGCAAGTGATGAAAGGACACTTGAATAATTTTAAAAGACCTGAGTTTAAATCCTGGTTCTGCTTTATAACCAGTGATGTGGTTTGGGGCCCTGTCTCATTTCTTTGTACTTATTCTCTTCTTTAAAAGGTAGAACAGGGGCACCTGGGTGGCACAGTCAGTTGGACATCTGACTCTTGTTTTCTACTGAGGTCATGATCTCAAGGTTTTGAGATTGAGCCCCGTGTCAGGATTTACATTCAGCACAGAATCTGTTTGTGATTCTCTCCCTCCTCCCCACTTCCTTCCTGCTCATGCTCTTTCTCCAAAATTAATAAATCAATAAATCATTAAAAAGTGAAACATAACTGCTCTGGTTAATATCACATGGTTGCTGTGAAGTAATAGAACGAGGAATGTGTGAAATAATTTTGTAATCTCACTGTGCCCATATTGAGGTTGGCACTTTTCCTTAATACCAAAGGCCAAGGTCCCCATTTACCTAGAATTAGAGGGTGCCCAGGGAAATGCAAATCAGTATTTACACTCTGTATCTAGAGACAAAAGGACACAGCGCTGCCCTGTGATAACAGTGAACTGAAAATCAAGGTGTCTGGGCTACTTCTCACCTTTTCCAGTTATTAACAATGTGACCTGGGCAATTATTCCTTTACCTCTCTGAGGCTTATTTTCCTCATTTGTTAAATGGAGAAGATAATCTAAAATCGACAAGACTGGTTGTCAACCTTCTCTACAAATAAGACTCTCCTTGGGTGCTTCTAAAAGACTGATGCCCAGGAGTCGCCCAAGATTAATTAACCCAGGATCACTGAGATACGACACAGGCATCATTATTTTTGAAACGTCCCAGGTGATTCCAAAACACAATCGTGTTTGAGAATCATTGATCATCTTAATTGTTTTAAGGTCAGGGCCCTTCAATGTCTAATATTCTAGTGTTTTGAGAGAACTTCTGGTTACTTCCAGATTGGTCCAACTCCAATTCCTTAGTAGAGTTAGGTAACGTCATTGAGAATTGCACACACCAATTATATTACTTTCCCAGGGCAGCCATAATAAAGTACCACAAACAGGGTGGTTTAAACAGAAACGTATTGTCTTACTGATCTGGGGGCTTGAAGTCTGAGGTTAAGGTGTCAGAGGGTTGGCTCCTTCTGAAGGCTACGAGGGAGAATCTGCTCCCCGCCTTTCTCTTGGTTCTGGCAGCTTCCTGGCAATCTGGCATCCCTTGGTTTATAGAAGCATCATCCCAATCTCTGCCTTCATCTTCCTATGCATTCTCCTGTGTGTATGTCTTTGTCCCAATTTCCCCATTTTTATAAGGATGCCAGTTAGATTAAGGGTCCACTTTACTCCAGCATGACCACATCTTAAGGAATAATGTCTGCAGTGACTATTTGTAAATAAGTTCACAAGCTTAGGTACTAAGGTTTGAAAATCAGCATGTGGATTATAGGGGGATGCAATCCAATTCATAAAACCAGTACCTGGATTTCGGTAATTGGGAAGGACATGGATTATGGCAGGTGACGTCTTGAAACTTCCATGTGTGGTTCCGAAGGAGCACCCATTCTCATGCTCAACACAGCACACTCTTATACTCTCCCTGAGCTCCAACCCCACCCTTCCCAGGTTCTCAGAATTCTATGCCCCGACTGTCCCTTCATGTCTGTTCCAGTGATCCGTTGCCAAAGAGGGAGACCCTGGCCCCTTTATTTGCCAGTTTAGGGATTTTCCTTTAAGCAGCACAACTCCCTGCCAACCACCTCTAGTTATTAAAATGCAGCTCAGGATGTCTCACTCTGGCTGTTACATTATCATTCCTCGTTAGAGACTCCTCCAGGGCCTGAGACATCCCTGCACTGACTTTATAATTACAAAGTCAATTTCTAAACAGACATTTGCAAATAAGTCAATTTAAATACTGAGATTTGCAAACAATAATTAAGCAGTAGCTTCTTTTTAAATATCTCTATATATAATTAATGCCTGTGGGCTTTTCATTTTACCTTGCAACTGGGTAGTTTGCAATTGTTTGTTGAGCTAAAGGGTTCTCTGAAAGCAAATCAAAGCACTGGGGAGATTTGGGAAGCAGCTGAAGAAAGGGTTTTCCTCTTCCTCCTTCATCCCTGCTTTACCTGACTGACTGTGCTTTTCATCAGTGAGGATTATGACAGGGGAGGGGGGCTGGAGAAGAATCACCTTCTACAGCAAAAACAGCAATGACAATACAGGAATTCTGGTCTGGTAATAGATTGGCTAACATGGCTTCTTAAGAAATGCAACTGGGGAGTCACCATGCTGGAAGCCTCAGCTTTTGCTGATTTCAGCACCAACCGAACAAAGAGAGCTCTCAGTGGCTCAGCTTTGACAGTGCTGCTCCCTGGTTTAAAAAATCTACAGAGGGGCACCTGGATGGCTCAGTTGGTAAAGCATCCAACTCTTGATTTTGGCTTAGGTCGTGATCTCAGGGTCATGAGATTGAGCCCTATGCTAGGCTCTGTGCTCAGAGTGGAGTCAGCCGGTCCCTGTCCCTTTGTTCCTCCCCATCTCTTGTGTGCGGCCTCTAGAATAAATAAAGAAATAAAATCTTTTTAAAAAGTCTACAGTGAATCCCTGTTACCTGCAGGGTAAGGGTCTGATTCTGCTGTTCATGGTCCTTCATAATCTGGCCTTATTCTCTCTTTTAACAAGTTGTTTTTTTGTTGTTGTTTTTTGTTTTGGTTTTTTTTTTTTTATTTTGTTTTGTTTTTGTTTAACCTACTATATGCTAAAGAAAATATTAGATAACAAGGGCATGCTGGTAAACAAGACAGTCTATTTCAAAATCTAATAGGGATAGAAACCCTGAAAAAGTAAATTTATGGATGATATGTTACAAAAGAGGAGGTAGGAATAAATTCAGGTTGGTCTGGAAACTGTCCTCCCAGATAGATGGGTAATTCAAAAACTCTTGTGCCTGTGTTCCCAAGATCTCCTCCAGTAAGGAGGTTCTCTCCCAAATTCTCTACCCAACTAAATACCTTAACTTCAAAATATGGTTCAGAAGTCACAGACTCTCTAAAACGTGTTTAGTCCCACTACCACTGCCTTATAAAACTAGATTGCCTTCTATTCTAATCTGTGCTTCTAAAACATTTTGTTCAACTCTCTAGTTTAACTTATACCATGCATATATTTACATATGCATATAATAATGCAACCATATAAATATATATTATATATGCAACTCTCCAGTTCAACAGTATTTATTCAAATGCATGTTAATAGTAAAAGATTTCATTGTTTTCAAGTTAGTGTATATATATATATATATCTCAGCAAACAGTAAACACAAATAGCTTTTTATAATCACTATCAATTTTACCAATATCACAAGCATTTTTCAATGGAAGTACTGTGGCAGAAGTTGAGATGTTTTGCCTTTAGAATGTCCTCAAGCACAGTCACAATTCTCCTTAGTCTTTAGGCAACCCATTCACTTTATGGGACAAGAGATTCTATATTGCTTTCCCTCGGGAAGAGCAGGACTGACTGAGGTCGGCATTCCCCAGAAGAGAGGTGGAGACTCAACATTCCTGGGTTCATAAAGGGTCAGAGTCATTGACTGTTCTTCTCAAGGTGCTGGTATTCTCAGCTTAAAATATAGGAAGGGGAACCCCACTGATTCCTAGGACTCTGTTTCATTCTGTTGCTGAGATAAATGTCTCTTTTCCCATGTCCATTCTTATTAGAAGGCAGGTATAATTCAGTCCCAGGATCTGGGCTCTAGAAAAGTCCACCACTCTACAAGTGCAAAGTCAGCCTGGGGAAGTTAAGCGTATGACCAGCTGAGGGACCTCTACTTCCTCCTTGAGTCATCTTATTTTTTTTAATCTCACAACAGTCAGTGCCAGCGGTAAGTGACCTTCAGTGGGCTACAAATCTCCCAACTCAGATACCTTACAGATTATGAGTGACCCTGATAATCCTTTAAAATAAGGATTTTGTTTCCTTTGGTGATGTATTCTAGAAGCTTTGGTATTAATTTCGTATGGTCTTTTCTTAGGAGACCCATCACGTCTGGAAGGACATTAAATGCTGATGGGAAAGGGTTATATAGACTATAGATAGTCTATATAACAGTTCCCTACCTCAATACTACTTTAGGAGTGAATCATCAGTGAAATTCCGTAGTTCTGATCTTCACATCCATTCATTTCAGCTGCTGGCTCATGTTCCAGATGCAACTATCTGGGATAATCAGATAATGGTTCTGATTAAGATTACTAAAGTTCATTTTTTTAAATCTGGGTAAATAAATGAACAAAAACCTACTAATCTTGATTCCTTCTGTATCTGATTAACTAAGAATCTTTTCAGGTACTGGCTTGGGAACTTTTTATATTTCATAATGTGTTTCAGTTCAAAACCACTAGTCCAGACTGCCATTTGTTGAAAGCCAACTTAATTCTGACCCAATTGCCATGTAGAATTATCCAATGCAGACAGAAACAGACAGACCAACTAAAGATCTAACTTTGGTGATCCTCTGTATTTATCAGCCATCAAGAGACTCACAGAAGTGTTAAGGTGATGAGGGACGAGCATGAGCAGCATTCCAGTTTCTCAGTACATTTTGGGAGCTTTGAATCAGCCCTCTGACACCAGAGTAGGAGCACACACCAGTAGGAATCCTACTCGTGTATTTTTCTGGTTCTTCTCCCTTCAGCCTTCTCTACCCTCTTAGTTACTTTTCTCTGTCTTCTTTTGTGGTTTCCTTTCACTGCTTCCGCAGAGCCCAAGAGCACCAGAATGAGGATACAAAGGGTGGGTGGATCATGGTGTTTGTGGTCATTGTATGACATTGGAAGAGTCAGTTCATTTCTTGGGCCTCCTTTTCCCTCCATATTTAGTTGATTGGATCCAATCTCCCTTTCAATACTAATTATATTCTGGTCTTTAATACATATATACATATATATATATATTTTTTTTAATTTTCTATTATTCTTCCCTCTCCTTTACCATCTTGCTCTGTATAAATTTTTGAAAGTTGGATTTTGAATAAATGGAGTATAATCATTTCAGTTCCTTTTGTACCTGCTTTTGGTCCAACTTCTAAGGTTCACAACTAAGCAGAAGGCTGTGGTACAGAAAAGTCAACACTCACAGCTAAATGGAAGTCTTCCGGCTCACTTCTTTTATTGGGATTCCAGGTACTTCATCTTCCCCATTAAGTGTGGATGTCCGTTTTCTCACCCCTTCAAATCTCTCTTGCCCTTCCTCATGTAGTCAGGTCTCTCTTACACCATGGACATCTTCCTTGATCATTCAAAACCTCCTTGAATTCTTTTCTTTGGCCAACTACACCATTTCCATCTGAACCTTAACATGTAACACTTAAATACAGTTTTATATCCCTTTGTTTGGTGGTGTTTGGAGTAGTATGTCTGAGCCTCTGAACATTATTTATAAGATGCTGGAGGATAGACGTTTCATTCTTATGTTTTCACTCCTCAGGGTGTCAAGCTCAAAATAAAGCATGCAATGTGCACTTAAGATAGAATTTGAGAATATTACAAGTTTTTCAACTTAAAAATAATCTCTTTCAATTCTCACAATTTATACACAAAGAAACTCTTAGAGAAGAAAAATGACCCCAAGAGTGTTAATGGATGAACTTGACTAAAAGCTAGGTCTCCTTAATCCATTTCATTTTTTATATCATTTGCTGTTTATTTTTCCAGTACCTAAGCATGCACTGGATCCTCAAAAGCATTGGTCACTGAACCATTGTACTTCCACTTCTGTACAGTTTCACAGAGATATATTTCATCCAGATACACTCCTGATGTTCTTCTCTAAGTCAATTTTATTGTGCTAATTAGTCCTCATAGATGTCTCCTTTGTGAAGGAGACAATGACAGTTTCAGAGAAGGAGATTTCAGTTTGGAATCTGAAGATCTGCATTCAGTTCTCTGTTTGTGCCTTAGGAGCTCTATAAGCATAGGCTTACTACTTCACTCCTCTATACTTACACTTCCTCATTCATAAAACCAAGCAAAAAAAATAAAATACTGTAATGCTTAGATGAGTTTAGATGAGTTTGGATGAGTTTGGATGAGGTGTGCCCTTTCTTAACTGTGATGAGCTACTGAATATCAAATATAGGTTTTTCCACGATTATTAATAAACAATAATAAAGGATAAAATATTAGCACTAGTAAAGGCAGCAGCACCTTCATTTTGCTTCTTGAGACTTTACTTGGTGGGCAAGACGCCATCATCAATACTGGTGACAATTACATATACCTCCTCTCTTCTCCTTATGTGTGGGTAAGACCCATAACTTAAAACACTTGCTGCTATTCAGCACAAAAACAAATAACAATGCAACTCTGGCTGTGATGTATTTCAACAGCATAACTTAGACTTGCCACCATTCTGTTAAATTATGAATATCTATCACCTGATAGAGTCAATGCTTTTATTTGGAACAGGGAAGGAGGGAGGCAGAGAAAAAAAACACAAGAAGATGCAGTTGCTATAGCGATTAACAATGGGTATCCTTCGAACAGGTTTAGGGATGCTGATGCAGCTAAAACAAATGTTTGTGTTTGGCCACAGTGGAGACAGGTGACGGATTATGGAGCCTTGGCCTTGAGCCTTGATGTAATCCAATTCTAAATAAATCATAAATCTAAGTGCAGACTGGTAAGGCAGAAAGGAGTAGCAAGCAGGCAATGGTGGCCAGGATTGATTATGGGGTGTGAAGCAGGAAGCACTGACAGGAGGAGGACGGTGACCAGCCTGCAGGGATGTACTTCTTTCTCTTTAAGCCTTTGCCAGCCTCCAACTGAGCTGCCAGACCTCAGTAGTGCGAATGAGAGATCACTGCTGAATTAGCCACAAGGCCAGGCATTCTGCTGCCTCCTAAATTTTTTCGGATGAAGGGATTTTTCATCATGAAAGGTGCTGAACTGCTAATGTTTAGGCTACTTTCTTGAGTCCCTCACTTGGAAAGACTCAGAAGTTAGCTGAGAGTTTCTCATGGACCTAAAGCCTGCTGGGGCATGAGAAGATGCTTTAGTTAAAGCACTTGGATATGGAATAATCATATTCTTGTGTGAGGGGGGTAACAAGAACAAAGAAAATTATTAATGCAGAATGCTGGTGCTCTTCCTCATTTTCTGTTTTTGAAGAGAAATAGACAATGAAGTGTGAAATGGAGAACGAAAATGTTGGTTTTATGCACACTGGAGTGGACATGGCTGCTCTTGGGAGAAAAGGAAGACTCTAGATGGCTATGAACAGGGATTAAGAACAGTATGAACTATTGCAGGCTGGGGAAGTATGAAAGAAGAATTTTAGCAAGCTTGTACAGAGAAGGAGGTATTTAACAATCATTGGAAAAGTTAATTAAGTTTCAAGAAATTCTTTGTATTTTAAAAACAGACCCCCTGGACTATAAATAAGATGTTAACTTCTTTATAAATTTCTTGGCTGTCAGACCAGAGTTCCTTACAAATGCAACGTATTGTACTAAAATGGAGTAGCTAAACATTAGCTGAGTTCATTCTGGAAGATACGTCTGGGGTTTGGTATAAAAACTACAATATTCAGATTCAACTCATTTAAAATCACCATCCTTCAACTGAGCCCAGAGGGTATTTTCTTCATGGCTGACAAATTAATGGACTTTTGACACACAGGATAGATGCTGATACAACATAAGCAACAGTGGTCCTAGGAATGCCTCCTCATTGCCGGAGAGGTACCATGGACTCCACTTTGAGGTCAGAATTATGGAATTTAGGCAATATAATTGGGCAAACAAAAGTAAATGTTCACTGAACTGAGTAAGTCTAAGGAAGACTATTGTGTAGCAGTGGATACAAAGACATGATTAGATGTGCAAGAGATTACTGGGGTAGAAATGCCTATGCCGGATCAAAGGGAGCAAGCAGAAGGCAGGGAGAACCTTCCGACTGGGATGCAGGTCTGACTCCAGGGAAGGATGACAGGAAAGAAGGAAGACTGGGTAAGAACATTCTCAGACTACATTTGTTTAGAAAGGCTTCAAGATGGGTCAAAATCACTCATTAGAGGAATGCTGCATCCCACAGGAATGAACTGGCATTAGTCGTTCAGTCATTGGCTAGAAGCATCCCGTAGGAAGTACGGTCTCAGGGGTGACAGATCCAGTGGGTTAATAACTGGGAGTCATCTGTCAACTATGTTCTCCATAGCAGGAGCCATGCATTTCCATGGCTACCATCATGATTTTAGACTGGATGCATTTGTGTTAACCTGGCTCTAATGGAGATTCAAATCTTAAAGAATTGTAGACCATTCTCAAAAGGGACAGGTGGTCAGCGGTAGGCATAATGGACCAGTTCAAGGCTTTGTCCTAGACCAAATCCCTGAGAATTAAGCTCCAGCTCTGTGGTATTCCATCAATTGCACTTTGGAACTAATATTACAGGCTACAGTGTGATAGCCTTTTATGTGAATTTGGATTCTGCAAATTAGAAATACCACCATATAAAATATCAGTGTCTCACTTTGTACATATTATTTAATACTATGTGACTCATTCAAATTAAAAACAATTCATCAAGAACTTCATATTTTCAAAGTGGGCTCTGTGAGTTATAAACTGTGTCTTTGATAGAGTCACAAAGGCTGTTAAAGAGAAAGGCCTGACGTCCCGTGTCAGGATCAGTCTTTAATTATGTAATGTTTTTACAGTTATAATCCTGATACAAAAAAATGCACGAATCTTCTCTTACTCTAAGCAACATGATGATGTGCAAAGATAACTATAATGGCAACATAAGAAGAAAAAGCAAACAAATGGAACACTGAGTTGTGGTTAAAACTTGCAGAGAACCAAGAGGTGGAGGAAAGAGGAGAAATACTGGCAATTAAGTAAGTCTACAGGGTCCAGGATTAGGATTTATTTATGCACTCAGTGCAATCTATTTTGGCATGGGCTGCTTGACTGAATCTCCTAGAAAAAGTAAAAAGAGGCTACAGTGTTTGTGTCTAGTTGATAGCTGCCCATGGTCAGGAAAGGGACTCATAAGTTACATACTCATCCAGACAGGAGGGACTTCTGCAGCTGATAATTGGGCTGCAGGTTATAGAAGGTGGCTTGGAGGATCATAAACTCCTAGATCAGGTCAGTACAGTATCAATCTATAACCAAGAGTTACAAAACTATTTTAGATTTCACCATCTATACAAAATGTCTGAATTCTTGTTGTTAGTAAAGCTAATTAGAGGAAGGGAGAAAAAAAAAATAAGGGTGAGCCTAATATCTCTCTTGGAACAAATCAACTAACAGAACTCAGACTGAAACTCCAGGTAATACAGAAGAATCTAGAGATTCTACAGACTCCTGAATTTGGATACCCCAAAATGTGACCCAGGTAGACAGAGATGATTAGTTTGAATTCCATCAGCTGATACTTCAGAGATAGTCAGAGACTGTATCTCCTAAATCACTTCCACTATGAGAAAGTGGGCTCCAAAAGAAAATGTTCCCTGTAGACCCACAAATGGAAGGGGAAATATCAGAGGAAAACCAAAGATTAAGAGAAACATCAAATAACTTTGGAGCAAAAACTAGATAAACTTTTTACCTTCCTTCCTTCTCAGGAGAAATACAACCTAGATTTGGAGGTGACTGAATCCGAAAACCAACATGGCTGCTCCTCTGGACTTGTCTAAGTCACTCAACCCTAGGTTTGTTAGACATAACTTAAATGGACTGTATGTTTAGCCCTTGGAAGATCCCACTGGACTCTGTGAGATAGAAGAAGAGAAGGAAATAGGGGTTTGGGCTGTGGAGGAGAAGGACCTACGGGTGCTGCAAATAGGCATGTTCCCTTCTTTGAGGAGCTTCTTAAACATTTCACTGAAGGTTTATTATAAAATGTGAGTATTCAGAGGCTCCTTTCTTGCCTTCTAAGAAAGTGATGCTCATGCTTAATGGGTAAAATGAAGAACTGAAGGGTAAAGGAGAGAACACTTGTTTTAAATAAGAAAGGGCAGAGAAGGTTTTTTTTTGTTGTTGTTGCTGTTGTTCGTTTGTTTTTTGTTTTAAGATAAAGTGATAGATCAACAGGGGTTAGAATTTGAAGTGCTTGAGGCTTTTGGCAAGAGGGAACATTTAGGGGCAGTGGCTACTCGTTTTACATATAAGGAAAATATATTGAGAAAAATTACATTAAGGAGTTTCTTTTTCTCTGAGTATTATGCTTGGCATCTATTTTTTAGAAACTTTATTAAAGATTTAAATAGCCTTTTCAATTTTCAAATATTTGTTCATACAAAATTAGAGTTTCTTCTAAATGTGACATTGTGCTGAGGCGAGCCCTAGAAGAGCCTAGCTTTATCTTGGTTATGCTGGCATAGTATATAGTTGAGCATCTATCTTTTTCCAATAAGAATTATATTAAAGTATAAATTATCCAAGTTCCATTCTTAACTGGAAGTGTTCACTCTAAATCAAGAGAAAGTCTAAATATTAGAGAAGCAAGTCAGCTGTATAAAGACTCAGAAACAGAATTGGAATGGAAATTGCAGGGGTTACCAGGGATTTAAAATTAGAGCCTCAGGATTGGAAAAGGCATTGTAAAATCATTAAGTTCAACCTCCTAGCCAGTCAGATTTGCCTCTGCAATGAGCATGACAGATGGTCACCTAACCTTTGCTGGAACCCTTCCAGGAGTGGAGAGATCTCTACCAGGGCAGCCAATTCTGTGTTTGGACAATTCTTATCATTATAATGTTTCTTGTATTTAACCCAAATTTGTTCTCTGTGACTCACAATTATTGGTCTTCCTTCTACCCTCTGGGTAGAGTAGAACCTGGCTGAGACTCCACCATTTACTAACTATTGACCTAGGGCAAATTTGTAATATGAGTAAGAATTTCTGCATTTATACAACAGGAAGGATAATTCCTAAATCATAGGTTTAAGGATTAATAGGATAATATGTAGAATGGATTCAATAAAGTGTCTTATACATAGTATGATCCCCAAAAATGTTTCAAAAAACTGTATCAATGTTTCTTATGCAAATATTATTAGAAAGTCATGATCAATGCCAAAGGATTCCAGGTTATCTCTTTCCTGTCAAAATGTACTTTTCTGCTGAGGATTTTGGAGGGGAGGGGGGTGGGAGGTTGGATGAGCCTGGTGGTGGGTATTAAGGAGGGCATGTATTGCATGGATCACTGGGTGTGGCACATGAACAATGAATTTGGAACACACACACAGAAACAAAATCAAATTTAAAAAAAAAGAAAAAGAAAAGAAAAAGGAAAAGAAAAGGTTAATCCAATGGCCTCTTGTGTCTCACTCTGACCTAGCTTCTACTTCTGGCCTTGGTTCTGAGTCATTGCCATTTCCAGCACACATGTTCCATTTATGCCCATGTTTAGGAGGTATAGTACAGAGTAGAGAACATCTGACTTATACAATCAAGACAAGCACGGTGATGTCTGCACATTCCAACCCGCTCCTCAGTATCTCCTCAAATAAGACTCCCTGGGATCTCTGAGGACTCCAGTTAAGGGCCCTGGACCTTTGAGCCGCTTTCTTTAGGAGATGCTGTCCTTTACATCTCCACCTGGGCCATGACAATGATGACAATGGCACAACCAACCTTTCCTTTCCAGATGCTGCTGCTCCGATCACTGAGTGGGGATAGAAAAATTCATTTGTCCACTTCATCATTCATTAGATTTCCTGAGAAGTGCCCAGCACCCTGTTATTTGTTGGGGACACACAGGCTACCAAGACATAGTATTACCCTCAAAGAATACAAAAGGGAAGGTGGGAGACAACAGGATGCAACAAACAAAAATCTGTATTTAAGAGACAGATTTTGAAGCCAGACAGATTTACTGTCTATCCTAGGTCTTTGGTCAAGTAATTGTAAGGCTCCCAGGCTTCTGTTTTAAAATGCGAACAGTACCTGTCATGGATTATTGGGAGGACCTCGTGGACAAATGGAAATAATGCTTCGAGTGGTGATTTGTACAAGTAAGAGTGTAGTAAATATTAACAGCAGTAGTAATAATGAAAAATGATTCTAATAATAATAATTATTTGTGTTATCCATTTGAAGCGTCTGAAGCAGACAGCACAGGGATGGGAGTGTGTATTGAAAACTGAGGCAGGAGAAGCAAGCAAAAACCAGGTTATGAAGAGTTTTGCAGAGCCCAAGGGGGCAATGGAAGATCTTTTCAGAATTTTAGAGAGAGGCGTTTTAAATAGGAGAAAACAACTTGGCCTTCCACTTCTGAAAGATTGCTTGCCCCTGGGGTAGAATTTTAAATGCCTGCAAGCCCAGGATTGGTCTGTGCTCAGGACGCACAGGTGTCCCCCTCCTTGATGTGTCGTGAAAAATTAAAATGAGGACAGTTCAGTCAACAGAGTGTCTGAGAAATTAATGAACCCCTTCGCCTTCAACACCTGGTAATTATATCTTTCAATTAAACCAACTCTCTAGCTGTCTATGATCTTATAAATTAACTCACAGCCTTACGTCTTTCTAGGCAGCCAGAGCTTTTCAAGCCTCAAACCTAAGAGGCCAAAGATAAAGAGTGAGGTCAGGGAGGCTGAATGTTGGGCCTCATTTCAAATGTAGGACTCACTTTTGCTTGTCCCAGAAGGACCTGAGTCTCTTCCCTCTCAGCTTTGCCATGAGAAGCAAAAATATTGTTTTTTGTGTAACTGATAATTAGTGTGAACTGTATTTGAGCATATCTCACAACCTGCTGAAAAGCAGGAGTGAACTAATGCAGTCTGTTAAGTCTAGTTCAGATGAATTCATTCATTCATTAAATTTTTGAGAGCAAGAACATTTTCTAGGGATAAAGGAAATGATGCTCTGGGAGGAATGGGCCATGTCTGTCATAAAAAAAAAATACAAACTTTGGTTTAAAAAACATTGAGCTCATATGTATATTCATTCATTCTTCATCTAGCTGACAATCTTTCTGCTTTTAACATATGCAATGCAGTACTGAAGACTGTAAGGGAAGTACAGGAAGATTTAAGAGGATAGAGCAGCAGTTCATTAGGGAGTCCAGAGCTTAGTGAGTCATTGCAAGAAGTGGCATTTATACTGGTACCTGTGGGCGTGGAGGACAAGGACAAAGGTCATAGGAAGAGAATAACATTGCAGGCAGGGGTACACAGAGAGTTCATGGAACAGAGCTGGAGCTGGAGCACAGCCTGAAATGGAGAGTTGATGTGATGAGATAAGGAAGATCCGCACTACGGAGGGTCCTCTAATGGTTTGTAGGAGGTTTGCATTTTGTCTGAAAAGCTAAGAGAAGCTGTGTAAGATATTAAGCTAAGAGTTTTTGTGACCCTTGATGGTCATGGTATTTTTCACATTATCTTTACAAAAACATCCTCCTTGTAGAGGTGGTAAGACTGGAAATGGAAAGACAGGTTTGAAAATTCCTATGAAAGTTCAAGAGGACTAGAAAAAGGATGGTGGAGATAGATCAAACTGCAGAGTCACAGAGTGGGTGACTGAGGGGAATGCATGGTGAGGAGGGGAGTATTTTTAAATGCTTTATAAATAAAATAAGTCAGAAAAAGACAAACACTGTATGAGCTCACTTATATGGGGAATTTTAAAAAAAAAAAAAAGGTTCAAAAAGCAAAAACACAGATTGGTGGTTGCCAGAGGTAGAGGATGGGTGAAAGTGGTCAAAATGTACAAACTACCAATTATAAATATATTTTGGGGATCTAAACCACATTGAGGTACCAGTTAGAATGGCAAAAATTAACAAGGTATGAAACTAATGTTGGAGAGGATGTGGAGAAAGGGGAACCCTCTTACACCGTTGGTGGGAATGCAAGTTGGTACAGCCAGTTTGGAAAACAGTATGGAGGTTCCTCAAAAAAGTTAAAAATAAAGCTACCCTAAGACCCAGGAATTGCACTATTATATATTTACCCCAAAGATACAGATGTAGCGAAAAGAAGGGGACATGCATCTCAATGTTTATAGCAACGCTGTCCACAATAGCCAAACTGTGGAAAGAGCCAAGATGCCCTTCAAGAGAAATATGGATAAAGTAGATGTGTTTTATATATACAATGGAATATTACTCAGCCATCAGAAAGCTATGAGTAGAATAGCCACCATCTGCATTGACATGGTTGGAACTGGAGGGGATTAAGCTGGTGAAATAAGTCAAGCAGGGAAAGACAATTATCATATGGTTTCATTTATATGTGGAACATAAGGAATTACAAGGAAGACATTAGGAGAAGGAAGGGAAAAATGAAGGGGGGAAATCAGAGGGGGAGACGGACCATGAGAGACTATGGACTCTGGGAAACAAACTGAGGGTTTCAGAGGAGAGGAGACTGGGGGGGATAGGTGAGCCCAGTGATGGGTATAAGGAGGCATAAATTGCACGGAGCACTGGGTGTTCTACACAAACAATGAATCATGGAACACTACATCAAAAACTGATGATGTACTGTATGGTGACTAACACATCATTAAAAAAAATAACAACATCTATACTGTATATTCGAAAATTGCTAAAAGAGTAGATCTTAAGAGTTATCACAGGAAAAAAATATATTATGTGAGGTGATGGGTGTTAACTAAAACTATTACGGTGATCATTTCTTAGTATATACATATATCAAATCAGTATAAGGTACACCTTAAACTTATACAAAGTTATATATCAATTATATCTTAGCAAAACCCAACAAAAATTTTTAAATTAAATTTTAAGAAATGACTACTAGCTTCCTGGTTTGAGTTACAAAGTAGATGCACAACATGTTACCTCCTACTCCTGGAAAAGTGTCCCCCCCCACAAAAAGGTAGCAGAGTTCCTTAGAAGGGAGGTGGCTGTCACTTATTACAGGTCTATCAAATGGTTCATGGGGCCAGAGTCTTCTCTGATATTCTTCAAATTGAGCTCATGTAATGGAACACTTTCATATGAACCTTAGTTGTCTGCTTAGTAATATATAACATATATGAACATATATGAATAACTCATGGGAGTTATCTAGAAAATACAAAAATTTCATAATTCTTACTTCCTTTTCTCATCCTAAAAATGCTCTAAATTTGATTCAGAGATGAGTAAACAGAAATTAGAGCTAAAATGATTTGGGACAAACAAAGGGTTAAACCAGTATTCTTCATTTGAATCCTCTGCTCGTTCCACAGAACATGAACTTATATCATTGGTTACAGATATTTAAGCAACACTGACTATGTATGCAGATCTACTATGACCTGTGAAGTTTAGTCTTGTCAAATCCAAGATTTCATCAGCTGATTAGTCTTCAAAGCTCACGAGACAAACATGCTCTGGAGAGGGACTACATTAGAGCAATCATTTGTGCCTCTCATATCTCCTACAATAACATGAAACAGGCAAGTCTTCCCGGAGTAAGAATTCCAGAAAGTGGCAATTATGGCCCTAAAATCCCATCCCCAAAACAGTGTGATGTAATTTTCTCATGCTGCTGGGACATTCCAGTGGCCCTATCTTTACCTATCACTCATGGACTTGCACAGAGAAATCTGATTTTTAGGCTACTGACCCCAACAACATTCTAGACATTCCCTGACATTTTTCATTACTACTTAACTCTCCAGCATGTCTGAGCTCTAGTTTCCTTATCTGGCCTCTATCTGAGGAAAAGCTTGCATCAGCCTTAGGTTTATAACCTCTTAAACTTCACTGTCAATATATAAGGGAAATTCATCAAATGTTATTATAGCTTAACACTTAAGTGAGCAAAGTATGGTAGTCCTGATCAGGACCCATGTTCTGCATGCATATCTAGATTAAATATGATGGAAAAGAACAGAAGGTGATCTAAGGGTATGAAAACATATGATAAACCTCTAAACTTCTTTCTCTAAAGATTTTTATTTATTTATTTGAGAGGTGAGTGAGAGAGAGTAAGTATGAGCTGAGGGAGTGGGAGAGGGAAAAGCAGACTCCCTACTGAGCAGGGAGCTTGATGCAGGGTTTGATGTGAGGTTCAATGTGATGTTCGAACCCAGGGCGCTGGAATCATGACCTGAACCAAAGGGAGACACTTTCTCAACTGAGCCACCCAGGTTCCCCTCCAAACTTCTTTAAAATCAAATGCTTTGATGTCAGCCATATCGGGGTTCAAATCCCACTTCTTAACCCAAAGGTTACAGGCAATTTATCTAACTTCTCTGAGCCTCAGTTTTCCCATCTATAAAACAGCTAATGAAGAGGAATCAATAAAACAATGTATATGAAGTCCCTAATATCTAGCACATACCTTGAGAAATAATGGGAACTGTTTTTTTTTCCTGTTTACCAGCACTTTGACTCGATGATCCCTGTTGTCCAATATTCATTTTATTTATCTCCAATAATTAATTCATGAATTATAGAAATGATAATGGCCTAGTTATAAACTTTTCTATTTTTTCCATAGGTTTTATAATATAACAATATAATTGGCTAACATTTGTTGATTATTTACTCTGTGCCAGGCACTGCACTAAATGTTCTGCATGCATTCCTCACTACTAATGATTACAATAATCAGAGGATCTATAACTGCTATTATCACCCACCACCTCCTTTTAAAGATGAGATCACTGGGTCTCAGAGATGTTAAGTAAATTATCTAAGATCACAAAACTAAAAAAATTCCAGAGAATGGGATTGAATGGACTCAAAACTATAGTGCTTTGACTCAGCAAAGTTGTATAAACTATAATTCATTTTCTGATAGCCCTCAAAATATTATACTTCTCTTAAATTTTTCCTATAACTAGTACTTTCCCTTAACTCAGAATTTATTATTTTTTAGGCTGAAGATTCCACATCCTTCAGTGCAAATCAATAAACATTCTGGAGAATACACTGATGAGGTTTTTGTTTGTTTGTTTGTTTTGTGAAGGGATGTCTTATATGTCTTTCATAAGCCAGAGGAAATGGCTACATGAAAGGATTATCATTACTTATTTCTTTACTTTTCCAAAAGGAACACAGGATCTGTATTTATTCTAGGACAATATCAGAACCTAGTTACCTTACAGGACACGTGTGGTGTGCAGCCACAGGTTTTACAAGCAGATGGCCTGTGCTAAACAATGTTTGTACGAATTAGCTCTGGGAATAACTTCTGCTAAGGGTATAAAAGAAATTAGGAGGTGAGCCAAATTAAAATTAGGCACCAGGCCTATGCAAAATTGTACTCTTATGCCTCCTCTTCCTACTGTATGTGTGTATATGCATGTACTGAATACACACATGGGCACACACACATACCTATGCAAATACATCCCCATATGTCTTATAACATATGTCTTATAAATCTACTCTGTACTCCAAAGAAGTCAAAACAGTGTTTCCTTGTCATTCAAGACAGTGGACTAATAGACTTATCTGTAGAGTTTCAGTCCAATCTGAATATACCTGATAGATGTGAGACCTTAAGAAATTCACACATTTCTGGGTCAAATATCTGTCATCTGTAAAACAAGGTCACTGAGAAAGATTATCTTTGCTTCCTGTTAGGTTTAATGTTGCGAGCATAGGAGTCTGTAAACCTAGTACTATCTAATAATGGAGAATTGGATTATGTCCACATAAGTAATCTCCAACCTGATCCTCCAATCTATCAATAACATTCCTATCTACACAGCTTTAGAATATGGGCTGAAACAATTAGCATACTACAGTAGTATGCAATAATAAAAAAAAGGTCATATTCAGACTTTCTGTACCCACACCTTCTACAATATTACTGTCTCTCTACTCCTTAAACCTGAACTGGCTTTATGACCTGTTCTGACCAATAGATTGTCATGGAATTGACATGGTGTAAGTCCCATAGCCTGGACATCAAAATGTTTTATATCTTTCTACTCGTCTCTCTCTGAAAATTGAGAAGCTACCAAACAAACAAACAAACAAAAACAAAAAACAACAAAAACAAGCTCAGCAGTAATGTGGTGGAGGGTGAAAATCCACATGGGACAGAACTAAGTCATTGTAGCTAAAGAGATAAACCTCCTCAATTGAAATGACAGCTGGCCACAATCGTATGAGTATGCTAGGATGAGACCAGAAAGAAATCTGAGCTGAGTCTGGACTTCACTGTTGACCCAGAGAATTATGAGCTAAAATAACAATTTTTTAAAGCTCATTTTTTTAGAATGGTTTGTTATGCAGAAAAGCCAACTGATACATGGAGCTTCCTACATGACTTTTATTTTATGAAGAGCTTTACACATAGTTCAAGACTTGGTTGGATTCTATTTCTTCCATAAAGTCTACTCTCATAATTTTAGGCTACATTGAACATATTTATTTGTTGTACAAATACTTAGTGATTTTTCCTTAGTATTTTACTGGTAATGAATTTTGGTAATTTATCCCATTAAATACTGGCTGCTCTAGCTTATCCGTTAGTGTTTTATCATATTAGGCCATTTCCTGTATCATAGCAACTGGAAAGCAAAAATCCACATTTCCTAAACTTTTTTGTCAGCCCATTCAAATTTAGGTTACCAGAGAAAAGTACTGGCAAGATATTTAGAAAGTGTAAAAGAAAGAGAAACCATTATCACTCCGACAGTAGTTGATGCTGGGCTTATATACAAAGCAAGTGTGACATTTTGTTGGTGACTTGCATATATTCTCCTATAAACTGCTCAATTCAGTGGTCTTAGTACCTGACATAATTGACAGAAATTATCTGAGATTCTTGTACTTCCTGGATTTCCAAGTGATATCAGCATCTTCCCTGACCATTTCTACCTCTGTCCAAAGCTTCTGTCAGAATTTAGTTCCCTGTATTAAATCCCTTCCTGTTTGAAATATCTAGCTCATTCGCAGTTCCCACACTGGACCTTGAGAGGTTTTCCAATATATTCTTTAAAAAATATATAATTATGTAGAGATGATATTTTTCAAGTAAGTAAGTAAGTAAGTAAGTAATATGGTTCATCATTTTGATTTTAAAAAAAATGGGTAAACTGAGATCCAGAGAAATGAAATTACTTATCCAAGTCAATCATAATTTACTGTCAGAGATGAAGGTGCTATGGTCATAGATTGGCATAATCAGACCTCCAAACTTACAACTTAGAATAAAACATGGAGTCAGGTGTTCGTTTAATAATGGTTCAGGTTCTGTGGAGGGCAATGAAGGAGAGCTGGGACTGGGGTGGACAGTAGGGGTGAGTAAGAGGAAAAGGCCTGGGACATCTGGGTGGCTCAGTGGGTTAAAGCCTCTGCCTTCAGGTCATGATCCCAGGGTCCTGGGATCAAGCCCCGCATCGGGATCTCTGCTCAGCGGGGAGCCTGCTTCCTCCTCTCTATCTCCCTACTTGTGATCTCTGTCTGAAAATAAATAAACAAAAAATCTTTAAGAATGAGTCCTCCTTTAAAAAAAAAAAGAGTAAAAGTCTTCCAGAACACCCAACCTCACTCAAGCAGAACAGCTTCTTTTGGTGTATGTACATAGTTTCCTTTTAATATGTCATTAAAAATAGATAAAATGGATTAAAATATGTTTCGAACTACTGTACTGATTGGGTAATGTCACTTGCAGTATTAGACGTGATTGACAACAGAGTAGGGAACACATTTTTAAAAACTTTTCTCCTTTTGGGGGACAAACTATGAGGAATAGACAGCATACAATAAGCTGCATTTACAGTTTGTTTTATATATCCATGAAATCACCACCGTGATTCAGATAACAAATATTCCCACTGTTTTCAAAAACTTTCCTGTGCCCTTCGTAATCCATTGTTGCTTTACACCTATTCCCAGGAAACCCCTGATCTGATTTCTGCTATGATGTATTCGTTTGCATTTTCTAGAATGCTATTACATAAATGGAATCATAACCACTGTACATTTTTTTCCTGATTTTTCAGTCAGCATAATATTTTTGAGATTCATCCATATTTTTGGTACACATCATTAGTTTGTTCCTTTGTATCAGAGAAAGTACTCTGCTGTATAAATATACAGGAATCTGTTTATTTATTGACCTGCAAAGGGACATTTGGATTTTCAGGTTTTTTTACCGTTATGAAAAAGACTGCTAGACACATTCATGTACAAATATCTGAATGGACATATGTTTTCATCTATTTGAGATAAATATAGAGAAGGTGAGTATCAGGGTCTCATGGCAGGTGTGCATTTAACTTTGTAAGAACCAAAAACCTGTTTCCATGGTGGTTGTACCATTTTAGGCCCCTAACAGTTTATGAGAGCTACAGTTGCTCCACACATTCATCAATACTTGGCATTATCATTCTTTTTAGGTTTAGCTATTCTCTTATTATTATCTCATTTAAAAAATAATTAAAAGCCATACTTTAGATTCTTTAAGTTTTCACCGAACATCTTTTTGTTTGTTTTGCAAGTGGTGCAGGATCTATTTAAGGATACCACATTATATTTAGTTAACGTATCTACTTGGGTTTATCTTGGCAGTAACAGTTCCTCGGACTTTGTTTTTGACCTTGACAGTTCTCAGTAGTGTCAGGAATTCTGTAGAATGTTCTTCATTTGGGATTTGTCTTGTACTTTCAAGATGAGTTGAAGTGGCAATTCATGATTAAAGTAGAACTGTGGATTTTGAGGAGGAAGACCACAAGGGTAAAGCACCATTCTCATCACATCATATCAAGAATATACACCAACATCATTTATCACTACTGATATTAATTTTGATCACCTAGCTGAGGTATGTTTCTCCATGGTGAGATTATCCTCTCCCTTTTTAATATTGCACTCTCTGGAAAACAAAACAAAACAACAACCACACTGTGTGCAGCCCACACTTAAGGAGTAAGGAGTTATGTTTTGGAGTCTGTACACTTTGGAGTCTGTACAGAAATTATTTTGAATTCTTCTGCATCGAAGATCTATTTGTGCAGTTTACTTATTTATTTATTTAATCAGTTATTTATATCAGGTATTTTTTTTGTTATTCTTCCCTGTTTGTTATTAAACTTTACTGATGGTATGTGATTTCAATAAGTTTTGATGGCAGAAGCATATTTTATGTCTAGTCCTAATATCTAATATAGTACATGGAACTTAGTATGTGCTTAGGAAAACTATATTAATGAACTAAATCCAGAAGATAACTATTTATTATTGAACTCAAAGTCCTAGTGAGGTAAGAACAAATCTTTAGCATCAGTAAGCTCTCAGTGCGATACTGACTCAAATACTAATAACAATGATACAAATAGTTTCACTATTTGAGCATTTAATATGTGAAAATCACCATGGAAGAGTTGTACTACATTAACTCAATTAGTACTAACAAACCCCCCAACGCACACTTGAAACTGAAGTCCAGAGAAGTTAATGGAACTGCCCAAGATTTTACATCCAATTAATAGCAGAACCAGATTTCAATCTCAATTCCGATTTCCACAAACTCTGCCCTTAACCATCGCCCTGTACAACAGTGTTTCTGTTGCCAGTTGGTAGTGGCAAATGCATGATAATAAGCTACTGAAAGAATATTAATTGAAGCAGCTGAAGTTTTTAAGACCAAAGAACTAGGGGTGCCTGGGTGGCTCAGTGGGTAAAAGCCTCTGCCTTCTGCTCAGGTCATGATCCCAGGGTCCTGGGATCAAGCCCTGCATTGGGCTCTCTGCTCAGCGGGGAGCTTGCTTTCTCCTCTCTTTCTGCCTGCCTCTCTGCCTACTTGTGATCTCTGTCAAATAAATAAATAAAATATTAAAAAAAAAAAAGACCAAAGAACTAGGTTAGAATCGAGCTATACCATGCAACAGCTCTGAAATTACACAGTAGCCTTTAACTTGTTGAACTTCTACTTGTTGAATCTGAATAAAAATAAGGGAAATAACACTCTTTATCTTCTTAATTAGGATGAAATGTGATTTACTGCATTTAGTTAGTAATGTTCTTTCCTTTTATTCCTTATCATAGCTTAGAGAAAATGAAAACCAGTAAGGTTTTCTGCCCTCCCTCAAACATTTTATTTCCTTATTTTTCTCTCTGAGTTTTTTGTTTAGTTTCCTGGAAATGACTGTCCATGAGACATCAAATTATATCTGGATGGCTAAAGAGAAAGGAATGAAATTTATTAATGTTAAACCTATGTTGATCCCATAACTTCACTGGGCAGTCTGGAAGTAACTTATTGGTCCTTGAAGCCCACCATTATGAACCACAGAATTTGTTCTCAAACAGAGAACATCCTGATAATAGAAAGTTCCAGGTGATAAAACATATCATCTTTAACTACAAGTTTAGACTGGTCAAATGGAGCAGTTGAGCATAGTGTGTAAGATTCTGGAATAAGACAGATACACATCAGCAGTACCACTTCTTTATCTGGAAAACTGGAATTAAAAGCAGCCATCGACATTAAAAGACTTTTATAAGTTTATGTATTTATTCAGCAAATACCGATTGAGTCATCTTCTAGGAAATTAAGATAAAGCAATGAACAAAGCAGACAAATATCCCTATCGTCAGGAAAGGAAGAAATGAAATTCATAAACCCAGCTGCCAGTAGGTTGATAGATGAAGGAGTGGGATATTATGGACATTTGTTCCTGACTCTGGCAAAAAAAAAAAGTGAATGATTTAAAGAATTCTAGTAGACAGGATAATTAATGCTAGGTTCTATAATAAACAGGTCCAAAACTTTATTAGCTTAACACACCAAAAGTTTATTTGTTATTCACAACACATTCCAACATGTGAGGTTAGCATGAGGGCTTTGGAGAGAAGGTTCTGGTCCTTAACATAATTTGGGAACCAAGGGCTGACAAAGGAATTGTAATCATCAGCGATCTTTAGTTCATTGCACTAGAGAGTGACCTGAGCATTTATATCCTTCCAGCCAATAGAGAACAAGACAGAGTGGGAGATCATGTACGACATTTTATGGGTATTCCTGGGAAGGGCAGTACTGTCACGTAGCCCAGTTAACTACAGGTGAGGCTGGGAAAAGTAGTTTTGTTTGTGCCCAAAAGGAAAATAAAACAGGTTGGGTAAACTCATAGAATTGTCTATATCCCAGAAACCAAATGGTATAATGTTTGTAAAGCACCTGGCACTTCCTGGCACATAATAAAACTTCAATAAATGGTAGCTATTACTACTACTGGGATTTTAATTTGTTAGAATATGATGCATTTTTACTGAATCCAGGTAATTACAGAATGGAACATTTTGCTCTGTGTCAACCCATCTGATTATAAGAATAGCAATACCATATTACATTTGCATTACATTTTATTGTTTATGAAACACTTACAGAGATATGATCTCATTTTGTTTTCATTTTTTTCTTCTAAGTATCATACAAAATAGGTAGATAATATTCCTATTTTAAATATGATCAAATGTGCTCAGAGAGTGTTATGTTATGGCTAAGGTATTGCAGCTAATAAATGTTAGAAACAGGATTCAAATCCAGTTTTGTTTAAACTCTAAGTTCAAGGTTTATCTCATTACACCATGCTGCCCAAATCACTAAAATCCACAACTGTTCTCTAATGTTGAAGGTTTAACTATGATGCCTCCAAACTCTAGGCTGTGAGTTCCCAAGCTTTTTCTTTCTTACAATCATGAGATATCCTTCCTAAGTCCTTAATAGTGCACTTCTTGTTTTAGGAGGATGCACAGTTCTAAAGAAATTAACCCTTAACTTTTGGGATACTATATATTAAGGACTTTGAAAAACTAGATCATATCCAGAAAAGAAAAAAGAACATGAGAAGATCTGGAAATAATATGAAATAAGTAATCTGTGGTAAACTGTATCTATTTGTCTAGCAGAATAAAAGGTAAAGAAAAGATTCTAATAAATATTTGAAGGCCCACAGGGGAGGGTGCATTTCTGCCTTCCCTATGGTTATAATCATTTTGATACTTCAGGATCTATGAATCATTTAAAGATCTGTTTTTCGTAAGTCCCTACTGCTTTGTAGAGTATCTGGCACAGAGAGGGACTCAGAAAGCATTAACAGGTGGGCTGAGTTTATTTTTAATGTGTAAGATAAAGCCATTTGTTCAAAAGAGCAAATGTCATCTCCTCGTAGAGATGTTGAAGAAAAAGTGCTGTATGGCATAGGGCAGATTACCAGGTATGAGCCCCTCTTTTCTGAAAGCAAGTAAATGCATATCTGTAACTTCTACATGAAGTGGGGAATTGTTAATCTCTGAGACTCTTTTGACTCTAAAATTCTCTCAACATTTTGTTTGATACAAAGTGTCATTTCATAAAAGAAACATGGGTGGGCATGTGGAATGTGATTCTTTCCCGCATGCTCCACACTGAGGTGTTCATTAACAACATCCAATAAACTTCTATTAGGGAAAGTAAGAAATCCTTCACTGGATCTTGCTAGATTGTCTTATTGTTAACTTGTGTTCTATCTTGTGCTCCATTTTGTCTTTCTCACCACATACAGGCCTCTTTCCCCAAGGAAGAAATCTAATTATTTCTTGAATGTCTTCAGTGTTTTTCTACATGTTTTCTTGGCATAAGACATCTGCTGTTAGGTCTTCTCATACTGTAATGATGCTCTGTGTCACAAAATACATTTGCATTCTGTTTTTTTAAAATATTTTATTATTTGACAGACAGAGATCACAAGTAGGCAGAGAGACAGGCAGAGGGAGAGGGGAAGCAGGCTCCCTGCTTGAGCAGGGAGTCCGATGCGGGGCTCGATCCCAGGACCCTGGGATCATGACCTGAGCTGAAGGCAGAGGCCTTAACCCACTGAGTCACCCAGGTGCCCCTTGCATTCTGTTTTTAATAAATATTTCCTAAATTTCGCATGTTGATACTTTTACTTCCCCTACTACTGCATCCCCACATAGGTGAGAATAAGTTTTCCTCTTGACCTATCTAAGCTATCATCAATTAAAATGCACCTTTTCTGGCCACATATTGCTATTAATAATCCTTGGGCTCCAACAGCAATTATATAACATTTTCCAAAGAGCCTCAATAAATATTATCTTATTTGCTTTCAATAGTCCTATGAGTCACACAGATAAGTCTAACTGTTTCCATTTGACAGATGAGAAAACTGAAGCAGACTGAGCTGAAATGACTAATCTAATGTGAGCCACCTTATTTCTGGAAGTTAGAGAAATAGAATCCATCTGAATATTCTTGACCCTGTGCTTTCTCCATCTGCAAGGTATCTTCTAGGGCCTCTTTCCTTTCATCTCCATGCTTCCTGATGGCATACCTTGCCTCTGCTTATTCCCTCATAAAGATTCTTTCTTTTCTTTCCTTCTCTTGTCCTTTCATTTGGGAAACACTGCATATTGGCAGGTAAATGAAAACACAGAGACAAACTTGACACCCTGATTGAGAATCTGGGCATTTCTTTCACAAGGTCTGGCTTTAATGCAAATAGTTTTTCTGTCCTAAGTGGTGGATGAAATTTTCATCCTAGGCATCAGGATGGCTTGCCTTCGATCTAAGGGAGAAGGATAAATGGGTAGGTCCTGAAGTCAGGGCGCACTGATGAGAATGATCCTCAGATACAGCCTACAATCAGCTTCTGCCTGTTTCATAAATCTTCTCTAGCTAAAATGTATACCTACCTTTGGAGTCTAGCCTTAACACGGGCTGTGGATCCTTAGAAGAAAGAACCTGCAAACTCTAACACGAGGAATATGGTCTGACCTAGAAGCATGGACTCTTTCCAGCCCAGGGGATGGCATCGGGGATGAGGCTGGCAGAAAATACGTAATATAGTGAACAAAGGGTAATGGTCAGTCAAACCTGTGTGGCATCCAGGGTTCTGATTGAACATCATCCCCGGCATCTGACTTGTGGTCTTGAATTCTATCTATCAATGGAAGCACAGTAACTTTTCTACTGATTCTGTGTTGACATTTGCTTATAATTACTTTTCAAATGTCCAAATAAATTAAACCCTTTGCCAGTCCATCCTCTGTGATGAAGGCTTTAATCTAGTTTCTGATTCAAATCCTCTTAGACATGCCTATTATTTGAAATTTGATCCACTTTAAACCCCAGTTTAGCCCCAATTTGAGCATATCTCTTGATGGAGCCATCTTATCATCTGGAAACCATAACTTCGTACCTACCATGTGTCAAACAATGCTAGGGTTTGGACCTAGCCCCAACCACTGCTCCCTTGTTCAAAACCGAGCATAACATATTCAAGATTAGCCTTTGTTTTGCCACCTGATTTTCCAAGGTGATTAGTCTTTGGAAATTCAAAACTAAACTGATTCATGACACTGTAGGCTGAAATAAACTTTACTTTATTATCCTCTTCTGTACACTTTAATATAGGATTATCTCTTTAATGAGGCAGGAAAATGGAGATGAGAACACAGGATTTGGACTTAGTGTCCTACTGTTTCAACGCTGAAGTATCAACTCTGCCTCAACCCCACATTATCCTTGTAAGCTTTGGCAGTTTTGTCTCCTGATGCCTCAATTTCCTCCTTTGTGAAACAGCTGTGCAATAACCACTTTATAGTGTCTTGTGACAGTTAAATGTGTTAAATGATAATTAATGAAAAGTGCAGGGTGAGGCATATAATAAGTGCTCAACAAATGGTAAAAAATTATATATGACTCCTTTACCATTTTTCTCTTTGTTAAGACAGACTTTGCCACTCTAATAGTCACAGTACAGAATCATCACATATTTTATTATTTCCCCTGCATTTTACATTTATAATCTTGTTTCCTTCTCTTGATGGGGATCTATAAATTTTCTATTCAAGTAATCCCTTCCAATACACTTTCATATATCTATTTACATATATGAAAGTCTTATAATATATGGTTCATGGAGTAAGTATATGGCATTTAAATTACGACAAGTCATATTACATAATAAATATTGTTTCCATATTTTTCCTTTAATATATTTTGAGAAACAAACCACATCACCACATATACAGTTCAGTTCTTTCGATCACTGCGTAGTATAAATCTAAGGTATGTAATCCATTTTATTAATCTGCCTTTTTATTGATACACCACAGATTGTACCGAACTCTTTATCACCTCATGTGAAAATAGGGCCATGTATAATAAAACACACAGCTCTTAGTGTACCTGTAAAAGCTTTTCTGAGATGTACACATAAGAACACAACTGCTATACTTCAAAGTAGGGACAAAACTCATGGGATGAAATGCTAGAAAAGTAAAATATTTTACTTAGCATTTGGGGATGGGAAGAGTTCCATATGGGATGAGTGCAACATGACTTTTTTTTTCCCCCCTGAAGTGGCTTATTAGCTTATGTCCTATCAGGAGTTCATGAGAGTTCCCATTTTGACCTTTCATCACAGGCATGCTGCATCAGTTTTTCTAATTGCTTCCATCCTGATTGTGTAAAATCACATCTTGTTACTGTTGTAATTTGAATCACTCTGATCAGTATGGAGGTTGACCATTTCTTCCAAGTAAGCAGTCTTTCAAGTTTTTCCTCACGTTCTATTCACATAATTAGTCAATTTTTCTTTTGCGTTTTGTAACCTTTTCTTGTTGTTTTACAGGAATTTTAATTAATTCTTTGTCAGCTATTAATTTGGTAATTATCTTCTCTCAGACTGGCATCTATCTGTTAACTCTGTATATGCTAATCTTTTGTTAAAAAGTTATATTTAATTTTTGGTATATTAAAATCTACCAATGTTTTCCTTTGTGGTTTATGACTTTTAGGTCTTGATTTTAGAAATGTTTCCTAATCTTAAAGTCATAAAGATATCCCCCTTTTAAACTTGTATTACATATCCTTCTCATTTAGGAATGCAATCCCTCCAGAGGTCATTCATGTATAGGGTATGTTACCAAGTCAAGCTAACTTTTTACGTCATTAAAGTCATTGGTTTTACTTCTCTGGTTGTAGAAAGAGGTGCATGGCAGGCAGATAGGATATCCATCAGATATGGGTGAAATTTATTTCTGTAACTTAATCTGATAACTTAATCTTAATAACTAATTCCGTTATGATATCCAAAAAGCTCTAACGATTTCAGGGTTTTCTTTATAATTTTTAGTATTTTTTTATATCTCTTACCAGTCATGTCCATAAAAGGAACTTTTAATTGAAAGTCAGGGATCTAGCTCTCTGCATTACCTTGGCCACTAGCTGTCTTTTTTAAAGCTGTTTTTTGTTTTTTAAAGTTAGGACACATACTTTTAGGATATAAGATAATGGAGCAGATAAGAACACAGATTTTAATCAGAGCAATAAAAACTAATTTTAATTTTAATTCAGTCCCTCATTATTCCCATAACCCTTGGTAAGTATTCCTCCTAAGCCTCAATTTTCTCATCTGTAAACTAGCTATGAAACACACTGGTTTATAAAAGGTGAACAAGCTTTATTAATTATTGAACTTGCAATTTTTAAAAAAGATTGTATTAAATTCCACTTAGTTAACATACAGCATATTAGTTCCAGGTGTATAATATAGTGATTTGTCCATACAACCCCCAGTGCTCATCACAAGTGCAGTCCTTAATCCCCCATCACCAATTATTTAACCCATTCCCCCTCCCACCTCCCTTCTGGTAACCATCTATTTGTTCTCCAAACTTAAGAGTTCTTTTCTTGGTTTGCCTCTCTCTCTCTCTTTTTTTTTTCCTTCCCCTTTGCTTGCTTGTTTTGTTTCTTAAAGTCCATATATAGGTAAAACCATATGGTATTTGTCTTTCTCTGACTTATTTCTCTTAGTATAATATTCTCTAGCTCCATCCATGTTGTTGCAAATAACAAGATTCTATTCCTTTTCATAGTTGAGTAACATTGTATTGGGTGTGTGTATACACACATACACACAAACACATACACACAGAGACATAGACACACAGACACACACACACACACACCTTCTTCTTCTTTTGAAATTGTTATTCAATTTCCAGTTAGTAATCAAAACTACAATGAGCTATCACCTCATACCTGTCAGAATGGCTAAAATCAACAACCTAAGAAACAACAGGTGTTGGCAAGGATGTGGAGAAAGAAGAAAACTTTTGCACTGTTGGTGGGGATTCAAACTGGTGCAGCCACTCTGGAAAACAGTAGGAAGGATCCTCAAAAAGTTAAAAATAGAACTACCCTCAACTGAGCAACTGCAATACTGGGTATCTACCCAAAGAATACAAAAAAACTAATTCAAAAGATACATGCATCCCGATGTTTAGAGCAACTTATGAACAATAACCAAATTATGGAAACAGTCCAAGGGTCCTTCAAAGGACGAACTGATAAGGAAGATGTGGTGTATATATGCAATAGAATATCACTTCTTTTTTCCATTTAAAGAATGAAATCTTGCAATTTGTAATGACATGGATGAAGGCAGAGAATACAATGCTAAGTGAAATGGGTTAGAGAAAGACAAATACCATATGATTTCACTCATATGTTCAATTGAAGAAACAAACTGAACTTGTACTTTTGCTCCGTTTCCATATTAGGATTTTTCATCATTATTTTCCAACAGGTGTCACAATGCCTGGCACACTGTAGGCCTGCCACACTGTCGGTTGAACCACTGGAAATATGCTTAGATTTTAGATTCTGTTCCACTTCTTAAAACTTTCTAATTTTCCATTTAATAGTAATTCTAGCTAATGTGTATAAATCTTACACCATGAAAGATACAGTTCCACATCCTTTGTGTACTTATTCTCCTAACAATTTTCTGGCTTAGGTCACAAAAATAACCCCATCTTGCAGATGAGTAAACTCAGGCAAAGAAATGATCTAACTTGCTGGGGCTTCATAGCTAGTAAATGATAAAGCCCATGTTGAACCCAGACACTTTGGCTTCCAAGGTTTATGTTCAAGCCATGGCATGTGGCTGCTTTTCTCTAAAGTCTGAATGTATGATTGTTGAGGGCCTGTAAGTTGAGCTTAAATATGAGCTCTGGCTTCCACTAACTGTGTGATCATACACATGTGTCTTAACCTTACTACACTTTAATTTTATTTTCTGAGAAATTGCAAAACAAAGCACCCAGACTTACAGAGTTCTTGTGAGGGCTAAATGAGAGAATCTGCATGAGTCACTTATTATAATAAGTACCCCACACACATTTTTAATACTAGCATTATTACAACTATGTGTTTTATTTTGCCTATAATTGAAATAGCTAAGCAAAACATTTTACCTTCCTTTGGCATTTAAAAAACACAAAGTACATTCAAAATATAGATTGATAAATTACTCTGTAGAAATTTCAGATCTGCTGAATGATCTATTGCAAGAAATAACTCCACACTACCATCTCCAGTCTGAATATGCAACTGAACAGATTGTTATCTAACATATTGTGTCTAAGGAAAGACCACTTACCCTGCCTAGACCGTTAGAAAGGAGAGGGAAAAATTAGGTTCTATTTTTGTTTTATTCTGACTATGACCATCTGAGTCTGTACTGAAAATCAGGTGATCTGGGTGAGAGTTTTTAGGGTTAAGTGGTAATGGTCTTAGACTATTTTAATTCTATTTTTACCATTATAAGAGTAGATCTCAGTATCTCTCTGTGCTCCTCCTTTCTCCTCTTCCCCACCAACCCTGACCAAGGTCATCCTGCTCTCTTTGGAGGCTCAAGCCTCCTGCCACTGCTTTAATGGCTGTGGCAAGCAGAGAGCGAGTTACGAATGCGAAATGTGTGTCAGCCACTAAAAGCCTGTGAATTAGTGTTTCCTGCCCTTGTCTGTTAGGCAGCATACTTTTAAGAGAAAGAGCTTATCCTTGTGAAAGGGCTGACCTGCCACTAATCTGCTTTGCTAGCCAGGCCCAGCACCCATCCTTCATGACCCCCATGGAGATGCTCTCTCTGTTCCGGACAGGGCTCTCTCCAGCTCCTGTGTCATATTCAGTCTTATCCCAAGTCAGAGGAGGTTTTGAAAAGGAAGGTTATTCTCAATTTCAAAACTTCCATGGATTTTGTACCAAAGAACATCCCTAATGTGCTTGCACCCAGAAATCTTGACTCTTCCCACTTTGCTTGCCCTTCTTCTTCTTGCTTTATCAACTTTATTTTGGGGCCCATCAGTCTGTATACTCTCCCTGGAACTGCTGGGGAATATGCGCTCTGCACTTAGTGCTTCATACTATTATGCCCCCTTGATAGCAGATGCTCTACAAGGCATCTGTGCTCCAAAATACAACTTCAATTTATGGCCAGATGGGCATTTGTCTCTTCTAAAGAAGTTTCAGGAAGCACTGAGCACTTGCTAAGGGTACTATTTGGGGAGGAGAGCATTGATTGAGGGACAATTAACTGTCACATCATTGTCTACCATCAGGTTAAATTCTACAGAACTTTGTACAACATTTAGCGGTGTTCCAAGTGTTATCCTATCAGTTATTCAATGTAATCTCATGCAATCTTTTGTTTCTGAAGAAATCCTTGAGAAGTTTTGCTTTCCCTACTTTACAGATTTATAAATCAGGGCTCAAGGTCAGCTTATAAATGATAAGGATAAGGACATGATCCCAAGTCTTTAGCTGCCAGGTCTGGTGCTCTTTATTTCTACAGCATGGTATCACTGACAGGGTTACCTTGTGTTGCTTGAGCTATTTCCTAGGCAATTGTTCTAAGTACTAGAAAAATAAGAATTGATCATGCTATAATCAAGTATCCTAAGCTCCTCTTCTGTCTAGGGGGTCTGTTTGTGGTGCTGGAGGCAGGATATAACACTTTAGAATTTAATATTTCCTAAACAAGATCTCAGAGCATTTTCAACCCAAGTGTAGACATTTCTCTACACCACAAGAGGTAATGAGACCAGATATGAGGAAAGCATCATGTTGGACAAGGTGCTGAATCAGACCTTGGACTTAGAAACCTCTAACTTTTTTTTTTTTTTTTTAAGATTTTATTTATATATTTGTCAGAGAGAGAGCGAGTGAGAGCGAGCACAGGCAGACAGAGTGGAAGGCAGAGTTAGATGGAGAAGCAGGCTCCCTGCGAAGCAAGGAGCCCGATGTGGGACTTGATCCCAGGACGCTGGGATCATGACCTGAGCTGAAGGCAGCTGCTTAACCAACTGAGCCACCCAGGCGTCCCGGACTTAGAAACCTCTAAAGGTCAACTACTCACAAAAGCCGGTAGGGTATACTTTTAGTGTAATGGTGGAGTGATGTAACAGCAACCAAGACCATGCATTTAACTCATGTGAAGTTTCACTAATGGTAAGCCACTCTTGTCTGAGGTCAAACTGGAATGAGATAAGTCCTTTTTGCAAAACAAAGTACAGAAAGTCAGGAGAACACTAGGGAAATCCACGACCCAGTCAAGGCTGAGAATCAATTTCTATCTTCTGATTTGCTTTTGTTGTTAATTTTAAACATATTCTGGTAGGGCTGCTACTTTGTTTTTGTTTTTGTTTTAAGATGTAAATTCAATTAACCAACATACATCATCAGTTTCAGACATAGTGTTCAAAAATTCATCAATTGCATAAAACACCCCATGCTCATCACATCACCTGCCCTCCTTAATGCCCATCACCCAGTTGCCTCATCTTCCCAGCCACCTCCTCTTCTGCAACATTCAGTTTGTTTCCCAGAGTCAAGAATTTCTCGTGGTTTGTCTCCTGATTTCTTCCCATTCAGTTTTCCCTCCCTTCCCCCACAATCCTCTGCATTGTTTCTTCTATTCCACATATGAGTGAAACATATGATAATTGTCTTTCTCTGCCTGACTTACTTTACTTAGCATAATACCCTCCAGTTCCATCCATGTCAATGTAAACTGTAGGTAGCCATCCTTTCTGATGGCTGAGTGATATATAAAACACATCTTCTTTATTCATTCACCTATTGAAACACATCTTGGCTCCTTCCACATATTGGCTATTATGGACACTGCTGCTATGAACATTGGGGTACAGATGCCCCTTCATTTCACTACATCTGTATTTTTGTGTAAATAACTAGTAGAGCAATTGCTGGGTCTATTCTTAACTTCTTGAGGAGCCTCCATTCTGTTTTCCAGAGTGGATATACCAGCTTGCGTTCCCACCAACAGTGTAGGAGGGTTCCCCTTTCTCCAAATCCTTGCCAACATTTATTATTTCCTACCTTGTTAATTTTAGATATTCCAACTGGTGTAAGATAGTATCTCATTGTGGTTTGAATTTGTATTTCCCTACGCTGAGTGATACTGAGCATTTATTCTTGTGTCTGTTGGTCATTTGTGTGTCTTCTTTGGAGAAGTGTCTGTTCACGTCTTCTGCCCAATTTCTTGACTGTATTATTTGTTTTTTGGGTGCTGAGTTTGATAAGTTCATTATAGATCTTGGATACCAGCCTTTTACCCGATATGTCATTTGTAAATATCTTCTCCCATTCCATAGTTTGCCTTTTAGCTTTGCTGACTGATTTTTGTTTGTTTTATTTTGCTGTGCAGAAACTTTTTATCTTGATGAAGGGGACTTCATAGTTCATTTTTAATTTAGAGACTTGTCTTGCCTTTAGAGACTTGTCTTGCAAGAAGTTGCTGTGGTCAAGGTTGAAGAGTTGCTGCCTGTGTTCTCCTCTAGGATTTTGATGATTCCTGTCTCACATTAGGTCTTTCATCCACTTTGAGTTTATCTTTATGTATGGTGTAAAAGAACAGCCCAGTTTCATTCATTCCTACTTTTGAACTGCTGCCCATCTGTGCCCTGTTACTGAGAGTTACCACAGTCTGCTACAACTCTTGCAAAAATTTAACACTGGTTTTCAAACTTATTTCACAGAGGCAAATTGGGCTGCCCATGTAAAATGCAGATATTGGACCCTATTTCCAGACATTAAAATTTTTTTACTTTATATTTCTAACAAGCAGCTCAGGTGATTTTGATGTAGATAATTCACATTCTGCATATTGAGAAACAATGCACTGTTTACTGACCTTGAATTACGTGACATATTTGGACAGGGGGAGAAAGCTTCCTAAACTTATGAAGAATTATTTACTTGGCATTTTAAAAGTACTTTTTAAAAAAGATTTTATTTGAGAGAGAAATAGAGAGAGAGGTGGTGAAAGAGAGCACAAGTTGGGGGAAGGGGAGGGGCAGAGGGAGAATCAGACTCCCCATTGAGTGGGGAGCCTTATATAGGGCTTGATCCCAGGACCCTGAGAACAGGACCTGAGCTGAAGGCAGACGTTTAACCCACTGAGCCATCCAGGTGCCCCACAAAGTACTTTAATAGACATTCTCTCACATAATTCATCAACCACAAGTTTCATAAAATGAATATTGGTATCTTCATTTCATTTTTCAAATGACAACTCAGATGAAATACTATGCTCAAGGACATACAACCAGTAAGTACAGGAGATAAGAAAGCAAGAAGAGTTCTTTCTCTAAGGCCAGTTGTCAATGTTGGCAGAATGTTCAGGATTCCCTAATGAGCTTTTGAAATATGCTCATGCCTATGCTCAAAACAGACGACTGAATCACAGACATGTTTTACTCATGCTTTGGTGTTTTCTAAAAGTCTTCCTCCAAATGATTTTAAGACCAGAGGTGAGAATTACCAGAATTTAGATGATATACATGTACATATACACCCATGTACATATATGCCTCATATTCAAGAGCAGGGATTTTCTCCATGAACCCAAACGCATGGTCTCTGGCAGAGGCCAGATGAACAGATCTCAGCTCTGGCGAAGGTCCAGCATAACGAAGTGACTTTGAGCTCCAGGGACAGCCCTCCTCTGGCCTCCTTTTGCAAACTTCATTAGCTAGAATTAATGCAACTGCTCTCTAACTTGGAGAACTTCAGAGCTGCACTGCTTCACCGGTGAGTACAATCTTTCCTAGATTCCTTCTCTATACCTAAAAGATGACCCCTCCACAGAGTAGAACTGGGAGGGGGTTTTATTTATCTCTTCACTTCCTGGGAGAATAGCGCATCACTGGCACTTTTATCCCTTGCCTTTTCCTCTGGGCCTATTAATGCAGAAATCCCATGTGCCAGTAGACAGGCATTTCACCTTTTCTCTAAGTGAATGTGACTTGTCTAATTAAAAAAAAACAATACATGCTAAGTATTTTTGAAATGCAAAGAATTCTGACAAGAAAATGGAACAAAAACAAAATCTGTTACCCCAAATCCCATGCTATTATCATTATATGAACAACCCTTGAGATATTTATCCTGCTATATGTGTATGGAACAGAAAGGCACAGAAAGCACCCATGATACAAATGTGATCACACCAGAGTAAGGCTTGGAATTTAATCATTGCTCAATAAACATTTGTTGCATTCATAAATACACAGGCATACTTACCCATACCTAGTTTTTCACTTATCAAAAATTCTTAAACCTCTTCTTGCATTTACATATAGGTTTACATCATTATTTTTTAAAAACCGTAAAAATCCACTGAACTGATATGTCGCAGTGTATCCAACTAGTTTCCTGAGTACTAGTTAGCTTGCTTCCAGTTTGTCAATACTTCAATCTCCTTCCGCCTCTCCTTTTCCCCTCTCCCTCCCTCCTACTCTTATGCAAACTGCTCCTTATAATCTATCTCTAGAGTAGAATCACTGGGTTAAAGGATATGCACATCTTCAGTTTGATCTATGTTTCCAAACTGCCCTCCAGAAACGGGGCTCTCATTTATCCTCCCACCAACACCCACTGCCATTTTAAAAACTTTCTGCTTTATCATGTATCACAGCAAAAAGACCCAATGGGTTAGAGGATAAGTGGATGTTAAAAGCAATGTCTTTCCTTTCAGTTTGTCCCTTTAAAACAACAACCTAGAGAGGTCCCACAGGAAGTTATTATATTTTTCAGGTCAGCTAGTGGCCACTTAGAATCTAGAGAGCAAGAAAACTAAAGCTCTAGGCATTTGGGACACCATGCTTTTTAAAACGTTTCCACTGCCCTGAACCATCTTTAATTGAGGGTAGAGATGAAGAAAAGGATGTAAGGACAGAGAGAAGGAACATTGCATTATTTCATGGAAGTTAAACCCAATTATTATGCACATTAGGTGATGGCTTGGCTCTAAATAGAAAAGAGATAGAGTCTACCAAATAGCCCTTTGACCTTGAACAACATACTCAAGCTGGAAAACAATTCATACATAAAAGCAGCAATGGTTTTCAGTGGGAACTTGTGAAAATATTCGATGGTGAAGCTTTCTGGTCTTAGTGTTCAGGCATTGTGGTAGAGGGGCAAAGAATTAACTTCCACAATACAATAACCTGAATTTATGTGTCTATTTTTAAACTTCTTTTCTGCCAGATCTTGAGTAATTTACTTAATTTTCCAGGCTTTCTTTTTCTTTACCAAGAAACACACACACACACACACACACACACACACACACACACCCCTCTTAAGTGTTCAAAGCTTCAGTTAGTTGTGGCACATAACAACACTCTAGAGGAGTGTTGAACAAATACTGAAATTGTCAGTAAATGAGAGGTATTGTAATTCATTTGTTAAGTAGCGTGAATACTGCACTTGAAGTTTGAAGGGCACAAGTCCAAATTTTACCACTTACCAAATGTGTGGCCTTGAAGAAGTCACACTGTTGAGAACGAAGCAAAGTCAAAGAAAATGCTAAATCCTTATTTTTTCTTCTTTTGTAAACTGGCATTCATAGAGTATGCTCTGTCCAGCTCCAGATACACTGGTGAGCTCCAGAACTGAAATACATAAAATATGCAAAAATCTGTTAGACCTATAAATTTCAATGGGAGTATTAAGGATTTAGAATTATAGTCCCAGTATTATCAGTGATGGTTTCTTACATCTCTATAATTCCAGGATTCCTCAGTTCTAAAACATCACAAGAAGATGGGAGGTTCTAGGCTCATTTGTCCTTGTGTGTTTGTGGGTGCAAAACATGTATACCAGGCAGAGGAAGGGAGTCAGCAGAATGTCAGTGCTAGAGGTGGGACTGAGTCCCGTCACTGACTCGCTGCATATACATAGATACCATCTAAATTTTCTCAGTCTAAGTTTATTCGTATGGGAAAAAAAGATTACAAATGAACTCATGTAACTGTATAAGATTATCGTGATCACAAGCACTAAAAAGCTTCTATTGCTTGAACATCAATTATGTGCCAGATACTACTAGCATTTGTGTATCCTCTCATTTAATAACTCATAACACTCAGTGAGGGAGGTTGTTATATTTCCCCCTTTTCAGATGAGAATAGTGAGGCGGACAGAAAATAAATGACTTGTGTCAATTCATAAAGTAGACACAGGTTAAGACTCCTCTTAAGTCAGCCTGACTTAAAAGGCAGGGAACTTGCCACTGTACTTCTAAATGATATTGTAAAAGGAAGCTCCCCTTCTTCCACCCACTGTAAAGTAAAGCTTATTTCAGACCAACCATACTTTGTTCCTTCACCAGACTATAAATAGTACAATCCGTATGTGTGAATACGTATGTGTATATATGTGTGTGTATATAAACATATACATATAGACAGACATATCTGACAAATCTACATGTTGGTGATTTAAGGTAATGGATAACAATGTTCTGTGAATACAGTTCTCGAGCATGATATGGAGAATCTAGAAATGGGTTCCTTACAGTGAGTTGTCAGACCATGAAAGGAATGTGACAAAGTTTGTAGCATTTCTTTAGATGATGATAGTGATAATTTCAATTAGAAATATTGGCTACTTAGTCCCTAGCTCAAGACATTGCTCAAAATAGATTTTCCCAAAATACTTACTTATTCAATAACTAAATCCTTTTTATGGGGTCCATTAAAATCACCAAGTTGAAAGGTAATGGAACTACTAAAACAATCCCTCCAGAGGATTAATGGTTTCTTATGACTTTTATAATCTTTAACCCATTTACTCTTCCTAATAATAATCATTGTATTTCCATGGAAGAAAAGACAACTGGATGCACGTGGGTGGTTCAGTAAGTTAGGCATTTGACTCTTAGTTTTGGCTCAGGTAATGATCTCAGGTTTATGAGATGGAGCTCCATGTCAGACTCCACTCTCAGTGCAGAATCTGCTTGGGATTCCTTCCATCCACCTCTTCCTCTACCTCTCTCCCTGCTCAGGTTCTCTCTCTCTCTAAAGTTGATAAATAAAATCTTAAAAAATAATAATAATAACCAACTGGATGACTGGGTAGGCACGAATGGGGGGCAGTGCACTCATGGAGCAGCCTGGGCTATTAGAAAGAAAGTAAATTTGAATAAGAAAAAAAAATCAATATCAGAAACTTTAAAAGTGTTTGTTTTTCAGATAAAGGGGGAAAATAAGTTTACTAAAATATCCCAAGGTGGATGTACACATAATCAGCTCTCAAAGTTCTAGAAACATCATCTTACTCAAACTTCCTCCTTTAGGATGTTTAAAGACCGTTCAAAAAACAGCTTTCAGGACTACAGAATGTCACAGCTGGATACTCGATTTAGAGTTAAGGTAACATGCCCACCCATGTGTCAGATGAAAAACAAGAAAGAATAAATAAGCTTCTAAGGGCTTTTTCTACCAGATGATCTAAAAAAAAAAAAAAAAAAAAGTAAGTTTTTCAACATATACTGATGTTTTGATACCGTATTTTATAAAAAGGAGCCATTTTGGCAGGAGCTGACCCAAGAAAATAAATAGAAAACAGCTTTATTTTTCCTCCACAGACCATTCAAACACAATCCATGGACATAACCCCACCCCCACTTCTTGTATGCAATTTGGGGAAGGTACCAGATTTTTCATCTTTTTTTTTTTTTTTTTTTTTTAAGAAAATAGAGTAGTCCTTTGGTAACTTTCAGTTGCAAAATTAATCTACTTTCAGTAGTAGATTAGTAGTAGATTCAGCTCAACGCAATAATCCCAAAGCTGCCAAATCTTAATTAATTTAGAAACTTTCCCCGTACAATTTTATCATTTTATTTATGCGCACGCACGCACACACACACACTCACACAGGTTTTTCAGCTTATACACCTATCATAGGCAACAGCATTGTGGTCAACTGATTCTCCTTCTCTTTGCTGCTTCTCATCGTTCTCTTTAAAGCCTTGTTTTTTGATCCCTCTGTAGTAAACCTTAGGAAAACAATGAAAGCATGGTTTTTTGGTGGCCAGGTCCATTGTAATCTGTTCTTGGCTGATACTGAAAGCTGTCTTTTTCGTTCATGGGGATTTTTAGGACCTCTAGTTGGAAACTTCTTCTACAACTGGCCCATAGTTGAGAGTTGCAGGGACTGGATTGTATTTGTAAATACAAATAACAATAATTCTCAATAAATTCATCCTTTGGGGTCTCTTTGGTCTAAGTACTTGTAGAAGCCAGCGTTGGTAACACTAGCATGAAAAAAAACCCTCATAATCTTTTAGCATTCCCCCCAATTGGTCTACTATTTCTCTTTGAAATGTGAGGATTCTGGGCACCTGTAGCTAAGTTCTCTGATCCTTAGCAAGTCAGATGAAACTGAGATAAGGAAAATGAACTCCTAAGAAGTCCTAATAAGAGTAGATGTGCTGTGAGTGTTTTGAAGATTATTATGGTCTATTATAAGGTTTGTGAATAGATTTTAAGGAGGACATTTAGGTTATCACTCTACTTTTTGAATAAATAGTTATGAAATCCATGCTTTTTTTACTTATTTAGAGTTCAGGCATCTCTTTTGAGAAAGTGATAAAAACCATGGGTCTACACCCTGGGTCAGCAAACATAAGTACTGGTTTTTTAGAAAATTCCAGGGGTAGGCTATATAATACAACTCCTCAAGGTCTATCCATAGACACTGGGAAAAAAAAAATTATGATTGGCTGCTATTCTTTCCCTTCATCCTTCCCTCCTTCCCTCCCCCACCTCCTTCCCTCCCTTCCCTTCCTTCCTTCCAAAATAACTTGTTAAATGTCATTAGCAGTGGTAGCTGGGCAGAGGAGTAGAGTCCCAGTGAATACCACACAGGGCAGTGGCCCAGTGGATTTAGGATTAATCAAATAAATAAATACACTGAACATAATGGGGGTCATGTTTCTAAATGCTAGAAAGGGAGTTACAAATATGGAAAGGGGGAATTATAATAACCCCTGTGATACTGGATTAGAAATGAGTAGAATCAGTATCAGCTATTATATTACTTGTCTATTATTGCTGTAACAAATTATACAACCTCACTAGCTTAAAACAATGCAAATTTATTATCTTGTACTTCTAAAAGTAGGAAGTCCGCCATGAGTTCTCATTGGGCAAAAATTAAGGTGTCCGTAGAACTAGGTTTCTTCTGGAGCTCTGAGGGTGAATTACTTCCCCTACCTTTTCCAACTACTAGGGAACACCAACATTCTTTGGATTATGGACTCTATTCTTCACCTTCTAAGCCAGCATCTGTGGGTCAAGTCTTTATTCTGCTTCAATTCTACCTTCTGTTGTTACATCTCCTTCTAACTTCCATCTTCTGCTTCCAACTTCCATTTTTAACAATCCTTGTTACTGAAGGACAGGCTGGGAATATGGCAGAGTAGAAGGACCCTAAGCTCACCTCCTCTGAAGAATAAAACTAAGTAATACTCATATTAGTTTAAATAACCTAGAAAATGATCCAAAGACTGGCAAAACAAACTCCAGAACTAGAGGTAGAGAAGAGACCGCATTGAAGAAGGTAGGAATGGTGGAGACAAAGTTGGGGGTAAAGGGGAGCAGGAGTGAGCAGGGGTGGGGAGCATGGTGAAGGGCAAATACAGACTACCAGACTGTAGAGCCTTCAAGGGAAAGACAAATCCCCATAATACATGGCTTAAGATAGAATCCTGTGAGTTCTTACAACTAGTGGGACTTAAAACCTAGAATTTAAAAATCAGTAGGTTCAGCTCTAGGAGAGCCTCAAGGGCTTTAGGAAGTTGAGTCCTCATTCTTAAGGAGCTAACATGATAAGCAAGGAGCAGAAATACAGCCTAGAGGCAGCTGTTTTGAAAATGCCTGGGGCACATGGGAGGGAGAGTTATTTACTCATCTCAGAGCATGTCCCAGAAAGACATGTATTGCATGAAGACCTCTTCAGGAACAAAGCAGCTAGCAGGCATCATTTCCATCCCCTGCCCCCAAGTATGAACACAAATACATGTGCAGGAATGAGTAAGGGGTCAACACTCCCTACCTAATTTACTTACACAAAGCCGTGTCCTTCCCTCCCACACTTTGGTGGATCCACCCTTTCAGTCATGCTTGCCTCGGTGCTGGTACTGTGGGTCTCCTCCTCCAAAAGGCTAGCACAAACCCTGCCAACACATCTCCCAACCTGCATGTTTTGTGGGTCCTCTGTTGCAGCAGTAGGAGCAGGTGTCATTTTGTAGGCAGACCAGTGCACGCCTTGTTAAAACGTGCCCTGCCCTGGCCAGACAAAATACTGCTCACAAGAAGCAAAGAGAACTTCTGCAGATGGCTGAAAAAAGTGGCTAGGACATAAGAACAGGGCACATGCAACACACATAGGAAACACTCCCTGAGGCACCAAGTTCTGAGGAACAGGGGACACTGCGCTGCAGGGCACTAGAGAACTTCTACTTCATAAGGCCATTACCTTCAAGACCAAGAGATGTATGTGACTTTTCTAACACAGAGAAAGATATAGAGAGAGACAAAATGAGGAGACAGAGAAATATATCACAAATGAAAAAGCAGGACAAAACCACAGCAAGAGACCTAAGCAAAATGGGTACAAATAATGTGCCTGATAGAGAATTTAAAGTAGTATTCATAAAGATACTGACTGGACTTCAAAAAAGGGTAGAGGACATCAGTGAGACCCTTAACAAAGAGCTTAAAAAAAAGAGCCAATCAGAGATAAAGAACACGATGTAATTAAAAATATGCTTGATGGCATAAATAAGAGGCCAGAGGAAGCAGAGGAACAAATTAACAACCTGGAAAGTAATAAAATAAACAGAGTAATGGAAAGTAACCATGCCGAATAAATGAGAGGAAAAAAAATTATACAAAATGCATATAGACTTAGGGAACTCACTGACTCCATCAAGTGTAGTAACCTTTGCATTAGAGAGATCCTAGAAGACAGAAAAAAAGGGGGGCAGAAAATTGATTTGGAGAATTAATAGCTGAAACCTCCCCTAACCTGGGGAAAGAAACAGAAATCCAGATACAGAAAGTAGAGAGATCCACCACCAAAATCAGCCCAAGGAGGGGAACACCAAGACACATACTAATAAAAATGGTAGATAGTACTAATAAAGAAAAAAATTAAAAGCAGCAAGATAAAAGAAGACAGTTACATACAAGGGAAACCCCATAAGCTATCAGCAGATTTTTCAGAAGAAACTTCACAGCCCAGAAGAACAAGGCATTATATATTCAACATGGTGAAGGGGAAAAAATCTGCAGTTGAGAATACTCTATTCTTCAAACCTAATATTCAGAATAAAAGGAGAGATAAAAAGTTTCTCAGACAAAAAAAAACTAGGGGAGATGAAGACCACTAAACCAGCTCCAAAAGAAATATTAAAGGGTAATCTTTGAGGGGAAAGGAAAGATTGTGAGAGTATGAAAACTAGGAAATAGAAAAGCAGTACAAATAAGTATATCTGTAAATATCAGTCAACAGATTCACAAAATAAAAGGATTTAAAATATGACTCCATATACCTAAAACATGTGGGAAGAAAAGTAAAGCACAGGTTCAAGCTTAAGTGACCATCGACTTAATATAGATTACTATATACAGAGGATGTTATATATGAACCTAATTGTTACCTAATGGTAACAAATAAAATACCCAGTAATAGATATGCACAGAGTAAAGAGAAAGGAATCCAAACATCACCAAAGAAAGCAAGCAAAGCATGAAAGAGATCAAGAAAGGATCAGAGAAAAACTACAAATACAACCACAAAACAAGTAACAAAATGGCAATAAATATATATCTAACAATAATTACTTTGTTGCTTTTAAAAATAATTTATTATTTATTTACTTATTTATTTCAGGAGAGAGAGCATTGAGTAGGGAGGGGCAGAGAGAGAGGTAGAGAGAGAAACTTAAGCAGGCTCCATACTCAGCACTGAGCCTGATGTAGGGCTTAATTTCAGAACCTTGAGATCATGACTTGAGTCAAAATCAAGAGTTGGATAGGTTAACTGACTGAGCCACCCAGGTACCCCTAGCAATAATTATTCTAAATGTAAATGGATTGAACACTTTAGTCAAAAGACATAGGGTGACAGAATAGATAAAAAACAAGACCCCATATATAGGTTGGCCTACAAGAGACCAATTTCAGACCTAGAGATACCTGCAGATTCAAAGTGAGGAGATGGAGAAACATTTATCTTTCAGATTGATGTCAAAAAGAAAGCCAGAGTAAGAATACTTATCAGAAAAAACATACTTTAAAACAAAGACTGTAAAAACAGATAAAGGTGGGCACTATATAATAATAAAAGGGACAATACAAAAGGAAGATATGAAATTATAAATATTTATGCACGCAATATGGGAACACGAAAATATATAACATAGTTAATAACAAACATAAAATAACTAATTGATAGTAATACAATAATATTAGGAGACTTTAATACCCTACTTAAATCAATAGACAGATCATCCAAACAGAAAATCAACAAGGAAACAATGGCTTTGAATGACACACTGGATCAGATAAATCTAATAGATTTATTCAGAACATTCTACCCCAGAACAGCAGGATACACATTCTTTCAAGTGTACATAGAACATTCTCTGAATGGATGACATATTAGGCCATAAAACAAGTCTCAAAAATTAAAAAAAATATTGTCATACCATGCATCTTTTCTGATCACAATGCTATGAAACTAGAAATCAACCACAAGGGGGAAAAAAAACCTAGAAAGAGCAAAAATACATGAAGGTTAAATAACATGCTACTAAACAACGAATAAGTCAACCAAGAAATCAAAGAAGAAACTTTAAAGAATTCCATGGAACCCAATGAAAATGAAAATGCAATGATCGAAAATCTTTGGGAGGCAGCAAAAGGGGTTCTGAGAGGGAATTTTATAACAATACAGCAAGAAGAAAGAAACATCACAGCCTAACCTTAAACCTAAAGGAACTAGAAAAAGAACAGCAGTAGCAACAAACCCTCAAACCAGCAGAAGAAAGGAAATAATAAAAATTACAAGAGAAATTGATAAACCTCTAGCTGAGGGAGGGGTAGAAGAAGGGGGAGGAGAAGAAGGAGGTAAAGTAGTAGTAGCAGTAGTAGTAATAATAGTAGTCATAACAGCAGATAAATTCCTAGAAACATATACCTCCTGAACGGAATCAAGAAGAAACAGAAAATTTGAACAGACTGATTATAAGCAATAAAACTGAATCAATGAAAAAAGAAAAAAAAAAAAAGAACAAAAGTCCAGGGCCAGATGGTTTCACATTTATTTTATTTATTTACTTTTAAAGATTTTATTTATTTATTTATTTGAGAGAAGGAAGTGGGGCATGAGCTAGGGGTAGGGGCCTAGGGAGAGTGAGAAGCAGACTCCCCACTGAGCTTTGAGCCCAAAGTTGGGATTGATCCCAGGGCCTGGAGAGCATGACCTGAGCTAAAGATAGAAACTTAAATGAGTGAGTCACCCAAGAACCCCTCACCCAAACATTTAAAGAGGAGTTAATATCCATTTTTCTTAAGCTATTTTAAAAAGTAAAACAGGAAGGAAAACCAATTTTATCAACATAGTGCTAGAAGGCCCAGCCGTGGCAACTGGACAACAAAAAGACATAAAATGCATCCAAAGTGGTAAAGAAGGAGTAAAAATTTCACTATTTGCAGATGACATGATACTATATATAGAAAACCCTAAAGAATCCACCGAAAAACTACTATAAATGATAAATGAATTCAGTGAATCAAGTAGAGAAATACATTGCATTTCTATACACTAATAATGAAGCAACAGAAAGAGAAATTAAGAAACCAATCCCATTTACAATTGACCCTGAAAAAAAATTTTTTTACCTAGGAATAAACTTAACTGAAGAGGTGAAAGACTTGTAGCTGAAAACTAAAACATTAATGACAGAAATTGAAGATGACACAAAGAAATGGAAAGACATTCTAAGACATTCTATGCTCATGGCTTGAAAGAACAAATATTATTAAAATGTCTGTACTACACAAAGCTATCTACAGATTTAATGCAATCTCTATCAAAATACCAACAACATTTTTCACAGAATTAGAATGAGCAACCCTAAAATTTGTATAGAATCACAAAAGACCCTGAATAGCCAAAGCTATCTTGAAAAAAGAAAAAAAAAATGGAGGTATCACTATTCTAGACTTTGAGTTATATTGTGAAGTGGTAGTAATTAAAACAGTAATGGCACAGGTATGCAAACAGATACAATAGATACATAGATCAATGAAACCGAATAAAAATCCCAGAAATAAATCCACAGTTATATGGTTAATTAATCTTCAACAAAGATTGGGAAAATGAACATGCTAAAGAATCAACCTGGATCACTTCTTTCACCATACAAAAAAATTTAAACTCAAAGTGGATTAAAGACCTAAACTGGGACCTGAAACCATAAAATCCTAGAAGAGAACAGAGGCAGTAATTTCTTTAACATTGATTGTAGTAACATTTTTCTAGATATATCTCCTAAGGCAAAGGAAACAAAAGCAAAAAGAAACTATTGAGACTACATTAAAATAAAAAGCTCTGCACAACAAAGGAAACAACCGTCAAAACTAAAAAGGCAACACACTGAATGAGAGAAAGAATTTGCAAATGACATATCCGATAAAGGGTTAGTATCCAAAACATAAAGAACTGATACAACTCAATATCCCCCAAAACAAAACCCAACTAAAACACCGAAAGTACACGAAAACAGACACTTCTCCGAAGAAGACATCCAGATAGCCAAGGAACACATGAAAGGATATTCAACACCACTCATCATCAGGGAAACGTTAAATCAAGACTTCAATGAGTTATTACCTCACACCTGTCAGAATGGCTAACATCAGGAACACAAGAGACAGTGTTGGTGAAGATGTGGAGAAAAAGGAACACTCATGCACTATTAGTGGAATATGAGCTGGTACAGACACTGTGGAAAACATTAGGGAGTTTCCTCAAAAGGCAAAAATAGAACTACCATATAATACAGTAATAGCACTATTGGCTACTTACCCCCCAAATACAAAAGATACTAAGGGATACATAATCCTTAGGTTTATCACAGCATTATTTACAGCCCAAGCATCCATTACAGATGAATGAATAAAGAAGATGTGGTATATATACACAGTGGCATATTATTTAGTGATTAAAAAAATTCAATCTTGCCATTTCCAACAGTGTAAGTCAGTCAGAGGAAGAGAAATACCACAGGATTTCTCTCATATGTGAAATAGAAGAAACAAAACAAATGAACAAAGGAAAAAGAGAGACAAATCAAACAGATTCTTAACTGTAGAGAACAGATGGTTACCAGAGGGTAGGTGGGTGAGAGAATGTGTGAAATAGGTGATGGTGATTAAAGAGTACACTTACCAAGATGAACCCTGAGTTACGTGTAAAATTGCTGGACCACTATGTTGTACACCTGAAACTAATTTAACACGGTATGTTAAATATATGAGAATTAGAATAAAAACTTAAAAAAAAAAACAGAAACCCTGAGTTGTTACTACATTGGGTCTACCCAGATTCTCCAGGTTAACATCCCCATTTTAGGATCAGCCAAATAGCAATTTTAATCTTTCTACAATCTTAATTCCCCTTTGCCATATAACCTAACATATTTATAGTTTCCAGAAATATGGATTTCTTTGGAGGGCCATTTTCTCCTTACCACATTTGTGATGTTCAATATAGAGATAATATAAAGAGAGAGAGAGAGCTAAACATATACACCAAGGAAATGCATACACATATTTCCTAGTTCTGTCCATTAGAGGGCATGAGCACAGTGACATCCTATACCTCCTAGGGTTGTATTCCCTAGAAAGCAGACTTTGAAATAGGACATTTAGAAGGGAGTGCTTTGAGAAATCACAATTGTGGAAGGAAGGGAAAAGCAAAACTGGGCAAAGAAAGAAGTTAACCTAGTATGCAGACTCAATGAAGGCTTTAGCTAGCCTCACAGAAGCTCTGGAATTGAGATCATAATTCAGAATATTCCTGACTTGACGCATACTGTGGGGGTATCTCTAATAGTTAAATGACTTTGGGCAAGATAGCTTTCTTCAGGTGGTCTCCAAAGGGGGTTGAGAGTCAAGAGTTATTTGAGTGCAGCATTTCTACAGCAGCTGTATCACATCACCCAGCACAATAAGTGCATCTTGTATCCAGATCTTGGTTTCAAACTACTATCCTCAACTAAAAAGGAGGAGGAATCTGAAAAATTGGCTGACTCCAAAACTGGGGTCCAAGAAGTACAAGAAGTGCCTAGAATGTCTTACTGTGCCAACAGTAAAGTAGACCCAGAGAACCTTGGAAACATATTAAAAACAAAATAAAAAACAAAAACAGAAGAGAACCCATCTCAAGGAGGTCTTACTAGCCAAATCCAATAGAAGCCAAATAAAATAACTGATTATTACACTTTGAATACAATAGGGATCAATAAGTTCATAGTGATAGAACTTAAATGAACAAATTAGAAGACAAGAAAGCTTTTCTTTACAGTAAAATGCCAAGTAATAAACTTCAAATAAATGATGGAATTTCAAAAAACACTACTTAAAGCATCTGAGTAATAATGAAGTCAGGCAAATAAAAATAAATGAATGCTAAAACTGGATAAAGTTCTGAAAATAAATGGGATATTTAAACATCTTAAATATCTCTGCACAAATATTTATTTTAAAGAGGAAAGGAATAATTCTGCAGAAGAGAAACTTGTCAAAAATCACATTAATCAATGGTTCAAACTGAAACTATGTACCACCCAGTAGAAAGCAATAAAAGCACATTAATTGTCGTATCTCTGTCTCTTTCCCCCCAAACTAAAAGGACTTAAGTTAAATCTAAGTATTTGAAAAGATCAGACAAATCCAAATTGAGGGATGTTCCATGAAACAACTGACTTTGTTCTTCAAAACTACCAAGATTATAAAACTCAAAGGAAGACTGAATGGTTCCACATTGAAGGGACACGTGGGTTGAATGGAACATGTGATCCTACACTGAATCCTTCTGCTACAAAACATGTCACTGGGGTAACTGACACACATCTAATGTGTTTTGTATATTCAACAGTAGGAAGTAGACCATATCGGTATTAACTTCTTAATGTTGATAGCCATACCATGACCGTATTTGAAGGAAAACATCTTGAAGTATTGGGCGGTAATTGGACACCATGTCTCTAACTTGCTTTCACTTGATTCAGGGTGGGGGTGGGAGGGTTGGTTGGGAGAAAAGCTCTTTGTTGTGCAAGTTTCAAAAATACTTCAAAATAAAAAGTAAAAAAAGAAAAAAATGGACTTAAGTATTTCTAAGTAAATAAAAAATGGTCATTTCTGATGATTTTGAAGAGGCCATTATGAATGTTAACATCTCTGTATAAATAATGGGGACACCAATTTGCAAAGATTGGTAACTAGTTCTTGGAAGACATGGAATTGTTTAATACTTTAAGACTTCTCTGTCAGGCATTAGCAAGTCAAAAATAAGAAGGAAAAAAAAAGGTAAAGGAAAAAGAATAAACTACTCTAATATCTAATATTCTAATATCTTTAGTCTAATATTAAAAATGACATGTTTATTTTGTGATAGCTTTCCAGGTATGTTCAAGCACAATGATAAAGAAAAGGCACTGATGAAATGGGAAAGTATTTAGTAACAGTGTTTGATTCATGGATCACCTCACCCCCCATACTATAGATGGAAGGGTAATTATAGCCCATTACCAAATTACTTGCAGTTATCCCTTGATCTTGTAGTTAATACAGTGAACCTTCATTTGCATAAATGTTATTAGCATATTTCACACCACATTCTGATCTTTTTTAGGAGAAACTGTTGCCTAGTTAAAGCATATCAACTTGTTTTTGTTGTTGTTGCTGTTGTTTTTGCTTCCTTCTGGCCATTCCTGGGCAAATTTTGACTTTCAAATCTGGTAGACAATTCAGAAAGAGAAAGGTATTATAGCAATGTAGAGTATGAACTGCTAAACTATGAGCTTTTTGAGGGCAGAAAGTGACTTTCATTTATTTCTCTATTGACAGAACACAGCATAGCACCGGGCAGGCATTTCTGGTGCATTATGTTTGTCATGTTCACCTGGAAATCTCAATGACATCTAATTGACATTGTATTGGTCCAATACTAACTCGTTATTTTTCCAAGTCCAAAGCCTTCTCTTCTTTGCGAGGATACTGCCATCAACCTATATCATCAACCTATATCCTGGAGGAAGTCATCCTCCAAAGCATCTTTCGCTCTTACCAACCACTTACCATCATATCTTATTAATCTGCACTCCTGGATCTCTCTCATATCCATTCAGTCCTCCCCATCTCTCTATAAACCAACTTAGTCTATGCTATCATTTCACACGTGAACTCATTTAACAATATTCCAATCAGTTTCCCTATGTATTATTTTTCTTCATTTCCTTTCTTCATACGCTACAGTTATCCTTTTGTAACACAGATCTATTCTAGCCGATTCACAGGTTCTCAGTATACTCCAGATAAGATATGAATTTTTAATCACATCCCTGTGTAATATGGCCCCAGCCTATTCCTTCAACTTATACCTCTTTCTCCCTTGTTCTTATTTCCTTTGCCTCACCTGAATATTTTGAGGTGTTCTTATACGGTATTTGTACTTCCTCTAATGTCCTTATTCATACTTTCTATATTTTAATTCACACATGTGAATCCTATTTATCCTTCAAATCTCAGATCATTAATTATTTATCTTTCTCCAGCTATCTTAGGTCAGTCCCCATAGTTTGTTCTCATTGCAAACTCATCTTGTTTTTTGTAGAACTTACAGCAACTCAAATTAATTATGTAAATATGTCTGTTTCATACTCTAGATTAAAGTATATTGAAAGAAAGAAATATCATTCATGACTTATTCTTAGTGTCCAGAAGAGTTCTTGGCAAGTGGATTTCAATAACTATCTAATAAATCTACGAATAAACTAAACTTTGCAGATATAGTCACCAGAAAACTAAAGTTCTGATCCTGAATGTGTCTATAGTTTTTTTAATGACATTTGGAAATCACACCCTCCATTATTAGTGGAATCAGTTATAAAAGGGTACTAGGGTATAAACATGGAATTTGAGATCTGGAAAGTCAGAGGATAATATGAAAGTCTCCCTCCCTAAATATACTAACATATCTGCTACTATATCCATGTATGCTCTTTTATTTTCAGTTCTGATAGTTTAGCTGTGCTTTTTCCCATCTTAGGTTAACCCTTTGTGGCTTACTCACCAAAGGACACAACTTTCTCATTGTCAAATTTTTCCTTTCTACTAGGGCCTTCCCATCAGTATACAGTCATGCTGTGATATGAGTTAAAACAAGGGGCGCCTAGGTGGCTCAGTTGGTTAAGTGGCTGCCTTTAGCTCAGGTCATGATCCCAGGGTCCTGGGATTAAGCCCCATGTTGGGCTCCCTGCTCAGCAGGAAGCCTGTTTCCCCTTCTCCCACTCCCCCTGCTTCTGTTCCCTCTCTCACTGTGTCTCTCTGTCAAATGAATAAATAAAATCTTTAAAAATAAATAATTTTTTTAAATGAGAACAAAATTTAAGAATAAAACCCTTCCTCACAAGAATTGTTTATAATTTCCCCATCTTCTGGCTTCACTGTTCTAGCCACTCTGTTCAAACTTCATTCACCAAAATGCACTGTAACCACTTCTGTCAAGTCTTCTAAGAACAACCACACGACTACTAAATGACATAGTAATTTCTCAATCTTTGTCTTATTCTTTTACCTGGACAGAGATGATCACTCTTTCCTTTTGATATATGTTCTCCCTTTGGATTCTGGAGCACTGCTTTCTCTTGGTTTCCCACATATCTCACTGGCCATTTCTTTTTTAGTTTCCTCTTTGCCTTGATCAGGAAATATTACAGTTCCCCATGGTTCAGTCCTTAAACTTTTTCTCTGCACTGTTTACCATATTCTGTATGTATGTGTATTTTTAAGCATTTTGTAATTTTAAATGCTGAAGTTCCACCTATATTTGTATATTGTATACATTCAAGTCTTATTAAGACAAGAGACACATACAGGTGATAGCCTTTGGGGCAAAGAAAACTCATCCACCAGTAAAGTATGGCTCAGTAAAAGCCCTGAACTCTGATCAATCAAATAAGCACTTCCTTCTCTCTTTGGAAAAGGATATTACAAGGATAGGAACAACAAAAATGAAAATAGGAGCAATGAGGCACCCTCCATACGACAGTAATATCTCAGAACCAACAACCTTGGAACTTGTGTGCATAATCATTCCCATCCTCTCATTTTTGATAAGACTATGCAATTTAACACTTTTTCTGTTGGTAATGGATCTAAGTCATTAACTGGGAAGAAGGAAGAAAAGTTGTAATGAAGATGAGAAAGAAAGATGAGAAAAAGAAATAGAAGAAGGCTTGACCATCAGTGGAACTAAGATATTTTTCCTTCCTTGGTTCACAGATTGCAGAGGCTTTTGAAGGGCTTTCCCCATGTATAATTTTTTTCTTGCTCATATGGTTCTTTTTCTGATGAAAATGTAACTACCCTAGTTTTCTCATCCTCTGTAGTGCAACCTGATAGATCAGTTCAAGCTAATAAGCTGGTAACTGTAGTCATCAGATATCAAAGTGAACAGTGAGCAGGTCCTGGACTAGGACCTGAGCTTATATTCCAACTGAAGATCAAAGTTAGGACTCATACTAGGTTAAGTCATCAGATCTCTCCAAGCTTTGGTTTCTCATTCCTAAAATGGGAATAATATTCCTAGCTATTTCTGTAAACACCAAATGAAATAATAACTCATGTTAAATTGCTTTGCAGTCTGCTATAGGCTTCTACAAGTTCTAAACCCTAGCTACAAATAAGACTCACATAGGGAGCTTTTAAAAATACACAATTTTGAGCCTCACCCCGGAAATTCTCTACAGATGGTATGTGGAAATCTATATTTTTAAAACAAATCTCCCAGGTTAGTGAGCTGTGTCTGGCCTGTCAAATTTGTTGTTTTTAAAGAGGATTTTAAAAAGTGCATTATAACGCTTGAGAGATGAGGTTATTTGGGGATAATAGCATGCAAGTTTGTTTCTTCTCCAGCTGATATCTTTATAAGGGATTCTTGAGTTCAGGAGAGCATGCTTCTTATCTCAAACGAAGTGACACTCCAAGGCCTGCTGTCATTCCATGGGGTCATTCTGGAGGTCCTGATCTGGAAACTTGGGCTGAAAGCACCAGCTTGTCCTGACTGTAGAGCAGAGCCACAGGATTGATGTTGTCTTTTATAGTGTTCCAGCTTTGAGAGAAGCTGTAAGACTTTTAATGGACTTAAAAGCTTGGCTCTGATAAAGTACCACTTAACACAAATTAACAGGACAGATGAATGATCTCAGAGAAACAGCCTCTTCACTCGGCTTTTGATAGACTCAGAAGTTGAGAAACATGAACAAGGAACATCAAGGGGGAGAGGTCAACTGAGATAAGACTCTAATCCAGTTGTTCCTGTTCTAACTTGTCTCTCTGATAAGAGTTCACAGTCATTCACTCAACAAACACTCACTGTGACTTGAATCTAATCAAGCCATGCTTTTCACCACTGAAGGCTTATTCCTTGTCCTCAAATTGCTTACAAGCCAGACAGGGTGATGAGGCATGTGCATACAGACTCTTAACCAACCTTAAAAAGTGATAAGTATTCTAAAAGGGTGGTGCAAAGCAAAAGATCTCATCCGTTTGGATGGATGGAAAGCAGGAAAGTTTAGTCAAAAAGTAGAAATCTGAGCTCTTCTTTGAAAGAATAATACATTTTATAAAACTACCAAATCTGGCTCAAACAAAATGCAAGGACTTGTTAATGCAGAGCTATGGAAATACACTCCCCAGGGCAGGGAGAAGAGAAAAGCTACTGAAGTTTATGGGTAGAAGGTGATGGGGGTAGGCTGCGGCGGTTGGGGATGGAGGATCTGAAGAAGACTCAGAAAGAGTTTTAAAGTAACAATGAAATAAGTTTAGTTAGGACTCCGGAATGGGAGTGAGATAAAAGCAGAAGAATTTTGTTTATTTTTGGTAGAGAGAGAATGTGGAGGAAAACTGGAGATGGAGAAAAGATAGGTATCACTATAATTTTTCACAGGCTAGAGGTTATGGTTTGAAGAACGACTTTTATATTGAAGAATACCTGTGTAAGAAATTTTAGTATGGCTTTGCTTATCTTCATGTGGCAGAAATCTTTGTTTAAAAAAAAAATGCATGATTTTAACAAATGTGCCCTTTGAGGAAAATCTCCTGCTATTTCCCTCACTATCATGGAGTTGGTAGACTAAATAAACAGGAACTTTTTTTTCTTTTTAACAATATTAAAATATCTTTGTCTAAATGGCCCAGGGTAGGTATTTGAGCCAATGAGAATATGTGCCATGAACAATGGTGACCTGGTAACTGAACTAGGAGGAGTGTTTCTCCAGCATGACTAGGAGACTAGGGAAAGTAAAGAGCATGTTGATTGTGCTGCAGGTATCAGGAAGGCTGACTATTTTCAGAGTTGCTTTGGTAGAAAGGGAAATGGGAAAGATACATGGAGTAAGGTGGAGCAAGGGAGGCAACCGCATGGCCTAAGCATTGTAGGCTGGGCCATTTTGGAAGGACTTCACAAACTGTGAGCACTATCAGCTTCAGAGATTAAATGACACAACTAAAGTCAAAAAGCTAGTTAACCATATACCCTAAACCAGGACCAAGGGCTGGATCCTCTGTTTCCAACATTCTTTCTACTCTGGGTTATATGAGAGTAATAAGGTAGAGGAAAATAGGACCATTCTTAGGAGATTTAGAAGGTCAGGGCCAGCTTCATGGACATGTGACTCGTGCAGGTGCACAGGACTCCACACTCGAAAGCCTCTCATCCTATGTTTAAAGCCCCATCGTTGCTCTGGTGACATTCTCAATGATTCTGAAACTAAGTGCCTTGCATTTTTATTTTTCTTTGGATCCTGCAAATTATGCTGCTGGACCTGCCTGATCTACCATTTTGACTTTATGGGATGCAGAACGCTGAACCAATAGGAGATAGCTCCAGCACACTGTTGACCATAAATACATGCACCTGGCCCCTACAGATTAGGAAAGTGGGGAGGCAGCAAGGCTGAGGCTTATTCCTAGCTTAGAAAAGATCTGTCCATTTTATCATGGTCTTGAATGGGTATTCACGGCTGAACACTGCTTAGAAAAAGCTTTGAGCAAAGAGCATCAAAAGACCTATCCTACTGAGATTCTGCTGAATAATTTTGTACAAAATAAATTAACCTTCTGATCCAGAGTTGGTTTTTGTTGTTTGACGGTTGGTTTTTGTTGTTTTATAAAAGACATAATTAAGAAAAAAAAAACAGTTGCAATGAAAATAAAAAGGCAACCATCTTGTAAGCCATTGCATATAACAAAATTATCACCAAATCATCCCATTATTAATATTTCTGTGGAATTATGAAACTTGACAGTTAACATAGTCATTAAGGGTACAGGACTCAGGGGCAAAGAAACATAAGTTCAAAAATACAGACTCTGTCATCTAATCACTGTGACCTTGGTTTAATACCCAAGCAGCCTGAGTCTCATTTAGTTGATTCACCAGTAAAATGGGAATACAAGTTACTACCCATAAAGATTATTTTTAAGAATTAAAATGAGATAGTTTATGTCAAGTGCTTGGCTTGGTCCTAACTCATAGTAAGAATCTATGAAATGACAGCCATATGACTAATAATAAATTGACATTTGATCTTGGTTCATCTCCTAAGTATTGGAATTCAAAACCCCTTCATCCAGGCTTACTCCTGGGCTCTGAAATATTCCTCAGACTTTCTACAAGGATTGGTAAGCATTTTGAGTAGAGGGAAGAGAGGAACAGAACATTTATTTCCACCAAGTGGGAGCATTCTCCTTTCAGATCTAGGATTTTGCCCAGCAAGACCTGCTATGCATATTCACAGCACCCAACAGCTTGTTCTGTCATGCCCAAAAGATGAATTATTATACAGGCCCCCGACATTCCACTTGCAAGCTGTCCATTCCTATACAAAAACCTGATTGGGACTGTGGCAGAAGGTGTGGGGGGATGTTTAGAATTGGGGGAGGCAGGGATGAAAACAGATGGTGGTTTGGCAGAGTGATTAAAACACTAGATATCTGTTTTAATGAATTGGCCACCCAGCAGATAAAATACTGCAATAGTGAATCCCCATCTTTGCAGCCAGTAACTGGTCTTATTTACAGGGTGTTTTTGCTGCTGGTAAAGCCATGCGTTTTCCGCTGTCTCCTTGAATGTCATGGGATGCAGAATTATAAGGGCAGAGAAGAGATACTTAGATAAGCAGAAGAAATAGATGGACCAGTTCCTTCTAAAGCTTGCACCAGTGTGGAAGATCCACGGAACAGTCAGATTTTCTGTGTGACCTTTGGTGAGTCACTTAACCTCTCTGGGCTTCTTTTCCCATGTTAGATAAATGCAATTGGTAATCTGGTCTCCTAGCTACCTCACAGGTAAGCAAAAATGAAAAATTAAAGTTCAGGTCATAATTCACTTTGGAAGAAAGGTACTATGTTAACCATTAAACCATGCTGTAGTGACCAGCAGGAAACCAAAACAATCTGATATGCAACTGTTGACCTTCAGGCTTCGAAAGATTTTTATGCATTCGGGAGCTAATATTTCTACCTGCAAATTAGGAACTATTATGTGTAATAATGATTTAATGTCCTCCACTTAGCAGGAGGACAAGAAGAAACCCGCTGACATTTCCCTGCCTGCGAAAGCTAATTTGGAGTTGTATATTAATTAACTGTATTGATGCAGAACAAACCAATTGGAATTAAGAATCCCAGGTTAATGCTAGTTTTTCTGATTTGGTGGCTGAGGTAATTCTCCCTGGATTTGTATGTTTCTAATTTTTTCTCTTTCTTTTCTAGGTGCAATAACCTTAGAATGATAAAATTGCCAATAACCACAATTTCTCTTATCTCCTGCATTTCCTTTATGATTCTCAGCTTCTTTATCTGTAAAATGGGAATTGCTGAGCACATTACAGGATTATTGAGGATCAAGTGTAACAAGCATGAAAATACTTGGTGAATTATAAAGCACTAACGCAAGACTAGTTATCTGGTCATTTTATTTTTATAATTACTATCAGATTTTTGGGTGAATTTTAAATGGGATTGAGTGAAAGCCAAGGACTAAATAACTATGTTGATATTTGAAGGTACTTTTAAATTATGACTTTATAAAGACAGAACAAACCCCACAAATTTTTGTGATAGATGAATAAATCAATCTCCTAAATGATCATATTGTGTCACGCTAGTGAGACTTGATCTGTTGTGAAGAGTATTTGTGTCTTAAATATAATAATTAAACTATAAAAGTTTGTCATAGCTTACTTTTTATGATTATGTACATTTATGTTTATGCATTACCACTGTCACTTACTTGAATTCTGATATGCTTTCCTCAGTGAGGAAGAGGTGGATTTATAGTTAATTGGGAGGCAATTTCACACAACCTTGAGTAAGATCTCAAGAATCTGTTTCATGTTAACATTCAGAACTCATGATCTAGTCAGTTAAGTGAGTTATATAACTTTGAAGATTATTAGTTTCAATTATAACACTATAAAAAATCTAATGGGTCTATTAGGCTGATAGGCAGGTTTTGTCTGAGAATAGTTTTCATGTCCCCTTCTGTATAACAATAGTTTCAGAAGAGAAGTAACTTCTAGCTCACAAATAATAACAGCCCTAAGTCACAATTCCTATTTGAGATGATTTCATGCTATTTAGACAGATTTAGTATTTAGTCTTTACACAGATCAACTTCACAAAATTTGGTTAAACAAAACACCAAACTTAGGTCAAATGACGGGAACCGCACTTTCATGCCATTGACTTGTAGCTGTGTGACCTGAAGTTACTGATCTGAGGTCATTGAGCCTTAGCACTCTTAATTATAAAATGTAGATTATGGATTTGGGTTCAAATTAAATATGAGAGTTTGGGACACTGCAAAATGTTATGGAGTATTACTATCATTACCAATAGCATCAGTGTTTTTCAGAGACATTTTCCATGCATTGGGCTTAACTAAGGGAAGCAAAGGGTTTTGTGGGTGAAGAGGTTTTGATAGTTATTAGATGGGGAGGTAATTTAGAGTGAGGATATGTCATTCAGTGCTCTCTGTGCAGGTGGAATTCAAAGTGTGTTTGTAGACATTTCTCATTTTAGGTGGTCATAGTCTTTTCTCAAAGTACAATTGCTCTCATAGATTCTATTAAGCAATAAGTCTTCATCCAGCCATTCCTGGAAAGGTTTGGAGGTGGATAAGAGAAGTTCAAGTATCCTGACCTATTGTTGTTATGATGTTCCTTTCTAAGCTCCAAGTAGAGGGGATTTGGTTTAAATAGTATCTACTTGATTGTAATAAATCATCTACCTTGATCATAAGCACTTTTTTCCCCCAGATATTTCCCCAACCAGATAATCACTCCCTTCCCTGTGACATATTTCTAATATACTATTAGACATATATTTCTAATATATACTTATTATAATTGCCTATTAACATAACTGTCCTCTCTATTAGACTATAAGCTCCTTGAGGCATGAGCCATAATTTAGTTTTCTTCAATGCCTACAATATATAATACATGTATTATAACAGACACCCAAATCTTATTTGATGAATGCAAATTTATGGGGTTCATTTGTTAGCTGTCACTCAAAGATCACTAGCATTTTGTGGCAGACTCAAATAAGAAACCTAAATGAAATAATTCAAACATTGAATATTGGCTGCAATGTCTCCTGATATCCTTAAATTGAAAATAAAATTAGCTTACTCCAGCTACTGATTTAAAAACTAAAATTATTTCCCACTTTTCCAGGAAGAGAAACATAATCTTATAAACTGTGTGTTCAAAACAATGTTCACTAAATATGTCAGTGAAAGCCATGAGATAAGAATAATAGGTATATAAGAATTTACCAGCATTTGTTATCAAGTCAGATGTAATGGGGAAAATATTTTTAAAAGGGCCCCCAGGTCAAATTCATTTGTGAAATGCTAAATAGAGTGCTTCAACTTCTTAGAGAATCCAGATGCACATTAAAGACCCGGTGACTGAATTTCCTACATTTCCTAAGCATTTTTTACTGCTACATCAGTTTTTTTCAAGTAATAGACCAAGGAGTTTCACAAACCATGCTTAATAATGAGAAAAAAAATCAAGGCAACCATAAGTAATGTGCCCATTGATATTCATGCTAGTGAGGTACATGGGTAACACACACGTGTGTGCATTCATGCATGTGCTATGTTATAGAAGGTGAAATTTTTAGATTAAATGAATTTGGGGATTCATTCTTTCCTTGCATAAGTCACAAGACTGATGAACAGAAACATTTCAAGAGGTCTAGGATGATGTTTCTGAAAGTTGGAAAAACACGTTTTGAACCTAGAGCACACGGTCAACCTTTCCTGTGGAGACACAAGGTAACTAAAGTTCTCCACAGTGCCAGCTCCAGCATCTTCATTCTATTGTTAGGGACCAATCACAGCGTTTCATCAGTCACAGCAACTCAAGAAATATTTGTGGAATGAATGAAGATATACATTAGGGCCATTGTATTCTGTGGTCACAAAGTTGCTGACTTATCACCAAACAAAAGCTTAATTATCTTCTAAGACCCAGGTCCAAAATCACATTCCCTAAGTACAGTAGAGAAAACCAACAAATATCTTTAGTGTGATGAAAAGAATAGTAGAAATGTGTATGGATACTGTTTATTGAGCCACTAATATGTGTCAGACTTTCTAAATACAGTCACTTTAATTCGTACGACATCCTTAAAAAAGATTCTGTTCTCCAGTTTCCCTTTATGGAAAACACCTGTCTCACAAAGGTAAATGATACGTCCACATTTACGTAGCTAATAACTGATAGATCCAGGATTGGGAAATGGTTTCTCTGCTTCCGGACTGTACTTTTCCAACTATGCCATCCTGCTTCCCACACGTTGAAAAGCAATGTAATACACTATTTTATCTTATTTTTTAATTATATTTTAAAAGAGTTTATTTGTTTATTTGACAGAGATTCCAAGTAGGCAGAGAGAGAGAGAGAGGAAGAAGCAGGCTCCCTGCTGAGCAGAGAGCCTGATGTGGGGCTCGATCCCAGGACCCTGGGATCATGACCTAAGCCAAAGGCAGAGGCTTTAACCCACTGAGCCACCCAGGCACCCTAAGCAATACACTATTTTAAATAGGCATCATTTGCATTATTGAGCAGCTTTGTGGCTCTCCAAATTGATTTGTCTTCCAGGCTGCATGGAAAACAGTATCTAATCCATATTAATTATAAATACATAGCCCTGTGTTTTTAAATACTGGCTAGTTGATGAGTAGTGCTGAGCTGATTTTTTAGTAAGTGATAAAGGTTAGAACCTTTGACAGGCAGTCATCTCTTAGCAAAATGTCCAATATTAATACTGTGCTTTTTAAAATCTTGAAGGGACCATAAAAATACTTGGCCCCGTGTTACTTAGAGTGCTGTCTGAGGTTTGGGCAAGAATGACCTCTGTTGTGTAGGTCTGGAAAGGGACTAATATTTAGCATCCTTGCCATTCCCCCCCTCTCAAGGCCAGTAACACCCCGGCCATTACAGCAACCAGAAATGCTCATGTGAAAGTGAGTCTGCCGTGCATTTGAGATGTCCCCAGCTGACTGTCTAACTCCATCCTGTGTGTATCCCGTGGTGACAGAGATTATTGGTGATTTGCAAGATTATTGGTGTCTGTGCAAGACCACACTGTAGGGAGCCGAGCCAGGACGATTCCATGTAATAACGACATCTACTGTTTCTTGAGGAATTGTGTGCCAGGCCCTATACTAAGAGGCTTACATTACCACCTTCTTTGTTCCTCATAACCACACAATGAGCACGTAAGCACCGCACAGTGATTTAAAGCATGACCTCTGAAGTTAGATGGCCCAGTATGGTCTCTGCCACTTCCTAGCTGTGTAAACTTGGGTTAGTTGCTTTCCCTGTGCCTCATTTTTTTCTGTAATAGGAAGATAACATCCTAGGGTTGCTGGCATTCACTTGTCAGTCTTGAAAAGTGCTCCAACTAAAATCTATCACAGAGTCAGTGCACAGTACGTCTGGCTTCAGACAACCATGTTTTCCCAGAATGGGATTGAGAAGACACAGAACAGAGAAGCAGCAGAAGAAAGAGCTCATATCTTGAGCTTACATTCTGGTTGGAAAAACAGTTAAGAAAATAGTTTCTTACTAAAACTGTAAGTGCTCACCTGATGAGACAGGTGATTTTGAGTCAGCTGTGTTGAGATGACAGCTATCAATAGGGACTAGAGAGGTCAGCTCTTAAAATAAAAAAAAAAAAAAAAAAAAAGGAGCTGGAATCTTACCTGCTTTGAAAATATGGGTGAGAAGGATGCTAATGAAAAAAGGAAAGAGGGTAGTGGATACATAGCAAGAGCAAAGGAATTTAAAATCAATGTACTGTAAGTTAGGGGTGTGTGTGAAATGGAGTGGCAGGTAAAAGACAGGTAATATTCAAAGGAAAGAGCAAAACGTAACTGGACAATGGAACATGAGCAAATATCAGAATGTACAACAGATTTGGGGCTGACTTGGGGGAATTTCATTTGCTTCCTTTGAGAAGAGAGTTTACCCATTCATGGCCCTTTAACCACAATCCCTAGTATAGTTAAGAGTGAAACTAATCCCAAGATACTGAAGAGATGCTAATTGTTTGAGTCATTGTAGCTGATAATTTGGGGGTATGCTCAAAGGGTTGGATTCCTTAAGAAAAAGAAAAGAACAATGTTTGTAGATTAAAGCAATAGGGAGGGGAGAAAGTCTGGGTGAATTATCCTGGAGACAAGACAGCGTGGGGTAAAGAAGGTAGGGAGGGAAGGTAGGGAAAAGAAGGGGGGTGTGTATAGATGTACCTGTAGGAGATGTACAAAAGGGGTGGGGAGAGAGGGGTTGATGGAGCCTGGCATTGAGCATATATTTCTTTGTGCACAGCACAGAAGCAATTGTCCCTAGAAACAGGGAATGTATAGAATGATGTAGATGTGGGTCTCCATTCTTAAGAGGCTTACATTCTTTTAAAGTCTAAATAAAGATGTAAATAAATCACTGGAAGTGACAACTGCACTGGTAGCTTACTGGAGGGAGAAATTGCACCCAGCTGGTCAGAATACAATATGTCATCTGCCCATTGAAGAGAAAGAAACAACACTGTTTAAGAATATATTAAATATGCATTCACATCCCAGTTCGTTCGGAGCTCCTACAGCAGATACATAGCAGTGTGTCCCTTCTCCATAACCCAGTGATTTTGTGTTGAGTTTTTGATACTCTGTTGTTTTGATCTCAGGTTGCACATTAGCATCACTTAGGGAGCCTTTAAAAAGACCAATATGGAGCCTTATTCCAGATCAATTAAATGAGGATTGTAGTAAACTGGGCTCAGGCATGGGTACTTTTATAAAAAGCTTTCCAAGTGATTCTAAGGAGCTGCAGGTTTGTGAACAGTGTTTTAGTTTGCTTGCTAAGGTGGCACGGAAGTCAAGCTACATGATGTTTAAAGTCACGTCTAGTTCCTAAATTTTATCGCTCTGTTCATTTTATTTGCAGATTCCTCTATCCTTTTACAGGTGAAGATGCTGAGATTTAGGTAGGTACTATGACCTCCCTAAAGGCAAGCAAGCCATATGACTACAGGGTGACAGAATCTGTACAGGGACTTGGCTCCTGCTAACCCTGCCTTCCTCCTCCATCAGTTAGCCAGTCATCTCCCCGATGGATTCTGAAATTGTTACCGAGGGGAAGGGTTTGGGTAAAGGCTTAGTTTGTGAAAGCAAAATGCATGTTTTCAGCTCTTTGGAGCTGAAATTTTGCATCAGTCGTAGCAGTTTTAGGGTTATCAAAGGGACAACCCAAACAGCTCCGTGCTTCTCCCATTCAACCCTTCTCCCAGGTTTTGCCCTCTTTGAAGAGGCAATCAGGCACCCTTCAACGCAGCTGGGACTAAGCAAGCAGAGAAACGTCTTGCTGATCCTCTGGTTGAACAGCGGAGGGAGACAAACCTCAGAGATTGCCCTGATGGGCTTTTTGACCACTGAGGTCTAGTTTTCATTTTCTCTGAAATATTGTTTTTATGAAAAATATCTATAAATGACCCTCACCTCAGTGTTACAAAAAAGATTAGATTAAAAGTGCCTCAGGGGGATGTGGGTGAGTGATCCCAGAGTAACTAAGTTTGGGAAGGGAGGAGGAGAAAGGATACTGGAGACCCAGCAGGGAATGGGCACAAAGGCTTTTGGGGTGTCCAAAAGTGAGCCCATGAAGGTATGTGCGCCACCACGTAAAAAGGGTGAGAAGGCTCTAATAAGGGAGGTGAACTGGTATTGATGAATATGGGGTAACACCTGACTTCAGGTTTTTGGTCTAAGAGTAGAGTGTTTCATGGGGCTGAAGTCATTCTGATTTTTCTTTACCCTCAGCTAGCTTTCCTCAAGGGAATTTCTTATCAAGTGTGCACTAAATACAGAGTCGTGCGTTTCAAGAGGGCTGGGTGTGCCCACTTGCCCATCAGCTCAGGAGCCCTCTCTTTAACATTTTTTAAAAACTGCCTCAATATTTATATGCCCCATTGTTACAGGAAAGCAAGTTATATATTTGCCTCTATGATAACAGAGCTTCTTCACAGTCCACATGGTGTGGAGTTCTCCTATGGTGCTTTTTGTTCTTGCTACTTGTCTGATGCTGATCTCTGCTCAGGGTGCCTTTCATGGTCTGTGATCCTGCAGTGTTTTAATCTAAAGAAATCACCTTAATATGGAGGGCACGTATTGCATGGAACACTGGGTGTGGTGCATAAACAATGAATTTTGGAACACTGAAAAGAAATAAAATGAAATGGAAAAAAAAAAAGAAAGAAATCACCTTTATTCTAGGCAAAGATGGTTCCCAGATATATTGCCAGTCTTTCTGCCAATTTGTGTTAATTTTCACCGTCTCTAAATAACTGGCAAAATAACTGCTGACCCAGCAGCTGCTTTAATGCTCCCAGGTAGTTCAGGTACTTCTACATGTTACTGATGCCAGCTGAGCTAGAAACAGTCTGTAATAATAGATACACTACATTTCTTTCACGCATTCATTCAACAAACATTGATTGCCAGATGCATCTGAATTTTTAAACTTACTTTCCCCATTAGAAAAATACTGCCTCTTAAAAACATGACTTATAAGATATGAAATGGTCACTGATGGAGAATCCTTCTCTGAACAATTAGTGGGAGGCTCTGCAAGAGACCAGGATTATGTAGTTTTTGCTTGTTTATTGATTGGTTTCTGTTTTGTTTTGCTTTACCTAGGAGAGGATGGTGACAGAAAGTCAACAAGTCAACACAGTCACATTTACAAGAATAAATTCATTTTGAGTTCATGAAAGCAGCATTCTCCCAATCTCCCCACATACAACACCTTAGAGAGGTCTGAACAGCCCCTAGAAGGATGTGTTTGGATTCCTATTATCTGAGAAAGGGGATGAAACAGGACTGTTAGGATTTCAAGGGTTGGAAAGGTGATATATCACAGGTCCTGTTGTGTGGACCCCCCCCCCCCCCAGGGAAAAATAGGGAAGTATTTCTTAGTCTGAAAGGGACGAAGACAGAAACCAATTAGGACATCATTATTGAGAAGACCAGGCTTCCAAGGCATGACTGCGTATGTGAGTGAAAGAAGCAAATACAAGATGTGCAGAACTAAGAACTCTAGTGAGGAGTCCCCTTAGTTGGTTATAGCATTGAAGTATTAAGTAGAACGAGCCTTCCTTGAAAGTCTGAGAATCTGTTCAGGGAAGTGGATCAGCAGTTGACGGACATCATTTGTGGGGCTGAGTCTCTTTATTCTTACAAGACTGTGTGTGGTAGTGACTGGAACTGCCAGTGGTTGACTTTCTGCTCAGGAAGTTAGACTTTTCTTTTGAGCTGTGTGGGCCTCTACATTTCCTCCACAATCCAGGGGAAGTCAGAAAGCTCTGAACAGAAAATATGGAACTTGCTGCCAATTTTCAATAGGGGTTTGAGTCTATTTATTTGAAAATTAAAAGTGATTTCCACACATTGGAATCCTGAGTCTATAGAAAAGTTCTTACTGGATATAGGCAAATGTTCAGGCAATTTAGGTAAATTTAAATTTGTTATTAATGAGGGTCTCAATGATCTTGTCCTTAGAATCGTGTTCTTCAGATATTGCCAATCTTGTCACCATTTTATATGCAAATTCTCCTCTTACTTCACTTCCTACTCTTGTTTGTTGTTGCTGATGACATTCTCCTTGATGAAATATTTTCACTCTTTGATTCCTAGGACATTAAACTCTCTTGATTGCTAGTTTCCCTTTCTTGCCTTTCCTTATTTTGCATTATGATTCTTCTGCTTCTATCCAACTTTGAAGTTGTCTATGATCATCTGACTTGGTTTGGCCAACACAATTTGAATGGATGTGATTTGTACATCTTGTAGCAAGCAGTTTTTAACACCCTGCCATAGCAGTGGGCAAAATCCAGGCAGCAGTGTCCATCATACTAAGCCTTGGATTGAGGAGTGCATGGAATTGAGCCCTCAGGTGACCTGAGGTGGACATGGAAAATGAATGAAAATAAGTTTCTGGCTTAATTCGCTGTGAGTTTCATATTGTTGATTCCTGAAGCACAACTTAACTTATCCTGACTGATGTAGCAGAGGGTATCTAGAAACCAGACACTCCTGCAGTGAGACTCTGAAATATGGGGCACTGGCCTGACCTAGTAATTGTCTGATAGATGGCAAGAAAAATGATCAGCTTTGCAAAGGCAAAACGTTTGGCCAAAAAAAAAAAAAAAAAAAAAAAAAGTGATCTGTGGTAACTTGGAGGAAAAAATCATGTATCTTATGAACTCATGAGTTTAAGAGAACTAACCATGAGAAAGAATTTAGTACTTCTGAATCCATCTAGTGATGTATTAATAAAGAGATGGTTTCAGAATGTATTGCCCAGCTTGTAAGTGAAAATAGAAGGGAATAGAGAGAATTCATTAATTCAGGGATTTTTTAGAACTGGAAAAGGAAATTGCTTCTCAATACCAAATGGCAAAGAACAAAATTGAGAAGGCTTTTGAGTAGTAAAGACTGATAAAAACTCAGACTTGCAGCAAGGATAAAAATTAAAGATATGACCTTTGTAGCCATTGATATAACCTCTGAAAGGATGAAATGTTTGAAAGGTTTAGAACCAAGTAAAGATGTTATACAGAGTAAATTCATTCAACTATATGAACACAATGGCTCAGGGAAGAGTATGACTCTAAGAGGCCCAGAGCACACATGATTAAGTTGAGAGAGAGTCAGAGGGGCTGGGAGAGGAGAAAGGACAATATGGAAGTGAGACAATAAAGAAGAAGATTGTATTTAATAATGGATGTCTACAAGAAAAATGTGTATGTTGCTACTGGCATATAGAACTGGTGGTGGGTATTATGGAGGGCAGTATTTCATGGAGCACTGGGTGTGGTGCATAAACAATGAATTTTGGAACACTGAAAAAATTTTAAATGAAATTATAAAAAAAAAGGAACTGGCAGAATCGAATAAATTAAAAACAAGCAAACCAGTTTTTAGTTTTTGAAAGGGATGTGCTATCACAATGAGTCACAGGCCTAGAAAACAATCTCAAGATTATGTTACGTAATAAACCAGCTGAGGAAGCTTAAAATGTTACGCTTAAAGACAACTAGGTACAATATGATATATATTTCAGATACAAGAAGAACTGAAATTTAAAGGAAATACTACATGTTGAAATGGAGTCTAGAGTCTATTTTCCATAGAACAGGGAGTACCTATGAGTACTAGCATATTTAAACTCATTGTAAGAAGGCCATTCTTAATGAGTGCTCTCCAGCAACTGAGTAAGTTGCCCTAGAAGAACGAAGCCATCTATCTTTGGCTTGGCCAAACCAATGCTGACTGCATAACTTTGGGAGATGGAGAGGGGTAGTATACAGTATAATTCACTAGATGAAACTTTAGCAGAGTTATTTGTACCTTTCATAGATTAATACTTACCAGCCAAGCACAGAGCTAAATGATTTCACATACATAATTATCATAGCTCACAGCAAATTTATGAGATTCCTATCTACTTCATATAACTAGCAATATTCAGAGCTAGGGTTTGAAGCTGGCTTTATTTGAAATATTCCAGCTCATGGCATCCATGAGTCCCTTATTCATAGCTTCTGTGTGTTGATGTTCTCCAATTTTTTTTTTTAATGAAATGGCATAAAGGATTTTTATTCCTCATTAGACAAGTCTTCTCAGCAAAAATGTGGATGGATCTAGTAGAAGGAATTTTGGAATCCAAATCAGAAAACTTAATATTCTTGGGCCAACCACCAGTTTTACTGGCTGGCCACAGGCTGAAATGTGAACCTGTTCTCTGTTTCTTAATTTGTAGGAGAGATTCTACCATCTATCTCTGCCTTTCTCACAAGTTTCCAGTGAGGAAAGGATCACATTTCGTGAACAGACTCTTGAAAAAGAGAATGTGATCTGCTGGCAGAGGTTTCAATTAAAATTTTCATAGTTCACAATGGAATATTTTAAAAGATGTACTTGTGGTCTAAATTCTGTGTCTGCCATATTTTAACAGACCACTTCTCTCATTTCTTTTTGGCAAAGCGAGGTGCAACCTGCAAGTCTTCTCAGCTAAGGAAGAGGACCCTTCTTTTGTTTCTTAGTGTAATACCTTCTTTACATTCTTCCTTCAGCAATATCTGCCAAGGTTTTCCCCTCTTCCAAGTTCTCAACTATGTTCTTAACCAACACAGGAGACATTGGCCCTAAAATATTCCATTACCATTTTATTAAGCAGTTAGGTACTGGGCACTTTGATAGATTTGAGCCAATCAGTCCCCTGAGTTAATCCTCACAGTAAGTATATAAATTGGGTATTATTTTACAAAAGAAGAAACCAGAGAGATTAATAACTCCTCCAGACTCCCATCACTAGTAAGGATCAATCAGACTCCAAAGCCCGAGTTATTTCCACTACAGATGGACCAATTTCTCTTCTTCAACCAACCCACATCTGTAGCTCCATTTTCGATGATCACTTTCAGAGGTCATATCATTATAAGGCATATTCTTCCCTGCACTGTTACTCTAGTTAGGAAAATCTCTATTGATTCCCATGGCCCATTAGCAGGTTTTAAGAATAGCACTAATGGGTCACCATGAAATTCAAACTTAGGCTGGAATGGAAGGTTTTCCAATTGTCGAACTCCAGTATAATTCCACACAACTACCCTTTAATACATTCTCTGCTTTAGCTGAATGGAACTGCAAGTTATCTCCCAACTAGAATGCAAATGCCATGAGAGCTCAGAGACTTTTGCCTGTCTTATTCATTGCTGAATCCCCTAGCAACTGTCTCAGAGTAGACATTCAACCACTGCGGGAGAAGTGAGTAAATGAATATGCTGTTCTATCCTACCTCTGGACATCATCTGGAATGCCTTACATTCATCTGTACCTATATGACTCATACTTAATATTCAAGATCTAGTTAAAAAAACATTCAATTCTTTTTTTTTAAGATTTTATTTGTTTATTTGACAGACAGAGATCACAAGTAGGCAGAGAGGCAGTCAGAGAGAGGAGGAAGCAGGCTCCCTGCTGAGCAGAGAGCCCCATTTGGGGCTCGATCCCAGGACCCTGGGATTATGACCTGAGCTGAAGGCAGAGGCTTTAACCCACTGAGCCACCCAGGCACCCCCCATTCAATTCTTAAATTATCAGCCTGAAGCAAACAATACTGTGTTAGTGTCTTAGTCCATTTGGGCTACAATAACAAAAATTCCAAAGCCTAAATGGTTTAAATATTTGTCATAGTTCGTCAGGATCACAATTGCTGTATTCTCACTGTGTCGTCACATGACAAAAGGTTAGAGAGCTCTCTGGGGTCTCTTTTATAAGGGCACTAATCCCATTCATGAGGGTTTTACCCTCATGACCTAATCATTTCCCCAAATTCCCCACCTTCTAATACCATCATACTGGGAGTTAGGCCTTCAACATAAGTTTTGGGGGATGCAAACATTTAATCCAAAATGTCTAGCAAACATAAAATTTCTGATATTAGATTGGCTTCTATGGGCTTGGAGGTAGGAAGTAGCAACACATATGCAACATATCTCTCACCAATGAATTCCCCCCTTTAACTATGTATATTGAAAACTTGGAGGCAGCAAGGAGACACTGTCCCAAGATCACATAGACTGCAGACAGTTACTGGCAGGAACAGAAAGAAATTCAGAATTCTACCCTCAATCCAAGTTCAGTACTCTTTCCCATTTATCTAAAGAGTAATGAATTATAAAGCTTCAACACTTTTGAGTGCTAAAGGCTAATCATTATGTTTAAATGCATATGAAGATACAACCATATGGTATATTTCCATAGGTCACCATGTAAGAAAGTGTAAGTGGGAAGGAGCTTAGATAGTTCATTGGAAAGACAATCTGTCTGTATATGTGATGAGGATGGTAAGAATGCAGCCAACTATAAGCTCCCTGCTCCCCCCACCACCTTTATTTCCTCCACTGCCTGAAAATCCATGACAGACATGGTAGCTGATAAGGCTAAGGAGCAGTGGGAGTCTGATCCAGCATGTTTGAATGAAAGGATAAAACAAATGAAACTTTTTGAAGCCAGAATAGCTGTAATCCCTCTTGTGTATGCTTTAGTGAATTTGGCCTCCCAGATACAAGTTTGTAAAGAACAAAGTAGCAGCCCATGGATAACAATGGGAAAACCGGCTTATAGGCAAAGTCTCAGAAGAAAGGTGGGGGAAAGAAGAGCAGGGATTCAGTGTGGAGGATGGTTTGGGTTATCTGTGGTTCATAGTTTCTGTTTCCTTACACATACACAATTCTATTGTTCTGACAATATATGGTTAGAAGAATGATACTATATTTCATATGAAAATGAGAGGTTACAAAGGACAACTTTTTAAAAAGATGACAGTATCTTACCTGTGAAGATGTACAGGCTACAGAGTGCTATTTTTAAGTTACCACCATTATCTCATTTGATTCTCACTAATATCATGAGGAACGTGTTACCCTTTTTTGGGGAGGGTCAGTGGGTGAAGTTGTAAACTTATCCCGATGCTATAATGAAGGAAACTGAGGAAGCAACGTGGCCACCATGGTAGGGCAAGCATAGCCATACAATTTCAAGTCTTACAACTATGCTATGACATGAGACCAGCACAGTGGTTCCCAGATCTGACCTGGTAACACACAGGTGTTATTTTGACCAGTTCCAAAAATGTAAACTTGACCATTTCCTTGAGCCCGTCTATCCCTTATTTCCTGACTCCTCTCCTGCTTTTCTCTTCCCTCACATTTTCTTGCACAGAAGCATTCTGGCTTCCTTTCCATCTATGTTATTCTCTCTTCTCCGTCTTTCTGTCTCCACTGGGAGAAATGAATTAATTAATTTAATTAATTATGTAGAGAGGGCAGAGGGGCCGAGAGATGGGGAGAGCAAGAATCTTAAGCAGGCTCCACGCCCCAGTGCAGAGCTCAGTGTCAAGCTTGATCTAATGACCCTGAGATCAAGACCTGAGCTGAGATCAAGAGTCCAACACTTAACCAACTGAGCCATCCAGATATGCCTTCTACTGGGAGAAATTAAAGTACAAGGTTTTTTAAAATCCAACTTTAAAGGCTATGATTTGGAAATTTTAAAAGGTTAATGACGTTTCTTCTAGCAGTCTAGAAAAAAGAAAAGAAAAATCCAGATCTCTAGATGTATTTACATACTGTAATATGTGACTATCGTGATGTTTTATTTTCATGTCATGATTAATCAAGAAAAGTTGGTATGATATATACAAAAGCTACTTGTACAAACTCTATTCAGAGGTTGGAGTGATTGTGAGAGGATGGCATAATGAGTCCCAAAGAAATAAACTGAAAAAGACTCTGAGAAAGCAATGAGGCCTGAAATGTAAATGGACACTCAACAAAAAACATTTCTCCTATTGAGTCCTTTTAGGTTATTGCTAATAAAGCATGCACTGTGTTCCTGCAACTGTAGGTTCCTATTGATATTTTGATCAGTCAGAATGGTATCAAGAGCTGAATTTAGTGCATAGTCCTGAAGTTCCTTATAAGGTAAGCAGAAGATCAAAGAACTCTGGCCTGCACATAGAACTAAAAGAACAATAGAGAGATTAAAAACAAATGCACTATAGGGTATCACTTATACTAGAGATCTAAAGAAAAGTCCATTCATAGTAACAGGGTTGAGAAGTGGTAGCCAAGACCTGGGAGGTGGGAGAAAGAGCGGGTGGTAAAAAGGCGCAAGCTTTCCGCTATAAGATGAATAAGGTCTGAAGTTCTAATGTGTAACATGGTGACTACAATTAACAACACCATACGGTACCATTGAAATTTGCTAAGAGAGTAGAACCTAAATATTCTCAACAACATTTTTTTATTAAATGTGCCAGTGATTTGTTCCTATTTTGCTTTACCTGAGAGGCTGGGCCACCTTTGGATGCAACCATCCAGAGCTTTAAAATCCAGTCATGCATTTGTACGGTCACAGACTTTAAACCGCCAAGAGATAAAGTTTGTAATTCTTGGCCCAAGAACAAGGAAATTTACTCTCCACTTGTTAAATGTGAAGCAGACAACTTGGAGCTCTCTTCTTTAATCCCTGCAGAGAGAGAGAGATAGAGAGAGAGAGAGTTGTGTGTGTGTGTGTGTGTGTGTGTGTGTGTGTGTGTGGTGGTGGTGGTGTTGCTGCTATTATGGCTCCTGTCTGGAGAAAAGGAAAGGCAGCAGCTGGAGGACACTATTCCCCAGTTATGAGACCATCTTAAGCTCAAATGCCATTTGCAAATCAAACTCACATATACCCAAACTCGTGAGCAAAAAGATGTGTCTACAACATTTGGGAATTTGACACAAATTCACAGGATATGAACAAAGTAGCACAGATAAGAATCTAATGCTTCATGGTCTAACAGAATCTCCAAAAGCAGTAGATACTGTTTATTAGTGGAATCCATGGGTCACCAGATATCGTATCTTCAGTTTCTACTCATTTTCTCCATCATTGGTATGCAAGGTTTTTTGGGGTGGCGGTTTCATGCATGCCATTTTATGAGTTATCAGAGCCAGCTTCTTTTTCCTCTCTGTATTGTCTACAACCTGGAACACATGCAAGTAAGAAGACACTGTGTCTAAGGAAAGAGCTCCAACCAAGCTAGAAGTGTGGACAAGATCGCAACCTGAACTTTGGGAGCTTTTTTTATTTCACAAGCTGCTGTTGTCTTAAGCACTTATGATGTGGCCTGGAGAAGACAAATAGTCTTCTGAAAATATCTCTACAGGAAAAGCCTTCTCCCCAGTACCTATAAAACATTCATAACACCTTCATTGTGCTGTAAATCCTTAGCAGGAGTTGATAACAGTGCATGAATTTTTAATGTAACATTTATAAATGGTTATTAAAACTATCCTTAAAGTAAAGTGTCAGTTTATTTTTAATTAACTGTTGGCTATTTAAGCTCCCAGATGGCCTGGGGAAAGACCAATAGGCCCACATGTCAATTATCCTCCCTGATGCCCCATCTTTAACCCCTTGTGGTCTGCTGTCATGAGGAACAATGCATGTAAGCTCTAAGGACTTAAAGAAACTGTAGATACAGTCTTGGGAACACTGTATTTCTTATAAAATAGTCCCAGAATATCTGTCAGCTACCAGGGCTACCACAAAACCATGAGGTAAACACTACTTGTTCTGAATGCTTATGGCCCAAACCCACCTCCACATACCTATACCAGCAAGGGAGGAAATCAGGGCAAAGAAGAATGGTGCCTAGATTCTAGAACACCAGACCTGAGACTGAGGATTCTAACTCTGGTTCAGTGGCGTTCTGCTTTCACGATATTGAGCACATGCCGGCTTCTTGGAATGTACTTCTCTAACTGTAAAGGTAGGGATGGTGCAAACTGCTCTGCTTTTCTCAAGAGGTTATAAGCGTCAAATTAAAAGCTAGGTATGGAAATATTTTCAAACCATAATAAGCAGTCTACACACTGTAGACAGTCTACACACTCCTCTGTATTGTCTTTCAATTATTGATCACTGTCCTCAGGGACTCCTGGTATGGATTCCCAAATTCTCAGTTTGCCACTTCCTTCTAGAACCCAGAAATCAGGGGAACCCATTGTGTCCATATTAGAACTTTAGAGTTCTAATCTTTCCTATGGCTGGAAAGATTATTTCACCCAGGGTACAAATTCTTTCTGGATTATCCCCTGACAATGTCTGTGCAGCTTCTGATCACAGTCCCAGGGGCAAAGAGCTTACTGCACATTATAATTAGAAAATCCAATTGTTAGTGAGATCACTGTGGCTCCTTTGGGGTCTCATATTCCCCAGATGTTATGTCTTCTGCCAATTTCCTCCAAGGTGCTTGGAATAGACTCCACTGCCAGTCACCCTGGCTGTGACTGTTGGCCTATGTTATATCACATGCCCCAAGAAGCACAACATCCAACATTTCAGTCTTTCCTTCAGCTGCCTCAGAATGTGGCAAATTAACCCAGTCCAGCATGGGAAATATAAAAATGGGATCTCATAAGGTACATATGAAGGCACGAGTGTATGAACACAAGTGTATGTGTCAATAGAAATATTCAAGTTTCCAATGTTAGACTGGAGGATACGCTTTAGTGAATGGAAAATTAAATCTAGGCATGCACCCAAATGCCTTAGAATAATATTCAAAGCCCCTTATAGTCTAGACTGGGATGCACCTCTAGTTTCCTCTCTCATGGCCCCAACTCTGCCACTTGGGGCTCTATGAGGACTGAATTATTATTTCTCTTAGTGAACCAGACTTGCTTTATGCTTCCTAGAATTTTTACATACCACCTGTTCTGCCAAGAGTTGTTCTCCTTCAATACCTGGAGAAGTTCTAATAATTCTTTAATATTCTACTCAGGTACTGTCTTCTGGGAAGTCTCCCCTACCTGTGTAGCCTCTTGTGCTCACTTCTATTATGGCTTTTGTCACATTACATGGTAATTTCTTGCTTACATTTTTGTTTCCTTCAAGAGAGCATGAGTTCTGTGAGAGCAGAATGAACGTCTTATGTGTCCATTAGCCAGGTTTAACACAGTGCTAGACACAAAGGAGACACTCAGTAGTCACTTGCTGAGTAAGAGTGCAAATTACGTTCGAATTCAGACTTTGCAAGTTCTACCGACCACATTTAAAGGCAAAATGACTAATTCTCATTTGGATTATGCTGCTGAATATTAACCAAGAGTTTATTTTGTGGTCAGAAATTTAGACAGTACACAGAGTGTTGCAAAAACAGTGAGTTCTGCTTAGAACACATTTTGTACACAGAACTGGTTTGTGCTGTGACTGTATATGCAAGTCTTCTCTGGGCATAAAATGACTAAATGCTCATGAAAAGGAAAAAGAACATGGGAGAGAAAACTCCAGCCTTCGTGTTAAACACAGTAGTAAATTGAACTTTCCCCACTTTAACTGAAATGATGTGACTGACCAAAAAATAACTAAATCTATGGAATCAATGGAATAAAAAAGAATGAGAAGAGCTGGTAAATAATGAGGAATGTCAATAAAATTATATTCACTGAATAACAAAAAGTAGAAGTGCACAGATAAATAGTAACTGACTTGGCCCGCCACGGGAATTCTAAGGGACTGGCATCATGGAAACCTGGAAGGAGTCAGGAACTGGAGGTGTCATGTAGCAGTGAAGTTGGGGGTGAACGGTCGGACTGGTCATTTAGAAGGCTGGCTGAAAGTGTGTAAGGGGCAATTAGACCCTTAGATAAACTCCTCCAAAAGCTTGAGTCTTTTCCAAAATTTAGTCCTTTAAAAATTGAATCAGAAAGACTCTAGTCTCAGGGACACTGGGCACAGCTGAGAGTAGGCAAAAGGCAATCCATGGAAAGCAGAAGTACTGACTGGAAGTCCACCCTCCTTGGCTTCCAGGATGCTGGGATTGAAGCTTATGTCTCCCAGACATTCGCCTCCAATAAAGTGACTGGTCCAACAAAAACAAAATCTATGTGAGCAGACTTCTGTCAAGGCCAGCTCCTGCCCCAACCACCTCTCAGTAAAACCCAACAGGTTGACAGGCTGCCCCACACACAGTGCTCTAAAAAAATTCATAGTTAGATATATAGAGCTATAAAATTAAAGCTTATATGAAAAAAAATCAAAACAAATTTAAAAAAAGAACTCCAAGGAAACAGAAATAACGTAGAGAACAAAAAGAAATGTCTAGAAAAATATAATTGCTGCTTTGAGAAAAAAAGACATTTGATCATTGAAACAAAAAATAAGGTTGTAAAAATGTTATGGAGAAGGAAAAAAGAGATCTCAAAACTCAAAAAATGGTAGCAAAAATTAAACACATTTATCATTCAAATGAAGGATACATTAGGGTCACAAAAATCCCCCAGAAAGTAACTATAAAAATAAATAGAAAATAAGAGCTAACATAGAATATTAATACAGCAAGTCTAATATCTGACTAAAGTAAGTTACAAATAACAGACAAATAGAAGAAAGGTATTTACCAAAGAAATAATTCAACAAAGGCTCGTGGAGTACCCAGCATATCAAAGCATATCATTATAGGATTTCAGAACATGACAAATAAATCAAATATTCCTAAAGCTTCAAAGAGATATAAAACAGCTCATATACAAAGGACTGGGAATCAGAATGGCATTAGGCTTTCTAAAGACAATATTGGAACCTGTCAGTAGAACTATACTTTAGAAATTCTGAAAGAAACTGATTTCAAACATGGAATTCGATACACAAACCATTATGGGATATTAATAATATTCCAGACATGAAGGAAGTGACTCACATACTTAACCCCTATGTACACTTTCTGAGGAGGATGGGGGTTGCATGCCCCCTAAAGGAGGGAGTAATCCCTGAAAGAAGATGATGCAGGAAACAGGAAATAAGCAATCCCTCATGCAAAAGGTGAAAGTGAGTCTCAGTACAATGGCTGAGGAGATTCCTGGGTTAAAACCAGGGACCAACAGTGCTGACTAGAAGAGATGGGAAGCTCCTGGTGGATTGCTCCAACACAAAGGGAAGGGAAAGGAAACAATGCATTACTATTACCTAATGCATTTCACCATATTGAAAAGAACATTTGAAATGCAATTACTGATAAGAACATGGAAAAGGAAGCCAGTGGAAAAACACGAGCCGCTTGTTAATTTTAGGAGAATATATATGTGTATATTCATGTACACACACACACACAATTGGAATATGCTGTATGCTTCAGCTGTGGTTTATACTTATCCTGTCATAATACAAGCTATGAACACAAATTTAGCATAAAATTGATAAAACTATATTGGGAAGATGGAGAAAAGAATTTTAATTGATGGCTCAGCTAAGAGAACCAAATTCTTTTCTTTCAGAGGATGATTTCAAGACAGCTACAATTTTTATAAACAGAACCCCAACCCAATGTTTTAGAGATGAGATAAATACTTGAAGAAACCATTAAAAATGTTGAAAGGAGTTCACTCAGGAGAGAAATGGGGGAAGGGTAGAGGACTACTTTTTTTTTTTTAACTTGAATTATTGACTTTAGAAACAAATGTTTTGTTTAAAGGCATTAATAAAGAGGGGAAAGCAACATCTAGAAAGATGAAGGTATTACCAGAAGATAAACACAGAATAATAATAGAATATTCTTATAATATGGGAGGAAAACATGTGGGGAAGGAGATCCATGGTGAAAAGGGCTTCTGAGATCCAAGTCCAGTGAGGACTAAGCAAACACTGAATTTGGCTACTACAAGTTCATCCACGGCCGTCAGGAAGGTCACCTGGGGCTGCTTCAGATTCCGGCGGGGAAGGGTTTTCAGATAAATCACTGATGTCATAACACCATTCACCAGAGCAGCTCAGCCACAGTCTCTGGGAATGCTCAGATCTTGCAGGCAAACAAAAGGGAGACAGGAGTCGGTCAGACTCAGGTGAGAGAATTGCTGGTTCTCCCAGGGATCAATCCATCAACAAGTGTTTATTTAGCGCTCTGTGTACTGGCTGCAGGAAAAGGAAAAACAAGACCAGAAACAAACACATGGTTTTCGCCCTCATGGGACATATGCTCTATTTAGAACAGAATGGCACACTCTCAGACGAAATAAAAGAACACGAAGGGCATGAAGAGTCAAGTGATAAAATGTGTAATGCTGACGGACCTGCTATAAAGCCTCCTGGGGGCTGACACAGCTGGAAGCTCACAAAGGAAGTCGAGTTTTGAACAGAGACTTGAGGGTACCATGGAGTGACAAGGGGCATTGGGGAATGAGGGCAGGGAGAGAGTTGCTACAGGAGATAAGGCTGGATATGTCTGTCTGGAAACACTGCAGTGTTCAGATAACAAACTCCTTTCTGGGTGAATGGGAACCTCTCCTGTCTCAGCGCTGGCCCTGCAGTAATAGGAGTTTCAGTGAAGCCAACTTGCCTAGGTTTCAAGGCAGTAATTATACACTCCTGCCTTAGGTGATGGCACTGAGGACTACATCATATAGGGAAAGGGAATTTTTGAATTGTAAATTGGTGCCAAAAAAAAAGCAAGCTGTGATGGAACTTGGGTGTTGGGAGTCTGAGACTATACTGCTCATTTATTCATTTGATTCATTCAACACATGCAGGTTAGGTGCTCAGGCTTTGGAAGGGAGTAAGGCAGACACTGTACTGAGGCTGACAACTGTAAAGCTAATTACACAATTCGTTGCATAGTCCATAGCATGGTCCATCGGGGTTGGCGTTATCTGGTTTCCAACAGCTTCACACTCTCATGAGCCAGGGCTCATGTGGAGTCATCACACGGTCCTTCTCTCATTCCATGAACACACACTGCTTCCTTCCTGCCCAGAGACTTTGTGCCCCTCTCTCTGTTCCTGTTCCTCTTCACTCCTCCTCATTTTCCTTCACATCTTAGTGAAAATGTCCAACACTGGGGATGCTTTTCTTGATATCCCCGCTGAGGGCAGGTCACCCTGCTCTCATCATAGCATCTTAGGACTCTAGTGTAGCAATCAGCAAAAGTGTAAACACAAATTAAATATGTGGTTTCAACTCTACAGTTCCTTGATAGAATGTACACTTTATGAGCAGAAATCTTTTCATTTCTACCATTGTAACCCAAGGACTTATTATGATGTCTGGCTGTCATAAGGCTTCAATATACATTTTCTGACTGACTGGTCAGACATATGTAGAAGCCATTTTCAAATGTTGATCATGGAAAGCAATTCATTCTCATGAATCTCTAACTTTCTTTAAGACCCATCTTCTGCAGGGTTATCCAGCCATCTCTGATTCTATTTTTATATACTTGCAAGTTCTTTAAGTTATCTCAGAAATGCCAGACTCAGAATCAAATTACATAATCTTTGTCCACTGTCACCAGGAATCAAAGCCTTTTCTTTTCCTGTTTTTCAATTTACTTGCAAAATCAGGGGGTGAGAGGAAGGCTACTCTAATAGGGGCATTTATTGCAGTATAGAAATAACTGATAATTATGCTCTCCAAATGAACTTGACTCTATGGCTGGTGTCAGGTTTTGCTAAGTGCCCTGGGCCCAACTGAGACTAATTAGCCTTGCATTAAATATTAAAGCTTTCTGACACCCAGGTTTTGATGGTGACAGAAGAAAAGAAATCCTGTAACCTAATCTGCACCCGACAGGAGTAATTTATGTTCACTTCTTATAACAAAAGAAAATCCAATCACGAAGATGGCTGGAAGATATATTTAAGGGAGAAGTTAATGTAAAAAAAAAATTGCATAAACACACACAGAGTACATAAAATAACACAAAAATGTCAACCGATAGTTCCTGTTTGCCACCAACTACATCAAATGCCTGTTGATTGTTCTCCTATAAACTTATGCTTGCATGGGAAATAGCTTTTTGCCTATAAATGTGCTTAATATAGCGTAGGGGCACGGAGTCAGCATGGACCTTTAGATGGCGAATCTAGGATAATGTCATTTCCACATAGGAAATGTCTATTGTATATAGAGTTCATTTACAATCTATCATATGACCATAACTCTTTGTTCCTTCAGTTATTGAACTTATAAAGGGCAACTTGCTTTTTCCTCTAGATGAGGGACCGCTCAAGGTTAGGAAATGTGGTCTATGTCCCAGGTTGTCTCTAGCTGAACACGTGGTCTTAGACAAATCATAGAGTCCTCTGTGCCCTTTGATGACACCCATCTCTGAGAGTGTTAGCCACAAATGAGAAAGCACAGTGGTTTTCACCATCCACAAGCCCCCAGACTCCAAACTTGACTGTGTGTGTACAGAAACAAAAACAAACTAGCAGGCAGTATTTCATCGGTACAAATAAAGTTTATAAACTGAAATGTATGCTCTTTACCTGTTTGGGAGCTCCTCAGGAGTGAGAAAAAATTGTTTTTAATGAAATGTTTTTATAAATGGAAAAGTTGAAACATACAAAGATAGAAGCCATGGAACAATAATCCCTGAGATGCTCACCACCAGATTCAATAATCATCAACTCATGGCCAATGTCATGTCATTTCCCCTCCCTGACACCCCAGAATTAGAAGATCTCCCCTGACTATATATTGTCTTTCATAAATGTTTCAAATTTACACTGAAAATAGGAGGACTTCATTAAAAAACAATGATGTCAAATGAAAACTTAACATTAATTCCCAAGTGAAAGTGGGGTTATTTTCATGAATTAAAAAAAATATAGGAATGGGAGACTTGAAGAAGTCATTATTACTGGGTCAACCTCAGAATCCTATTTGATTTTTTTTTTTTAATGTGAAAATGGAAAATTCTGATGGCATAGAAAAGTAACTTTAAATAGTAACAATCTTTCCAGCAATGCACCTGACAATAAATATCAAGCATATCTTTTAAGTGACCGAGACTGAGGAAGGAACTTTCAAGCAAGTTAATTGAACAGCTAAGGTTAAAAATCAAAGTCTTCTTATTTTGTTAAAATGTGGCTTATAACACTCGAGGTGCATGTTATTAGTTTTGTTGTTGTTATACTTCTCAATAGGCTACTAGGTGTTTCATAGAGGCCTTGTACAGGACTCTGTGCAGAGTATGCCCTCAGTAAGTATTTATTCATTGAAAAAAATTAATAAAAATATTTTAGTTAAATCTCTGTGCAACACTGAGACTTCTATTGATAATTCTTGACAGTGAGTTTTTAAGACCACTGGAATCAGGGATACTTGGCTAGCTCAGTCAGTGGAGCATGTAGCTCTTAATCTCAGGGTTGTGAGTTTGAGCCCCACACTGGGTGCAGAAGTTACTTTTTTTTTTTTTAAATCTAAAAACAACAACAACAACAAAAAAAAACCCAAACCACCAGAATCAGAGATGAGCAAAAAGTCTCAAACAGTAAAATGAATAAATCTACGATATCCCATTATTATTTCATTGTTATTAAAGTTAGATTACTGGATGTACGCTACTATCCATTATATTTACCGAAGAATACTGTATTATAAATCAGGAGACCTGAGTGTCCAGACCCTCCTTGGCCATTATTGACCTTAGTTATTTCGGATGGTCATTTCCATCTAGGGGACCCTAGTAATATAACACAATTAACAGCTGAACAAGATAACTGCCCTTGCCTCTTATGATTCTCAGTTCTCTGATTCTTAGTATAAGAATCTTGAGGCATGAGGAAGGTCCATAATTTGGAAAAATAACTTTCCAGTGGTATTCCAAGAACCTATCTCAGAAATTGGGGACAACTTAGAGTTGGTGTTGGCCTGTCTCTCCAAATCCTGCTACCACTCTCATGTTAAAAATAACTAGAATTCAGGTAGTCCTAGAGCTCTTTCAAAGGGCAAAGTAAGGAGGGCCTTTCTAAATTTATTGGAAGAGAGCGTAATTTTCCTGTGAATGGCAGTATAATCAACTTGGAGAATATTACAACCCTTCATTCCCTGCCATGAGTACAACAGATTTAGAGACAGACTTATTTATTTATTTTCCCATTTTTTTTTCTCCTGCCCCCTCCACTGAAGTACATTATGCAATTATGGAAAAAAACATTTTCTAGCCAAAGGCAGCTGGTTGCCACGGGTTACAAGAGCCTTATCAGTCCCCAGGGTGATTTGCTGACTGAAGCCATTGCAGGAGGGAGGGGCCAAAGAAGAGAGGCAGAGGGAGGCAGACCAAGCCCAATCCTGCACACCTGTACCCTTCTCTCCTCCAGAGTGGGTCTCAGACCAGCTTGGGATGGAATGGGAACTTGCCTGAGGCAAGGTAGTTGGAGGGACACAGGGTAAGGGAGTGGGCTGTGTGGTGCCTAGAGAGGTGCTTTGATGATGAGTTGATTAAGAACATGTTGGAAGATGGAAAACAGTTCATTAAAGACTGGATATCTCTCTTTCTGCCTCCTCCCCTTTAAAATACTAGCAAATCAGAGTTGAAAGTCACTGTAGTTTTTTATCTGATAGTGAATTTCTTCCACATCCCCCTACATCCATTGATCTCTCTCTGAATTCTTAGACTGACAGAGAACTCATGCCTTCTTAGCCGTTGTGTTGCAAGGTTATTTGCATTAATAGTAATGGCATCTAATACTTAATGGATTCTACATCTTAGGGTCTGGACTAACTGCTTTCATTTAATCTTAACCATTAATGAAGTTGATATACCTGTTTCTCAGATGAGAAAACCAAGGCACAGTTTATATATCCAAAAACTAGAGGGACTTGAATTTAAATTAATGTTTGTCGAATTCTAAGGCTAGAATCTTTTGATTATGCATGCTTCATTTTCTCTCTCTCTCTTTTACAATCTCTATCTCCATTATACCAGTTTCGTGTTTTCATTCCCCTTACCTTCCTAGGACCTCCTGTGTCTCACTCTTTGCAAATATGTTCTTTAGGTTAGCATGTCCTGAAGTGTTTATTTAATCTATATTGTCTGATCACACATGTTCTCCATATTCTAGTTCTGTTAGTTCATTCCAAAACAAATATACTTTTTCTCATCTCCACATGCGTTATATTCCTGAAACTTGAGTCAGCTTAAAGCCTGGAGCCTATCTCACCCATGCTGAGTTTAACTCATGTACTTCCCATCTTCTATACTTTTTAAGTGAATAGTGGCAGGTGTTGTTTGCATTTCTTCATGTGAAATTCCATTTAGTTGGTTAGTTTTATCAATCAAGGTTATGGAAACCTCTTCAGATACGAATCTTTTCATGTAACCTATTTGATTCGACCAACTATGACTTAGTCCATGCTACAAATTAAAATATAATGATAACGATAAAGAACGTAGACAAGAATGTAGTCTCACATACAGAAATCTGAAATCGGCAGGGGTCATACACTTCTCCGTCCAGATTAGCTAAGAAAAGGATATTGGGAACAGGTCACTGAAAGAAGAAGTGCTGTGGGGAGAAGAAAGGCTAAGAAAACCATCTGTTTCCGACAACATTGTTGCTGGTGGTAAGAAGGGTAGAAGAAGTCCTCCTGAGCTCCTGAACTCTAAACCAAAACTACAAAGATCAGAACCTCTACAGATACCTACTCTGTTTACATAACACCAAGTATATTTTAAAATTACTTTAGAAATCAGATAAATATTAACGGAAGCTAGCAAACAAAAGTACCTATCAGGTAGGTATTCAATAGGGTTTTTTTGTTTTGTTTTGTTTTGTTTTGAATCATCAATTCATTCCACATTTATCGTCATAGGTGTTGCACTGCCCTCATGCAGCTCACTGTCTAATGACGGGATAAAAGCAGATCCACAAACTGACTGTGATAAGTACTATTAACTAACATAATTGGGTTTTTAGAGAGACAAGAGGACAAGTGGAAAATTTAGATAATTACAGACTGCTTCTCTGAAGGAATAAGTTTTGAAGTGAGACTCGGAGGACACATAGCTTTATTTGGATGGGGTGGGGAGGGTTGATTCTGGTAGAATGCTTTGAGGAAAAAACATACTTTAAACAACTAAAAGAGGATCAAAATAGCTGACGGGTGAGCTGTAACGTATGAAATGCAGATGGGGCCAGGTCACCCTGGGCTTTGCATAAGGAGGGCACATTTCATTCTAAGTCTAATGAGAATCTACGGAAGAGTTTAAGGAAAAGATACAACTTTATTAGATTCCTTTTTAAAGAAGGTAGTTTTGCCTGTGAGGTAGAAATAAGTGAAGGCAGTTAGAAATGAAAATAAGGAGAACAGTTAAAGGACATTGCAGGGCCAGAGATCAAGGGAGAGAGTGACTGCTTATTTTGGAGCAGTACAGGTGACAAGTGGGCAGTACCGAGAACTAGTTTGCAAGTAGGTTCTACGGCATTTGGCTTTGGATTGTGTGTGGATGGTGAGTAAAATGTCAAAAATCATAAAACTCCAATAATTACATTTTTTTCCCTTAAAAATTTATAGCTTTAGCAGGGAGGTAATAGGTTCACAAGTAAGAGACAAATGTAAAAGGGTTTGGAGGGTGCAGAAGAGGCCTAGTTTGTATGGGAGGATCTCGAGGAAGGCTTCCAGAAGTGGAGCTATGTGAGGCAGTTCCTCACCTATGGCTATGTCAGGATACAGAGTGACCACAATTATAACTGGGCAGATGTGGGAGGACTTTCACTTCTATAGACTTACGTCATCATGTATTTGGTACAATATAGTGAAGGCCTACAAGATGCCAAGAATTTTATACATTTCACCCAACTTTCAGTGTGCAAGTAGGTATTTGTTTTTAACCATTTTATAAAAGAGACATTACAAAGTTTAAGTAAGGTACTCAGTAGTGCATGACCCGTACAAATGATTGAACCTATTTTGAACCTAATTTTGCTGGACTTAAAAATTTTAAATTTATAATTGTTGCATCTCTCCCCCCAACTCACATGCCTTTTCCTTCATACTACGTATACTATCCAACATAATACATATCATTTATTTGCTTTTATTTGCTTCTATTGTAAGCCCTGTTGTAAAGGCCAAAATGTTCCTGTTTTATTCACCACTGAATCCTCAGCACCTAGGTAGAGACTATACTCAAAGTTATTCAGAGGAATGAATCTGAAAAATGGATGATTCTGAGCCTATTTCCCTCCAACTAACCAAGGTCTTCCATTAAATTCAAGTATATCAGTTTTTAATGTTATTGATCTAATTTTACTAACTCAATCTATATTTGATGTTATCCTTTCTTTTTATTACACACCAGTCAGTCAAAACTAATTTATTGACCCATATGCTAGGCTCCAGGGTGACTATGAAGACATATAGGACAGACTGTGCCCTCAGGGAGCATATGATATATTTGAAGACACATGACATAATCTTTTGAAAGGTTAAGTAATACTAACACAGTGATATAATCAATATCACAAGACTGCATTAAGACCAAATTGAAGTGCCAAAGAGAACAATAAGGATAATAAATATTATGGGAGATAAGAAGACATTATTGAGGATTGAGTTGATCTATTTTTGTTTCATAGAGGAAAAGAACTTTGACCAAGATATTAAAGATGGGTAAGATCTTCTTAAAGAGAGGATACTAGGATTAGCCAGGTATTAGACAGGCAGAAGCCTATAGGTGAACTGAAATAAATTGGAGGGACAATGTATAGAAAGAGCTGGCTGGATCAGAGAATGAGAGAACATGAGTTTCCAGGATACTAAGTCTCACTGTGAGATCTGAAACTCCTAAAATGAGGTTTCCAAAAACAGATCATTATCACATCCTGACTTGCGATGACCTCTCCGTTTTACTTTTGAGCAGCTTCATTACGGCAAGGTAGGTGAAGACACGACCTCAACATCAAACATTAAGAGAAGAGGGGCAGATTTTAGCATGGAAACTTACAACATGAAGGTCAGAAAGATCTGCTGTTCTGTAAACATCATGCAGAGAAGGGTCTCACACCTGAATAGTTTGCTGGAAATATAACTGGTTTGAGTCTTAGGGCAAAGGGCTTGTTCTCTTACTACTATACAGTATGAGAGAGGACAGCTTTGAAGAAGAGCTGCCCCACGGGCATTCTGGGTCCAATGCCAGCTGTGCAGGAACTTGAGAATGGCAACCCCTAGCCCCTATGACCTTGGTAAACTTAGATTTGAGTCACTGGGCAATAGGTGCTCTCTGTTCCCTTGGGTAACTGGAATCAGGCACCTATTTCCAAGTAATCTGTCCTTAGGGATAGTCCCCAAGGAAACCCTACATCTCTCACCAACATGTTGATGAATTCAGCATCTCAGACAGGCTCTCTTGACTTAAAAGAATGTTGATTGATACCACTTCTTTATTCAAAAATGTGTATATTGTACTTCAGTGTAAAAGCATTGTGACTACTATGTGACAAGCACTAAGAGATAGGCATCAGGTACACGTCAGTGAATGAGGTAGGACCCCTACTCAGGGATGATAAAAAGTGTGGCAGGGTGAGGGGTGGTCTAATGACTGAGGAGGAGGGCCATGAGGTGTTCACACGCTGGACACTGCGACAGGTTGAGGAAGGTACATCTTGTCTGAACTATAAAGAGGAGCTGGGGATGGACTATGGGAAGAAAGGGCTTTCCCGGTGGAGAAACTGGCATGAGCAAAGGTCCAGAGCCCGTTCACACGGCTGCAAGTGACTCAGTGCAGGAGGGGCACAGGGAGAGCTGAGGATGCAAATGGGGCCCATATCCGAAAATGCTCAGGTCATGCTAGGAAATGTGATCCCTGTCCTAAGGAGACACTGAAGTGCTCCAGTCAGGGGAAGAGAATGGCCAGATTATGTTTTTAAAGAGTCTGCCTAACAGTGTTCTTCAATAAAAATAGAATATGAACCAAAATATGAGTGACATTTGTAATTTTAAATGTTCTAGTAACATTCAAAAAAAGGAGGTAGATTTAAATAATTTTAATATATTTCACATAATTCAATGTACCTGAAATCTTATTGTTTCAATATGAAATCAACAGAAACATGATTAAGGAATGATTGTACGTTCTTTGGTTTATACTGAGGATTCAAGATCCAAGGTGGATTTGACACTCAGGGCACAGCTCAGATTGAACTTTTCAAGTGCTCAATAGCCACATGTGGCTGGAGGCTGCTGTAGGCAGTGTAGGTATGAAAGGTGATCGAATGAAAAAAGTTTGGGGTAGAGAATGGCTGACGGTGGGGTGGGGACAAGACCTGAAGGGATCTGGAAACATGATGCTTATCATGGGACAGACTCAGGCACGAGTGGGTCTGCACAGAGTTGGTGCTGGGCAACAGATCCAGCTAGATGGAAGCAATCCTTTAGGTTGAACTAAGCACTGGGCAGGGACTGAAACCAAAAAGATCCTGAGTAATATCCACTGAAATCTGCTTCCAGAAAACCCCCATATTCTGTTGTTTGATTCTGAGTAAATTTCAGCCTCTTGGAGTGTTGCCACAGCAGGGAGAGAGGATAAAGGAGGAGTGAGCTGTGGAAGCAGGCAGGCAGCAGCAAGGTGGAGTGAAAGCCAGGCACAGGACTGGGTCTCAGGACAGGTTGTTACACCCTGGAAGGCAGAGTATGGCAAAACTATACCAGGGAATATGTAGAAGAAAAAGAGAAGGCAAGGCAAGGGGAAAAAAAAAATATATATATATGTGTGTGTGTGTGTGTGTGTGTGTGTGTGTGTGTGTGTGTGTATATATATAGTTCGAGTACTTATCATGTGCCAAATAAAGCAGCCAAAACATAAGATCACAACAACCTATGCTGTTATATATGAAAAACCACCACTCCCTATCCCACACGCCACCCTTCACCCCAATCATCTGTTTACAGTTATCGGTCCCTACTGTATTCCAGCTATTTTGAGTGATAATCAAACCTGAAATCCACCAGGCTCACTACCCTCACATTGCAGAAGTGCAAATTCTGATTTCACAGAACCCTGCTGTTTTCAAACCTGTCCTTGCTGTGAAGGGAGAAGAGAACAACCACCCTCCCTCTGTGTTGTTTTGAGTTAGAGGGAAACGCACAGCAAGATCATGCAGCTGGAGGAGTTGGAGCTAATGCAACATCTCCCAGTTGATGAGCACAGCCCTTCCTTCCCAGGGGCACGCCTGCTAACAAGGTGCCTTGGTAAGGACAGGCTGAGCAGAGTCACAACAAGCACACCTCTCCAACTCACCTTCATACAGACCCTGTTGCCCAATCTGGTTAATCTCCCTAGATTTTTCCCCTGATGAAGAGAAAAGAAAGCTCTCAGAAGATACACAGACCCTCCCTAGGATCTGCCCACTTCAGGTGTGTGTGCTGTTTCCCCACATCCACGGAGAACCTCCAGCTCCCATGCTAATCCCTGGATCCAGCCAGATGCCGTGTGAATGCAAACTGAAGTAGGACCCTCAATTCCACATGCCAGGAAGGTTTTAACCCCAGTTCTGCGCCAATCAAAATACCTGAATGCGCTTTTATTCATTTTCTTCCACCTTTTCATTTAAGGATGAGAAAACTGAGGTGCAGGACCTTTACATAACATGTCTGATGCAAGAATGTGCATGACAGAGGAAGTCTCCCCTACTCCACTGCCCTTTATTTTTCTCTTGGACAACTCTGTCTTGGTATTCGGAATAGATGGAACAAATCAAGGATACAGCAGCAAAAGTGGGCCACACCGCGGTGATAAGGTCCAAAGCTTAGGATCAGAACTGAGTTTCAAAGACAAGACAAAGAGAACACTGAAGGAGAGACTGAATTCTGAGTGTTAGAGTATACCGTTAGAATTCCACAACCATCCTTCTACTACCATGCTGTTTAGAAGGATGATGATTTAGTAACACGATGGTTACAATCTCAGCTGGACTGAGTTTGAATCCGGACTCCATCATTTGCAGGGTGTGTGGCTTGGGGTAAAGGACTCAATCTCTTTGTGCCTCAGTTTCCTCATCAGTAAATATGGGAAAAGAGCACCTACCTCATAGAGTTTCAAAATGAACACCTGTTAAAATTTTATTTTAAAAGTGTCTAATGCCAGAATAATGGAATTCTGACTTTAATGAGCTGGAGTTACTGCAAAGCTCACAGGCTAAGAGTGGTCTTTCAAGACTGCCCTCACGGAAGACACGGGTCACAGCCACAGTATCAGGGCTTCCCATCCCTCTCACCCTTCTGACCAATTGGCTATAGATTCAGGAGTTTCCACTATTTTGTCGGGTTCAGTATTCCCTAGAGCAACTCGCGGAACTCAGGAAGGCACTGTATTATGATTACTGTTGTTTGTTTGTTTGTTTGTTTTAAATAAAGGACACATGTCAGGGCAATCAAATGAAGAGAACATAGAATGAGATCTGAGAGAGTCTCAAATGCAAAGTTCTATGATTTCAGGATGCATTGCCCTCCTGGCAAATCAATGTGTACCTGCAACCCAGAAACCCATATGCTGGTGTTCCTGGCATGGCCAGTCCCCATCCAAAAGTTGTCCTGGATGCCCCCATAATTCCATCTCGGTAGCATAAATTCACTTATGGGCCGAGAGGTTCACCATGAATAAATTCCAAGGGTTTAGAGGCTTTGTCTAAAAAGCCAGAAACAAAGGCCAACAAAATTCTTTATTATACAACAAGCTGGTATCCAGTAAATGCTACATGAATATTAATATATACCAAGGGTTGGCAAACATTTCTCTAAAGGGCCAAACAGTAAATACTTTAGGCTTTATAGACCACGGAGTGTCTGTGACATTCTTGACTTTTCTTTTTTTTTTATAGCCCTATAAAATGTAACGCTCATTCTTAGCTCAAGGACCGTACAAAAACAGGTCATGGGCTGGCTCTGGCCCACTGCCACGGTTGGCTGATCCCTGATATATACCATTGTTAAGTTAATGTAGGCTACTAATAAATACCATATAATAAGTACTTTTATTATTGTTGGACTGATGTTGTTGCTGTCATCATCATTATAATAATTATCACTGAAGCAGGAGCAGGTTTTCAAAGAACATGGCAGAGAAGATTGGGGAATTCAGCCAACTATCTATTTCAACTGTTGAATTCTTGTCATTGTGTGAGGCTGGTGCCATTCCAGCCACATGAAACTCTGGGTCATGTTTTGATAGACTGCCCCAGCTAGACTTTGGAAATAAGATGTGTAAAGAGAAATCATTTCTGTTTCATGCATTGTCTGACATTTTATTTCTTGTTCTATTGTATTGGTTCACTGAGTAACTTCATCTAAAAGGGAATGGCATTCTGCAAGTGCTGTCTGTATTGTCAAGAAATAATTTTTAAATTCTCTGATTACCACTTTGGCTGAGAGAGTCTTCTCTTCTGTCTTTGTTTGTCATCTCTGAGACTGCTCTCTTCGCACTCATGGTTTCCTTCTGAAAGAATGCTCCATTCCCCGCTTTGCTCAGGTGTAAGAGGAGAATAACCATGAATCAGACACCAGCGTTTCACTCCTGTAATTCCCAGGGCTGGAACTGGTGCGATAGGAACATTAGCAATTGCTTACCTCAAGGCTCATGTAAATTAGCATTAATAATGAAGAGGGAGAAAAGGAATGGTCTTTGAGATTCAGGGACTGCTCAAAATTTTGGCACAGGGCTCTTTGCAATATTGACTAATGAGCAAGAACTGGGGAAATCATTTTAAAGATTTAAACCACTTGTTTTTTAATTCATGGGCGCATCGGTCTCATTTCATTCTTAAATATTTGCCCTCCTTCCCAGAAGCCAGATTTGCTTCAGGAGTGGACAAATTATGTGGCATTTGTCTAAAATGATAGGTCTAATTATGGCTCTAAAATTCTGAAATATTTTTGAGCTTCTGCTAAAAAGTCAAATGCAAATAATTCATAATGATTTTAAAATTGATTTGAGGTCCCATGTCTCTATGTTGAGCCTGGGAGAGGGAGGATCAAAAACTAAGCAGAAAGGAAAAAAAATAATCTCTCAGGAGATACTCCACCATTGGAGTATCTCCTCAGGAGATACTCCACCATTGGAGTATCTCCTGAGATTTTTGAGAGTTGGACAAGAGTTTGAGAGACTAGAGAAGGCAATACAGAAGACAGAGAACATTTATTAAACACACGCATGTACACAGAAAATGGGTCAGAGTGATTAGACAGGAGATACAGATAGAATTTAAAAATAAGTATTTCTAGAATCTTGATATTTTGTAAATGTAAAATATTTGGTAAATGTAATGTGTTCAATGCAGGTGGGTTCTCCCTTAACCCCAAACATGTTCTTTTACAGAAATGAGAGTCACCATGATTTTATGTCACATCACATGATCCCGGTATCAAGAAGACATCCTATGCTAAACCCTGTGGTGTAATTTCTGTAAAGCAGATGAGTATTTTAAAATGTGCAGAATCAGCTGTATAGTTCCTGTGGTTTGTTAAAAATGGCTGTGAAGAAGAGGCTGCTTACCTGAGAAACAGCTGAGCAGTTACCACTAAAGGCAAAGTAGCTAATGTCATCACGGGCTTGGAACCAGGCATGGCATTGTGGATGTGGGTGGTGGTTAAGTCAGAGGCACCCAAGAGCAAGGAAGCTTTCTCAAATCTCTGCGTCTTTACATAAACTGTTCCTTTTACCAGAAATCTGTTTTCTCTCCACTTCCCCAATCTGTAATGTCCAACATAAGCACATCCTTTAAGACTTATCTCAAGCAATACTACCCTTGCAAGTTATTTCCTGCCGCCTCCAGTTTGACTTTTGTATCTACCTTTCCTTTTTCCTAGCAGCCACTCCATACCTCTGTCCTAGTGTTTATCACTGTATTGGGTATGTTGATGTCCTTGTCTGTTTCTTCCTTCAGCCTGCTTCAGTGATTTTAACTAAATGTGCTATAGAGTCAATGCTCAATGAATAGTAGATAAGTTAGGAATGAATGGACTAATGAAGCACTGGATAGATGAAGGGAGTCTTCTACTCCATCACGTAGTATTCTGAATCAGGGTAATATGAAAATAACATTTCTACTGATGAGTCTGTGCATATATGAGGAAAGTCTAGCTTGTATCTATTCCCAGAGGAACTGATAACCATAGATAGGAAGTTGTGCTTGAATAAACTGAACAGTGATGTAAGAGTTTGTACACATCACTTCTCCACCCTTATTACCTCTTTTTCATTCCCTCCATATATATATTTTTTTAATCATTCAGGCCTTCTTTACTCTGTCAATGGCTACTTCTCTTCCAGCCTTACAGAAGAGTTTTGTTTGTAGGAGTTAATATCATAATGTTTTGAAGTTGTTCTTAAAAGTTTAGGTCACAGGAGTTTCTTGACCTCCTAAAGCCCATTTATAGATCCCTAGAGTTCTAGATGTCAAATAAAGAGTAATATAATTTTTAAAAATTAAATTTTTTTCTACAGAGATTTTAAAAAACTATATATTTAAATGTTATATATTTCATGTTTCTATATCATGTACATATATATGTATGTATATATATGTGTGTATATGTGCATGTATATGTTTCATAATCAGAGAAGAATAGTACCTATTTGCTGAGATAAAAGTATAACAACAATTATCTAGAGGTGGAAGATGATGGAGTCAATCTTAGAGATAATTTAAATGTCAAATCTAGGCTGATCACATAGTTGAATTATCCTGGGTATGGGTAGGTTGCTGGGTACCTGGAAGCATTTTCTGAATTCTTCTCTCTCCAAAAAGAAAGGTAAAAACTGATAGCAGATGTTTGTACAAAATTAGGTGTATGGATATTAGATGGTGGGAGAATGGTCTTAAACCAATTTAATACTGACACTTACTTGTTTCATTGAATCTCAGTTATCTTATCTACAAAATGGGAACAAATTCCTTTGCCTTGAACAGCTAATAGACCAATGGTGAGATCCAAAGATGAATGTGAAATCATTTTGTAAGCTGCTAGATGCTACCAAGGCTGGCAGAATTATTGACATAAGTTCCTGTTCTCTGCCAAGGAAACAGTAACTGAAATTGTGTTCATGTAATAATAGATGTCTGCTGTGTTCATGTAATAACAGATGCCAGGGGGTTCACAAACAATATTGTTCCCAACAATGGACAAGTCATACAGGGCATGTCTGATAAAATTAATGAATCATCAAGAAGGAATGAAATGCTTATAAAGGTAGTGATAGAGATGTAGTAAAGGACCTGCATTTCATTATTTTGGTGATGTAGAGAGCGAATACAGGAATTAAGCCTGCTTCCAACTCCTGCTTCCTGGTCTCCAAGACACTGAGTAGCATTGTGAGAGCAGTTTCCACAGCAGGAGGAAATCTAATTGAAAAACCTTGAAAAAATCCTCCAAGTTTCCAAACTCTAAGTTGGGAAAGTGGGTGGAGGTTATAGGATACCACTGAGATTCTGATTCAATTTATGAATTATTTCCACCCCCTCTAATGGTTCTGTACCCAATTCCACCATGGGGAGAGTACTCACACCAACTAGCAATGCTGTGACACCAGCTGGGTTTCCTATAATTCAACTCAATTCTACCACTATCTACCTGGTGACATCATCTGGACCCACAAGTTAAAGGCTCAGTTCTATAAGCCTGTGTCCCTTTCCTCCCACTTCAGATACCAATTCCAAGTCCAGGTTGTCGCTTAAGCTTCTGACTGGCTATGGCTCACAGGTTACAATGACCTCCTCCTTAGGTTTGATTAATTTGCTAGATCAGCTCACAGAACCCAAAAACATTTTACTTATTAGATTTTTTGGATTATAAAAGGATGTAACTCAGAAACAGCCAGATGGGAGAGATGCATAGGGTATGGGGAAGGAGTGTGGAGCTTCCAGGCCCTGAGGGGACCACTCTCCCAAAATCTCTACATATTCACCAACCTAGATGTTCTCAGAACCCCATTCTTTTGGATTTTATGGAGACTTCAATACATAGGCATGGCTGATCAAATCATTAGTCTTTGGTGATTAATTCAACCTCCAGTCCTTCCCTTCTCCCCAAAGGTCAGGGGTTGGGACTAAAAGTTCCAACACTCTAACCACTTGGTAGGTTCCCCTGACAACCAGCTACCATCCTTAGGTGCTTCCCAGAAGTCATCTCATTAACAGCAAGAAACAAGTTGGCCACTCTCATCCATTAGGAAATCCCAAAGGTTTTAGGAACTCTGTGCCAGAAATGGGGACAAAGACCAAATATGTGTTTATTATAAATTACAGCATCATACCTTCAAAATGAATCATCATATGCATACATATTTTCCAGGCATTTATAGATTCCTTAAGGTCTTTGGAACCCAGATTAATAGTCCTAAATTCCTATAGAGTTTTCACTTCTGATCAATGAAAGCCACACTATATTGAGTGATTCCTATATATAACACTAAAATACTACACTACACCATGCATTGTATCTCATATAAACCTCACAAAAGCCCTAACTGGTAGGTATTATCATTCCCTCAAATTGCATACCAGGAGATTGAAGCTCAAAGAAGTACAATGATTTACCCAAGATCATACAGTTGGAAAGGTGGGAATTGAACTAGAACTAGCTGTTTCCAAAGTGAACAAGGCAGAGCTGAGATATTTCTGAGATTATTTTAGAAATCCATGTTGTTACTCTATAGAGTGAGCCTAAGTGTCGCAGCATTGGGGAATGAACAGTGGGAGAGGAAGCCGGAGGCCTGAGCTGAGCCCTGCCCTTGCTCTCTTTTACCTCAGCCACGGAAAGAGCTCAAGAACACAAGCAGCTTCATTAGCTGTGCCTCTCTGGGGATGTGTGGACGACCATAGGGTTGTGACTGTGGGTTGGGAATAACAAAGCAGTCGACCTCTGAATGTGGAGGGGGCATCCCCTGTGTCTCCGAGGGGCCTGCAGGTTGCAGGTGGCACTAATTTCACAGGAAAGAAAGGTGTTTGCCAAAGGAAGGACAGATGGTTCCAGTCACCAGTTATTTATTTCTATAATTAGCTGCATGCTGTGATCTCAGATCATGGAGAAATTACTACTTCCTATGGAAATCCTCCCATCATTAGGGAAGAAATGGGAATTGGAAGCTAAGGAGAGGATATCTGTGGGATGGAAACTCCCCACATCTCTGGGCTTGCAGCTGATCTGGAAAGGAGGGTGTGGTCTGGAGTAATAATCTGAATCATCCAAAAATATTGAGTTTTGAGTACAACTCTACCATGGTTATGTGTTTTCACTGAGAATTTACCCTTCCTGGGTTTCGTGTTCTTCATCCAGTAGTGAGGGCCATTTTGAGAAGAAAATGTGACCACGGATGTGATAGACTCCTGTTGGCTATATATGACTGGGTCCTGAAACAGGATCAGACCCTCCCTCCCTTCCTCCACCCCCCCCCCCCAAAACATTCCTGAATCTAGTATATCAGCCAAACCTATGAATCTCAATCAAGGCACCCTACTTACTAGGTAACTAGCTCTGAAGGAGTGGCTTTACATCTCAGACCCTCACTTTCTCTGTAAATGAAATAACTCTGTCCACCTAAGCAGAGGTGTTGTGAGACATGAATGAGAATATACATGACCTATTCTTAAACTGGTGGTTGGTATAAGGTAAGTACTCAATAAAGGGGCATTAATTTTATTATTTTAGTGGAGAAGATGGAGATCTAAAAACAAAATATTAATCTTCTGTATCACCGAATAAGTGTCATGCTAAATTGAGCGAGAGACAGTTCATCTAAGATTGCTGAGGGTAAGGAAGGAATCATTAATACTGATAGCATTCTGTGGTCCAGTTTGAACGATAGCTCTTGTTCTCTAGAAATTCTCTTGTAATGATGCAGATTTCTGTGACCAGCCTTGTGGATTGCAACTCTGACACAAACCATCACTGCTTTCAGTATGATCTGGCCTTGCTTGAGAAGTGGGATTAGAGTTTAGAACAAATTAGGGTCTACACTTCTGATATGCTCCCAAGAGTCCACACCTCACACATCATCAAATAACAGGGTCTGTATGTGTGGACCTGAATTGAATAAAAAAGAACCACTCTTTTTATGTAAGCCAAGAAAGAGAAACAGACTCACAAGACAGCAAGCTCCTGTATGCCCACTTACTTGTGTATCATAACTGGTATTTTCAAGTCCATTTTCCTCCAAGGAGCTTCAGACACTCTGCATGTATTTGTTGCAATACCTTCCAATGACAGTGCAGGGCAAGAAAATATTCCTAATAATAGCACCGTATACATATGGTAGTCCATCATGCCATGTCTGTGTCCTTGCTCAAATCACAAGAACCCTAAAAAGTGGGTATATGTAGAGTGAGAAGAAAACTAAGGTAACATAGATTACACCTCAAACTCACCAGGACTATGATCTAGCTACCCCTCTCCCACAAAAATCTGATGACCCCTACCGTGGTTAATAGAATTCTCATCTATACAGTTGGACAAGCAACACATTTACAATCTTCTCTGATACCTATCTTTCCACCTATAACCACTCTGGATGTAGTTTGTAGAATGCATTAGAAGGAGGGAAAAGTAAAAGGTGCTGGTATGGAGACAACATAGAAGGATACTGCCAAAGTCTCAACCAAGTGTAGCCATGGCTTGGCTTGAGGATGTAAGTGATAGACATGAAGAGAAACAAAACTGGGACGAACAGAGTTACATGGTTACATGGCTTTGCATTAAGTCCCAAAGCTAGGATATAACTTAAGCTTAGTCCCTTGAACCCAATACCAGGACAATTTTTTTCTTTTCTGACATTCTAAGGCATGTCTTCCAAGTGGAGGAATACTTTGACCAGAGACTGATTTTCAGGTGTTTTATATGTAAAATGAAGCTAATAATGCTACCTATCTATACGGTCATTGTGAGGATTAAATCAGATAACATATACAAATGTTTAGCACTTTGCTTAACACATAATAAAAGCTCAAGAAATATACACATACAAGTGTATCTATGCTCCATATCTTACAACAATTATTAATACACATTAAGAAGATCAAGCAACAGGAGGAAAATTAGCCCTGTAAGATTCCTACTGCCCTTCTGCATCTGTCCTTTGCTTTCTCATTTTACGGAAGCCAGAACCCGCCAATCTGAGTCTTCCATCACTGCCTCCCACCTAACATAGAGAAGAGGTTATGAAAGGGCTTTCACTCTACCCAGTTCTGTGTATGTGTGTGTGTGTGTTTCAGATTAATTTTGTGAGACAAGCAGAAGTTGCTGCCTTGGTTTGTCCTTGGAAAGAGCCCTGCTTTTCTTGATTAAAGATGTATTTTTACAGCCTAAATGTGCAGGTCAGAGTAATTTTTTGACAGGTAAAATACTTAACTGTGACTATCCATGAATCTTCTTCTTTTTTTCCCCCTACATCCCCTTCTCTTGTCCTGTTAATATCTGTTTCCTCATCTTACCGAAGCCTCATACCTGTCTATCATTGTCTCTCACTGGCCAGCCAGCACCTTCTGTGTGCCTCCTCTCTGCACCTTCTTTGATTCTTATCTTACTGAATGTGGAGTCTGGCTCTGAATTTGCTCTCAGGCCTTGACCTCTTAAATCAAGGTCTTCTTAAATCAAGATATGAGTACCCGCTGGGAGATTTAGGGAGGTGGTATCACAGTGGGGACTGAAATCCCAGGGCACTTTACCAACATGTCTTATAACTTTAATTGAATAGTATTTAACTTAAAACCTGTACATATCTTCCTTTTTTAATGCAATAAATTCAAGCAAAATGTCAGCTCTACCATTTACCAGCTTTGTGACCTTGAGATATTTCTTACCCATGCAATTGCAGTATCTAATTCTGCAAAATATCTCCTAGAATTAAATAAATGTATGAAGCATTGATCGTGTGGCCTGGCACAGAGACTTGCTTAATTAGCACTGAATTTTCACTTAAAAGAATCCAAGTTACAGATGAGTAAACTGAGGTTCAGGGAGAATTATTTGCCCTAAATCAGAACTGACAAGTGACAGACTTGAGACTTGAGCATCATGAGGAGCCTGGTTGGTGTAATTCCCAAACTGACAACCCAAACCTGATCCAAATAAACACTATACTTGAGTGGTAGACACTTTGGGCTATACTCAAGAACCTCCAAGACTATAATTCACTCCTGTTGCCTTTAAGGGTATATGGTCAAGAAGATCTGATCTTAACGCCTCTCTTCCTAGGTAAAACCAACCAGTCATTCAAACAAATGCTCTATCAACCTGGAGGATTCCAGAACATAGCTAGCTTTTGCAAATCTAACCCTTCCAAGCTTTAGGCCATCCCCTCCCTCTTATTCTTGTTCACCACTACTTCCTTTGTAAGTCCAACCCCATCCCTTTATATTGCCACCCCCAGTTTTCTTTCTTGTGTTCAGCTTTCTCTCTTGCTGGAGGCTCCCATTCTATTTTTTTTTTTTTTCCTAGAACATTCTGGGTGACACCAATTCCTCTGCTTCTCTAGCAAAACTCTGGTACTTTCTATTTCACCATGAGACTTCCTCTAGGAAGTCTTCTGTGATTTTTCCCTGCATCCCCACCACAGCCAACACAGAAGCAGGCAGACTTAGATTTGGTGCCTCTCTATAAGCTTATATACCACTGACTCCCTTCCAGCAATTCCCCCTTTGCATTATGTCTGATTACCCATTTTATCCCCAACTAGCTTCTTGAGTCCAGTATTGTATCGTGTTCACACTGGATTGTAGACCACTATCAAAATGCCTGACATAGTGGGTGCTCAGCAAATACTTCTCAGTAAATGATTTAAATGTAATTACTTTGTCTGCCACGACAGGGTTAAATGTGCAAGAATCTTATTAGGGGAAGGGCCTGTGAGAGACGATGGAATAATACAGATTATGTTCAGAGAGCCCTCAGACCAAGATACAAATCCAACCTGAGTGAAGGAGAGAGAAGAGGAAGTATCCTGAATTAAGAGAGGCTCAGGAAAGGAGAACTGTGTCTCCCAGGAATGGGCCTGCCTTAGATCTCTGCTGTGCTCAGTCACTAGCTGGGAGCAGCCCCTAGAACATGGCCTGGGCAAGAATGCAGGAACGGTCTCCAGCACAGCAGCTAGGGCCTCTGTCATTCACCCTTCCTGAAGGTGGAGCTCTGTGGGCACATTCTTGTCGTGGCCATGAATACAAAACTGAGGTTATTGTCCACTTAGCCACCCTTCCCTTGGTTATTCTTTTATTCATTAATATTTACTATGTGGATCTCCTATACCAAGACTAACATCATAGACAGATATATGGAAGTGAAGGAAGAAAATACTTAAAAATCCTTCAAAAGTTTACATTCTAGCAAAACAAGACACGCACAGATCACTACAGTGTACTTGCAAGTGCAGGAGAGAGGTAACCCAAAATTCTATGAAAGCACAGAGGAGGCGTTACCTATGCCGGACCTATTTTTCAAGACTCTGGAGTTCTGCAGAAGGCAGATGGGGAATGAAGAACATCTGGGTAGAGGAATCAGTGGAACCTCAACCAGTCTGGTTCCCTAGAGGTTGGACCCAGTGATAATCATAGGCAAGGAGACAACACAAATGGCCAAGGGCCAAATTACAAAAGGCCTACCATGAGCCACACCCTGAGTTAGGGCTGTGGACACAAAGAGGTCACATTGACCTGAGGCTTCAAGGAAACTCTAAAGAGAGAAGATGGGCAGCTCAGTAACACAGTCTCCCAAAAGTGCAGGAGGGTACTGACCCTAGCCTGAAAGAAAGGGAAGAGAAATCAGGAAGGGTTTGCAGAAATAAGCAGTAAAGCCTCAAATTTTATGTTGTTATTTATGTCCCTTTAGGAGAGTCTGAAGGCTGTGATCAAGTCCTCATTTATATAGAGGAGGAAAGGAAGAGATGCAAAGGCCAAGCATCTTTCATGGGGACCCAATCTCATTTGATAACATTTAAATCATGCTATTCCCAGACTTAAACTCATCACATACAGAAAGACAATCACGCTCCTGATCCTGACCTTCATGGTCCTGTGACCTGCCCCCTGACCATCAGTCCACCTCATCTCATGCAATTCTCTGCCCCAGCCACACCGGACATCCTAGTACCTCAAACACAGTGCTAACTCTAGAATGCTGACCATGGCTGTTGCCTCTACCTGGGATGAACATCCCCCAAGAACTCTACAAGGCTGACTCTTTGGCATTAGGACCTCAGCTTAAAAGCAATCTGTCTAGACCACACAATGGAATAGTCATCCTGTTTCTTTTCATTGTATCAGTCCAATGTATTTTACCATAGCACACATTACTACCTGGTAGCAGATCTTTAAAAAGAAAGAAAAAAAATTGTGTATTTGATTATTGCCTACTTCCTCCAAATGTAATCACCTTGAAAATCTCATCTGCCTTGTTCACAGGTATATCTGCAGCATCTCAAATAGCAGGCGTCAACATGTATTTATTGAATGGATGAAGGAATAAATATAAGAATAAACGGAGAACTGTTCTCATTTCCCAGGCCCTCTGCTTTTCCCGCTGTTTCTATGGGCTGCAGGGAGTGAGAAAAGCAATCACCAAAGGGCACGCATGCTCCTGAGAAAAAGCTCGCTTTGCAAAATGAAGTGTTCCTTGTCATTAGCTTTCAGTCAAGCATCACAACAGGGGACTTTTGCATCAGGTGCTGTGATTGGACCTTGAGGGGTCTGTGATGTGGACCTGGCCCTCCTGTGAGCTGGAACAGATGGTTCCTTCACACACATCTAAATAAAGCTGTAATGGTGTTGGTCTGCAAACAAAGCACAGGCGAACCTTCCTTTACAAAAGAGAAGGTTTTCATGGGCGTTCTGTGAAAATCAGTATCTACAATGCCACTAATTTCCGTTTTAGACACAGTTTATCTTCTTTCAGGGCATCTTGTCGATGGACTGCCATTATTTCTAGTCTATTCTAATACTAACTAGTCCCCAGGGTTTCTCCCTTCCTGCACCCCCTCCAAGATATCTTGCACACTCCAGAGTTATCATCACAGAGCGTCACTCCCATGATGCACTCCTCTCCCTCAATACCTGAGTAATGAGTTGCCTTCGATTATCTGATCAAGATAGAGAATCACACACATGTCTATAATTAGGCTGTGCTCTGATTAGTGAGTTGACGGCATAACCACAGCTGATGCCTTACAGCATAAGAAACATCCTGGAGAAGGAAGCCTGTGGATTGTTAAGAAAGCCTACCAGGAAAACCACAGGGTTTTTCACGCACAAAAAAGGAGGAGATGGCAGTGCACAAAATTATGATGTATGAAAATAAAATAAGGATGGTTGTTCTCTCCCCCATTCACTCAAGTTGTAAGGAATTGGAAGAGTTATTTGCAGTAGCTCCCAAGGAACCAGAACAGAGGTGAGGACATGTTAGTGTTCTCCAAGTTTGTTTCATTCCCTTTCTTCCTCATGGAGTTGAGAAGCAGGTCTATATTCACTACCATTATGTCCCAATCACCAAGCACAGACAGCAGCATTTAACAAAGTTTCTTGAAATAATAAATAGACGAATAATGAAGGTGGTGCTCTAGTGAGGAGTCGTCTAGTGTCAGAGTTGACAAGAGATCATTAAGGAACAAAAGATGGAGGGCGGTTGGGGAAGGAGCAGCTGGATTCCCACTTTTCCCAGGACTGACCACGCCATGAATGCCTTCCAGAGATAAGACCCAGGGGCACAGAGAATCTTAGGTTTCACATTGCACTAGTTGGAAAGGCCCTTTATGTGTTTTTTGTTGTTGTTGTCCATGGTTAGGATTTTATGGTTTCCTGGTTTATGTTTATACCTCATGGGTGCTAAAGAAACAGCAGGTGGAGGTGAGTGGGTTTTGGATATGAGGATTAAGACTTTATTTCCTGGGGTGCCTGGGTGGCTCAGTGGGTTAAGCCTCTGCTCTCAGCTCAGGTCATGATCTCAGGGTCCTGGGATGGAGCCCCGCATGGGGCTTTCTGCTTGGCGGGGAGCCTGCTTCCCCCTCTCTCTGCCTGCCTCTATGCCTACTTGTGATCTCTGTGTCAAATAAATAAAATCTGTAAAAAAAAAAAAAAAAAAGACTTTATTTCGTGGCAAATCCCACATTTAGGAAATTTGTGGATAAAAAGAGAACCATAAGCAAGAAAGGAGAAAGAACAACTGCTCTATTAAATCTCAATTATATACTATGCCCTGAAGAATGGGTTTTATCTATCAGTCTCAGGCAATTCTCAGAGCAAATTGGACAAGCAGGCTTTATTTTATTTTTTTATATTTTTTTTAAGATTTTATTTATTTGAGAGAGAGAGAGAGCATGAGAAGTGGAGGGTCAGAGGGAGAAGCAGACTCCCTGCTGAGCAGGGGGCCCATTGCGGGATTGGACCCTGGGACTCCAGGATCATGACCTGAGCCAAAGGCAGTCACTTAAGCAGCTGAGCCACCCAGACGTCTCTGGCTGTTTTTCAACAAAGGAATTTGGATTTCAGAAAAGTAAAATAACTCTTCCATAAACAGCACACACTCAGGTGAGACCTGAGACTAGAATCCAAGTTTCCTTATTCCAGAGAAGTACTATTTTCCTTCTCCAAGTTATTCCTAAAATATATTACCAGAAGTAGACTGTAATCTTCCCTTCATACATTACTTATGTAAATCTTTCATGGCTTTTACTTGCCCCAATTTTCCTGTTTCCCAAGGCTCATCCAAGGACACTTGGATACAGGGATGGCAAATACCTGGTGCACATGCCATCGCTCCTACCTGTAGGACAGACACCACCCATTCTGGAGTTACAGAGTCTTTCCCATTGCACTCAGGTTTTCCCATTTTCATTCAGAGCTCCAAATTCAGTAACAAATAAGAATTTGCACACTTAATGCTGTTCTTGTGTAGATGGTCCTGGGGAGACTGTGAGTGCATCAGGAAAGGGATTAGGGAACTTAGAAAGCCGACACTTCATCATACTGCTCTTGGCTTTGGACAAGCCATTCAATTTTCTCTGAACTCCAATTTACTCATTTCTAAAAAGAAAGCTTTGGGTTAAATTAACTCTAAGTTCTCTTTCCCACTAAAATTGTGGAGGTGACAGAGGTACTTTAATTCTAGTAAATTAAAAAATAATTTACTAGTCTTATAGTGTATCAAAAGTCTAGCTAACCTGATAAATTAATTATTGCCAAGGCTTTAATAAGTCCCTTTATTCTATGTGTTCATCCCATTATGTAATGGTCTTATATTTCAAAAATTTTTCACAGATATAATGCTTGTACCCAAAAGATGGACTCTGCTAGGGGAATTTCACAATTTATGGTAAGTGATGCTTTGGAGCAAGGACACATGGTTCTTTTCTCTCTTCTTTTAAACAAATTACTGAGAAGGAGGGTTTCAAGAATTGAGGCACAGGGTGCGGATTCCAGTTCCTTATCATGTTTCGTATGTAGTAAGCAAGGATGAAATGGATTCTGTTGACATTAATGGGCAGAGTTTTGGCTCCAATAATCTCCTCTTAGTCCAAGACTAAGATGACTTTATGCACAGATAAGGAGGTAAGGATAGAGATCACTTCAGGAGGGTCCTATGAGCAGAAATAAACAGTATCAGCAGGGCCTTGCCCGCTTGTAAGTCCAAGCCCCAGGATTAGCATTTATTTCCCCTTTCAGAATCCTCAACTGTAATAGAGCAGACAGTGGACACATGTGGCTCTCTAAATTTAATGAAAAAAAAAAACCTAAAAAATAATGTAAAACTTAAAATTAAAAATTTAGCTTCCCAATTACTCTAGCTCTATCACAAGTGCTGAATAGCCAGTGGCTAGTGTCCATCTTATTGGATGGCACAGATAAAAATTTCATCAGTACAGAAAGCTCTGTTGGGCAGTGTGGTTCTACGTAAAGATGTTATTTGTGATACTCCAGAAGATGAAAACCCTGACAGTGCTTTTTGTGCTGGTGATATAAGAGGGTTGCTTCCCCTCTAAGCTCATGCTCTTCAGTGCTCACTAAGCACAATCTGGGGTGTACAGTATGGAGGCAGTTTTTGGTGGTGTTGTTCCATTTCACCTTGCTCATGCTCAACAGTGAGATGGAAGAAGCCCTAAATATTTTACTTTCTATCAACCTTAAAAATGATGCCCTTATAGTGATTATATAGTCCTGAATGACACTGTTGATTGCAGTTTTGCTTCAAATACCACTATTTCTATCAATTATCAATAAATGCCCTTAAGCTTACAAAACATTTTAAGTGAACTCATTATCCAAAGTCTTTAGGGGGCCAATAGAGTAGCATTTCCCACTAACCTAGTTATAAGTTTATCTCATTTCTCTAGGATTGTTTTGGTCTAGAAAGACATTTCCTTTCCCTGCCAGGTTTTCTACTGTTGAAACACTGTGGTCACATTACCCTCCTATCCAAATCTCATTTATATTTCTACCCTGGGCCATTTCTCACTCCATTGAGCTCATTCAGAACAGTCTCCCATATTTCAGGAAAAGTTGTTAACAAAGATACTGGGAATTGGTTTTGGCAGACATATTTTGGATACCATACTTGATCGGTAGAATCTAAGATTCCTTTACTATTTATTTTCCTTTCTTCTATGCACATTACAGAAGAAAGCAAAAATTACAGTACTGTTACTCATAAAATATCTTACTGGCAGATCAGCCATCTAGTTTTCTCTCTACAGTCCTCACCCACCTACCTACCTAATATAGGTGTTTGTAAGATCCCACGTAAGTCCCAAGAAATGGCTAAAAGTGACCCAAATTCAAAAGTAGTCCTGAATTTTATCTGCTATCAGCTACAATACAAGCTCCAGACACAATGTGAAGTTCAAGATGGTGCAATCCTTTGTGCCCATTAACTGCTCAGATTTCAAGAATTTCCTATTTGCTGGTGAATTCTGACACCTCATCACCAGTATCAGTACAGGAGGGAAGTGGGGTGAACTGTACCAATGATTTTCAATTTACTTGAGGGGCAGACTAGCATAGTCATTAAGAAGAATTCTGGCCTTCCAATTCCAGTCTTGTTCATACATGATATATGATCTTGAATGAATTTCTTAAACTCCTTTTCCACAGTTCCCTCATCAGCTAACGGTGATGATAGCAATACTATTTACCACATTGGGTTATGAAGATTAAATGAGTGAATACAAAAACTACTCAGAAAAGTTCCTGGTACTTGGTAAATCATCAATATGATTAGCTATTATTATATCACTTGGAATGTGAGAATTCCACAAAAGAATCTCAGGGAGCTAGGGTAAGATTAGTCGATTCATACCCCCCAAATTTAAATTATTCCACAACTGCAAGATAAAGGAAAAATTCTGACATTAGAATAGACTGAACTAGTATAGCTCTTCCTTTCCACAATGAAAATCATAAATACTAAAAAAAATGGTTTTACTTATTTGTGGAGCATAACAAATAACATGGAGGATATGGGGAGATGGAGAGGAGAAGGGAGTTGAGGCAAAATGGAAGGGGAGATGAACCATGACAGACTATGGACTCTGAAAAACAATCTGAGGGTTTTGAAAGGGTGGGGGATGGGAGGTTGGGGTACTAGGTGGTGGGTATTAGAGAGGGCACGGATTGCATGGAGCACTGGGTGTGCTGCATAAACAATGAATTCTGTTACACTGAAAAGAAATAAAGAATTAAAAAAAGTTTAAAGATTGTATTTAACTATTTGGGGGTGGGGAGAGAGATGGAGAGAGAGAGAAAGAGAGAGAAAGTACAAGAGCAGGCAGAGGAAGAAACAGACTCCCCACTGAGGAGAGAGACTAACTCCACTCTCTGGAGCCCAGGGCTGGGATCATGACCTGAGCCAAAAGCAGAAGCTTAACCAACTGAGCCACCCAGGTGCCCCACAAAAATGTTTTTAAAGATTAAGCAGAGTTATTAGCGGGAATATGGGGGGTGAGGGAAAAAAAGACAGAAAAATACTTAGTGGGCAAATACAAAGAAATAACTTAAAGCCAATGTAGTAAACAAGAAAGGCCAATTTCCCTAGGGTGGTGTTGAATATACAGATGCAGTTTCTAAAGACTGGCAATCAGGATTTACCTTCCATTTGAAAAAGAAGGTGTACCTTTGCAAAGTTCCAAAAAGTGGCAGAAAGTAAATTGAGACATTCCATAACAATAAAGCCTGCATACATCTTCTCTTTATTATTGAAAGGGGATAGGAGTAGTCCACCTACCATAGTCTAAGAATCAGGAAGAAATTTTCTGAAGTTCTAAATGGGTAGAGGAAATCTGTAATTAATCAAAATTCCAGCTCAAGGTCTTATGTGGACATGGAGTCTAAATTCACATTATCCATATTACATTGGATTCTCAATATCAGAAAAACCAAACCAAAACAAACAAACAAAAAAAACTGGCTGAGGATCAGTAAACCCTCAGATCCTTACTCAAATGTAAAACCACTTTATAAAAACACTTCGACGACAAAGGTACATGAGCTTTCATGGTACATGAGCTTTCAGCAACAATTTGCTAAAGATAAGCTCAAATAACAAAGAAAACCACATGTATATTCTGAAGGGAGAGAAAGAAAACACTAAGAGAATTAGAATACCATGAACATGAGATAAAAGAAAAATCTGGAGATGATTATAAAATAAGCATAATTAAAATGAACAGAGGTAACAATAGAAACAATTAACAATATGGGCACCTGGGTGGCTCAGTGGGTTAAAGTCTCTGCCTTTGGCTCAGGTCATGATCCTAGGGTCCTGGGTTAGAGCCCCGCACTGGGCTCTCTGCTCAGCAGGGAGCCTGCTTCCCTTCCTCTCTCTCTGCCTGCCTCTCTGTCTGCTTGGGATCTCTGTCAAATATAAAAGAAATTTTAAAAATCTTAAAAAAAAAGAAACAATTAACAATAGAAACAATTAACAATTAATAGAAACAATAGAAGAAAAACTGAGGGGCACCTGAGTTGCCCCATCAGTTAACAGTCTGTCTTCAGAACAGGTCATGGTCTCAGGGTTCTGGGATGGAGCCCTGCTTTGGGCTCCCCGCTTATCAGGGAATCTGCTTCTTGCTCTCCCTCTCCCTTCCCTCCTGTCCCCAACCACCACTTGTGCTCTCAAATAAATAATAAAGTCTTTAAAAAAAAAAAAAAGAAAAGAAAAATTGATCAGAGAAGTCTAACTCAAAAAATCCAGTCGCAAAATTATGAAAGTAATATATAGAAAATTATAAGATCAAAAAAAATTTTTGTGGGGGGGAGGGCCAGGAGTGGTGGGGGGGAGAGAGAGAGAGAGAGAATCCCAACCAGGCTCCACATCCAGCAAGGAGCTGGACAAGGAGCTCAATCTCACAACCCTGAGATCATGACCTAAGCCAAAACCAAGAGTTGGATGCTTAACCAAGATATCCAGGTGCCACTAAATTTGTTCAAAACTTAAAAAAAATATTTCGGGGTGCCTAGGTGGCTCAGTGGGTTAAAGCCTCTGCCTTCGGCTCAGGTCATGATCCCAGGATCCTGGGATCGAGCCCCTCATTAGGCTCTCTGCTCAATGGGGAGCCTGCTTCCTCCTCTTTCTCTGCCTATTTGTGATCTCTATCAAATAAATAAATAAAATCTTTTAAAAAAACAAATAAAAAGTTATTTCAACCTGGAAATACATAGAATAAGTTTTAGCATGTGAACTGCTTTAAGCCTGTTTTCCTCTCCACTTGTAACAATGTTCCATGCACATATATTTATACATGTGTACACAGACATATGTGAAGTAGCTTTAGAAGTAGTTTTATAATTAAAATATTATCTACACTGAAAAACTTCTAACGACAGTTGATATATCTTCTGATATTTGCTCATACATTCTGGCCATTTGTCTAAAAGCTCACATAACTTATTAGGATTTTCTTGTATCAGTAAGTCATTTCCTCCTCTTGATATGACAAACCATACTCCAAAGACTGTATTTGTGCATATTTTGTGCAGGTGTATGCTTTGCTAGAGGTGAGAATACTGGAAATAGAATAATAGTGTCAAAAACTACGTATATTTAAATTTTTGATAAAAATGTACAAATTAGACTCAAAAAAAACAAAAAGCCACTCAGCCTGCTTAAAGGAGCTCTGATCATACCGGTCTTACATTACTGGATTCTGAAAGAGCTTTTGCTTAATAAAATAAGTAAAAATCTGGGGCTCCAAGTAGCTTGAAAAGGTACCAAGTCAATTGAATTTAAGGTCTCTTCCAATTTTGACAGAGTGGACATAGTTGAAGAATGGGGTCAGAAACTCCCTCTTCTCTTTGCGGGTCCATGAAATACTGGTGGTTGAAAAACCACAAAGGGGCTTTTTAGCATCTACCATTTATTCCATGTGCCTCTTATCTTTGAGCTTCGCTACCACCTCCTGTGCTCAGCTCAGTAAGCTCCAAAGGGCTTGTTCTCCCCCCATAAGCAGCAACACACTGAGTCTTGCACCTGCGTCTCCTTTTTCTGGACACTGGAGACTCCTGCTCGGCCATTGTGCGTGGCTTCCAACCTGTTAAAGCCAGCCAATGTCCCTCGAAGGAGCAGTTCATCTGAGAGTGATTCAGAAACCAATAAAGATGGCAAATCACTTTATGGAAATCAGCTTTTAATTATTCATTGGCAATTTGACTGCAATCCGGCAGGTGTCCTGATAGGATGAGGATGACTTGATAAGTGGATTTTTTTTTTTCTCTGTAAAACACGTTCAATTTACATATCTCTCCTGAAATCCACCTGAAATTTTCCAACTTGAAGAGGCCACGGGGAAGAACCAGCCCATTGCTTCCAGAATGGGTAATTCAGTAAAGATATCATCATTCACTTATTGAATAATTCTTATCCTATGCTAATGAATTGTTTGTGGAAGAGACAAGAAAAAGGAATGATTTAAAGAGAAACAACATGAAATAAACTGATGTAAGGTCATTTTTTCCACATTTTTCCACATTTTGTCCACCTATATCCTAAAAAATGGCAGGCAGTGTGGTATTGTGGGGGAAAAAAATAAATTTTGAATGGATAGACCTGGGTTTGAAGGAAAATGCCCCCAGTCATTGGCTGAATAACCCCAACAAATTAATCTCTGAGCCTCTATTTCCTTACATGCAAATATGAGGGCATTAAAACCTTGAATGAAGAATGAAAATATAACGTGTATGCCTGAAAACTTGTCGGTTTTTATAAACGACAGTGGATATGATCGTTATGCAGTGAACTGTTCTTTGAAGTGTCTTGGAAGGCTAATCTCTAGCTAGCTGGGGCCTGAGGGCATAAGGCAGTTTACAAACTGTCTATAGGCCCATTTACATCTGATTTCATCTGGGAGGTTGGGAGTGTGGAATTCAGAAACTATTCAGTCATCTTTTCAACCTCCCCCTAGTAGCAAAAGGCCTCTTAAATGAATGGCCCATAGATTCAAGCTTTGGAGATAGAATGGAACCTCCCCCATTCCCTTTAATTTTATCATTAAGACCATAGCCATGAACAGAATAAAATAGGGCATGGAAGAAATCTTTCCTAAGCTCTGAACTGTTCTTCAAACGTAACAGTGGCATCCTTGGATCCTAAACTTGGTAAAGATCTGATTATTACTAACTGTGGAGTGTCCATACATGAGAAGATCAAGACAGGCATTCTTAACTTAACCTCTCTTAATATGTTGGTTTCAATTTATTCCCTCATGAGACTCTTCTCCAGCAAAAATCCAGTTCATTCCTGTGATCCTTTCTCTCTCCCATCTATGCCCTTTTCTTCCTTCTATCCTCTCAGTGCTCCTGGTTCTTTTTCATAGACTGAAAACTGTTTTGTGAAAATCTAAAAGGGAACAGGAGAGAAAAAATAGTTTGGTCATTTTTGTATATGAAACATTTCACACTTATTTTTGTTCATCATCTAACTCCTTCTTACCTCTCTAGCCCAATCTTTCACTGTTATTTTACTCAGGCCATTTGCTCCGTGAGGACAGAAAGTCCTTGATCTATCAAGTTACTTTAATGTGGATCTTTCTGAAGCTCTGGAGAACAGACAAGCAATAAACTACATTCCAGGTTCCCTGAACCCACCCATGCTTAATCTGGTGCTAAGTGCAAAGTCTAAAGAGTGAAGGCATCTAGTAAGGACCAGAAATCTGAAAGGAGGAAAGGTAACATCTATCCCTGAGACATGGAGAACCTATGAGGACTAGGCAGTTTTATAAGGCAGATGATCCTGCATACCCCAAAGGGGGAAAGAGGACTGGGGCTGAGAATGTGTGCTTTCATGTGACTCTCTTGCATATCTGGAAACTTTTTCCTCTTTTTCTTGAAGAAAATAAAAGGCCTTGGAATTTTTGTAAATAAGACAGAGGTGGGGGCATCTGGGTGGCTCAGAGGGTTAAGCCTCTGCTTTTGGCTCTGGGCATCATTCCCTGCATTGGGCTTTCTGCTCAGTGGGGAACCTGCTCCCCCCGTCCCCGCTCTGCCTACCTGCTTGTGATCTTTCTCTCTCTCTGTCAAATAAATAAATAAATAAAATCTTAAAAAAACCCCAAAACACAGAAGGGGAGCCTAGCCTATTTCTATTAGGAGGCAATAAGACTGAAGAAATGATAAGAAAGAGAGAGAAAAGCAGGCAGAGAAAGAAAAAAGGAGAAAGAGCCAGAGAAAAAAGAAAATGGGAAACTGGGAAAGGGACATGTAGAAAGAAATAGAATGAATGGGAAAGAGAAGAATCATGCAAGGTAGATAGAATAAAACAAAACTAAGCAAAAAGAATCATTAAGATTCTTGGGACAGATGGTAGTGTTTCAGCAAAGGATCAAGGAAAATAATACTGTGTCAAAGTCAACACCAGATTAAATTAAAAAGTTTGGGAGGAAATCGTGGTAAAATTAAGACTAATAGAATAGAAAGAGGAGGGCAAGAAGGGGAGGCACTAGACAGCTGGGGACTGAGGCAGAGAGCACAATGAGGGATTGAGTGGGGGAGAAAAAAAAAAAGTCAAATGCAAGCCCTGGAGGGTGTTGGGGTTTGCTGACAGACAGCGTGAGGTTAAGAGGAAGGAGACTCCGACTCAGATGTCAAGTGCTCTAATTCGTGACCTGTTTGACCTGAGCAAGTTGAGTCAACACTAGGGACCTCTGTGTTTCCATCTGTGAAATACGATGGATGGTCCACGCAGATGGTGAGGTCCCTCCTAACTCGGAGATAGTTTTGAAATCTCAAAGCTGAGGCCAATGATCCAAGAAGGATGGAAACTCAGGATGACCTGAGCTGTGACAAGAGCCGGACTGTGTGGAAAGCCCTCCTCACAAAGGGCCTCAAGTACAAGTTGACAGTGAGGTAGGGGAAAGAACAGTAGACTCGCAAGTTTGGTCTCCGCCAGAAGCTGTGTGGCCTTGGGCTCTGTTTCCTATGTGAATGATACATATGGATTTGTGTGTTTAGTGTCGGGAGCTGGGAGATAGATGGATTGGACCAACTCCTAAGTAGCCTACGCCAATGCATGTCAGGGACAAAGCAGCCGGGCACTGTAGAGAACCAGGAATGGCATACCTTGCCTTAAGGGGGGAATGGCTGGCACTTGACTTCGACTAATTATACACATGGGTGTGAAAGTCAAGCCTTACCAGATCTTCTAATGTTTTCAAAAGAAGTCTGAATTTCTGGTATATGCAAAGAAGTGTAATGGTCAAAAAAACCTTAGGGAGGATTTCAACCTAACAAAATATGAATGGAGTCATCAGCTTGTAGCATGCAAAACCTGGAATAAATGCTCTTAAAAGAGCTGTTCATGGGTGCCTGGGTGACTCAGTGTGTTAAACCTCTGTCTTCTGCTCAGGTCATGATACCAGGGTCCTGGGATGGAGCTCCGTATCAGGCTCTCTGCTCAGCGGGGAGCCTGCTTCCCCTCTTCTCTCTGCCTATTTCTCTGCTTACTTGTGATCTCTCTCATTCTGTCAAATAAATAAATAAAATCCTTTTTTTTTTAAAGGGCTGTTCATGACACACTTAAAAAAAAAAGAATAATAAAACCTCTACTCATTTAAAAATAAATAAAAAATAAATACGCTGTTCCAGGTACTCCAATTCTATGATTCCCTAACATAAGGAAGAGAGAGTTCTTAGATATGAAAATCAAGGGTAAGTTATAGAGGGAGTAGATCAGGAAAGATGCTTAACGCCATTTTCTCTTCTATTCTTTGCTTTTGTTCCCATGATTAATCGGTTTAATCCTCCCATTTCAGTCCAATGCTACCAGAAGCAGGGCTTCTTCCATGCTACTCACGTCTCCTTATGTTCTCTACTATCCTTGGCTCTGTCCTTTCCCTCTGACAGCCTCTCCTCCATTTGAAAATACATCCCTGTTTCGCATTCCTGGTCTTTTTCTCTTTGTTACCTCCATTCCCCTGCTCCTGCCCTTGCTCCCCATGCCTCAGAGCCCTGGGGTAGAACCAGCTCTGGTATCTGAAGGCAAGTGAAATTCTGCTATATGGGAAGTTAAAAGTATTTCTGTGGTGGGATATTTAATCATTTGAATCCTTGATAGGGATAGTTCTTTTTATGTCTTCCAGCAATAAATCCAGGCCGTATCTAATCTCTGATCTTAGAGAGAAGAGAATTAACCAGCTGAGAGTGTGACTAGAAATGAAACCCACAGAGAAGGGAGTGAAAAAGAGACCACTTTATCTATGTGTGCGCACAGCATAGTAACACGGAATCTGTGAGCATGGGAGAAAAGCACAATTCTTGAGCGTTCTTTCCTCATCAATCTACAGCACCTCTTAAAATGCTTGAGATTTCCCTTCTTCTAAAATTCTTTTTTTGCCCCTCCATCATCCTTCCTGTACCTGTAAGAAACCCCCTGATTATCACGTTCTACTTACTTAGATGGCCTTAGTCATTTCTTTGTTTTCGCTTTCTGGTTTCTGTCTCAAAAGGTACTGTTTTTGTTTCCCCCGCCAGATCATAAACAGTATCTGTCTCATTCAACACTGTATCGTCTTTGTTTATTGTGTGTCTGGCGGGAAATGGGTAGTTACTGGTTTGCATAAAATCACCCTCTCTCACACAAACACTACACTGATGTTCTCACCTGGCTTCCAGTGGTGTTCAGAGCCTTCCGGGATCAAACAGGACTTCCGCTGAAAATGCCCTATCTACCGTAACTGGCTCGTCTCTACTGGGATGTTAAAGGTAGCAACTAACACCTTTATTTCATCCCCTGCCCCAAACACTCCTTCATTCATTGTAGAGAGTCAGTTTTAAAACTAATTTCTAATTACTTTAAAACTAAAGTGACTTGAATTCTTACATAGTTTGTTCCTCTCCTCATCGGCGAGAACTTGGCTAACATACTAGAACTCTCTGAGACAGAGTTTTCCCATCACTAACGTAAAGACTTCACGATCTCTCATACCTATTTGCATGTTTTAAAATACAATTTTATTTTGATTTGCTCATTCTATTTGAATATTTTTCTTGTCGGAGTTTTAGAGAATTCCTCCTAATAAATAAAAGCAATAAGGATCTGCGGCTCTGCTCCACTGCTCAAGAGTCATCCCACTCAGGAGCAGGAGAAGAGAAAACAAAGTTAAACCCAACAGAAAAGTGATAAAGCCACAGCGATCCTTTATGTATACATCCTGCTGGGAAGAAATACTGTTCTAAACAGCAGAGCAGGGGGAACTAGGAAGGAGTGTGTGGGAGGAGAGGAAATGAGAGGCCCTGTCTGTGGCCTCTCTCAGTAAGTCATACTCTTTTTGTAGGGGCTCAGGTTGTTTCAAATGTAAAATGAAGGCTTCTAATAAGTGATCTTGGAAATTTTCTCTGGGCTCTGACATTCCAGGATTGGAAAAAAAAAGCAGTATTAAAAGTGAATTATCCTGATACATGCATCATAAAGTACCATGTCGCAAAGGAACCTCCAAGTTGGGGGGCTTTACCAGCCAATGTAGGTGTGCACACTCTGCCCCCTCCTGATCTGTAAAACTCTTTTTCCGTAAGTATAGATCTGCTTTCCTTCTCGCTTCCTCTTGTCTTACAGAAACTGACACTTGTTTACTTCTAATACTTGAAATAATTATTTCAGATGCACGTGTTCTTTGACAGTCAGCACACTTAAAAGAGCACGTTCAATACATCAAAGGCATCAACTAATTTAAGAAAAAAATAATACACCAAGCAGACAAAGGTATCTTTCCAGAAATACATTTTCCTGCTCTGATAAAACAAAAAACAAAACAAATTAAAAACCACATTTTAAGTATGCATTGATACATTCCAAAACCCCCATGTCTTTACTTCTACTCTATTTGTATAGAGTTAACATAATATCCATCTCCATATATCTTTTTTTTAACTGCATTTTTCTTTTCTCTGTTTTCTGTATCTTTTTTTCTAGTTCTTTCCTACGTATGAATTCCTACTCTCTGTCTCCTCAGGTATGTAACGAGAAAGATAAATGAACATAGAGACGTGGCAATGAGGACAACATCACAGTTTTAACTTAGCTGTGCCTCCGTGGACTGAATAATCCACAGTGAAGCTAAGAACATTAAAAATTGGTCCTTCCTGCTGTCTGGTAGAAAACTATACTTATCTCTCTATTACCCAGCAATTAATTCCGTACCTGGTTACATCCTTGACATAAAGACATGCAACTGAAAGTTCACAATGACACTATCTGAGATGGCCAAACAACACGACCCATCGAAACCCTTCTAAAAAGTAAAGTGAAAAGTAGTTTCATGGTCTCACAATGGTTTAGGATACAGCAGTTAGAATAACCAACAAACAACATGGTACAGGACTTTGATTTAAAGGCCTGCCAGACTGTGGGGCTTCACTCTCTTTTCTGGCCTCCCCTGACTCCCCTAACCACTGCAGCACTCAACAGAGGCTGTGGGGAAAACTAGCCTAGCGTTGGGTCACTTCCCAATGTAAACTTCTCATGCCAACCCAGAGAGCTGCCAGAAGTTCCACTTGCTTTCCTTTTGCTTAGCAGTCTCTCTATTCCGGTCTGTGCCTAGACTTGAGAAACGCCCCCGGAAAGAAAGCAGGGCTTCTGCTAGCCTAGGAAAGGTTTTCTTTCCTCTCTGGAATTTAATTTCTTCTATACTTTTTGTCTTCCACAGATTTTTTAAATCACATGTTAAAAAGATGCTATCTTGGGGGATGCCTGGGTGGCTCAGTTGGTTAAGAGTCTGCCTTTGGCTCAGGTCATGATCTCAGGGTCCTGGGATCAAGTCCCACATTGGGGGGGGGTCCTTGCTCAGCAGGGAGCCTGCTTCTCCCTCTGCCTGCTGTTCCCCCTGCTTGTGTATGCTGTGCTCTCTGACAAAATCTTTAAAAATTTTTTTTAAAAAGTTATTTTTGTGATTTGTAGGGGTTTTTCCCCCTTTCGTCATTACGAAAGAGGCATAATTTGCTGCTACCTTCTACCTCTTAGTCAGAAGAAGTCTTCTCAAGTTTGAGTTGAGTTCTACTTATTAGCTTTGTAAATTTAGGCAACATCTCTGACTTGGTCCTTCATCTTGGGTGGGGGAAAAAAAACAGATAAAACAAGATGTCTTCCATAGGGCTTGTGGGAAAATTCATTGTGGTAAGACATGAAATATGTTCTAAATGATGCCTGGCATATGATACGAATTCTTTCTAAACGGCATCCATAGACTTATCTAGATTTATAGATACTAAAAATTATAGAATTTGGTGGGCCTACTTTAAAGCAAGCATATAAAATTACAAACAAAACAAAGAAATCTAAATAGTATTTAGTTAGAAAAGGAAAGAACACATAATAATAAACTCAAACTTTTTAAAAAGTCCCCAAATCTAGAAAACATGTATTTTTTTTCTTTATAAAATTAACTTTCATATTTCTATAATAATTTTAACTCAATTTTTTTTTCTTTTGGCTTTATTTGATCATGTCTTTTATTATGATGCTTTTGTAACATTCTCTGTAGAGAGAATAAAAGGTAATTTGATCTTTTCTCTGATAATATTGCTTAAAATCTGTTTTCCATTAAAGATAATTTAGAGAAGTTTCTTTGGGCTTCACTAATTATTGTAATGTCAGGTAAATTTTTAAGATTCTGGTCAAATTTATGAAAACCTTTAGAAAGTTTGTTTCATATAGGAGCTGTCAATTGTAAAAGCATTTGAGATTTTCTTACATGCTTTTTGAACTTACAGCATTAAGAATGTTACTGAAAGCCATTCCTACCCTGGAATGACTAGAAATAACTTCCATGCACACAAAAGTGACTCTGAACCCTGTAAATATATTTCACTCAGACTCATGGTGTATCACCAACTCAGCTTCTCATTACGCAGACTCCAAAGACGCTTACCCAGTCGCCAATCAATCTCAGAGAAAGCAATACATGATGGAAATTATAGCCATAAAGCTTTTTTTTTTTTTTAAAGATTTTATTTATTTATTTGTCAAAGAGAGAGCGAGAGCGAGCACAGGCAGAAAGAGTGGAAGGCAGAGTCAGAGGGAGAAGCAGGCTCCCTGCGGAGCAAGGAGCCCGATGTGGGACTCGATCCCAGGATGCTGGGATCATGACCTGAGCCGAAGGCAGCTGCTTAACCAACTGAGCCACCCAGGCGTCCCTAGCCATAAAGCTTTTTTAATCAATGACAGTTAACACTTACTGCTGAAAATTTTACAATAAAATATGTGACCATGTGAAAAACTCCCAGAACCTGAGATGGACCCACGCAAGGGAAAAACACTGGAACTTAAGCTTCACTAGCTTCTCAGTAAACCCACCTCGGTTAGGAGCTGTTATTTATGACTTTCCCTTCTATGAACAAAGCAAGCAGACCCTGTCCTGCCTGCCTCCACCTGCTTCCCCGGGTCCTGCCAGCTTCTGACGGTTTGCCCAGTTGTTGGTACAGCTGCAGCATGTTCCTGAAACACTCCCTAGATCTGTGCTGTCTACTAGGGTAGCCACTAGCCACATGTGGCTAAATTTAAATAAGAAATTAATTGATTCACAATTTAAACTCTGGTTCTTCGTCCTACTGAACACTTTTCAAGGGCTCAATAGCCACCTGTGGCTAGTGGTTACCATACTGGTCAGAGCAGATATCGACATGCCTATCCTCACAGAATTTTTTAAATTTTTTTTTTTAAAGATTTTGTTTATTTATTTGACAGAGATCACAAGTAGGCAGAGAGGCAGGCAGAGAGAGAGAGGGGTGGGGAAGCAGGCTCCCTGCTGAGCAGAGAGCCCGATGCGGGACTCGATCCCAGAACCCTGAGATCATGACCTGAGATGAAGGCACAAGCTTTAACCCACTGAGCCATCCAGATGCCCAGAATTTTTGTTTTTTTTACACAACTGAATGTTACTTTTATTCCACAAAACGAATAAAGTCTTTATTCATGCTGCACCACCATGAACTCTGAAAATAGTAAGTGAAAAAGCCAGTCACAAAGGTCACATATGTTTCCATGTGTATGAAATGTTCAGAATAGGCAAATCCGTAGAGGCATAAAGTAGAATCCTGATGGCCTTAGGACAGTAGGGCAGGGGGGAGGAGAAGGATGGGTGGTTAAGGAAAGATGGGAATGGCTGCTAATGGGTACCGTGCTAGGTTGAATAGTGCTCCCCTCCAAACGAAGAAAAATTGTTTTAAGCTGATTGTCGTGAGGGTTGCACAACACATCACAGAAAGTTCTCCATGGGACGCTGTCACTCTACAGACACCCAGCAGACAGGCGTTCCACTGTCAAGCAGATGTGGGAAGTGCTGTGTAAATATCTTCCTTTGATATCAGTAATATTGAAACATGAAACTCCTGCCATGAAAAAACCCACCTAGTGTGGTTTTTCCCAAAGCGATTGGATGATGGAATTTCCCTTTTGGGGGGCTTTTCAGGTTTTTTTTTTTTCTTTTTCTTTTTTGGCACATCTTACTCATATTTCTGGTCTCACAATTTCTACGAATTCAGATAACATGAAAACACAATAGACAATTTCTTAAATCATTACCTGACAACAAATCCCTTACATTCATTATATCTCACAGTCCTCATAATTTTACGCAGATACATCCATAATTTTATGTCATATATGGGGTAAGAGTGTCTGCTGGGTTAAGAAACTTAATTATGACAACCCAACAAATAAGTGGTAGAACCAGAACCTGCCCCCTGAGTCCTTCCACTATCCCCCGTGCAGTCTTCTTTCATGTTTGACCAAGTTTCAGAGGAGGCAGGAGGTTGCAGGCCACACAAGGAATCCAGAAGGTGGGAATGGCTGATTCACAGAATCCCCAAACAGGTTCTGATGGTCTGGTTTTTGGTGGTGGTGAAGGTGGTGGTAAAGTAAACAGGAGAAAAGAGGTCACTCTACAACAAATTTAATAGTACTAACATCTTCTTAGGCTTTCTGTAATGTTTTATGATTTGTAAAGTATGGTTTGTCCAAGTTTTATTTTTTTTTTCTTTTAGCATTAACTGCTTAACACCAACTCTCAGATTCAAGGATTATTGGTTGCTATCCTTTTACTTCTTGAAAGGGAGGCTCAAGAACAGAATTCTAGTAGAGAACTGGAACTTAAATTCAACAAGTGGTTTTCAACACTTTTTATTTTCTTAAAGGTTTTAGTTATTTATTTGACAGAGAGAGAAAGTGAGAGAGGGAACACCAGCAGGGGGAGCTGGAGTGGGAGAAGCGGGCTTCCCGAGGAGCAGGGAGCCCAATGTGGGGCTTGATTCGAAGCAATGTGGGGACCTGAGCCCAAGGCAGATGCTTAATGACTGAGCCACCCAGGTGCCATTTTTGGTAGATATGCAACACATTCTGTTCAAATAAAATTTTCAATGTGAATATGATGGGATGGGGGAGCTGCGCAGTAAGCCTGGTCTCCCTCCCTCTTGCTCCCAGTTGCTCTGGAACCCTTCAAGGCCTCAGTGACCCACTAGGATTTCACGGAGTTTGGAAACGGTTATAAATAGATTCTGTAGCCTCTTTGCTACTTATCCCAGGAAGTGTCCCCAAACAGGCTAAAACTTAGGAAGGAGAAACCTAAGAATAGCAATTCAATTATGTGTTCTAAAAAGATATTTTAAAGTTTTTGATGAGTAACCTGAAAACTTTGAAACATTCTTGTCAAACCAATGATTCTTTGGTTACCCACTTAGAGACAGAATATGGGGCGGAATAAAACGTGCAATTTACCCAAGGGATTATGACCTTGATCTCCAGGTCAATGCCTACTTATCAGAATTTTTAAGAACTCCTAGGCCCAGAGGAGATTTATGAAAGGTATATGGTTGAAAGACGATGTTTCTCAGGGTGAGTTCACATGGCAAATAGTGAATCTAAAGGTATATGAGATTAAAAGCCTGAAGACCAGATGTATGTTCTGCATCTAAAAGATCCCAGCTAACTAAATTTGTGGAACTTGGTCAGCCTTCCTGATATTAAATAGAACACCTTGCTCGCTCTTTTTCTCTGTCTCATAGACATAGACACACACACACACACACACACTTGCTCGCTTGCCTGCTCACTCTCTCATGTCCTTCAGACTTGAACAGCTTATCACTGGAGAGTAAAAGGGGATGGCATGCCTTATAATCTGTAAAGAACTAGATGAAGGTGATCTATCTTTGCTGTCTTCCCGCTCTTTGGCACTAGAACTCAAGTCAACACTGTCAGGAAGGTGGATTGCCTACAGGCAAAAAGTCCTGGTTACACAGGGGTTTGGTCTGAACTGTATTTGACACAACTCGCCTTGGGCAGTAAGTTTGGGGATGACCAATGTAGTATATCTCTGAAAGCCCAGGAAGTGATTTTTTTTCTTAAAGACAGAGAGAGTCCCTTTTGTACCACCTGCCTACAGCTGAGGAATTTTGTTGTTTGCAAGGTTATCCAGGGAAATATGAAATTGCCAAAAAGACGGTGGCACCGTGAGTGAGGGGTTTTGTGCAAGTCCTGTGAGCATGTGTGTGCACGTGCTTCGACAAGAGGGGACATTGTGATTCCTTTGTTCTAAAGAGCAGTTCTCCTTAGAAATGGCCAATCAGTCACTGTCACTGGGCAAGGAGGAGGTGCGGGTGGTAGTGGGGGGGAGGACATGCCAAGTTTGCCCAGAATACTCATTGCACAGGACAATCCCCACAGCTGTTGCACACCCAATGTAAATACGGACAGTCCCATTCATCATGGGGCTCCCTTCTGCAGCACATGTCCAAAGTACAGCAATGATTTAGTGCCTGCAGCTGGAACTGCACTATGTTTCTCCAAAACAGCGGCGTTTAAAAATGAGGAGGTAGAAATGGAGAAGCGGCAGGGGTTACAAAGAGGGAAGGACTAATTTCAGGTTTCTGAGAGGAGGAAAGAAGGGTAACATGGGTGAGCTCTTCCAGTAGAGTACCCTTTTGCTTTAACTTCAGTTTTCTCCCCAAATTCACTGGATTTGGTGTAAAGTAAGCTAAAGCCTTTGAACTAGTGTTGCATCTATCATATTTCTAGCTCTTGGTCCTGCTCTTAGGTTCACTGTTGGTATCAGAACCTCTTCTATACAGAGCATTGACCCAGATTTCTTGGCATCTTCTGTGTGGACAGTGTATAAACTCAGCAGGACAAGAAGACAAATAGCTTGATTTTTTATTAGAAATGTGAATTTCTCATTCGCTCACTCACTTACTCATTCAACAGATAGCTTGTAGCATCTACCATATGCCAGATTCTCTACAGAGCACTACAGGAATAAAAATAATAATAATAATAAACAAACATAAAACCTAATTTTGAGACCTTTATACTTGAGTAAGGGCAACAGATTCAAACTGTAATTTTTTTTTTATGTCCAGCACATATAGATATTAAGTGAATCTGAAAGAAAAAGAGGTTATCAATTAAGAAAAAAAAAAAAAGATTTATGAGCAAGAGAGACAGAGGGCTTATACCAGTGAGGGACAGGGCAGAAGGGAGGAATCTTTAAGCAGACATACCTCTAACTGCACAGCCCAAAAAGGGGCTTGATCCCACAACCCTGAGATCATGAACTAAGTAGTGACCAACTGTCACCCAGGTGGCTGACCAAGCCACCCAGGTGCCCCAAGAAGTTATCAAGTTTTGTAGAAAAAAAAAATAGCTTTTTGAAGATAGCATAACCTTTTTAGGAGAGTTATCTAAGTGAAGATGGAACAAAGTACATTTCAGATTCTCTAAAGTGAAATGTGTCAATACAGTGAAGGAGCCAGGAGAGATTTTGAAAGGTTTTCAAACGAGTTATAACATGATCACAGTGGTTTGTTAGGAAATTAACTAGACTGTAGATGTGAAGGATGAATTCGAGGGGGAAAAGCAATAGAAACAAGACAGAAGCCTCTGTTTGGACAGTCTGGACAAGAAGATGCTGAGAATGTGCACTGGGGTGAGGTGACAGAAAAAATAGAGGAGGGGCATTCTAGCACTGAGTCACAGGAAGGCTCTTCATGAGTTGTTGATCCTGTGGATGTGAAAGCTACAGTCTGAGTTCCAAATCTACCTCTTATGATGCTAAGACTGGATTTATGAAATCACATTTTTTTCTGATACCCAGCTTTCTGGAAGGTTCTACCACAACAGAGTATGAAAAGGCATGAGGGAAAAAGAAGGGACTTGCTTGCTTCTTCTTTTGCTTTCTGTTCTTGCTTTCAATGACCCAGAAATTACACTTGATCCTGGCAGCACAACTGGTTTCCAACTCCAACTTCTTGGCACATTCACACTATCCCTTCTCAGAGGTAATGGCTTGCCAGCACCCTGCTTTTCAGTGCTCCCCAGAGTTGGGGCTCTGGCCATCTTCTACCTGAGGGCTTGAGGTATAATCAAGCCAACATTTTTTCTTTGTTCTCCTACCCAAAAGCATAATAGATGATTCCTCCAGCCTTGAATTCAGCTGGCATCTGTACACTCTCACAGTTTTTCTTGACCCCATCCCCTTTCTCTCCCTTCTCTCCAGACCCAGCACTTACATAATGAATACCCTATATTAAATCTCTTTTTAAAAATACCTGGTGTGGTATATGTTTTCCAGGCTAAATCTTGACTGATGTAGGAGTCACTGATGATTCCAAGGAGACCAGTGGAGGGGTTTTATGAAATGTGAAGACATCACATTTATATTTATGTTACAAAGATGACACACGACAGCAATTTTGTCAAGACAATGCAATGAATTGGATTTGACATAGTCCTTGTGATGGGGCACACACATAGGTGTGAAATGGAAGAGAGGTGTTATAGTCGGAGAATGATGATAGAAGTATATATAAAATCAGATCCTCAGAATAAAGGAGGATGCCTTAAAAGACGGGTTGTTTTGACAACATCATAGAGATGTGGAATAAATATTGAAACCATCTTAACGTAGTGTGCTAAGGCTTCTGCTTATGATTTAAATAGTAGAGCAAAAAATCTGAGGGTTTTGAAGGGGCGGGGGGTGGGAGGTTGGGGTATGAGGTGGTGGGTATTATAGAGGGCACGGATTGCATGGAGCACGGGGTGTGGTGCAAAAATAATGAATACTGTTATGCTGAAAATAAAAAATAAAAAAAAACACTGAACAAATAAACATAAAATACTAAGCAAAAATAAATAAATAAATAAATAGTGCAGCAGTATTCCAACATGGAAAAATGAGAAAATTGCCCTCCTATTTTAGAGGGTGTGTTTTAAAGTCTTCTAGCTTTATGCAAAGTTAATTGATCCCTTCTATAATCATTCACTCCTATTATTTAGTTCTCTCTGCATCCTGCAGGGAAAGTTTTGCGAGTGTCGCATTCTCCCTTTTACAGCTGAAAAACTGAAGTGTCCCATTACATTCAAGAGCTAGAACTCCAAATCACATCATTTCTACCTGCATCCAAATAATACAGGTGTTTCTCATACAGCAAAGAGATTAATATTCCAGAATGAAATCTCCGGATTAAAAACAGACTTTGAATAACATATGTAGACTTGCAAGATGGGGATAGAGTACAGAGAGACTTCACATCCAATCCAGAGGCTTGGATTCATAGGACCCTGTTGACTCCACCATGGTAGCAGCCTTCCAGAAAGATCAACTTAGCCTTTAGGAGGATGGGACTGTGTGGAGGAAGGAGAGACTTAGAACAGTTGTGCATCGTGACAGGTACGTGAGAAGTCATTGCAATAACCATAGCCTCCAATAAAGGTGCTTTCTCCATTAGTATTGGGAGAGCAGAAATTAAAATCAAGTAGAGATATGTGGAATTAAGTGTTGAGATGGCTAGGTAACTTGATGTATGCAGCCTTTAAAGGAGAGAGATTGGTCAGGTACAAATGCAAGGTTTTAACACTGATTAATAGGGAAATTAAAACGGCCTTCACCAAGGGTTGCTGGAGGGGAGGTGGCTGGGAGAATGGGGTAACAGCATGATGGACATTAAGGAGAGCATATGATGTAATGAGCACTGGGTGTTATATAAAACTGATGAGTCACTGACCCTACCTCTGAAACTAATATATTATGTTAATTGAATTTAAAATTTAAAAAGTGAAAAAAAAAAGACATTTTTGATTCAGCCTTTTCTTGTACACAACACTGAAGGAAAACACAACCTATGCTAAGTGTTTCAGGACAAAGAGAAGAGCATATACTTTCTTGATTATCATATTAGATAACTATTCTTTAATGTGTAAAACATACATTTAGAAATTTTTTAAACTTTTTTATATTTTTTAAAGATTTTATTTATTTATTTGACAGAGATCACAAGTAGGCAGAGAGGCAGGCAGAGAGAGAGGAGGAAGCAGGCTCCCTGCTGAGCAGAGAGCCCAACGAGGGGCTCAATCCCAGGACCCTGAGATCATGACCTGAGCCAAAGGCAGAGCCTTTAACCCCCTGAGCTACCCAGGTGCCCCTTCTTAAATTTTTTAAATGTATTACAGATTTCAAAGAAATTAGCCAAATGTATAATTCTATAAGTCAATAAATGATTCAATAAATATGCCTTTCACCGAGCCTGGAGCTGGTTTGTTAAGAAAGTTTTCAGGGGTACCTGGGTGGCTCAGTCGTTAAGCAGCTGTCTTCCACTCAGCTCATGATCCCAGGGTTCTCGGATTGCGCCCCCATGGGGTTTCTTGATCGGTGGGAAGCCTGTTTTTCCCTCTCCCACTCCCCCTTCTTGTGTTTCCTCTCTCACTATGTCTCTGTCAAATAAATAAATAAAATCTTTTAAAAGAGAGAGAGAGAAACTGGTTTTTCAGAGACAAGCTGAGTTCAGGTTTGCAGATGTAAATTTTCAGATGGGAAACTGACAGTGCTGCATCACAGTGGCAAAGTTTGATAAGTCATTGGAGATGCCTGAATCCTTTGTTTTTTCAAAGGAAACATCTACTTTGTTTCAACACTTGCACAGGTGCACTGGCAAGAATGTGTGTAATTCCCCAGCTTCCTCATTTAGGGTTTGAGATAGTAGGGACACAGATCCCACTTAAAGAACTTTAAGAAAGGAGTTGTTTTAAAGATTTCACTTTTACCCCTGAGTAAATCCTATTAGAGGTTCCAGCATGTATGACACCAAAGCAGAGCCGTTCTGACTGAAGGGGAAAAGGAGGCTCCTTGAAGCCCTTTCTGTGCAGCATTAGAAATATACTCTGCTCATTCCCTATCCACTGGACATTGCTAGATGCACTGAGACCTTACGATGGAACCTTTATCTCCCCCAGAACGCAGCTGGGAAGCCACTGAGCTAAGTCCAATTTTATAGAAGTTATCAAAATCCAGAGAAATGAAGTCAAGTTGCCATCATCTGAGTAAATTGGTAAAATCTGAAAAATCTCCAAAGGTGATCCAACATTTTGACGCAGGGCCATCCCTTTCTGTCACCCAGAATCAAACATGCATATACTGAGTTCTGGGAAAGTGTCATTCTCTGTGTCAGGTGGGTGTCTCCTGAAAGAGCAGGGTGCCTTTCCTCTCCCAGAAAAGCAGTTCTGACCATTTCAAGCCGGTTTGTTCCAAGCACCAGATCTTCCTACCAGATTCCAGCCAATGGTGAGAGTCACCTAAGTCATGATTTCCGAAGCCTCAGTGGTAAGGACTGCTTCTCTGGGAGGAATATTGGCGCTGTTAAATGACTAATGAGGGCCGTTTGAAAAAAAACTATCCGGGTGATTGTCAGACAGATGTTTCCACACATGGGGGCAGAACGGAAGGAGCAGCATGGGATGAAGGAAAGTACACAGAACTAAAAGCTGCAGGACCTGGATTCAATCCCGGCTCTGCCTTTACCATATTAAAAAAAAAAAAAAAAAGGGGGCTATGAATAATTAGCTCTCTTGTCATACATGGAGATCTGCACATAAGGTGAACATTAAGATAAATGATTACCCAACATATTTTGTCACCCAAAAGGTTTTGAACTGATGTCAAGCTTTGTATCTTCTTTTAAAGAGCACAGAGCCTGGGAGACACCTAAAAATGTCACATGATATGATCTATTTGAAATGCCCAGACAGGAACGGTCCAAGAGGTGACCAGCCCTAGGTAAGTTTGTGTTTTAGTAAAAGGGTCATAACCAATGTTCAGTTCCTGATGACTTTCCACTCTAGTGCTTAAATTCTGAATAAAAAGCTAATGTCTATGCACTTTGAGATCCTTCATTTAACTTACATCTTTAACGCTTACCATGTATTAATTTCTGAGATCCTTGTTACAGAAAAGACAATGATAAACAAAATCAGATAGGATTCCCCTGATTAAAGTATCAGAAGGCAACACAGCCTAACTTTTAAAAAGTGGGGATTTTGAAAGACTATTGGGTATCTCCTCAAATCCAAACTGTTGAATGACTAAGACGCAGGAGTAATGGGGAGTGAGGAAGTTAAGATTTAGGGAAAAGAATACAATTTTCTCTGTGGTTATTACCATCAATATAATTCATCTCTCTCCGCTTTTGAGATTGCAGTTTTCAAGAAGAGAGAGTCTGACTGTTCCAACAGAGTCAGCTCTTCACTTCAGGATAAGACAGCTATGGCCAGAGGTGGGCAGATAGATAATACAGACATTGCAATTGGGTCTCACACCCAGGAGTTTCCAGAGATTAAAGAATCATTAGGAGTAAGGAAGCTCCTCTCAAAGAGGATCTAGTTCAATAGGACAGAGCACCTGCCTTCTAAAAACTTTTTTTAAAAAGATTTGAGAGACAGAGGGAGCACATGCATGCACACATGCACACACAAGCAGCGGGGAGGAAGGGGAAGAAACAGACACCCCACTGAGTAGGGAGCCAGATGTGGGGATCCCATGACCCTGAGAACATGATCTGAGCCAAAGGTAGATGCTTAACCTACTGAGCCACCCAGGAGTGCCCCAGAGCACCTGCCTCTTAAAGAGTTTATTATCTACTCAGGGTGATCAACATGTAAAAAGAACTGTAACAGAAGCCAGGAATTTAGAGGACAGAATAGAAGCATTAAAAAAAGGACTAGATCAGCACAAAGTGGGGAGAATATTTTTGAAAAAGGAATCAGAATCTTTCATTCACAGATGTCTCTCAAATTTCTCCATTAATTTGAACACCTAGAATTTAGTTCTTTTCAAATGTTCTCTAATTTTCCTTTTTAGTAAAAAGAACATGGGCAATTATTTTACACGAGTAACATTTGAGAACCTTGGCAGAATGAAACAATCCCAATTTGCAACAGCCACATTTACAAAGCTATTTTGAATTAGAAAACTTATCCATCCCTTTAGAGCAATTCAAGAGAAAAATAAAGACAAAAAACAGCACATGAATAAGACAATAAAGAAATAGGAAGAACTATTTAACAGAAAAAGGAGTTGTAGCACAAGCAGAGTAGGTGGTGGACCCTCAGCAGTCTTGAAGGGTACTCTGAAATCACCCTTAGTAACTGCGAGGAACGGTAATCAGCTGGTGTTGGAGATGTGGCCTCAATCTCTGTAATTAAATAAGGTAAATTGTTTAAGAATAAGAGACCTGCTGCTCATGTGATCAAAGAGCTAAGATTTTGAGATAATGGGTACATAAGTGGAGTTCCTATTCGGTACTTAAAGTACCCCCTTCCATTCTGATCCAGAGCTTTGATTTTCTGTAGGAATGAGGATCACCATAGTATTTGACTCACCAACATGACTCTGTTTTCTCCTACTGGTAGTCCAGATCTCTCTTTGAGAAGAATCTGCCTTCCTTTTCAAAGCCTTCCTCTGTGCTCTCCATGTTAATGGAGTCCAAATTCCAAAAGCTCTAATAACATGGTTCTTAACTACATTTCTAGAAGGTCTTGTTGCCACCACAATGTCCCATGAATACTAAATTCTTGCTATACTTTGCATTTTCACCCACTTTGATTTTGTTCATGTTGATCTCATGAATGGAAGTATCTTTTTTTTTTTTTTAGCAATTTTTTAAAAGATTTTTATTTATTTGAGAGATAGTGACAGAGATAGCCAGAGAGAGGAAAAGCAGGTAGGAAGAGGGAGAAGCAGGATCCAGCTGAGCAGGAAGCTTGACAAGGGGCTCAACCCCAGGACCCAGGGATCATAACCTGAGCCGAAGGCAGACGCTTAACCAACTGAGCCACCCAGGCACCCCAAATGGAAATACCTTTTTATCACGTTTTGCGACTGTGGCATTATGATTTATAAGAAATATATTTGGGGGCACCGGGGTGGCTCAGTCAGTTGGGTGGCTGACTTTCGTTTTAGGCTCAGGTCATGATCTCAGGGGTTGGACTTCCTGCTGGTCATAGAATCCCCCTACCCCACCCTGATGGGAGTGCTTGCTCTCTCTCTCTCAAAAACAAAAAAACAAAAAAGTGTTTTTATATACTTGGCCTTCATCCTCATTTCTGGCACAGAGCTCCTAAAACCTTTGGAATTTTCTAAGGAAGAAAGTTATCAAGGTGTCTTTTGTTATTTAATGAGGTGGCTTCCGGAAGACAAAATCTCTAGGGTTGGGGGCTGTTTTCCAGGGGGCCCCAACCTTGTGATTAAAGGGCTGGAACTGTCAGTCCCACCTTCTTCTGGGGAGGGTAGAGGAGTTGTCAGTTGGAGCAACTGCCAATGTCCAGCGATTTAATCAGTCGTGCCTATGTAATAATAAAGTCTCCATAAAACCCTAAAAGGACAGTATTCAGAGAACTTCCAGGTTGGTGAACATGTGGGGAGAATGGTGTGCTGGAAAACAGAGCTCAGCAGCCCCAGGACCTTTTCCAACACTTTGTCCTATGTGTCTCTTTGGTCTGGCTCTTCCTGAGTTACAACTTTACATAATCAACTAGTAATCTGGTAAGTAAAATGTTCCCCTGATTTCTGGGAGCCAGTTTAGCAAATGAATCAAATCTGAGGAGGGGAGTCAGAAGTACAGGTAACAACCTGGGTTTGTGACTGGCATGCGAGAGTGGGGGAGGGGTGCAGTGTTACTGGACTGAGTGTTTAATCTGTGGAATCTGTTTTTATCTCTGGGTAGTGTCAGAGTTTAATTAAAGGGCAGTCAGCTACTCCCTGGAGAATTACTTGTGCTATGTGGAACCCCCTGTCCCCCACACAGGAACTGGTCTCAGAACCATAAGGACTTAGCCAGGATGCTTCGTCTATGAAATTATTTTATTGTGTCATAGCCATTTGTGGTTGTTTTATTCTGATTGCTTTATTTTGGTCTTTTCTGGGTTTTTGTTTGTTTGTTTTTTTTTTTTTTTTAATTTCTGGACCTCCAATGAACCTTAATCTCCCTGAGTAGGGGGACTGTACTGGAAAAAGAGACAGGCTTAGACTTGCATCAGGGATTTTCCATTCCCCGGGTGTAGGACCTTGAAAAAGGTCACTTAATTTCTCTGAGCTTCCTTCTATTTCCTTTGTAAAACAGGATAACAGCAGATTCTCAAAGATGAAAAAGTACATATATGACTACATATGATTTTAATTACATTTTCATATAAATGGAACTATCAAAATTTTTAAAATTCTTATTTCTATCCTAAGTCTGCTTTGGTTGAAACAGAAGGGAAACAGATCAACTAGCTTAAGGAAAGCTAGTATTGTTCAAAATTCCAAGAGTTTTAAGTAATACAACTATTGAGACGGAAAAGATGCTCACGAGCCTCAGTTATGATGGGGAACAGATGCAAATTCCACCAGAACTTGGTCTGCCTGACTTAAATCAAGTGCTCACTGCTGACCCCCAGTCAACTTTGGCCAGCAGAGTGAAAACACAGAATGCAGTACCCACCTGTCTTGTTCTGGGGAATGGGAACACTTTCTAATAGAAGGATTCTGAGCAAATTAATAAAGACCTATCAGACGATCCACAGACTCAAGAGTGTCTTACACAGAAATATAATAAATACTAGTAGTAACCATGGCAAAACAGGTAAGGTATTTTTTTCGTTTGGTTTTTCATTATTTAGAGAAAAAAAAATCTCCATAAGAAATAGAAGCCCTCTGAACCTTTTATAATCCTGAATGTAATTGTAGCGATGGTGTTCAGACTCATTAAAGAAATTCTCCTTGGAAGAAATGTTGGTCAAAATTTCAGTTATACAAGTTCTAGGAGACTGAATATGCAATAATGTGACTATAGTTAATAATATGGAGTATATACTTGAAATGTGCTAAGAAAATAAATCTTCAGTGTTCTCCCCATAATAAAAATAATGCTAATGGGCAGTAGGGAGATGGGCAAAATGGGTGAAGGAGATTGGGAAATACAGGCTTCCAGTTCTAGAATGAACAAGTCATGCAAAGGTGTGGCATAGGGAATACAGTTAATGATACTGTAATAGCATTGTATGGTGACAGTTGGTACCTACTTGTGTGGTTAGCATAGCATAATGTATAAAGAAGTTGAATCACTATGTTGTACACCTGACACTAAAGTAACAGGTGTCAACAATATTCCGATTGTATAAAAATGTAATTATATGAAGTGATGTATCATTCATTAGCTTAACAGTGGTTCTTTCCCAAAAATGTGTATATGAAATCATATTGGTCACTATACATACATACACACACACACACATATGTATAATTTTAATTGTGAATTGTACCTCAAATTTTAGAGGAAAAAAGGAGTGCATTTATGTGTTCAGTTGCTTTCAGAACAGCTTGGCCTGTGCCTTGCCTCTTCCTGAGCCCTTCCCAAGAGAGTCTTGCCTGCTTAAGATCACCTACTAGGCCGGTTTATAGGTAGACTGAATCTGATGCAGCTGCTTCTCCAATATGCAGTCTGTGGATTTTGGGTTGTCTCGGTTTCTCTTATCCTTATTTACAGTTTCTAGAGCTCTCAGCCACTTCTTTTCTTAATTGTACTATCAAAATGTAGTTCTGATAGGGGTGCCCCAATCCCTGTGATGTAATAATTAAGGACACATTTGGGTTTCAGTTCTAGCTTTGTGACTGATACTTTAGGCTTTTTTTTTTTTTTTTTTAATCTCTCCAAAATTCTGGGTCTAACAGGTAAGATGATTCTAAAGGCTCATTCTGTTATGGCCTCTTTAGTTTCTAGACTTCATAGTCCTACAGGAAGATATTATGCATACACCCATTTAAAAAATCTATTGAGCATCTCCTATATTCCAAAAAGTTTGAGGCTCTAGAAATACAGAGATAAATAGGAGAAGGTTTGATTCTGAACAGCCTTTCCATTTTCCTTTGCTTTCTCTCCTTAACAGCTGGCTTACCTCAGGGGCTTGAGAAAAAACACCTGGGTTATAAGGTAAAAATCATTCCTGCCTTCACTAAGCACAATCCCAGGGCATGAACCCTCTGGAGTTGAATAAGTACTCTATTTCTTTCCATTTGTATTTTCTCCATCTGTTCTAATTACATCCCCTCCTTGGGAGTAAGAGAACTACTACTGTCTGTTACAATGTAAAGGTGAGAAAGGTTAATTAACAGTGAAGACAGATCCCAATTGCCTTACATCACATCCCTGTCCATATGCATCAGACTGTGAGAGGGTTCCCTCCCTTCTGTGACCCAATACTGCTTGTGCCTGCTCCTCTCAACCTCTTGCATGGCTCCCCTCTTTCTTGAGTTCTCTCCAGAGCATGGCATCCAAAGGCACTCATCCATGTTAATGTGACAAAACGCCTTAGTCATAGGGAGGGGAGGATGTCATGTCTTAGAGTAGAAAGGGCCAAGCCAAACTGCCTTCAGCATGCTCAGATCCAACCGACATTAAAGTCTGCAGCCTGAGTGAGTTCAGTCACACAATGGCTTATAAAAAGACGATGATACCCTCACTTTGCAGACTGAGATTAAGAGACTGAAGGAGATACAGTGATTTACCTTTGGTCCCACACCAACAAGAGCCAGATTCATACCCAATTCAGTGTATTTTCCATTAAATGTTGCTTTTTGTCTGCTTCCAGTTCCCCTTTGCTTTATGCCTATGGTGCCCACCCCTTTTGCCTTCTTCCATGGTTTCTATTTTCCCACTAATTTCCATTATGACATGCCCTTGGTTCACGTCTTATAGTCCTTGTTTCTTCCTATGTCAGATCTTCAAACTTTCTATTAAATATGTTCAATACAAAAACCAACCAACCAACCAAAAAAACCCCTAAACTATAAATGCTGTGAAAACAGGGACTTCATTGTGGTTCACCACTGAATTCACAGCACCTGGAAGGTATGTAATTGACAATTATTCATTGAGTGTCTTTAATAAAAGCAAACTGTTATGTTTTTTTTTGATATAAAATGATATTTACTGAGTACATAGAGCACACTGTAAAGAACCACAGAAAACATGGCTAAAGGATTTTAAAGTCAAATTAAGAAGATAGCCCAAATATAAAATTTAACTATCAATTATTCTTTCATTTACTTATCAAACATACATTATCCTGTGCTGAGAAATATGGTTTTTGATTGGTCTGAAATAATAAACAAACCCATCTTTTTAATCCACAAATCTTATTTATAGAAATAGACAAAGAAACAGAGTATTAAACTCTGGACAGACAAACTCTAAAGAAAAAGCCATAAATGGGGCTCTGGAAGGAAAGAGTGCAGGTGTCAATCCATTATTTCAGAGTCAGAGAAGACATCCTGGAGAAAGATATGTCTAAGAATAGGTAGAAGTCAAAGAGGCATAGAAGGGTAAGGGCACAAATCATTTCCAGAAGAAACAACTTGTACCAGAAATGAAAGAAATAACATGAATTATTTAGCATGGCTAGAGGGTAGGGTTTGAAGTGAGGAATCCTAAGAGATGAAGATAGGTAGGTAAGTAGTGATCACTCTGCACTTGCTTTTCCCCATGTGGTCCTAGAACAAGCATCACCAGCATCACCTGGGAGCTTGGCAAGTACAACATCTCAAGCACATCATTTAAGGAGGCCTTCACTCTCAGGCTCGTGCCAAGTATAAGATTGGTACCAGCACTGCCCTGACAGTGAGTTCCTCCTTAAATCATTCACCTATGGGGTTTCAACTAGCCCTAGTCCTGGACCTGCACCTGAGACACACTGGATTAAAATTATAGTTTAAAAAGATGCCCAGGAGGTGGGTATGCACATTAAATTTGAGAAGAACTGCTCTAAAGGCTTTGTAAACCATGCTTATGTTTGGAGATTGTCTTGGGAGTAATGGTTGTTATTTATAGGCATTTGATGAGTGAGATTCCTTGATTTATAAAGGTCTGTGGCTGTGCGGGAAAGCAGCAGCAGCCAGTTAGGAGGCTGTTACAGTAAGTCTTTAACAAATTAAATCTTAAAGATCTGCTCCTTCTAAAATTCTACTGCAATACTCTTAGTATTACTACAGTGATCCAGGACTAGAGTACTCAGATTTGAGGGTTGGTGGAGCAGATGTAGTGGGTGGCTAGAACTGTGGAGGAAGGATGAAGGAGAAATCAAGAACACCTGGCTCAGGCTGTAGCAAGCAGGTGGTAAGTACCACACACTGAGGTATCGAAAGACAAAAGAATGGCATGTGGAGAGAGAATGATGAATATACACTCTTGGAGATGTTAAATTTGATAAATTTTAGATCATACTACATGATAGGTGGGTGTCCAGATCATGAAGAGATAGGAGGTACAGAGATGGATAATGGAACTATTGTCTCTAAAACTGATAATTTAACCTGTGCGAAGAAATAGGAGTTTTTAGACTATATAAAAGAGCTACTTTTATGTATTTATTGATTTTTTTTTTAGTGTGGAATACTGACATTTAAATAATATCTGAAGAGGCGCCTGGATGGCTCAGTGGGTTAGGCTTCTGCCTTTGGCTCAGGTCATGATCTTGGGGTCCTGGGATTGAGCCCCACATTGGGCTCTCTGTTCAATGGGGAGCCTGCTCCCCCTGCCCCGCCTGCCTCTCTGCCTACTTGTGATCTGTTAAATAAATAAATAAAATCTTAAAAAAATACATAAATCTGAATAATTATTTTCATTTTGCAAATTATTTTCACATCCAATGCATCATTCAGCTAAACTTACTTTTTTGAGGTGGGGAGGTAGGCAGGGAAAGATTATCATCTTCATTTTCGATGAAGAAACAGATAAAGAAACTGGGGCTTGCAGTCCTGAAGGTGTTTTGTCTAGTAAATCACCTACATGCACACACACCGGGAGCAGTTCCAGTTGCATTGCAGGGCATGCAATTAAGAGAGAAACCAAGAAGAACTGAGGTAGACCACAGTGGTTAGCAAAGACTTGATGGAAGAAGTATCCATTATTTTACTAAGTGTAACTTGTGAGCGCTAGAGCTTTTGCCCAGATGTTTTATGGTGTAATATTTTAACATTTAGTGTTTTTGCTAAATGTTTGAGAGTCTTGAATAACTAGTGGTAAAAGAAATGTAAGTGCTCCTTTGTCTATCCCAGTATTATTGAAGATTTTACAACGATCTGGGCAAGATATTAAGAACTAGCTGCTTTTAAATCTTGATTGACAAAATCTTGACAGAAATACCCCTTAGTCATCCTATCACTTGAGGCCAGATTAACTATGATGGTACAAATGTGTACTTTGAGGCAGAACAGCAGCTAATAATTCTACCTACATTAGGTAGTTATTTGGATAGGAGAAAGATACAATAACTGATTTATAATGTGAGCCATGATTAAGAGGAAACTTTTGACTGTATTAATCTTACCCACAATTCTTAACCTTGGGTGACACAGAATCAACTAGAACAACATTCTGAATTCTTATAAACATTTTCCATGTTAGTCACAGAATTACAACTATACCTTCATCCTTATAAGTGATCAAAGGTTCTAGGAAGTATAATAATTGCCATTAACAATTATATAGTTTTGGGGCGCCTGGGTGGCTCAGTGGGTTAAGCCGCTGCCTTCGGCTCAGGTCATGATCTCAGGTCTTGGGATCGAGTCCCGCGTCGGGCTCTCTGCTCAGCAGGGAGCCTGCTTCCCTCTCTCTCTCTCTGCCTGCCTCTCCATCTACTTGTGATTTCTCTCTGTCAAATAAATAAATAAAATCTTTAAAAAAAATTATATAGTTTGTTACATTTTTAAAGTACTCTAACACAGAGTGTTTAATTGGATAATCATTAAAGTCCTATAAGGAAAATGAGATGGAAATGTTATTCCCAAGTTTTATTTAAAAGATGGGAGAAAATAAAGTTTATGGAGAATGAGACTTGCTTGGTTTAAAATAATAATTAATGGCAATAGTTTTAATATAAATAATTAAGAGCATAAGATATGCCAGGAATTGAGCCAAGTGCTTCACAATCATTATTTCACTTAATCCTTACAATGAGCTATGTAGTATTATCCTCATATTACAAATAATGAACCCAAGCCTTGAACAAGTCAAGAAAGTTGTGCAAAATTGAATAGAATATGTAATGGAATGGGGAGATGAAGCTAGTTCTAAGTCACCATTAACACTTTGCTCTTCGAAGTCATTTAATAATTCTGTTGAATATCCATTCCAACAGGGATACAGTTGGGGACACTGGATATCTAGAAGTTTTCAAAAATATATAGAGAATATTAGAATATTAAATAAAATGAACAGATTCCTTAAAAAGTATATAAAATATGACATGTTTCTTTTAAGAACTTACAGTTTGGAGGTCTATAAAAAGATAATTTCAAAAACAATGGAAGTGCTCTAACAAAAACTGGAACGGAGGGGAAACAGACTCACAGATTACATCACAAAGGTCTTACAAAGACAGAGCACAATTTCTTGTCCGCAAAGAGTGAACAACCAATTCTAGACAGGTCAGCATTTAAGAAAAAAATGCATGTAGTTATAGAACTAATTCAGAGAAGAAAAAGTTTTAAATGATTGCACCATGGTCTTAAGGGTGAGACAAGAGGAGATTAGGTTACTGGAACCAGATTATCACACTTGCTTTAGTCAAAGGAAGGGTAAGAGAGAACAAAACAGTAAATGAACATGGAAGTCTGTTTCTTGGAGAGCCAGGTGACTTCTTGGTGTCCGGGAAGCTTAAGAGGGACCTGTTACGGATTGAATGTTTGTGTCCCCACCCCAAATGTCTATGGTGAAATCCTACTCTCCAATGTGATGGTTTAAGGAAGGTGACCCTTTGAAAGGCAATTAAGATCAGACTGGGTCATGAAGGTAGAACACTCATGAATAGGATTATTGCCTGTGAGAGTCACTAGAGAGTTTGCTTCCTCTGCTTTCTACCATGTGAAGATACAAAAAGAAGCAAGCAATATACAATTCCAAAGAGGGCTATCACCAGAACCTGACCATGCTGGTACTCTAATCTTGGACTTCCAGCTTCCAAAAGTGTAAGAAATTTCTGTTGCCGGTGGTACTTTGTTATAGCAGTCCACACTGATAGGACAGTGCCTGAGAGAGAAGATTAGGTGAGTGGTTTGCTAAGAAGCAATCCAGGAACCAGATAAGGAGGGCCTGACTTAAGGCAGTTGAGTGGGCACAGAATTGAGATTATGTGTTTGGAAAGTCTGGATGAACAGACTTGGGTACCAATTTACCAGCCTTCCCTCAGCAAGGCTCAGTAAATCTAATTCCTACATTATGTGCCCACAACTCTTCTTTTTATCAATATTTTCCTGGATATCATTGCGGGGGGGGGGAGCCTCTCTTGATAGCTTTACCAAATAGTTTCAACTTCTCATTCTTCTTCTTGTTATAAAAATCTTATACTTCCTCTGGCAAGGTGCTTAGCATGGATTCAATTCCCGTTATGTCTCTCCATATCTTATCATGACTGGTCTGATTAATCTCAAATCCATCAGAAACCTAGCTCCACGTCTGAAGTACAGGTAAATATTAAACACTGGTTGCAAAATGAGCTATTATGCAATTATTATGTACTCCTCCTAATGATGTCATCTTGAGCTTTACAGGAAACTTAATTCCTGGCTAAATGCATTTGATATCCACTCCCATAATACTTTATAACCCCAATCGTAATACTCATCATTATTAAAATTTATTTCTAGACTCTGTTAATTCTATGATGATACACACTACATTTCTAACAATGTTTGAAATATCATAAATGCTTAAATTATTGAATAAACAAGCCATTATTTTGTCTCATGAGTTATGCATTTTGACTCCCAGATCTTCCATTTGTGCTCTACGCAAGCGTATGTATCTTTGCACTGCCTTTCTGACATCTTCAGCCCTTTAGAATGTAATAAAAAAACACAAAGGAACGCAGAGAGCTCTATCCAGTGAAAATGGACATTAAAACATCCATTTTGACCTCTTCCCAAGTTATATTGTTAAGTCTGAAAACACAGCTACCAAAATTGGCATTGCCATCTTAATAAGTTCATTTGACCACACAGGGTGTCAGTGTCCACCAGAGGTTAGACAAAAGTCTCCAGGCATTTTAGCATTCTGGCCCACCAACACAAAGGCTGTCCTGAGAATGTCTAGGGAAGTTCAAGTTAAAGAGAAAACTCCCTGCTCTTCGGCTCCTGCTACCTTGAAAACACTACAGACAGGCACATAGTTCTGGGATGTACCAACCAAATTAACACATATATACTGGCACTGGATTTACTTATGAAAATGGGAAAGTTACTTTAAGTGAGGAAGTCTGAATAACAGTCTAAATCCAGTTAAGAGGTCTTTTGGGTCTTCCTTGCCCACTTCACACAGCAATCACCCAGTTAATTCCACCACCCGTGTCCTCTTAAGAGCTGTTATCCCAGGTGTTGTCATTCTGCTCAGTGTCACCTTTCACCTTCCATTGTTAAAATGGCACCCTTACTCATCCGCTGTCGATATAGTGTCTCCTACCCCTACTACCCATGACCTGAGAATTCTTTGGAGGTTTTATCTTATTCTTTCCTTTGAAACATACTCATCTGTTTCTCCATTTTGCTTGAATCTCTGTGTTTTTGTTTTTGTTTTTAAGATTTTATTTATTTACTTGACAGAGATCATAAGTAGACAGAGAGGCAGGTGGTGGGGGGTGGGGGTGGGGAAGGAAGCAGGCTCCCTGTGGAGCAGAGAGTCTGATGCTGGGCTGGATCTCAGGACCCTGGGATCATGACCTGAGTGAGCTGAAGGCCGAGGCTTTAACCCACTGAACCGCCCAGGCACCCCATCTGTGTTGGTTTCTATGCATTAGATAAAAGCACCACCTCTCCTGCTCTTATAGGAGTAGCCACCTATAGGAGATGGCCCTTACCAGTCCATCCTATCCTAGCTCTTGGTTGTCTCTCAAATCCTTTTGAGTGTCAAGCAGTGTGTTTTATTTTTAGTGGCTCTTAGTAGCTGAGGGTGTGCCAAGACCTGACCTTGATCCAAAGGGGAGATGCTGTCAGGCAGTAGCTTTTAGGCATGCAAATATACCCAGACCTACGGGACCATAAACCTAAGCTCCTTTGGTTACCCGTGCCAGGTGATCTAGAGGTGTTCCCTGGCAGCGGTTGCAAAAACAGGGGTTCCAAATGAGTGTATTATGTAAGCTCTGTTCTGGGAGACACAAATGACACGAAGGCAGAGGGGAACTACAAAGAGGGCCACACTAGCTTATGTCCTATAGACTTCTAGAGTGAGCCAAACCTGAAGCCCACCCCTTAGACGGCAGGATGAACAAAAAGGCCAGTTTCCCACAAAGACTGGAGGGTGGGGGTGGGAGTGGGGGTGGGGGAGCGTTTCACTCCACCATCTGTGCAGCGCCCCCCGGGAAGATGCAGGCCAGCAACTGTCCCTGACTGCTCCTACCTGCAGGCCCCAACCCCAAAGACACACCGGACTCACGCAGACCAGTGCTCCAGAGGCCTTCAGAAAGGATTACAGTCAGCTCTTATATGTTTAATTAGAAGCCTGCCCCTCGGGCTATAGCCACAGTAAGTTTACTGGATCACACCCAGAGACTGAGCTCTCCTGGCCTCTTGCAGGGCCCTATAGAAGCTCTCTCTCCATTGGTTACAGGCCTGCGGGAAGCACCGGGAAGCCCCGCCGGCGCCCCCTGGCAACAGCTGCAAAACCCGCACCAGCCTCGCGTCAAACTGCGTGCGCGCCTTGGGCAAGTGCGCTCTGGAACGTGGCAAGGGAGAGCGTGGAGACGGCGTCCACGCGGAAAGGAAGGGGAAAAAATACCAAAAGAAAGAAAGAAAAGGAAAGAAAGGGGGGGGAAAAAAAGTCTAGAGTTTCGAAAACAAAAAGGTGGTGTCCGCAGGAAGATGGCACCTGCCAGTCTTTGCCCGAGAGGACACCCTCCCTGGCGGCCTCCAGATACTCTTCCAAGCAGAGCCTGCCTCTCAGGTCGGCGCTCCAAGACCAGCAAAGGAGCATCCCCCTCCACACACACAGCTGAGTCCCCCCAGGGCGCCTGGCGCCGGGCCTCGAGGCGGGTGAGTTCGGGGGGCTCGGAGAGCCCTTCCTCAGAGCGCAGTTGGTAGCTGGGGTCTCAGGGAAGGGACCCCCGGGGGCCTTCAAAGCTAGACATTTAGAGGCGTGGCTCTCGGGTGCCGGTAGTAAACGTTGGGGATGCCCAGTGTGGGGTTCAGTCCCTGTACCTCCCAGGGAGAAGCTCTGGGTTTGGAGTTCCCGCTGGACTGTGGGTTGCTCCCCGGCCGCGTGGTGTGGAGTTTCCCGCGGGGGGACGGGGCGGGACCTGTGTCCCAGCCTGGCTTACCTGCTGTCACGTGGGCCTTCTCCTACGATGCACAGGAATCATTCAGACAGTTTTTAGGTGAGGAACTTATCCCATATTTAGCTGTGGGTTCTGGGTTTGTGGGAGGGACTGAGCCCAGACCCTCTCAGGTCGCCATCTTGAACAGGCACTGGGCAGTTTCTTATATAGGTTCCCCTCCCCCCAACCTCCGGATAAGGTTTCTCCTATTTGCATCCAATCAGGCCATACACCTGCTCAGTTATTTGATCATGGCTCCCTTATACCGTGGTTTAGCATGTGACTTAGCACATGACTCAGCAGTGCCTCTTGCTACCAAACTGCTTAAAAAAAAAAAAAAAAAAAAAAAACCACATTATTTTTCTTTAAAAAAAAAAAAAAGAACAAAACAAAACATTAGTTTTGCAGACCTTCTTGCCATTGCAAATAATATTCTCCCTGCCCGAAATAGCCGTCTCTCCGTTTGTTTACACTCAGAAATCTAACTCATTCTCCTCTGCTCAGACATTGCCTCCTTTGTAATGTCTTTCCTTATCAGCTTATAAAATGAGAGGGGTAGACATGCTATTTTCTTAACCATCTATGGTCTGAGGATTGTTCCTGTCTCTGTAACCCCACCCAGATGCTAAGGCACTTAAGTGGGGGAACCCTGTCTTTTCAACTCATATTCCTCTGTGTTCAGATACAAGTGTGAGTCCAGAGTAGAAAACTATTTGCTGAATGATTCTATTCACATCCCTATGTCAAGTGTATCTTACTTGCACATAGAGCCCCAGTAAGATGTACCTGTGCCAGTTGTCCCCATCTCTAATAGGACAGGTTCTGAGCATCCATTATTCTGTAATTTCTGGGCGGCTCCCATATTTCAGCAGATACAAAGTCAGCCTTCATATAGATGGCACCTCTGCTCTGGTGTGATCACTAAGAAGCCATAAAAAGGAATTAGTCAGCTTAGGTGGATAATTGATGGATGTCAAGTGTCCCTTTGGATAAAAGGCTTGCTTCTAGACCGATTGCCTGAGGGCTCAAGAGGCTCCTAGTAGACAATCCAGATGCCTTCTTTTTATTTCCTCTGAATATCTGCATTTTCATCCAAAATTAAGGCACCAAGCACAGCTTTGAATGAAGTAGTGGCCTCGGGGCTAGTACATTTAATGAGAAATCTTTTCAAGGGTCATCTTCGGATACCTTGTGCTAATGACACAGGGCCTTGAAAGGATGGGATTGCTGTGCACCTACTGTACATTAACAAGCAAACAAACAAAAACACCTTACAATTTACTAAGACTTATTAGTTTTAGAGGTTTTTGACAACTTGATACGCTTCCTCTTAATTGTGACAGGCCCCAGCAAGGCTTACAGCTTCTACTCAAAGCTTATGGCTTTGAAATATAGGCTGTAAGCTCAGAGTGGTTAGGAAAAGCATAAACAGGGAAGTAATATGCGTTATCCATAATGAAGGGCTCTTCCCTCCTCTATCATTCAAAGAACTGTAGAAGGTATTTTTTTTTCTTATGGCCTGAAAAACAGTCTAGAAGAGTTAGAAGTGCTGTACTCAAATTCACGAGTGATGTTCGTTGCTGAGTGAAGATGACAACCCTTGTTTTTGACTCCTAGTCCAAAGTTCGTTTCACAAAACACTATGGTGCCTCTTGCAGAATTCACCTGGTAAAAGTTAAAGGGGATAAAATGCCAGTCTGAAGCTCAATAGAATGACAGGGGAGAAAATAGGCTGAAGGAGCAGCTGAACTTGTTGATTAGTATTGCTTAATGCAGCTACACACCCACTTTCATTCTCCCAGCCCACTGATCAGCATTTTCCTTTTGGGCAGACTTCATAGCCAAGAAATCAATACATCATTAGCCTGCAGCATGTTGTTTTCTGGGTATCAGGCGAGCTCCTGGGAGCATTATTTGAGTCATAATGACAGGGGTTGGGCTGTAATGAAAGTCCTGAATTATGCCACATTAAGGATCTTTCCCCCATGAAGCTGGTAAGCTGCTCAAATACTCCCTTGTGTGGCTTCAGACGCAGCCATCAAATATTTAGCATGGATTTTGGCTAATGTGCCTTCCTTATCCCCAAGATATTCTCCTAAAGCAGGTAGCTGGTATTAATACCCTTTAAGAGGTGAGGAAAGAGAGCCTTGAAGAGATTAACCGGACAAGACTTGCATCCTGGAGTAGCCAAATCAATCCCTTAGACCCCTTGACTACGCTAGCCACTCCCTGCTTCCTTTGGCTTTGAGAACCAGCAGGGTTTTGAAAATTCTCTTCACGGACAGTCTCCAGCTGCTCTGTCCCCAGCCAGAGAGCTCATGACCACTGGCTGGCGTTAAACTTCATCATTGGCTGCCCTCCGCCGCTACTATTCCTGAGTCTGCCCCTTCCCAAGACTCAGAAGTCCCCTCTCACTCAGCCTCCCCCAGCCTCCCCCAGCCGCACCTCCTTCCTCTCCTCCCCCCTGAATGACTCATTTTGTTTACTGAGCAGAGAAGCTAATAGAAGGCAGCAGAATTTAAGCTTCCCTGGGACTTGCTTTACACGCTGACAAAATCATTCTTTTCTCTCTCTGTTAAATATTCATGGCTCTCAGATTTTTAGATACAAAGGTACATTTTGTTTTAAAATGTGCTGATCCAAGACCTACTGGTTTGCATTGATTTCCTCCTCTTTGCATTTCTATTGCATTGGAAATAAAGAGGTCCTCACTCACTTCTTCTGAAATATGGACCTGAATTTATCTTTGGTTTTCTTTTTTAATTTGGCTGCTATTTGGCAAAAGGGCTGATGTTGGTAGACATTTTACATGTTTTGTGTGTTTTTCTCTTCTGACATTGTGTGCGGGCGCACACACAGACACGCAGACATGAGGACAGGGAGAAAACACATCCTCTTTTCCAGGCATCACGGTCTAATGTTAATATCATTTGAAAGGGATTTTAACAAAGGTTTGAGCTGTTACAGATTTCAAATATTTATTTGGAACAAAAATAAAGTAGAGATAGATTTACAGAGATGAAGAACAGACTCATCCTAGGACAGTTCAGAGATCTACAGAAAATGAAATGGGGCAAAAGTGCCTCCATCTTAGAAAAAAAAAATGGAGAGAAATTTATTGTGGTGTAAGAATTATGGAAAGAGAATAAATGGGGGTGGGAAGGAGGAGGGATTAAAATCCTGATTAATTCAGGTCACTTGACAGGAGTCTTGCAATGTATAGTGCAAATGAACAAAAGTAAAAAGCTTTCAGATTCTGGAAGTTACATGTTTTTATTTTTTGTTTGTTTGTTTTTTCCCAAGCTGGTCTCACACATATTACCATATCAAATAAAAGAGAAAACAATCATATGATAAGAAAAAGGGCTGAATTTTTTCTTAGTATAGTAAGGGGATGTACTATCTCGCAGACTCTTTGTAAAGTCTTGGAGCGTGAAGGATCAATTTAGAATTTTTATGAGATTTTGGAGCCTTTTAGTGAAAATATGTGATTGGGATTGGGTAGGGATTCTGATGCAATTGTCTAGTTGGTGAACACTTTGGTTGGAAGAATCTTATGGGGTCAGTTATTATTTAATGCAATGGAAGGGTTTAACCCTTTGATGTTTATTTAAATAATCATTTTTGTAAAGAATCTAGAATGAACAATGAAATTATTTGAGATGTTTTTCTTCCTAGGCAATAGTTTCTTGGAATAGTAAAGTCATGTTGATGGGTTAGTAAAGTTATGTTGATAGAAACTGTAAGTTGTGTAAGTGTAGGAGATTTGGAATCTTGATTATAAACTCTCATAATTAGGAAACACCTAAAAGCCTATCTGATCTACTCTCAACATGATTCTTGAATTCCTTTATTACATACCGGCCACCTGCTCATTCAGCCTCTCAGAGACTGAAACCAGTGGAGTGTTGTAGAGACTCTGGCGGAGGGTACTGGTGGATATTTACTCAAGATTTCCAAAATTAATAAAATTGAGGTATTCTCTGGATCTCTACTGCTTTTTACTTTTGTTAGTTTACTAAAGACTGGTTTCTTTGTCCTTTACTCTCTCTTTCCTCTCATAGTACGTGCTTACTCATAGGACCTCATCCTCATCCCATAAACGACCCCCCCATCCCCATCATGTTCTACATCATGGACTTTATAAGCACTTCCATCTTTGCTTCCTCACAGATAGCAATGATGTCCTCCAAGTATTTGCCAGTTCAGAGGCCCAGAGTGGAAGACTAATTTGTCTGGCTTCTCCTGTATACCAGACCATTTCATGGGCTGCTGACCAGTCTTTATACTGGCGTATAGAAGGACAGGTGGCCTGCTTTGATCAATCAGTTGTGACCCTACTGGCTGGGTTCTGCAGTAGGATACCAGTGTGGTGGCTCCTGGAAAAGACTGTTCTTGGGGAGTTTCCACAAGGAATACTATGAGTGGAAAGATTTTATGATGTTTTTTAAAGAAAATGAGGAGGCTCTCAGTATCATAGCAAACATGTCTAAACCAGAGGAAATTTACCTATTTTGACTGTTGTGAACATTGGTCTTGGAAGACATCATGTTTTCAAAATTTCTGCCTTGAATATAGGGGAGATGATCTTCAGCCCAAGGGCTTGGATGCACACTGGGAAATCTGTCAAGACACCTCACTTCTTTTTTATATGACACCTCATTATGTGCACACGTGTTTATTACTGTAAAGATTTCTCTTTTTTTAAAGATTTGTTTGAAAGATAGAGCATGCGAGTGTGCTTGTGTGAACAAGTGGGTGGGGGAGGTGTAGAGGGAGAGAGAGAGAATCCCATGCAGACTCCCCACTGAACTCTGAGCCATGCTGGGCTCAATCCCACAACCCTGAGATTATGACCGGAGCTGAAATCAAGAGATACATGCTTAACTGATCGAGTCACCGAGATTCCCCTGTTTTAGTGTTTATTATAAGCACCTGAACAGCTTAGCAGTTGAAACTGAACCCAGAATCTCTGAATACCTTACCTTCTTTTATTTTCAGATACAATTTTGTTTTGTTTTGTTTTGTTTTGTTTTTTAGCCTTCCATGCCACTAAATCCTGTGCCATCCTTCATAGCATTTATAGCATTTATGAAAATCAGTTCTGTTTGAGGGTTTTTTTCTTCCTATTTTTTATTTGCATTTACCCATAAATTAAGTCCCACTATGGCGAGGACCTTTACTGTCTTGTTCGCTTATTCCCAGTGTATAGATGCCTGTTGAATAAAGCACAGTAGAATCAAAGAGAGAATACTGGAGGGGGAAGATAGATTAACATATGTCCTGGAGGACTTCATTATTCACATACGGTCACCGGGTACCGTCTGTAACTGAAGATGCAAAGTAGGATATTCAGACATAGTACTTTCTATTTTGGCAACTTTTCTGGTTAAGGGTTTAGTGTGGGATTCTTTCCAAAATTGCACTGTTACAGGAACATGGATCATAAATACAAAACTTACTTGTGAAGAAAATAAATAAGGAGAAAAATTCTCTGCTTCCTGATTTCAGAAAATCTTCTCAAGGGGACATTATTTGCATGTTTTTCAGTTAGAGGTGAAACTGAACAACAAATCCTTCAGGAAAAGTAGAAATAACCTACTAATTAGGGGCCAAGATTTTAAAAATAGTTGTGCTTTCAAATCGTGGCTTTGCCACTCACTATCAACATGATTGTTTACAGATGGCTTAACCACTCTGATCATTACCTTCTTCATCTGTAAAATGTGCATCTTACCTACCTTACTAAGAGAGGTAAATGACAGAAGAAAATGCCTGAAACATGGTGGTAAATAATAGCTATAGTTTTATTCTATATTCTGTGTTATTTAATCTTTGCCTTCTTAACCAACTCCAGCGACACTGAAAACACTGTTTTTTTCTTTTTTATATGAAACACTGAGGTTCAGAAAGTTCAAGTAAGTTGCTTGAATGATACATCTTAGAAAAGAGTGCAATTTTGTGATTTATAAGAAATATTTATTTGGTCACTCCTAGGAGCAAGATATATTTCACATGTTTGCTGTTTGATTTTTATGTTTGATCTCTTCCCACAGTTCCTGGCTTATGGTTCCCAAGACCCTAGGAATTTTCTGAGCAATGGGAACATCAGTTGTTATTATAGTTGGTCTCTTGTCCTCAGTTCCTGAAACGCTTCAGAGCCATAAAGGTGAAATGGGTGTCTTATTATTCATAACAACTCCCTTTCCACCACAACTGGGTTTATCTTAATGAGGTGACTTTTGGAAAGCACCTAAGGAGGGAGGCTAGTTGTGGAACCAATTTCATGGAAGGGTGGAACTTTCAGTCCTGCTCTTTGATTTCTGAGGATTGTAGAGAGGCTGGAGTTTAAATCACTCATCTTTGACTAGTGATTTAGTCAATCTTGTCTATGTAAAGAGGCCTCCATTAAAACCTCAAGAAGAGGGAAGTTTACAGATCTTCTAGGTTGGTGAGCCAGAACGCTTCCGTGCGCCACCTAGCTGAGTTCCCAGACTCCATGAGGGCAGAAGCTTCTTCGTTGCACGCCTCACACCATGTATTTCTTCACCTGGCTGTTGATTTGTATCCTTTAATAATCTTTGTACGAAACCAGTAATCCGGTGAGTAAACAGGTTTCCTGAATTTTGTGAGTGCTCTAGCAAATTAATCAACCTCAAAGAGGGAGTACCGAGAACATCTAACGTCTAACATCTAGCTAGTCTGTCAGAGTTCAGGTAACAGTTTGGATTCGGGATTGGCATCCAGAGTGGAGAGCAGTCTTGTAGGATGGAGGGTTTACCCTGTGGACTCTGATGCTGTCTCTGGGTAGATGGTGTCAGAATTCAGTTCAACTGTATGACATCCCGCTGGTGTCTCAGAACTGCTTGGTGGTGTGGCAGGATTCCTGCCCACATGGGAAACGGGGTGAACTCCCAACAAGGAGGGGATTTAAATCTATTATTGATAGGGGTCAGGGGTAGGAGAATGAGGGAAATGAAGAGGTATGTGGTGAGGGTCTCAAATTCAATGATTTATAAGTTTTAATAGATAAGACTTACCTTTGCAACAAATGCAGACATCCATTCCACCAGTTAAATATCTCCAAATCTTAATTTCCACAGAACCTCTGGGTGACTCTGATAACATTTATTCAAGACTTACTCTACCAGGTGTTGTTCTAAATGGTTAAGTGCTTTGCTCAATGTCTCACAGCTGGTAGGTGGCCAAGGCCGGATCCAATTCCAGAGGCCATGTTCTTAACTACTTAGGATACTCTGCTGGCTTTCCTGAATCAGAGAGTTGTGCATCACATTTTGAGAAGACATAGAAATGACAGACTGTGGGAGCTCAGAGACTGTGGCTGTTGTGGTGCGTGAAACAAATCAGGCAGCATGTAGCCAAAATTAACATGAAAGGCGGCCATGATCAATGAAACCAAATGCATAACCTAGTACCTGGCACAACATGCTCAATAAATATTTTTTGAATAAATAAATACTTATGAGGATGATAGCAAGCCTTCAGTCTTAGGGAAGACAGACAAAACATTCATTTAGCCATGGGATTACTGAAACTCAGAATTAGAATAAACTTCAAAAGTCATCAAGACCTAACTCCCCCGCCCCGTGGATGCTACAACTGTCTCACGATACTTCAGGCCCATTATCAGTCAGTTAAAGAAAAAGCAGCCTCTGGTTTGCAGCATAAAAATAAGAGAAAAGACCAGAAATATGACCCACGGAGAAGTAAGAGAGCTTTAAATGCCAGAGTCAAATAGAGTTCTGTTTGTAGCCAGCTATCTGACAGACAAGAGGGAGAAAAGTAAATACTGCAGCAATGATGTCTACAATCACAGAAGCCATTCTCCAACAGCAAAAAGATGCCCATGGTCCTGGGGGGCCAATGTGAGCCTATTGATTTCTCTCCCAGTTCCTCCTTATTGTTCATCATTTCCTGTTCGTTCATGCAGCCAGGGTCTCAGGGACTGTGGTCCCTCATGGGCCTTCCAATCTTACTGCTGTTGAGTGACCATGAACTCTGAAGGTCCTCGAGCCCTTTAATTGGACAAGTCCCTGTTAATAATGCAGGAGAGGAGCTGAGTTTGGAGTAGGCAGCGGAAGAGAGAAAGACTGAATGAGGAAGGAGACAGAATCCATGAATTCAGTCTTCACAGAGAGAAGGAACCAGAGGGAAAAACAGTCACTACAGAAAACTTCCAAACAACACTGGTGGTAGATTTCACTTGAGGAACACACTATGCAGGTGGTCAGGGAAATGAACTTCTCCTGTCATTTGAGATCAAGATTATCTCGAATCAGGGATTGCTGGTGAGATTATTCAAAAATACAGTCTACTTGCTGCTCACCGAGTAGAAAGAACAATTTTACACTGATTATTGAATCCCTGAATCCAAGTGATCAGGTTATCACGCTTCTAGTCAAGAAGTTCTTTTACTCAAAATGCCATTAATTAAAATGTAAAACTCATGTACTGACTGAAGATCAGTCCAAAATATAAAATAGCCATGATCTCCAGAGAGATTGGCTTATTCCTGGTTTAAAATAAACAGAGAAATGGCAGTCATAAAATTTATAACTGAAATATCAGGGTAGTTGAGAGGCATTTAGCACACTTTATTAAAAACAAATAAACCAAAACTGACATTTAAGAAATTTATTTGCTTAGCTATTTAACAAATGGCAAACATTTACTTCATCTAAAAATGTGCTGTATGCTCAGGGTTCAGTGATGACAAAGGTGAGCACATTCCTTGTCACTGATAAGCATTTGGTTTACTCGGGGGAGGGAGAGAGGAGAGTAAGCAGAAATTTGCTGTATCAGAGGATACGTGTTATGAGAGAGCCAGCATAGTGCCTTATGAGACCACAGAATAGTATCTTAGTCAAATGCAGAAATAATTAAGACTTCCTAAGAGGCAGCTTCTTCTAGCCAGAGCCCAACAGTGTTAGTGAGTTAGCCAAACAAAACGGTGTGGAAGAGCATTCTGGGCAAAGAAAATTGTATGTCCAAAGACTATGGCACATGTAAGAAAAGTAAAAAATTAATCCATTCTTTTTTTTTTTTAAGATTTTATTTATTTTAGAGAGAGAGTGTGTGTGACGGGGCTGGGAGGAGCAGAGGGAGAGGGACAAAGGGACTCCACACTGAGCACAGAGCCCCACACAAGGCTTGATCCCATAACCCTGAGATCATGACCTAAGCTGAAATCAGAAGCTGGTCCATTAACCAGCTGAGCCACCCACGGGCTCCCCTAAAATTAATTCATTCTTATGGTATTATTTTGGCCTGAAATTTTCTGTCCCCATAAAATGTTTATGTTGAATCCCTAATCCTCAATGTGATGGTATTTGGAGGTTGGCCCTCTAAGAATTAATTATGATTTGATGACATCATGAGGGTAGAGCCTCCTTGATGGGATTAGGGCCCTTCCAATAAAATTAAGAGGCCAGAGGGCTCAGCCTCTGGGTTGGAGGATGTAGCAAGAAGAGGAGGAGCATCTCACTAGAACCGAATCCGGTGCTGGCATATTGATCTTGGAGTTCCAGCCTCTAGAACTCTAGGAAGTGAATGTTTGTTGTTTAAGCCACCCAGTCTTTGGTTTTTATTATAGTAGTCTGAGCTGACTAAGACAGGTACAGTGAGAGAGATGCAGAGGTGTGGCTGGAGGAGTGACCGCAGACCAAAGCCTGAAATTCCTCGTGAGTCCTGCTACTAAGGCATGCCTTTGCGAGACCTTTGCAGGCTCTCCTACGTCACTCCCTAATGGCCCCTGTGAGGGACGCTTTAGCTCTACTATCAAGACAGCCTTCCTGGGGCCTGGGAATCTAGATGTATGGTACTTCAAACCCCTATTCTATCTAGTATCTGAGATTCCGCCTTCATTTGAGCAAGGGCCAACAGTGCACCTCTGGCTTACAGCCCCAGGTCCCGGTTGCCCGTGTTTGGATTCCAGCCATGAAAAAGTCAGAAGCATCCACTTCAGACTGAGGTTCTCCATTTCTTTTCCTGGACCTAGCAGAAACAGAGTGCTGTTCCTGACTCATGGCCTTGCTGAAGTTTATGTCTCTGACTGGTCATTCCCTGCCTACTCAGCCAACTAATTTATCACCAACGCACCTTTTTTTTTTTTTTTTAAGATTTTATTTATTTATTTGACAGACAGAAATCACAAGTAGGCAGAGAGGCAGGCAGAGAGAGAGAGAGGGAAGCAGACTGCCTGCTAAGCAGAGAGCCTGATGCGGGACTCGATCCCAGGACCCTGAGATCATGACCTGAGCCGAAGGCAGCAGCTTAACCCACTGAGCCACCCAGGCGCCCCTACCAACTCACCTCCTGACATTGCGTCCCGCCTGCCCATAACACCCGTGGGACCACCCGGGTACTGACCGTGCTGACTCTTAGCCTTCACTTATCCCTCCGTCTACCCCTGCCTGCTTTCTCCTCCAGCACCTGTAGCTGAATCCAACTCTTTTGGCCTTCTGAATGTCCTATCAAGTCTCTGTTTACACTGTCTAGTCTGGCCTGACGACAGTGTTTCTAAATAACTTTTTTTTTTTTAATAACCTTCTATGAAGCATCACAAGGACAGCTAAAATATTGCCTGAAAATAAGAGTGTTCAAATACCAGACAGGTGAGGAAGGACAGTAAAATAGAGTAGGTTTGGGTAATTCATAATGTTTGTGAACTAAGAGACTGGGTGAATTCTGGTGTGGTCTAGCAGAGAGAGGTAGTTGAGTCACTGCTCCCATTTGTTTAATTGGCAGACATTTAGAGGATAACTGCTTTGTACCAGAAACTACTTTAGGTTCTCAGATCTTGGCTGCAAACAAGATAAATTTATGTGGAGATTCTAGTCTAGAGGAGAAGGGAAATCTGAACTTTGAATTGTCATCTAGGACCGACTAAGAATGTTCTAGTGCATATCTGCCCAATCTGGCTCTTTAGAAGCCATCTGCTAAACCTGGTCCACAAATGATTTTGAGACTTTGGGGAATCCCCACACCACATGTCCTCTAAGACCCCTTTCAGCTCTGAAAAATCTCTGTCCTACTGGTTCTTTTTGCCAGGAATCCTAAGGCAGAAGGCACAGGTTAGAGACAAAATACCCCCAGAAGAATTGTTCAAGTTGCTTGCTTAGAAATATGATGCCGCAGGTAGAACCAGAAACAACAGAAAGGCAGGGGAGATGGATATAGCAGGAATGTTTCTACTTTATCTGTTGCTCTGTTTGGTGACATCTCATCCTTCATGGAGTCTGTTTTTGTGAATATTTTCCTCCCATATATATGGAGTAGAGATATTATTCAATGATTGTCAGCAGTGAGAAATGCATGGAGAGATAAAGAAAGGAGTTTGCTTCTCAGTGACAGTGAATAGGGTCTATTTCCCTTATCACAGATTTTGAGCCCTAATGAATGGATCCCATACGTCCTATCCATCATCTGCCCAGAAAGCATAACAAGCCCCACTACCTGGTTAGCCAGCTACCTGGACCTTCTCTGCTGTAGATGACTGTTCCTTCTTTGCTCCTGTGCCCCAAGTATGTTAGTCTAAAGAGAGAGGAGAAGAGGGCTTTGGAGCTGCCAAAATGGTGCAGTGAGGAAGTTTTGGTGCTAACCTGAAAAGGGTCACCGTTCTCTTCTAGAACATCAACTGAGCTTGTATTCTCAGGCTGGTCAGTCTCTTTATTTTGCTCTTTCGGATCAATCCCCTTCTTCCTCATTTAAATTTAAGAAAAATATTTTTCATGTGTTTATAAAAATAAGTTAATTCCAGATAATAAGACAGCTGGGAATATTTACTTTAAAAAAATTATCGGTATATTCTAAATGATAGATATTCAGCTAGTGGCTCTCTAAAAGAATGTTTCTCTAAAGTTGCTACCAATGTGGGAGTGTAGATTAGTATCACCTTCTTGTAGGGTGATTTAAAAACATTCTTATTAATTAAAATATAGATACTCTTTGTTATTGCAATTCTCTTTCAAAAATATCCTGAAGAATGTTTCTCAGAAATGTGCAAAGATATACTTACAAGAATATCCATGGCAGCATTTACAAAGCAAAATTGGAAATAGCCTAGGTTTTTATCGATAGCTAATTCATTAAACGATAGCTGTTCTGTACAGCCAAATACTCTGTAACTATTAAAAGAAAATTCTAGATCTATATATGCTGAAATGGAGAGATCACCAAGTTATTTCATTCAGTGCAAAACCATGTCTAGAAGGGAACTTCTGTGATTCTTTTTTGTTCTCTTTCTTGGTCTGGATCGAGCTGGTTATATCTACACACTTAGTTTATAAAAAATCAAGGAGTTACAAACTTAAAATGCATATGTGTTTCTGCATGCATGTTATACTTCAAGAAAAAAAAGTTAAAACAATGTACATAATATTATATGTAATGTCTTGTAATTTCAGAACAGTATAAATTTGTATACATTTGACATGTATAAAAATTCTAAGAAACAAGATGCTATACAATGATAACTTCTGGAATGGAGAAAGGAAGTGAGGACATGTAGACTTCTACTTTTGGTTTCCTGTCTTTCATGCTTCTTGATTTGTTTCATTTTTTTTTTTTAAAGAAGGAAAAAGATAGTTAAATTATTTTAAATACTGGTAGACATTCCTGGAAACAGTAAAATAACACTCTATCTTCACTTAAAGTCAGCTGTCGAGCTCTGTGATGGTTTTTCTTTGCTGGACCTTTTTTTTAGCATATTAATTTTATTTTATTTATATTTGCTGTACCTTTGCTCTCTACTTCTAGAATTCATCACAATGCATCTGCAATGCCCTATTCTCTTCTTTGGCCCACTAGCCTGTCTCTCCACATCTTTCAAGGCCTCCATTCCAAATCTAAGTGGGTTAGCATCTGTGAAGCAGCTGCTACATCCAAATTGAGAAAGGGCCACATTGCAAGCAAGAGGCCAGGGCAAGAATCATTCTGAGTGGAAAATGGCTTGGCAGGGTCCAATGCTCTGGGACCCATCTGAGAGGAAAGATCATTAATGTTAATCTAACTGAGCTCAGGGTGGGAGGAAGCAGAGTTGTAGTTTCTGGAGGAAACGGCTTGAACTAAGGGCTGGTTTCATTTGACAGAGACAATGAGGAATCACTTGCCTGTGCTAAATGGAGACACGATTATCCATAATTGATACATGATTTTCAGCTGCCTTCTTTGTTCTGGTGCAGAAGAACGGGAAAGGAACAGTGAGGAAGCAGGGTCACGAAGCTTCAGAATGCCCGAGTCTGTGCCCAGGCATGAGGTTGGGTTTTCCGTTTTGGTTGGAGGAATTACAGGGCTGCTTACACAGAACTGTTTATGTTTAGATTCTTAGGTAGCTCTAAAATCTTATCAGCTGAATACTAGAGATTCCATTACTCATAACCTCTAGTGACTGAGAGCAAGGGATTTAGAATCAGGCTGACTGACTCATGCATAAATCCTGATTTTAACACTGGCTTTGTGACCTTAAGTAAGCATCTGAACTTCAGTATCTTCATCAATAAAAGGAGAATAATATATGTCTCATAAAGTAGTTCTTACTTATTGACTTTGCTGATGTTAATGTTCTTTACATTTACAAAGTGCTTATATTGTGCCATAGTACCTACAAGGTAGATTTAGTTATAACCATCTTGTATGAGAGAAAATGGAAAATATAAGGCTATGGCTCAGCTAGAGCAGGGATAGGATTGAAACACAAGTCTGATTGATGCAGAACCCAGTGGGCTTTGAACCTTACTTTGTGCTGGGACTGTGTAGGTTAGTCCCATCAAAATGACCATGTTCTGCTGAGATCTCATGAGAGCAAATGTGATTAAGGCAGGCCTCTGTCGGCCCCTCAAAACTGTGACATTAATCCCCATTTATAGCTCCATTCAGAATCTCCAATGGCTCAAAACATTAATAAAATTCTCATGGGCCAAAAACATTAAGACTGGTCCCCAATGCACTCTCACATTATTATAATAACACCCAGGTAGGAACAGGTGACACTGACCCTGTTTAGTCTAAACATTGTTTAGACTAGACCAGTGCTTCTAGAAGGGTCCTCTGCAAGACAGGGGGGCATCATCATCTACCTGGGAGCTTTAGAAATGCAAATGACGGCCCCACCTCAAACCTACTGAATTCAAATCTAATTTGAAAGTTGGATGGCAGGGATGTGCTTTGATCAGCTCTGCATGTGATTCTCATACACACTAAGGTTTGGAGAAGCACTGGGGCTGGAGCAAGGTGTTAGGGCAAATCACTAGCTACAAAAAGGGAAGGAGAGAGATGAAGTCTGTGTCTACATTATTAGAAGAGAGAATCTTCTTCCTAGAGAAACAGCCTGGTCCTTTTCTCTAGGTAATTTCAGCTGTAAACTCTTCCTCTTTTATATGTTTATTTTGGGGGGAATGGAGGAAGGATGCTACGGGCAGGAAGAGGGGGAATTACAGTCAACTGCTTCCTAAAATCTGGAGAGAGTTTTTTCAAACACCAATAACACTTTAGATAACCTGAAAAAATTTTTTCTTATATTTTCTTTTTAAACAAAAACTTTCTGAAAGTGTTCTGTAGAGACCAATGTATGCTCTGGATTTAGAATCAGGAATTTGGGATCCATGATCTGTTTTTCTTTCCCTGTCCCATCTCCTTCAGCATCCCAGACCATCGCCTCTGCTCTCCTCAGCTTCTCCTTCTCTTTCTTAATTCCTGTGAAGTCACTGGCCTGTTTGGGGAATTAATTGTGAATACATTAGGCCATACCCCTCCCCTGAGGGAGAGTACAGAGTAGTGCAGAGATAGTGAAAAATAAACGTGCAAATGCAAACCAGTGTGCTCCCGGGAGTGATCAGAATGATCAAGAAATCTCTTTCCAGAGAAAGGGTTGACTAGAAAAAGCCTTGGGCAGGGGCAAAGAAGTTAAAAGATAAAAAAGGGTTGGGTACCTAGGTGTCTTACTCAGTTGGGCCTCCAACTCCTGATTTTGGCTTAGGTCATGATTCCACAGTTGTGAGACTGAGCCCTGAGTTGGGCTCCTTGCCCAGCATGGAGTGTGATTAGAACTCTCTCTCTGTGTACCACCCACATTGCAAAAAAACAAAAAACAAACAAAACAAACAAACAAACAAAAAACAAAGATACAGTGAATTTTAAGGTCTTTTGGTTTGAATAGAAGAAAGCCATGGTGCTCTTCATATGAAGCCTAGGAAACTAGCAGGGGTTGGAAGTGGGGGCCCTTGAGCAATCAAGAAACCTTCTCTCTCCAGAGATAGATGTCATTTGTGGGATGGGGGAGAAGAATGTTCCTATTCTCCTTGTATTCCCTCCTTCTCAAACTAGGATTCATCAGGGGAAGTCAGTAACAAAGTTTCTGACCCATAGCATTTCTTGTTGACAGAGGAATGCACCTGTAAGAACCTAAGTGAATTTAGGGGTGCCTCAGTGGCTCAGTTGGTTAAGCATCAGTCTTTGGCTCAGGTCATGATCCTGTGGTCTTGGGATCGAGCCCCACATAGGGCTCTTTGCTCCTCAAGGAGCCAGCTTCTTCCTCTCATCTGCCTGCTGCTCCCCCTGCTTGTGTTCTCTCTCTGTCAAATAAATAAATAAAATCGGGACGCCTGGGTGGCTCAGTGGGTTAAGCCGCTGCCTTCGGCTCAGGTCATGATTCCAGGGTCCTGGGATCGAGTCCCACATCGGGCTCTCTGCTCAGCAGGGGGCCTGCTTCCCTTCCTCTCTCTCTGCCTGCCTCTCTGCCTACTTGTGATTTCCCTCTGTCAAATAAATAAATAAAATCTTTAAAATAAATAAATAAATAAATAAAATCTAAAAAAGAAAAGTAGTTCAGTGAATTTGATGTTCAGATTTCTAGTACCACTTCCTGGATGATCTTTCTCAAGCCTGGAGGCCCATAGAGCAGGACAGCTTGGTAGTTACAAATATGAACTTTAGGGTTAGCCAAATAGAGATAAATAGCTTCAAATAGCTGGGGTCCCTCTTACTGGGTTTATATTTTTGTGCAAGGCAAGTAAACCTCTCTGACTTTCCATTTCCTTATCTGTATAATGCAAATAATAAAACCTACCTCTAAGACTGTTGTAAAGATTAAATGAGATAATATATTTTTGGCACAGGGTCTGGGTGTATAGTAAGCTCTTGATGGTTCTAATTAAAAATATTCCTTGTCCTTTTATTAATTTTATTGATCAACAAGTGCTTACTTTCTCCTTAGTCTATAAAAGAGTAAGACGATCCTTTCTCTTAGCTCTCAAGGCAGTGGGTAGGAAGAACATGATAAATTGTGAAAAGTGAGGCAGAAACTGTTCTTTATAGGAATTTAGAGATAATAATGCTAACTACTGGCATGGGACACATGGATTTATGGCAAAGGCAACATTTGTGTTGGGTCTTGAAGGATATACTGAAGAGAAAAAGGAAAAGAAGCAAGAATGTGTTCTGATGAAAACCCACAATTTATTGAGTGCTTACCAAGTTATGGACACTGTTGTAGGCATGATACGTATACCGACCCATTTACTTCTCACAAAAACCCTAGGAGATGGATACCATTATTATCCCCCATTTTGTGGAGTGAGAGACAGCAGCATAGAGAGGTGAAAAAGCTTGCCCAAGGTTCTATAACTATTATGCAATAAAGCCAGGGTTTGATTTTAAGTAGCCAGTCACACAGGATCTTAATCACTAGACTCATATTTGTGTTCCAGTTAATTAATTATGCCTCCATTTTTATCCCAAATTAACTTAAAAAAGCAAATACTTTGACTTGGCTGGAGCATAACGTGCTTGATGGGGATTATTTGGAGAAATTGAAGATTATTTGAAGAAATTCAAGCCCCAGAGAAGGGGATTGAAATCTCTTTTGGGGTACGGAGGTAAGAACAAAGATTTCTGAGAAGAAACACAGAGAAATAATAATAATTCCATGTGGTAGCAAGAAGCCCTCTGGTGCCCTTATTTCATTGCCTCATGGTTTTATGAACTGAAATACATTCCACTCACACAAACCACTTCAGGATCTTTTATTTTTAATCTTTCCGACATAGGAGAACAAATTTAACAATGAGATTCTGTTTCTGTTCTGTACATGGGGATAATTAAATTTGCATCCCACTTCAGTGTTGGATCTGCTGTTTGAAGGGAAATGTATCAATTGGACACATGCCCCATGATTTCTAGTCTGCAAATAAGGCATTTGGAGGAGGGGGGAAAAAGGCGACATTTTTCTCCCAAGCAGTAATCACAGTAAAATCTTCACTTAGTGACAGCTTGTTTGTGGTTGGATTAATTCCCATTTGAGAGGGGCCAAAGGGCAGGGAATTGAAGGGAGGAAGCTAGAGAGAGGCAGGGCATAATTATGGAAAGTCCCAGAGGACTCTGAGAACAGAAGTTTTCAAGGGAGGCCAACTGCACATACCTGAAAACGATCTTGGTCAGGAAGCCCCAGGGACCTCTTTCAGTCTCTGGTTTATTTCCAATTTCCTCATATCCTTTTTTCATGTAGAACCCAGGGACTTGGCCTGATTCATGGAAGTTACAAATGTTGTGGAGTACAATTAATTGATGTATGAGTCTGGGCACGAGGAGATGCACTTGGGTATAAATCTCAGTCCTGCCACTCAATGTATCTGTGAGACCTCAAGCAAGTTTCTTGCCATCTCTGAGATGCTTTCTTTCCCTGTGGAAAAATGCAGGATTGCTAATTCTACTTTATATTGAAGGTGCAAATTTAAAAACAAAAACAAAAACAAAACATGTAGAAAAGCTCTTGACACATATTAAATCTCCAAGATGTTTTCCTAACTTTTCTTTCCATTTAGTATCACTCCTGCATTTCCATTTCTTGATTGTACCGCTCATTTGTTTAAATAAAGTCTATTTCTAAGTGGGGGGCGGTAGGGGAGAATTCAAGGCATAGGGAGAAATTCATTTAAATGGTGATAGTCTTGGGTATTGAGATGATTTCAGGAGTAACTAAGGATGTTGTATGTAACAACAACAAAACAAACTTGGTGATTACTTTCATTCTTCTATTGACCTCAGCATAGCTTCCTTTCCCCTGGCTCTTGCCACAGTTCCAAGAAGTTAAGTGAGTAAACTTGAACAGTTTTTATTTCCTAGGAGCCTGTAATTCGCATTAGGGCAGAGACTGTGTGTGACTTGTTCATGCCTGTACCACTCTTTCCCAGCCCATGACTTGAAATGATTTCAAAAAAGTGTAGGTAGCATGAGTGAATGAATAAGTAAATGATTTATTTTTCCTGCCTTAGAGTCTTCCAAGCTTTAGGTTTTTGAAGGAACAGGGAGCGGAAACAGTAAAGATTGTTTGGTCTGTGTGGGATGAAGGGAAGTCCAGTTCTTATTTCGTCAACTGGAGGGACATTTGAACCTGCCCCTCTTCATCCTAAATTCTGGAGATAAGCCTTTTTATGGGGGTGAACGTAAATGTGTTTTGAATGACTTGTGTTAAGTTGAACAGTAGCTAGGTCTGCAAAGTACATAAATAATGACAATAACAGGCACATGGGTGGCTCAATTGTTAGGTGTCTGCGTTGGCTCAGATCATCATTCTAGGGTCTCGGCATCGAACCCCACATTGGACTCCCTGCTCGGCGGGAGGCCTGCTTCTCCGTATCTCACTCCCTCTGCTTGTGTTCCCTCTATCTCGCTGTGTCTTTCTCTGTCAAATAAATAAATAAAATCTTTAAAAAAATAATGACAATAACAATATTTCCCATGATTGAAAAGCATTATTTGCTTTGTAAACACATCAAGCATTTTATATTTCTTGCCTCTCTTTTGTCTTCTCACTGTGGTGTGGAGAATGAATCAGGGAGACCATTCAGAGATGATAGCAGTATTCTAGAGGATTTATGATGGCAGCCTTGACTAGGAGGGGAGTCGAGCAAATAAAAACATGATACATTTGAAATACATTTTTGGAGTAGACCTGAAAGAACCTGAAGAACTTTGAATGTAGAAAATGGGAAAAGGAATGAATTAAGGTTGACTCCTAGGTGTTTGAACTAACAAGTAGGTAATGGTGCTCATCCTTTCTACCTACCTGTCTTCCTTCCTTCCTTCCTTTCTTCTTCTTCTTCTTCTTTTTTTTTTTTAATTAACATATACTGTATTATTTGCCCCACGGGTACAGGTCTGTGAATCGTCAGGCTTATACACTTCACAACACCCACCATAGCACATACCGTCCCAATGTTCATAACCTAACCACCTTCTCCATACCCCACTTCCCCCCAGCAACCCTCAGTTTCTTTTGTGAGATTAAGAGTCTCCTATGGTTTGTCTCCCTCCTGATCTCATCTTGTTTCATTTTTTTCCTTCTGTACCCCCCAAAACTCCCACGTTGCCTCTCAAATTCCTCTTATCAGAGAGATCATATGATAATTGTCTTTCTCTGATTGACTTTTTTTCGCTCAGCTTAATACCCTCTAGTTCCATCCACATCATTGCAAATGGCAAGATTTCATTTCTTTTGATGGCTGCATAGTATTCCATTGTACATATACACCACTACTTCTTTATCCATTCATCTGTTGATGGACATATATGGTCTTTCCATAGTTTGGCTATTGCAGACATTGTTGCTATAAACAATTGGATACACATGCCCCTTCAGATCACTACATTTGTATCTTTAGGGTAAATACCCAGTGTATGGTTGCTTGGTTATATAGTAGCTCTATTTTCATCTTTTTGAGGAAGCTCCATGCTGTTTTCCAGGTTGGCTGCACAAGCTTGCATTCCTACCAACAGTGTAGGAGGGTTCCCCTTTCTCTGCATCCTCGCCAGCATCTGTCGTTTCCTGACTTATTATTCTACCCATTCTGACTGGTGCGAGGTGGTATCTCATTATGGTTTTGATGCCAAGTGATGTGGAGAACTTTATCATGTGTCTGTTGACCATCTGGATGTCTTCTTTGCAGAAATGTCTTTTCATGTCCTCTGCCCTTTTCTTGATTGGATTCTTTGTTCTTTGGGTATTGAGTTTGATAAGTTCTTTTTAGATTTTGGATACTAGCTCTTTATCTGATATGTCATTTGCAAATATCTTCTCCCATTATGTCAGTTGTCTTTGGGTTTATTGACTGTTTCCTTTGGTGTGCAAAAGCTTTTGATCTTGATGAAGTCCCAATATTTCATTTTTGCCCTTGTTTCCCTTGCCTTTGGTGATGTTTCCAGGAAGAAGTTGCTGCGGCTGAGGTCGAAGATGTTGCTACCTCTGTTCTCCTCAAGGATTTTGATGGATTCCTGTCTCACATTGAAGTCTTTCATTCATTTTGAGCCTATTTTTGTATGTGGTGTAAGGAAATGGTCCAGTTTCATTCTTCTGCATGTAGCGGTCCAATTTTTCCCAACACCATTTGTTGAAGAGACTCTTTTTTTCCTTTGGTCATTCTTTCCTACTTTGTCATATATTAGTTGACCATAGAGTTGAGGGTCTATTTCTGGGCTCTCTATTATGTTCCATTGATTGGTGTGTCTGTTTTGTGCCAGTACCATACTGTCTTGATGATGATAGTTTTGTAATAGAGCTTGAAGTCTGGAATTGTGATGCCACCAACTTTGGCTTTCTTTTTCAACATTCTTCTGGCTATTCAAGGTCTTTTCTGGTTCCATATAAATTTTAGGAATCTTTGTTCCATTTCTTTGAAAAAAATTGATGGTATTTTGATAGGGATTGCATTGAACATGTAGATTGCTCTAGGTAGCATAGACATTTCACAATATCTGTTCTTCCAATCCATGAGCATGGAACATTTTTCTCTGTCTTCCTCAGTTTCTTTCATGACTACTTATAGTTTTCTGAGTACAGATTCATTGCCTCTTTGATTAGGTTTATTCCTAGGTACCTTGTGGTTTTTGGGTGCAATTGTAAATGGGATCGACTCCTTAATTTCTCTGTCTTCTGTCTTGTTGGTGTATAGAAATGCAACTGATTTCTGTGTATTGATTTTATATCCTGATATTTTACTGAATTCTTGTACAAGTTCTAGCAGATTTGGAGTGGAGTCTTTTGGTTTTTCCACATATGGTATCATATCATCTGTAAAGAGTGATAGTTTGACTTCTTCTTTGCTGATTCGGATGCCTTTAATTTGTTTTTGTTGTCTGATTGCTGGAGGTTGGGACTTCTAGTACTATGTTGAACAGCAGTGGTGATAATGGAAATCCCTGTTGTGTTCCTGACCTTAGCGGAAAAGCTCTCAGTTTTTCCCCATTTGAGAATGATATTTGCTGTGGGTTTTTCATAGATAACTTTGATGATATTGAGGTATGTAACCTCTATACCTACACTTTGAAGAGTTTTGATCAAGAAAGGATGCTGTACTTTGTCAAATGCTTTTTCAGCATCTACTGAGAGTATCATATGGTTCATGTTCTTTCATTTATTAATGTATTGTATCACACTGATTGATTTGCAGATGTTGAACCAACCTTGCAGCCCTGGAATAAATCCCACTTGGTTGTGGTGAATAATCCTTTTAATGTACTGTTGGATCCTATTGGCTAGTATTTTGATGAGAATTTTCGCATCTGTGTTCATCAAGGATATTCGTCTATAATTCTCTTTTTTGATGGGATCCTTGTCTGGTTTTGGGATCAAGGTAATGCTGGCCTCATAAAATGAGTTTGGAAGTTTTCCTTCCATTTCTATTTTTTGGAACAGTTTCAGGAAAATAGGTATTAATTCTTCTTTAAATGTTTGGTAGAATTCTCTGGGAGTTCCTCTAGCCCTGGGCTCTTGTTTGTTGGGAGACTTTTGATGATTGCTTGAATCTCCATACTGGTTATGGGTCTGTTCATGTTTTCTATTTCTTTCTGGTTCAGTTGTGGTAGTTTATACATCTCTAGGAATTCATCCATTTCTTCTGGATAGTCAAATTTGCTGGAATATATTTGCTCATAGAATGTTCTTATAATTGTTTGTATTTTTTTGGTGTTGGTTGTGATCTCTCCTCTTTCATTCATGATTTTATTTATTTGGATCCTTTCTCTTTTCTGATAAGTGTGGCCAGGGGTTTGGCAATCTTGTTAATTCTTTCAAAGAACCAGCTCCTAGTTTCATTGATTTGTTCTACTGGTTTTTTTTGTTTTTTGTTTGTTTGTTTCTATTTCATTGATTTTTGCTCTGATCTTTATTATTTATCTTCTGCTGGGTTTAAGCTTTCTTTGCTGTTCTTTCTCCAGCTCTTTTAGGTGTAGGATTAGGTTGTGTACTTGAGACCTTTCTTGTTTCTTGAGAAAGGCTTGTATCACTATATACTTTCCTCTCAGGACAGCCTTTTCTGTGTCCCACAGATTTTGAACAGCTGTGTTTTCATTATCATTTGTTTCCATGAATTTTTTTCAATTCTTCTTTAATTTCCTGGTTGACCCATTCATTCTTTAGTAGGATGCTCTTTAGCCACCATGTATTTGAGTTCTTTCCAACTTTCCTCTTGTGATTGAGTTCCAGCTTCAGAGGATTGTTGTCTGAAATATGCAGGGAACAATCCTAATCTTTTGCTACTGGTTGAGACCTGATTTGTGACCCAGGATGTGATCTATTCTGGAGAATGTTCCATGTGCACTAGAGACGAATGTGTATTCTGTTGCTTTGGGATGGAATGTTCTGAATTTATTTGTGATGTCCATCTGGTCCAGTGTGTCACTTAAGGCCTTTATTTCCTTGTTGATCTTTTGCTTGGATGAGCTGTCCATTTCAGTGAGGGGGGCTGTTAAAATCCCTTACTATTATTGTATTATTGTCAATGTGTTTCTTTGGTTTTGTTATTAACTGGTTTATATAGTTGGCTGCTCCCATGTTAGGGGCATAGATATTAAAAATTCTTAGAACTTCTTGTTGGAAAGACACTTTGAGTATGATATAGTGTCCTTCCTCATCTCTTATTATAGTCTTTGGCTTAAAATACAATTTATCTGTTATAAGGATTGCCACCCCAGCTTTTTATGATGTCCGTTAGCATGGTAAATTGTTTTCCACTCCCTCACTTTAAAACTTTGGGTCTAAAATTAGTTTCTTATAGATAGAATATTAATGGGTTTTGTTTTTTTATCCACTCTGATACCCTTTGTTTCTTGATTGGGGCATTTAGCCCATATACATTCAGGGTAACTATTGAAAGATATGAATTTAGTGCCACTGTATTTCCTGTAAGGTGACTGTTACTGTATATTGTCTCTGTTCCTTTCTAGTCTACTACTTTCAGGCTCTCTCTTTGCTTAGAGGACCCCTTTCAATATTTCCTGTAGGGCTGGTTGATGTTTACAAATTCTTTTAGTTTTTAGTTGTCCTGGAAGGTTTTTATCTCTTCTTCTATTTTTAATGTTATCCTAGCTGGATATAGTATTCTTGGCTGCATGTTTTTCCTCATTTAGTGCTCTGAATATATCATGCCAGTTCTTTCTGGCCTGCCAGGTCTCTGTGGATCAGTCGGCTGCCAGTCTTTTATTTTTACCATTGTATGTTACACTCTTCTTGTCCTGAGCTGCTTTCAAGAGTTTCTCTTTGTCACTAAGACTTGTAAGTTTTACTATTAGATGATGGGGTGTGGACCTATTTTTATTTATTTTGAGGGGGGTTCTCTTGCCTCCTGGATTTTGATGCTTGTTCCCTTTGCCATTTTAGGGAAATTCTCTACAATAATTCTCTCCAATATACCTTCTGCCTCCCTCTCTCTTTCTTCTTCTGGAATCCCAATTATTCTAAATTGTTTCATCTTATGGTATCACTTATCTCCTGAATTCTTCCCTCATGGTCCAGTAGTTGTTTGTCTCACTTCTGCCCAGCTTCTTTATTCCTCATTATTTGGTCTTCTGTATCACTAATTCTCTCTTCTGCCTCATTTATCCTAGCAGTAAGAGCCTCCATTTTTTATTTTTAATAGCTTTTTTTTTTTTAAATTTCAGCTTAGTTAGATTTTTGTTCTTTTATTTCTCCAGAGTTTCTCTAATATCTTCCATGTTTTTTCAAGCCCAACTAGCACCTTAAGAATTGTTATTCTGAACTTTAGATATGACATATTACCAATGTCCATATTGATTAGGTCCCTAGCCTTCAGTACTACCTCTAGTTATTTTTTTTTAAGATTTTATTTATTTATTTGACAGAGAGAGATCACAAGTAGTCCGAGAGGCAGGCAGAGAGAGAGGAAGGGAAGCAGACCCCCTGCTGAGCAGAGAGCCCGATGTGGGACTCAATTCCAGGATCCTGAGATCATGACCTGAGCCGAAGACAGCAACTTAACCCACTAAGCCACCCAGGTGCCCTCTCTAGTTATTTTTATTGTGATTTTTCCGTCTTGTCATTTTATCCAAATAAGAATAAATGAAAGAAAGAATAAAATACTAAAAGGGTGGCAAAGGCCCCAGAAAAATGTATGCTAACCAAATCAAAAAATTCTCCAAATTGGGGGAGAAGAAAGGGGGAAAAAATTTTTTTAAAAATTTAAAAATTAAAAAAAAAAAAAAATATATATATATATATATATATATATATATATATAAAACTGGTGACTAGAACAGAGCCACCCACTTGATTTCGGATGTATTTGATCTCCTAGAAGAAACTACCTCCCAAAATTTTAAAGAAAGAAAACTTATATATATACAAAAATAAGGGTAAGCATGATGAAGGGATGGAATATGACTGTAAAGATGAAAATTAAAAAAAAAAGATTCTAAGAAAGGAATTGATAAGTTGGTTGGAAAAAGAAAAAGAACGTGGGGAAAATTCGCTTAGACTGGAGACTAGAAAAAAGCCCTGTGCTGGATTTAGGGTATGTTTTCATTTATTAGAAGAGATTGTATCCCAAAATTTTTTTAGAGAAAAAAGACACCTATATGTATACAAAAAATAAAGTTAGATATAATGAAAGATAAAATATGGCTATAATAATGAAGGTTTAAAAAGAATTTTTTAGAAAGGCATTGTTAAGATAAACTAGTTATGGGGCACCTGGGTGGCTCAGTGGGTTAAAGCCTTTGCCTTCAGCTCGGGTCATGATCCCAGGGTCCTGGAATCAAGCCCCACATCAGGCTCTCTGCTCAGCAGGGAGCCTGCTTCCTCCTCTCTCTCTCTGCCTGCCTCTCTGCCTACTTGTGATCTCTGTCAAATAAATAAATTTTTTTAAAAAAGATAAACTAGTTACAAAAGGTTAAAAGAGGAAAGAGGAAACGTTTAAAAAATAGGGTAAGAAAAAAAATAAAATTAAAAAATAATTAATTAGCTTTGCATGACAAAAGAATCATGGGGAGAAAACCATGAATTCCATGTTTTGCTTTCCCTTCCTCTGGAATTATCCTATTCTCCTTGATCAGTGAGCTTGGCCTTTGCTGGATGTTCTTTCTGATCTTCTGGGGAAGGGGCCTGTTGTAGTGATTCACAGATGTCTTTGTCTGAGGCAGAAGTGCACCGTCCTTACCAGGGGCCGGGCTAAGTAATCTGCTCAGGTTCATTCTCGGGAGCTTTTGTTCCCTGAACGCTTTCCATAGAGTTCTGGAGTAGGAGAATGAAAATGGCGGCCTCCCAATCTCCGGCCCAGAGGATCCAAGAGCTTGGGGCCACACTCCTTAGTGCACCCTTGGAGAAAAGAGGTCAATCACTCTTGTCTCCCTGGTCTCTGGCCACACCCCAAGCTCACCTGGCCTGTGACTGAGTGTTTCTCTCTCTGGCACAGAGCCCTGTTTGGAGTCTCCAAACCCAGCAGATTCCTGCTGTTCTGCTCTTCTGGCAGAGGAATGTGAGTCTCTGAATCTTCCACTTGTGGAGTCCCTGCTCAAAGAGCAGTTGCCGGAGTGTGCTGCACATCACAGTTTAATGTAACCCAAAGCTGAGAGCTCACTGCTCGGCTCCATCTCTATAGCCGGCTTCCCTGCTCTGCGACACTCAGATACCCGGATCCTTCTGTGACCCTGTGGGACCCGAGACCACAGTGTCCCCATGAGGGCTCCACCCTCACTTAGCCTCTGGAGCTATGTCCCTCAGTGGAGCAGACTTCTGATTTTGTGCTCTGTTGCTCCATTGCTTGCCAGGCGCCGACCCCTCCCCCCTAATTTATTATTTGGTCTATCTTCCCGTCCCTTCAGATTCACTTCTCTGCATGTCCTAACCTTTCAGAAAATGGTAGATTTTTCTGTTCCTAGAATTGCTGCTCTTCTCTTCAATCTCCTGTTGAGTTTGTAGGGGTTCCGAATGGTTTGATACCTATCTAGCTGAACTCCTGTGACCTGATGTCATCTCAGATCGCTACTCCTCTGCTATCTTGACTCTCCCTCCTTCCCTCCTTTCTCCCTCCCTCTCTTTCTGGTGGAGGTAGGGGGGCTGCTGAAATATGCACATCACTTTTCTATAACTTTTTCTACTCAGAAATACTGTTTGTGATGTCTGTCACCTTAAAGAGAAAATTTCTATTTGGCGGTTCACCTTATGAATCTAGAATTCAGAGCCAGATTGGATTGGCAATGAATTTGAACTTGTTCAGCATAAAGGTAGTGTTTAAAGCTGAGATATTGGTTGGATCTGCTTCACTGGAAATCTTACCCTCTTCTCTTTTGAACATAGACTGGTCTCAAGGTAGACTCCTATCCCTCTTGTAATGAAGAGTAATATGTAACCTAAACTCATGGATTCAAGGGAAAATACTAGGAGAAGTTAAAGATTTGAAGACAATATTCCTGGAGCTAAAGTTTAGGAATGGCTTTAAAGTTTGTGAAATATCTTGAGACTTAAGGAATCATAGAATATAGAATATCAGAATTAGATGATAGTTTAAGGAAATTTTGGACTATTATCCCTTCTAAGAGTAACTCTATACAAGGTTCTTACTAAGTTCTCAAAGTCTGTGCTCACACACTTCTGAGGTTAGGAGTTTACCACCTTGTGATAGTTTGATTGCATTTAATTTTATTATTTGGATCATAAGGAATTTGCATAATTCTTCCCATGATAATGCTGTAGATATTTGAAGACCATGATGATATCTCCCTCTTTCTCACCAGCATTCTTATCCCTATGTTTTTTCCAGCCTATTCTTCCACACTATGCTCCTTTTAGTCTCTTGGTACCCCCCCCCCCATTTCTCTCTAAATTCTAAGTGTTTTACATGGCCCTCAAAGTCTTTGTATTTTAAGATGTGTTATGACTTCATTTACACCATTTCTTTTTTAAAAAATTTTTATTTATTTGACAGAGATCACAAGTAGGCAGAGAGAGAGAAAGGAGGAAGCAGGCTCTCTGCTGAGCAGAAAGCCCGATGCAGGGCTTGATCCTAGGGCCCTAGGATCATGACCTGAGCCAAAAGCAGAGGCTTTAACCCACTGAGCCACCCAAGCACCCCTGTTTACACCATTTCTGATGGTCAGCAGATAGAACATTTGGTTGAAAGAGACTCTTGGAAGTATTGTGCGATGACAAAGGGACATTGAAGGTCACAGACTTAAGTATTTCTAGATCCCCTTAGAACCATTATAGTTGTATGGTACAACTCATTTTCCAGTTGTGGGTAATATTTTTGGCACACATCTCGTGTTTTGGCTTCAGTCATAGAGTTTAATTTTCTGTCCTTTAACTTTCTGGTCATCTACTTTCTTCTCCCTGTGGGAAAAAGGAGACGCCAAAGAACTACATTTTACAAGTAAGCAGAAACATTAATAAAGATTAGTGTTTATAAATTGGATCTCCCAAGGGACGCCTGAGTGGCTCAGTTGGTTAAGCGGCTGCCTTCGGCTCAGGTCATGATCCCAGCGTCCTAGGATCGAGTCCCACATCCGGCTCCTTGCTTGGCGGGGAGCCTGCTTCTCCCTCTGCCTCTGCCTGCCACTCTGTCTGCCTGTGCTCGCTCTCTCCCTCTCCCTCTCTCTCTCTCTGAAAAATAAATAAATAAAATCTTTAAAAAAAAAAAAATAAATTGGATCTCCCTTACCTTCTCTTGCCTTTTATTCATGTAGTGAGAAACTCAGCTTGGGTGTACAGGACTGAGCAGTGTTTTGTGTTTTTTTTTTTTCTTTCTGATTTTTGCCTTTGAATGAATCATCAAGATAGACCTATGTGCATCTGTTCAGCTATCTAGACAATAAACTAGGTGACGACTCCAGAGCTTCCTTAGTTTGCTTTCCTTTTGAAGACATGTCTTAATATCTAGATTTCAATATAGAGCTTTAAAATAGGAAGGCGGTTGGAGGTCTGGCTTAACTTCAAACCTAAGCTATATTCTTATACTTTCCTATCTGCCAGAGCTTTACAAAAAGAGACCTGCATGTTCATGCAGTGATTTATAAACAGGTGTTTTGGTTCCTATTTAGTTAATTTTCTTTTAGTATCTATGGCATTGGTCAAAACTGCCAAAGGCAGACCAGTGAATAGTACTCCAATTTCCCCCAACAAGCATGAAACATTATTTTCCATCTTCTACGAGTGAACCTTTATTGATAAACCTTCCTGATTTACACAAATTCCCATTGATTTCCTTTCTCTGTTTTCTTTGTCATTTATAGCCCATAACCATAGGCTTAAGTGCTAAATTATTTTCTGCCTCAAATATGATAGTAATTGTTTTATTCCCCCTAATTGAATTATAATATCCTTGAAGGTAGGACTAGTTACTGTATTTGAATACATTTTTTTCCAGTTCTTTATTGGGCAAACATGGAGCTGACTTCTATAAAGTCCATAAAGACTTCTTGATACTATTTTTTTTAAAAAAATCATCATTTGATATTAAATTCACAATGCTCACAGTGTTTAAAATCTAGCTTTTTCCTTTTTTAATGTACATGCTGTTTGCATCTATAAAGTCATGTACTAGTAAATGGAAGCCATCAATAAAACATCCGGTGTGGGGGTTTTGAGGATGAACTGTATCAAACGTAAGATAGGCTTTGCACATTTAATGTGAAAAATTACTCTGCCTCCAGAAATCTAAAGATGATCATTATTTCCTTGTTTTAAGGCAAGCATAGCCATCTCCTCCAGCTCTTGCCTTCACTCACTCTTCGTGTTTCTTATCCCTTTGCTGACCTACTCTACTCCCACCATCTCCTTTGCTTTCCATACCTGAATCACGTGATACAGAGATGCATGCAAAATATTTCTAGTTTGCAAAACACAGTCCATCAACACTTCTTATATACTGCACAGAAATGAATCCACTTTAACTGGGGAAGTAGATACATCACTTTAAGTGGATTATTTTTGACAGTTTAATTCAAATTAAGTCCACTTTGTTCAATTAGAGGGGATATGAGAAGGTATATAGGAGGATTGGAGGGGGGTAGTTAAGCATGTCCTATTAGAGGAAAACAAATGCATTTCTCCACATTAAACTTATTTGTGGAGATTTTTAGCTTGAAAAAAAAAAGGCGACATCATAACAAGTTGCTAATTTATGTTCCCTCAACAAATGGTGAATTACTCACTTCATTTTATATTGCTCCTTCTTTGCTTTTTGCTGGGTCCTGACAGTGCTGAGAGATGACAGGGAGGAGAGAGGCACAGACTCTCTTCCAACTTTGGAGTTGGCTACACTATGTTGGCCATGATTCATTTAATGAAGTTTTTGCTAAAAGGCTAGATCAATGCATAATAGCATTGACATTTTCAGGACCGGAGGGCTGGACTTGAGATGCGCAAGCCTGTACCACCCAGTACTTTCAGGCATGTAAGATTTTTGGTCTGTCCTAATATATGGAGCTCAAATAGTGTTTGTCATAGTCAGACTTCTGCAGATAAATCTGACATGCAGCAAATCTTCACAGGAAAACTCTAAGGCAGCAATCAGAAATAATAATGCCCATAAAACTTGAGAAAATAAACTGAATGAGGTAAACAGACTAGAGCAAGGCAGTAGGGAGGGGTAGGGGCTGGGTAAAAATGGGGAGTCTGTGTTTCATGTGGAAGCAGAAGTGAAACTGCAATTCTCTCTTGCTCATTGGTCATGGGGAAAGTTCAAGAATGGTTTTAGTGGATCTTCCGGTCTTCCAAGAGAATATAAAAAAAATTCAGATCCATGTGAAATCTTCCAGTTTTTAAAGTTGGTGAAGGCTGGATAAAACCAGTGTGGGCTGAATTTCATTTATGTCCCTTATTATGAGCTACTGTTCTAGAGCTAGCAAATATACACCCTGCTTGACACCAATCCTCTCTCCTGTGCCTGTGGCAGATGCTACTCATTGATCATAGAATTATTCCCCACAGAGTCTAGACATGAATTTAGAATTCTTCCCAACAGGCTCTGCAAGTCATCACTACCAACCATGTGGAGTTGGTGTTATAAGAAGAAATCCCAGACAAAGGAGACTTTAGTCATTGTTGTCAAAGCTTTTGCCATGTATGATATATTTTAAAACTTGAATAAAGAACTAGGCCAGACACTAAATTACAATAATTATGCCTCATTATTTGATCATCTTGTTCAACTTATAAATCATGTTCAAATATAGTTTTTTAGTTAGAGTCACTATGATCCTTATGAATTAGGGCAAAGATCGTGGCTGCATAAAATGGGAGAAAACAAATGGTTAGAGAAGTTAAGTGAGTTGCCAATGATAACACATTTAGAAATTGGAGGCATATAAAGTATTTCAGGTAACTGGAGAGCTTTATCAAAAAAAAAAAAAAATCACAGGGGCACCTGTATGGCTCAGTTAGTTAAGCATCTACAGTTAGGTCAGGTCATGATCTCCAGGTCTTGGGATCTAGCTTTGAGCTCCTTGTTGAGCAGCCAAGAGCCTGCTTTTCCCGCTCCTTCTGTCCCTCTCCCCTCCACCCCACTCATACTCTCTCTCTCTCTCTCAAATAAATAAATCTTTTTTTTTTTAATATCATACAAAAATCCTGAGGGGAAGAAGAATTAAGCTCAGTACTGAAGCAAAAGGAAACAGTGGAAGGTTCCACTGAGGGGTTTGTTGACTTACCTGAATCCCCCTTCATTACCAAGTACAGCTTGGGAAACAGATTTGCTGAGCAAACCTACATTTTTGGAATTGGGTGACCGGTCATTCCTATGCTTTTTGGTTTATGGATGTTTCTCAGGGAGAGTGTTGGGACAAGCAATACGAAGACCTTCAGACTAGGGAAGATGGCACTTCCATTGCTCCTTATTCCCTAACTGCGTAATTGCATTGCCCGTCTGTCTACCCTAATGAATGACCATTCAAGTGTTTTTCTTGTGTTATTTCTAAGATAATTAGCTTGGTTCCTCTCTATGTATGTGAGAGAGAACCCTCTGATGGGGGCATAACTATCCTTGGTCCTTCCAACAAAAACAGTTGCTCTTACTCATCACCATTCCCCAATTAAAATGCTACTGTCAGGAGGAGGAGGAGTGGTTATAGTCCTCATCCTTTCTTTGTGTGCATTTTTAATGAACCATAACTTGCCTTCACATATTGTTTTCCCTTTGACTGTCACAAAAACCCTCTTAGGTAAACAGAGCAGGTAGTATGAGTGGTAGAAAGATCGATACTTGCAATCTTCACCAATTAAATGTCAAAATCAAATCAAATAAAAGCAATAGCATAGGCTAACATTTGCAATGTGGGAACACAGGGAGGGGGATCTTAAGACAAATAGTGGTACACACAGTAGAATTGTACGATTGAACAGCTGTTAGAACCCTAAACACATACCCGCTCTCTTCGGTTCACCGATTCTTGGCTTTTCAAGTTGATTCTTTTAGAATAATAGCCCTTATGGTTACCAGAGGTGATTATTTTAGGACTAGCCAATTGCCCTGCTGACTTGTAGACAATGTGGTGCTATTCGTGCACAGGGCAAGATAAGGAAAATTTTAATTTTTTTCCCCTCAACCTACATTTTAAAATTTCATAGTTTTTGTTTGTGTGTGAGTTGGGGGACATTTTTCACTTGTGCTGCAGTCCTGACTTCACCAAATCCAGAAAACTGGAATTTGCTTGCTCTGTAATGATTATTATTCAAAGAGATGGTTTTGCTAATGAAAAAGTAGTCTTGATTATGTTCAGCCAATCCATTCATTCCAAGATATCTTCTCGGACATTCTGGCATTGCTCCTGCCAACTCTTAAATCTCATTTTATTGAAAACCTTTCTGTTTGATACTCTGAACTGATATCCAGTGTTCCTTAAATGACCTTAGAGTACTTGTCCTGTTGGCCCACAACACAAATATGTTAATGATTTCTTACGTAAAAAGCTGTAAGACTTTGTTCTAAAGTTAACATCACTCTCTATTACTAAAGCACAATCATTTTATCTACTATAATTATTTCATTTATCCTTCTTACCAGCTATGCATCCATTCATTCAGTGTCATACTGTTACTAAAAAATACTTACTGAGTGCTGGTTTTAAGCGAGTACCTGGTGAACAAAATATAGTCCCTGCCCTAGGGGGCTTACTGTCTAATATATAGATCTCAACTGAAGTAGTATAAATAGAAGTACGTGAGGATTTTTAAAAATGTGGACATGTGGGTTCCATGCCAGAAATTCTGATTGGGATTGTTTAATATAAGGTTCAGGCATTTGAACTTCCAAAAATCAGATGACTTGATGTACCACCAAAATAAGAAACATTGCATTATTAATCGTGAATCAGTAATTTACATTAGTATTCCCATTTTTTTTTTCTGTGGTAATGGAAATGTGGGATGGCTTAATGAAGTTCTCAGGAGCACAAGCTAGGAAAAATAAAAACAGCTGGCTTTGATGAAGATATTTTTCTTTCATCTACAATGATATTTTTCACATTTATTCTATCAAAATGCCACTTTCTATACCTGCCAACATATCAGACTTTAATGTGATCAGTCTATATCAAACTACTCATTTATGCAGTATACAAAAAGCCTAGAAAAAATGTGAAATATCACAGAATATAGTAAGTATTCAGATTATGGGAATTTCTATATAACAAATTACCCTTTTTAAAAATAAATGTGTGGAAAAAATATGGAGAAGCAGCCTATAAACTAAAAGAGATTTAATAATAGACCCATCCACCAAGTGTAACATATGGACCTTATCCCGATCCTAATTTAAACAAGTTACAAAACAAGATGAAGCAATCAGGAGACTTAAGACATTGACCTATCTGATGTTATTAAAGATTTTATGTTAATTTATTCTAGGTGCAAAGTAGCACTTTGTTTTAAAAAGCCCTTATTTAATTAAAGATACCTATTAAAATACTTATTAAAAAATACCAGGGATTTACTTTAAAAGAATCTAAGTGGAGAATAGGAGTTAGGTATATTGTAAAATAGGATTGGGCATGGGTTACAAATTGTAGAAGCTAGAGCACTGATGTGAATGGGTTTCTCTCCATTTTGTGTGTATTTTTCATAATAAAGTAAAATAATAAAAAAATAAGTGAAATAAAATAAAGTAAAAATAAATAAATAAATAAAACACTACTCCTTATGCTGCCTAGAAGGAGAATAAAGTCTGCCTGAATCTGGGGCCATGGGCAGTGACCAGCCCTGGGGAAGCAGACCAAAGATTCTGAAATTTCATTAAAAATGATTCAAAATGTGATTTTCTGTCTCTTCTCTAGGCCTCCCCACACCTCTCCCCGCAGTTGCTCAGGCCTGAAGTTTTGAGTAGCTGGAGTAAGTCAAGTAACACTTGAGTGCTGGAGTAGCTCAGTCATTTCTATATATGTGGTTTCCTCAGTAGGCTCTTCCACATACATCACTGCCGCCACCACCACCACCAGGCTGGCCCTCAGGCTAGTCTATGGAGTCTTTACCTTTTTAAAAAATTTTTACTTTGCTAAATTGGTTTTCCTAGGTACGCACAAGGGAGCAGGAACTGACCTTATCTCTGTGGAGATGTGCTTTAAAAGGAAGTCGGTAACACATTTCAGTTTTGCAAGTTAAATCTCCTGCAGTATATGTGTCTATATTTATGTAGGTACGTGTACATGGAGGGGAGATAGATGTTTGGGTGAGGATACGATAAATAAAAGGGAGAAGAAACCTGCATATTTTTTTTCTTTGCTAATGTCAGTAATTTTAGCTGGGAAATAACTCAAAAGTATTTTAAATTTATCAAATGTTGCCTGGTTACTCCTACTCCTCAGGGATTCAACATGTTATTCTCTCTGCCTTTCACATCTTTGTTTTCTCCTCCCTCCTGCTCGCCTCCCTTTCTCTGCTACCAACGCGCACGTGCACGCACTCACACACATGTGTGCCTCTTTTGATTATCATCCTTCAAGTCTGAATTTGGATGACAGTGCATAGTGGTGAAGGGTTCAAAATCTGTGGACAGATCATCTGATACTAAGTAGCTAAGTCCTCTAGGGCAAGTTGTTTAAGCTCACACAATGTCTTCATGTGCAAAATAGGGTAGTCATAATTGAATCTACTTCATAAAATTATGAGAATTAAAGGATCTCTATATAAATGTGACCAGTGCTTGGCATCTACAGCCTCCTGACCGCAGGTCAGAATCCTTTTCCTGGAAGTTCTCCCAGTCCCTGGTATGGTCCTTAGTAGGGACAATTTTCATAGCACTCATTCTCTTCTTTCCCATAGACCGTAATCAGAAGAAGGAACCATAGAAGCCAAATGAAAACGTAGCATAGTGCTGGCCACATAAAATAGGGAGAGATCTTGAAGATCATCTCCAACCTCGTTCACGTTTTTACATTGTCCCTTCTTACCTCATCTTACAGCTTGACCATCTGTAGTGACCATGAACTCCATGCCTTCCAGGTGCATTCTTACTCAGCTCTAATTCCCACAAGAGTTTTCTTTATATTAAAGTCACTTTTCCACATAAGTGCAATTTCTCACCATTTGGATTAGGTTTATCTTCAGCCTCTCAGATGATCTTCAGCATGACATTTCTTCAGAGTTCTAATGGTCAGTAGTGTGTTTTACCAGAGCCTTTCCTCTGGTAGATTAGCCACTCAAAAATTTTCTCCATCACATCTCATTCTACATAGCTTCAAACTCAAGAATATCATGTATTTCCTCCATAGATGTCTTATTATTGCTTTTGGTAATGTGCATGCAAGTACAACAAATTCTTCTAAGTATGTTCTAGGGAATGGTATTTTCACAGATGTTAGAAGATATGGCCAAAAAATTAAAGTTACACTATGCTTGGGAAATGCTGTGATAAACATCATTAAATGATGTGCTTGTAAAAGCATTCTTAGATTTTTTTTTTTTTTTTTAGTATTCTAATGTGCTTTGTGAATCTCCAAAGGCTCTTGCTGTATGCAACTTATCTCAAGATTATTTGACCAAAGAAACAATTTGTTATTTTCCTAGGGCATGTTCCAAGACTACTGTACCATAGAAGATACATTTAGAGATCCTGAACCAATATTGATGTAAACTCTGATTAGATATTCTAATAGCTTGGTTTTTTTTTTTTTAAATGTTTAACTTCTAAAAAAAGATTTATTTATTTTTTTACTTATTTATTTATTTTTGAGAGAAGGGGGAAGAGAGAGAGAGCATGCAGCAGCAGGGGGCGGAGCAGAGGGAGAAGCACACTTCCCGCTGAGAAGGGAGCCTGATGCGGTACTCAATTCCAGGATCCTGGGATCATGACTTGAGCCAAAGGCAGGCACTTAAGTGACTGAGCCACCCAGGTGCCCATTAACATTTTTTTAAAAATAAACTCTTAAGTTTAGATATATAGAATTGTTGTTCAGGTAGTACAGAGAGCTCTTGTATACTGCATGCCTATTAATATCTTGGACTAGTATGGAGCATTTGTCACAGTGTACAAATATTATTGCTATGTTATTAAGAATTAGAGTCTATGCTTTATTCAGATTTCCTCTGTATTTCTGTTATGTCCTTTTTTTTTTTTTTAAATCTGTCCCAGAATTCCAACCAGAATATCCTATTACATTTAGCAGTCCTACTTTCTTAGGCTTCTCTTAGCTGTAACACTCAGATCTTCCTTATTTTTTGATAAACTTGACAGTTTTTGATGAACTTAACCAGGTATCTTATAGAATGTATTTCCACTGGGATTTATCTAATGCATTTTCTCCAGCTTAGACAGGGGCAGTGTGTTTTTAGAGGAAGACTACAGCAGGAAGGTGTCATTTGCATCATATCCTATCAAGGGTACATACTATCAGTGTGTCTTATCACCCAGGTAACTTAGATTGAGATAATGTTTGTCAGGTTTCACTAATGCAAAGTTACTTTTTTCCACCCCCAGGGTAAGGAGTTACAGTCCATTATATTAAAGGCAACTTATTATATAAACTATTTGTGATTTTTCTGTATGAGCTTTAGTATCCCCCATATATTCATTCAGTTGTTCAAATATTAATTCCGTTATTTATATCAGTATGACCTCATGCATATTTGTGTTGTACTTTGGATTAAAACTTAATACTATTTAGTTCTCATCAAATGTTCCCGCTTAGATCATTGGAACTCCTTGTATTGAGTCCTGGATCCCCCTGATAGAATTCCATCGTCATTTGTTGGGTGTTGTGTTTTGAGGTATGTGTTTTTTGGTTTTTGGTTTTTCTGTTTTGTTTTGTTTTTAGCACTTTCTTACTTTCTAGCAATTGAATATGCTACAAGCTCATCTTGTGTATTTTCTGCCCCATTAGATATGCTCCTTTTCACTGAGGTGTTTTGGCTCAGCTTCTGTATTTCCTGCTTTTGTCCTAGAACCAGCCATTTCTCCAAGGATTCCTGGTTTCTTTTATTACAAAATGAGATCAGGAACCAAGATCTGGGTGATAAGTATGCTTGTTCTACTGGGATGTCATCGCTTCCAGGCCCCACAGCTGTCAGAGCAAGGGAACATGTGTATATGCTAACCTATATAGATAAATGTACTCATAAATATTTCTGTATATAATTTGTATCTTAATTATGTTAAGCTAAAAATAGTTCATATTGCTATCTCCAGTTCCATTCCATTATTTCACAAATCATTCTATCCTTCTTCCCTTGCTTATCACTAACCTTCTATTCTCACAATGGGTAACTTGATATGGATTTATCATCCATAAACATAATTACTCAATTCCAGTATCTATGTATAGTGTCTTTCAATATTTTACCCTGTTTACCTGTGGGAAGCAACTTTATCAACTGGAGTCCAGTGCTGGGTACACTGATTGCTCCTGTAGTCTTACAGATAACACTTATTTCCAAAGTTACTTAGGTCAGCAACTTTTCTATCACCCCTCCTGGGAAAGTGATGACTGGCCATTGTTCATTGTGATCAAGGCCCAAATTGAAATACTGATCTCAAATATTTTATCTCTCTCTCTTTTTAAAAAGGATTTATTTATTTATTTTAGAGAGAGAGCGCAAGCACATAAACAGGGGGAAGAGTAAATGGGGAGGGAGAGAGAGAGAGAATCTCAAGCAGACTCCTGCTGAGCATGGAGCCTGACACAGGGCTCAATCTCATAACCCTGAGATCATGAACCAAGCTGAAACCAAAAGTTTGTTGCTTAACTGAATAAGCCACCCAGGCACTTTTATCTCCTAAAGCAATTTCTCCCTTTCATACATACACAATTTAAATGTTCTATGAAACGCTTATTGACTTAAACTTCTCTTACTTCAGATTTACCTCTGCCCCCAGCTATGAGGATAGATCTGGCTGTAAAGGGGATCTGTGATGATCAGCAATAGAAAAATTAATGAGCTTATGGTCATGTGTGTCAATATGTTGTTAAGGCTTAGCACTGATTTTATTGAATGATGAAGTAGGGGTTTTGCAAGATGATCTGAGATGTGCTGCAGAGCCTCCTTTCTCTGTAGAAGCTTCTTATTTATTTATCTGTATTGCTGATACTGCCTTCTCTGTGCTGATCTGAAGTGTTCTTCCTCGTAACTACTTTTCTGATCCAATGTATTTTAGAATGAGATACCCCCAAATGTGTATGGCATATCTTGAGCAAAAGAACTCTCGCTTACTGAAAGCATGCTCAGCGACAAAACTTTGCTGGGTAGTTTGCTTTAATCAACATACATGATATGCAAATGAGTTTATTGCAAGGGAACCTCACCATACTCATTTACAAATGAATTAGCCACTTAGAAACATGGAGTAACTTGCTCAACTTACATGGCTAGATAGTGGTAGGGAAGAGATACAACTCCACTTCATTCCAAATTAACTTTATGTAGATCAGCCATCCTGCCAGAACATAGGAAACTATGAAATATGAAAATCCCTATGAAAGTCTGTTTAGACCTACAGACTACATGTCTATATCATTGCATTTGTCATATTATATCTCTCTTGAGAAATCTTTTGACAATTTATATTCTCAGTGCCTAATAAGAGACGTAGAATGTAGATACTTTTGGAAACTCAGTAGATATGTATTGATTATATGAGTATTAAGCTTCTATAATTAGGTTTCTCTCATAAAACTTGCCTTGTGGTAGCCATCTTGGCTTTCTTGGTGTTCTTTTAACAAATCAAGCTTGCTTTATGCAGCTTCTTCAGAACCATAGCATTTTTTTTTTTTTTTGTCTGATGTGATTGGAATGTGCTTCTCCAACCTTCCCATCATTTGCTTACCTCATTCAGGTTTCTACTCAAAGTCATCACCTTGGAGGGGTGTGTGTATGTGTGTGTGTGTGTAGGTGTACCTTATCCAAATAGCACCCCTCTATCATTCTCCATTCCTTTACTCTAATTTTTACAGTAATTATCACTATCGTTATGGACTGAATTGTATGCTCCCCAAATTCACAGGTCGAAGCCATAATCCCCAAATGACTGTATTTGAAAACTAGACCTTTAAGGAAGCAGTTAAGGTTAAATGAGGTCATAAGGATGGGTTTCTTATCCAATAGGATTAGTGTCCTTACAATGAGAGAAAGAGGCACCCTCAATCTCTTCTCATGCCCAGAGAAAAGACTATGTGAGAACATAGCTTGAAGACACCATCTGCAAGCTAAGGAGAGAGTTCTAATTGGGAATAAACCCTGTTAGTACCTTTATCTTGGACTTCAAGCCTTCAGAACTGTGAGAAAATAAATTTCTATTGTTCAAGCTACCCTATATACAGTTTTCTAACATTATATTCTGTTTATATATTTTCCTATGTTTTCTAGAATATAAGTTAAGAACAAGGAAGCATCTCTTGTGCCATTGCTATGTCCCCAAAATGTAAAATAGTGGCCACAGATATTGGGTGCTTAAAAAACTTTTGTTGGAAGTATAGATAAACACATGTTAATTGAAATTATTTATATTGGCCAATAAAAGGAGTTGTTGATTGTGGCTAATTTCAAATAAACATAGGCCAGTAGTTTTAAAGGTTCTTAGATGTCATTTGGTCCAGATTGCTTTCCCCAAAGATAGCTGTTCCTTGTATGACCATCTCCAGTGAGGAGGAGTTACACTTATGAAACAAGGTATTTCATGCCTCTCTGTTATCATTCTTAGGAAGGAAATCCCTTTCGTGACTTGAAATGCCATCTCCTTCCTCCAAACCCAGATTCAACTAAAAATTATCTTGCTAAGTTCAACAGCATTTTCTAATTTCAAACCCACTGAACAATTTGCTTGACTCTTCAGTGACACTGGACACTGTCACCATGCCTCAGCTTTTCTTCTCTCTTTTTTTTTTTTTTAAGATTTTATTTATTTATTTGACAGGCAGAGATCACAAGTAGGCAGAGAGGCAAGCAGAGAGAGAGGCAGAGAGAGAGGGGGAAACAGGCTCCCCACTGAGCAGAGAGCCCAATGTGGGGCTCGATCCCAGGACCCTGAGATCATGATCTGAGCTGAAGGCAGAGGCTTTAACCCACTGAACCACCCAGGCGCCCCTCAGCTTTCTCATTGTAATGCCATATTAATCTGGTGCTCTTCTGGCTTATATGATCACTAAATTTACCAAATGCCTTTACTGACTCTTCAACTTACTCTTTCCCATTGAGTAATGATGTTACCCTTGGACTTTTTCTTATTCCCCTTCTTTGCTTAATCTGTAAGTCCTTGAGCAATTCTGACTCTTCAACTTACTCTTTCCCATTGAGTAATGATGTTACCCTTGGACTTTTTCTTATTCCCCTTCTTTGCTTAATCTGTAAGTCCTTGAGCAATTTAATCTACTCTTGGATTCCTATTGTCTATAAATCTGGCCACTCCTGAAAATAGGCTCTTTGTCAAGATGACCTTCTTGAGGGCACCTGGGTAGCTCAGTCGGTAAGCATCTGTCTTCAGCTCAGGTCGTGATCTCAGATCCTGGGATCAAGTCCCAAATTGGACTCCTTGCTCAGTGGGGAGACAACTTCTCCCTCTCTCTTTGCCTATTGTTCCCCCTGCTTGTGCTCTCTCTCTCTCTGTCAAATAAATACATAAAATCTTTTAAAAAATTATCTTGTTGAGCTCTCTGTCAACATAAACAAGTTCTTTTTAGGTATCATCATAGGGATGCTCCTGCTAATGTAAGGACTCAGCCGATATTTCTAGAAAGAACCTCATGATCTTCACTTTCCCACTCTCTTCTGTTGCTGTCATCCTTACTCTCTGGTCTGCTAATCTTATGCTCCCATGTATTTCCTGCCTACTCAGTGACATTATCAGATGCAGGAGTCAGAGACTCCTTCTTGTCCAGGGCTCCCAAATCGTCCTCCACCATCTGCTTTAGAAACAGCTATTAAGTGTTCCGCTCACCATGAGGACTCCAATTTTCCTGCAGCTTATCTTCTTCCTCAGTGAATGCCAACTTTATTTGGTTCCCTATCCATTCTGTAGTTTCAGTCACAGGGATCAGAACTCTGAGGCAACTCTTGGGCTTCAAAGCTAGGGCAAAGCAAGCCGTTGAATGTCAAGAATTCAGAGAAAACCTGGCCATTCAGTAAGTTCACAAGAATATTCCAAAGTCACCAGCGACCCTTAAAGCCCCCAGGAGGAAAAAAGAACTAAGCTTTTTCTGGATGAATATTTGATAAAAATAATTTTAAAGGTATTTAAAAATTTAACATGAAAAATTTCATTTTTTTTTTTTCCAACGGCAAGGAATCCCTTCAGTTGTCTTGACAGCACTGACTGAATAATTGAGCTGAAGGGGTGAAGCGGGAGGAGTAGCTTTGCTTAATACAATTCTCTCTTCCCTTCCCCCCACTCCTGAGACAGCACATTAATCAGCCTCAGTTGACTGTCTATCTCATTCCTCTCTTAAATAATACCTGTACCAAATGTGAAATGATGCATGTGTGTAATTCCTAGAAGAGATGGCTCCAGATATGGAGTTCATGGGAGAAAGGATGCAATTATAGAAGTGTGGTCAAAGAAGGCCAGGGTGTCTGTGAGGTTGCTGGAGTTTTATTTCTTTTGTTTTAACTGATTCTTTGGGAATCTTAAAACATCAATTCTCAACTAATACAGCTAGAATGGGCCTTACAGAAAACTTCACCCAAACCCCTGATTTTACAAATGAGAAACTGAGGCCCAGAGAGATAAGTGATAGTGTCAGCATGAGGGACCCAGATCCTCTGAATGTTATCCCAGCAAACAATTTACTAAACCATGTCATTTGAGTGAAATAATAGCTTTCTACTTAGGATCTATTTTCTCAGCATATAATTTTTGCTCAATTCCTTACCATTTGGCCACTACTTTATTGAAAATACTCTCTTATATTAATGCCAAACTCATAGTCCCCAGAATCATTCATTCTTACTGAGCATCCTGAACAAGTTACCCAGTAGACAGTTACATTTTTCATGATGGTTTCTTTTGTGATATTCAACTACCTTAGCTCGCTTGCTCTCTCCTTTTTTTTTTTTTTTTTTTTTTTTGTGAAACTGCTCTGGCACTGTCTCTTAAAGTTCCTGTCATTTATATTCAGCTGTGTACCAATAACCATTTAACATCTGGCTCTCTAGGGTGGGGCGGGCAGGGAGGGGGAGGACCTGATTTATAAGATGCTGATGTCCATGGTTTAAATACTCCCAGAGGTGCCTGGGTGGTACACTCAATTAAGTGTCCAGCTCCTAGCTTTGGTTCAGGTAGAGATCTCAGGATTGTGAAATTGAGCTCTGCGTCAGGCTCTGTGCTGAGCACAGAGTCTGCTTGAGATACCCTCTCCCTATCCCACTGCCACTCCCACTCTCTTGTCTCTCTCTAAAATAAATAAAATATATCCTTAACAATTTTTTAAGAAGTACTCTTAGTATTGCCTAGTTTAAACCACCAATGTGATAAATCCATGAATATAGAGTTAGGAAGGAATACACAAAACCATTCAGGCAATCCTGGCTCAGTCAGGTCCAGCTACATGATTATAATCACTCTCTAGTTTCATTCCCTATAGTTCTCATTTTTGCCTCTACTCACACGTATATACAATTATTTACGTACTTGTTAATTTTATTTAAATGACTACAATTTTTAAAAAATTTTTTATTCCACAATTTTACTACAGAATTTCTCTTCAGCTTCCCCCCAACATTTCTACCCACTGTCTGCTATCCACCATAAGTTAAGTTTGCACATGACTGAAATCACTGGCCTCCTTCTAATTGGCCGTCTTCAACATTACAAACATTCTTAACAACTAGCTCAAGGTGCTACACTCTTCACTCTTGGCTTTTTATTCATTCTTGCCATGCATTTAACCAATCTCTGAGCCCTTTTAAATCTACATACACATTAACCATGCCATCCAACTCTCACTTCTTCAATACATGAGCCCCAGTTTACTTGTGTTCCTGAAATGGAATCTAAAGCATTCTGTCTTAGGTATCTCCTTTGGCAAATGGATCATTCATGTTTATAAAGAACTATTTTTTTTGTTTCCTGAAAGTAAGAACATTCCATTTACCACACTAAAATACCTCACATAGAGCATCCCTTCACCTGTTGTATAAAGAGCACATTGTTCTGTATGTCAGAAGTCTGGCACATGGTGGCTGGATTCTCTGTTCAGGGTATCTCAAGGCTACAAAGTGTCACTCAGACTAAATTCTATTCTGGGATCTCTGGGGATAAAAAACAAAGTAGCAAACAAACAAAAACAAAACTAATCCTTTTCTAGCCTCATTCTCATTGCTGACACAATTCTGTTCCTTGTGGTTGTAGGAGTGAAGTATGTGTTTACTTGCTGGTTTTCAATCAAATATTGCTCTCAACTTTTAGATGCCACCTGTATTCTTTGCCGCATGGTTACCTCCATCTTTAAGCCAACAGCAGTGCACCAAAATTACTAACTCCTCTTCTGCCAAAAGCCAGAGAAAATGTTTTTCTTTAAAATGACTCATATGATTAAGCCAGGCTCATCTGGATAATTTTCCTATCTTAAAGTCAACTGATTTGAAAACTTTATTATATATGCAAAGTAAAACCCTTCACAGCAGTACCTAGATTGGACTGCACTGAATGACTAGAAGAAAGTCTGTGTACATACATAATGTATATGAGAGGCTAAGAATCTTAGACCATCTTAGATTTTTGCCCACCACAACATTTGTTGTCCTTTGATCACACCACCCTCTTCCTTAAGATTCTTTAGGTCAGAACTTCAATATCACTTTGTATGGAAGCTCCTTCTTCACAACCCTAAAATTCTACTCTTTTTTTTTTTTTTTCAGTACTGCTTATCTCTGCATCTTGCCTGATTTTTTTCACATTACTTATCCAAATCAATAGTCATTTTGTATTTTACTTGTTTCTTCTTTTTTCCTCACCAGATACAAGCTCTAAGAAGGCAAAGAAAAATTTTTATCTTATTCAACAATTTATCATTCACATTTTATACTGTAAACTCATAATAAATGTTAGCAAAATTATTAAATGTGGGAATAAGAATTTAGTTTTTAATAAATACACTTACTGAATCGTTTAATGACTGATGATGACAAGTGAGTGTGCAAGAAATTATTTGAAAGGACACTCCTACTCTTCATAGAAAGTTCCCCCATATTATCATCTGTTTGGTGGTAGTCAGGGTAGGAGTTAAGTACATTTTCCTTTTTTTGATTTTTGTTTTGTTTTTCTATTTTTGTTGGGAAAATTTTCAAATGTACATGAAAGTATAGAGAGCAGTATAATGAAACAATATATATAATTCACCTTTAGTAATTATTACTGGCCTGCCAATCTTGTGTCCTCTAAATTTGAATTTTTTTTAGATTAGTTTAAGCCAAATCTTGGACAGCAAGTCATTTCTTTCATAAATATTCTGCTTCTTTTCCCCTAAATAACAAAGATTAGTATTTTCTTAGTATCATCAAATATTATCCAGTGCACCCAGTGCATGTCCAAATGTTCTAACTGTAGGTATATTTGACTCACCATAAAAATAAGGTCTACATATTGCATGTTAGGTCTTCTAAATATTTTATTCTATAATTGAGGTGTCCATTTAAAAATCATCTTTTGATTTATTTGTCTGTTCGAATGTCATACCTTCCCTAATGGTGATTCTACTGTATCTATCTCAGTTCTGTCTCTGCTGTGTTGTCAAGGCTCGTAGACTTTTAAGTAGACAGAACTGAGAATATTTTAAGTAAAAGTATCACAAATTCATATATTATTTCCAATTCAAGCTTAAAATTGAGGGTTTTTACATAACTTTTTTGATTATATATATATATATATATATATATATATATATAATTTCTTTTTAGCATAACAGTATTCATTGTTTTTGCACCACACCCAGGGCTCCATGCAGTACATGCCCTCCTTAATACTTACCACCTGGCTCCCCCAAGCTCCCACCCCCCGCCCCTGAAAAACCCTCAGGTTGTTTTTCAGAGTCCATAGTCTCTCATGGTTCACCTCCCCTTCCAATTTCCCTCAACTCCCTTCTCCTCTATCCAGGATCTATAAAGAACTTCTCAAACTCAACACACACAAAACAGATAATCATATCAAAATAAGGGCAGAAGATATGAACAGACACTTCTCCAATGAAGACATACAAATGGCTATCAGACACATGAAAAAATGTCCATCATCACTAGCCATCAGGGAGATTCAAATTAAAACCACATTGAGATACCACCTTACACCACTCAGAATGGCCAAAATTAGCAAGACAGGAAACAATGTGTGTTGGAAAGGATGTGGAGAAAGGGGAACCCTCTTACTCTGTTGGTGGGAATGCAAGTTGGTGCAGCCACTTTGGAGAACAGTGTGGAGATTCCTCAAGAAATTAAAAATAGAGCTTCCCTATGACCCTGCAATTGCACTCCTGGGTATTTACCCCAAAGGTACAGATGTAGTGAGAAGAAGGGCCATCTGTACCCTAATGTTTATAGCAGCAATGGCCACGGTCGCCAAACAGTGGAAAGAACCAAGATGCCCTTCAAAGGACAAATGGATAAGGAAGATGTGGTCCATATACACTATGGAGTATTATGCCTCCATCAGAAAGGATGAATAGTTAACTTTTGTAGCAACAGGGACGGGACTGGAAGAGATTATGCTGAGTGAAATAAGTCAAGCAGAGAGAGTCAATTATCATATGGTTTCACTTATTTGTGGAGCATAACAAATAACTTCTTTGATTTTATATTTAAATCATGTATCTATTATTTGATAATCTTGATTCTTAAACAACAAAATTTACATTATTACTTATTTGCATGGTTATATAGCATGTATATATGTAGGTATATATAAGATCACTTTTAAAGATCTCAATATTATTGCTAATAGGACTACAGACAGTGGCTTAAAGATTACTATGTAGTGTTTTCCTTAGAACATATACCATTAGGAATACAATAACCAAAGTTTTGTGTTATAAAATTATCGAAGTTTACTTCTGTTTTTCTGATACAATGTAATCAACAGGATAAGCAGTTTGGTTCATTTATTCAAATATGTCTTTAATTTTTTTTAAATTTTATTTATTTAACTTAGAGATAGAGAGAGCACATGCACAAGTGGGGGGAGGAGCAGAAGAAGAGGGAAAGAGAGACGCTCAAGCAGACTATGCACTGAGCACAGAGCCCAACATAGGGCTCTATCTCATAACCCTGAGGTCATGACCCATGCTGAAATTAACTATTGGGCTGATCCAGGCCCCCCAAGTTTTTCTTTCCTTTTAAAACTTAATTTTGTTTTTAATTTATAAAATACTTACATGGTTCCAAATTAAAAACTATAAAACAATGTATATATAGAAAAGTATTATTTTCTTCCCTATCTCTCCTTCATTATCTTCCCTCCCTGCCCTGATGGATAACAATTTTTATCCAATTTGACTTATCCTTCTCTCCGTGTATGTGGATAGGTTGGTACAAATGCAGGTGTGTTTTTTCATGTTGGATATAAAGAAAGTAGCACACTTAAAACACCAATCTGCACCCTGCACTTCTCCCTCTACTTAGTAATGTATGTTGGAGATATTCTATCATCTCTGCAAAGAGATCTTATTTATTCTTTTTGGATACTTTTATAGTATTCCATTTTTTGAAATATATTGTAGTTTATTCAAACAATTCATTAATGAAGGGTATGCATATGTTTGTAATTACAAAAAACGCAATTTCATTGTAATCATAAAAAATTCGGTATAGTAAAAAACATGTGCTCATGTCATTTCATATTTTGGCAGATTAACTTTTTGGTGGAGCTGCTGTGAATGGTAACAAATGTTACTGACTCTTCTCTCCCCCTGCCTTTCCAAACACACCTTTTCTCTCCAAGGGAAGAATGTTTACCTGCTATGCTATGTGCACTCTATGTCAAGCCCCACTTCAGAATCTTTAATACTACAGAAATTACTTTCTCTCACACTTCTATCTAGCCATATTTTATTCATTATTCTGGTCACATATTGAACTCTAGCTTTTCCATATATTGTTCCATGCCCATCTCATCTACTACTGCATTCTTTCTGCTTTGAAATGGCATAACATGATTACTCCTCTTGGAACATAATTAGTAACCATCCTATAGTTTTATTGAGATGTGGCATATGTCAGTATCATATTATTATAGTGAAATATTACATTCTTGTAAGGCAAAAACCATCACATTTTTTCTGTATCTCTCATAAACTCTATCACTGGATTGATTACAATATAAGCATGAAATAAAAGTACTTACTGATTTGAATTAAATCAAATTGGATTGATTCTCCTGGATCATCAGTATTTTCTGAGGCATGATATAGAGTGATTGTATTGTGAGCAAGCATACCTTTGTGAAGCACAAAGTGGAATGGAGCTTTTTTTTTTTTTAAATGGTTTCAGAATCTATCTTATTCTACAAGGAAAAACAGTGGGGGCATATAGATAGAAAGATGTAAAATCTTTAAAAAAAAAAAAAAAAAAAAAAAAGAAAGATGGGTTACAACACAACCAGGGAGGGATATTATTGTGGGTCTGATTTAAAGGTACTGATACCAGGTTGCAGGGGTGATATGATGCAACATACAGATATTTAAAAGTTGCTAGGAAACCTATGGTTTCCATAAACAAAAATGCCTTTCTGAGCAGAATGCATATATAGTAACAAAAGGGAAACATAAGACTTGATTAGTAGTACTGGCTCTAAATCAGTTTTGTCACTTTCTAATTATGTTCCATTGGACAAATTACTGAACTTTATTGATATGAAGGAGATAGTAATGAGAGGCTCAAATATCTGATAATGGGATTAAGTATCATAAAGTATTAAAATGTGATTTTTGACTCTGTTATTGTTAGTTAAAATTCATTTATACACACACAGATACACACATACAGACACACACGCACACACACTCATGTGATAAAATCAAGGATGGTGAAATGACCTACATAAAATTACAAAAAGAATTTGTGTCAGTTTGGGAACTTGAACTCAGTGTCTTAGTTGTACATCGGTCGTAGTTGTACATCTGTCAGGTGTTCAGTGTTTCTTTATACTTCTGTTTAACATTGATGGAGCACCCTTGCATTGCCTTTTTTCTACTAGTTTTAATAAATCAGGTAGATGAACACACTCCTCTTAACCTCTTCAAACATGTCTGCTATATTTTCATTCAGAATTACCATATTTTTGGTTTTGAGCTGCTTGATGTGGATTTTTTTTTCCTATTAGAACCTGAGCTTTGACCTGCCAGTTCGTTGACTATGAACCAGAAATTATCACTTCCAGAGTCCATGATTTGCAATCACTTCAAGCTGCCAACCCAAAGTGAAAAGATAAAAATTTCATAAGGTATTCTCAGAGTCAAGTGGTCTTTCCAAATAAGATTTTATTTTTTTTTTATTATGTTTAAGAAAACCAGTATAGCATTCCCTAGCTCCTCAGTCTTCCAGGTCTCCAATGTCAGTTCCTGAAGTAACTAGAAAATCTGCCAAATCTGACCTTCTTTAAACAACATCTCTCTCTTTTTTCAAGAAGAAAACTGTAAAGATCAAGTCACAGCTGCACGTAGTACCTAATTAAACAAGTGTAAGAAAGCAGAGAAAGGTCAGGTTGTCAAAAATCATTGCTGTATCTTTACTGGATTGTATTTAAAGACTGATTGCAGCAAGGAAAATAACTCAATAAGGTGTATGAGACTGGAATAACAAATGAACTCAAGGGGTAGCCTTCTTCCTGGCATATAACTAAAGATTTCAAGATAAAACCTAGGTAACAAACCAAGGGAAATGAAAGGGAGAGAATATGTGGTGAGTAAAACAAACAGCTGATATTAATATGGAAAAGAGGTTCCATCGGCCAAGTTCAAAGAAGGAAAGAGGATAAATTACAGATGATAGTTCATCAGCTTGATTTTGTTTTCCCTTTTTAAATCAAACAGTAAAAATAATAGGTGTGGGAGAAGTGATACAAGAAGAGGCAAATGTGATTACATGATCAAGATAAAAGAGGAAAAGGGAGAAATTAAATATTTTAAACTACTAAAACACACTTAGTCAGGTGTGGAGAATATTTTTAATTACCTGTAATGATTCAGAACTTCCTAGGTTAAACATCATTTTTCTGGGGGACCATGTAGGCATCTTGTTTCTCTTCTATACCTCCTTTCAGTGAGAGTCAAAGTCAGACCTCTAAAGAGCCCACCCTGAGGAAACCGAAGTACACAAGCATTGTTCCAAATTAGCAACTTCTGCCTTGAGAGGGGAGGAAGGGGAAACATTATTTTCTTCCTCAAGTCTACTTTATTTTTGAAATATTGTAGATATGGACCCATGAGAAATTCGGTGGGGTGCTAGTTAGCATCTGAGTGTAATTTTCAGTTCAGTACACTTTAGTCTGTTTTTCAACTCTCCTAAGTCTCTGAGGACATGGTGTAATCTGAAGGATAGGCTTTGTGGCCTGTGGGAATGATCTATTTGTGTTTTTTACAAGTGAGCTGGAATACACATTTTACATGTTTGAAAAGACCTATCATTTCAAAGAGTTACTTCCTAAAACAAATAGGTGTAGATGGAGCGGTGTGCGTGTGTAATTAAAGGAGTTCTTTATTCATTCTTTCAGAGGTCCTTGGGTCTTTTCTCCAGTGACATCATTTAAATATTTATGAACTAAGCTATAATAGCATCTTTTAAAAAACGCAACAACAGGAGAAAGTACATTTTTATTACTGTGACAGATGAGAATTCTACCTTTTCCCTGAACCCTCAGAATGGCATGGGTGCCATCTTGCCATGAATCACTGACAATGCATTTAAATAGTGTACCATTGCAAGTATAATTGCAATTTGTTGTAATTTCTGCTCAAATTCCTCCCTGACACAGCTGATTTATTTTGCAAATCAGTGCATCTAGAGGGTGTACTGTGTCGCATTATGGGCCTTTGATATAGAACCTTTGTTTTATAACAGGGAAAATAATTAGCTTTTGGATAAGCTTGAGTTGTGATGTCAGGCGCTATCCGTGGTGCTGAAAGAAGTTATTAGCGCTGAGCTAATGAAGGCACTCAGCCAGGCTCTGCCACCTTCCTAATTTGTCTCTTTGGGATTTTAGTAAAATTAAAAATGAGATAAGCACAAAATAGGATGAGTTTTATAGGAAAAAAATTAGCAAACTTGTTGATATAAGCTATAGAGACCCTTGATAAGGCTAAATTTAAGGGAAATTTTCATTTATCCGTAGTTTGTTATCCAAACATTATTTCCCTTAGTGTTGGTGATGGGATTGGTTAAGCATATTTTAATTAACTTTTATAGAGGTTTCTCTATTTGGGATTTCAAAGATTTTCTGGAAATCATCAGCAAGTTGCATTGTCAGCATCTACCCTATGCCACATAAGGGTCTAATTTCAGAATACTCCCTTCCAGGCTACAAAGTAAACTTGCGTTAAAGTAAATATTATAGAAGAGGTGGAGGTAAGTGAGTGAAAGTTGGTTTTGAAAAAATAATATTTCACCAAAGAGTAACTCATACTTTGTCTGTCTGTCTTTGAATTGCTGGAACACAATCTAATTGTCAAATGCCTTATGTTCCCTTTGACTTTTGGAACATTGGAACGTGTTTGCATTGCAGCCAGTAGCATGTGTAACTTGATGCTGGTTAGGGGGATCTTCAGGCTCAGCGCTAAACAAAATCATCACCACCTGGTTATTTTATGCTCTTATTAGGTTATAAAATACCACTCAGGTATACAACAGTAATCACAAAGCTACAACGCTGGGAAAAAAATAATCACGTTAAATTGACCTTCATGAATAACAAGTGAGGTTCCATTTCGCTTCATTTCTGTTCATTTTAAAACCAGCATTAGCTTTTCTGGCACATAATTTTTCATTGTTTGCTGAACACAGCTCTATTAGAATGATTCACTGTCTTTAATATTAGTGATTATGGCCCATTTCAATTACACAGTGTGTTATATAGTTTGTTGTATTACTCTCCATGTCTCTGCTATTGACTCTGCTGGAAAAGATTAAATGTAACAGGGGTGGTAAGAAGTTGGGGTTCTGTGGGTGGGAAGGGACCCCTGTAAACATTTATATGGTAATGTGAGGAAACTTTTACAGGCTTTACAAAATGGCAAGATAGCAAGATGAGATTAAGTCATCTTATTATGTCATTTGATACCAATCCTTTAATTAACATCTCTACCTTTAACTCATTTTTAAAAATAATTCACGAGATATAATTTACATACAAATAAAACCATCCATGTAAATGTACACTCTGAAGAATTTGAAAAATTATATAGCCATAAGTCTATCCTACCAACTGAATACCTTTACCATTCAAACATGTTTCCTCATATTCTTTTCCAGTCTGCTCTACCATTCACTCAAAGTACTGTGATATTATTTCCACTACAGTTAATTAATTTTGACATTTTTATAACTGCACATAAATGAAATTATAGAGAATATACTCTATGTGTCTGATATAGTTGTGGCATTCACTCATATTGTAGTTTTAAGTAATCTGTTTTATGGTTTAGTTGTATACCACTGTATACATTTACCATAAATATAATAATGTGGTTATATATTCATGGATGATAGACATTGAGTTGTTTCAATTTTGTGGCATTCTTTAGTAAAGAGGCTATAACTCTTTGTACACTTTTTGTGTGTGGATGTATGTTTTCATTTGTTGTGGCTAAATACTTAGGAATGCAATTGCTGGGTCATATGGTAAGAGCGTGCTTAACTTTATGAGAAATTACCAGATGTTCTCCAAAATACCATTTTTAATCTCATCAGTTTTATGGTACTTCTAGTTTCTGTATATCTAAATCAATACTTTGTATTTCCAGACTTTTAAATTTTGTTTATGCCAGGGTTATATTGGTACTTTCCTGTGATTTAAAATTAATATCCCTTATAATTATGTTTGAAAAAAATTTCATGTGCTTATCATACATTATGTTACTTTCATTTTTTAAAGTGTAAATTTATATCATTTGCCCACCTTCTGAGATTCTTATGCTCTTCTTATGGAGTCATAAAAATGTTTATAATATTTTGGTTATTATAATGGTTAAAAATCCTTTGTTAGATATATGTATTTACATTATTTTCTCTACATAACCAGGTTTAAAAAAATCAGTACCTTCTTTAGATGAAGTACAATTCAATATCTTATTTATTGTTCTTTTTGTTTTCTTAAGAAATGTTTGCCCATCTCAAAGCTGCAAGGATTTTCTCCTATATCTTGTTCTAAGTTTTGATAAATGTTTGTTATACCCATGAAGCTATCACCACATTAAGACAGGGAACCCCAAATTCCCTCATGCCTTTTTGTATTCTTGGCTTCTGCCTCTTCTGAAACTTACCTACTTATCCACAAACAGCCAGTGATATGCTCTTTATCATTATAGATTACTTTGCATTTTCTAGGAACTTATATGAATGGAACTATAAAGCAAGTATTATTTTTGTCTGATTTCATTTACTCAGTGTAATCACTTGAAATACTTTCATGTTATTGTGTGCTCAAAGGTTTATTCTTAAAAATTAGTTTCTTTTATTGCTGAGTATATCACTTTGTTTGGATGAGCCACATTTTGTTTATCCATTCACCTGTTGATGAACATTTGGGTTATTTCTCACTTAGGACTATGATAACTAAAAGAGTATGTTTCATACAAATCTTCAAAAAAATGCATTGTGTTCATGGGTAAACATCAAAGAGTGGAATGGCTGGATCATATGATAGGCATATATTTAACATTTAAAAAAAAGAAAACCTACCAACCTGGAAAAACAAACAAATAAATAAATACTACCAACCTGTTTTCCATAGTGGTTGCACCATTTTACTTCTCTTCAACCACAGATAAGAATTCCAATTTCCTCACATCTTTGCTCTAATTGGTAAGCGTAGTCTTTTAGTATATGTGCTGCCGAAGCGAGCACAGTAAGAGTAGTCTTTTAATTTTAACTATTCTAATAAGTATGTAGTGATATCACTTTGAAGTTTTAACATGTAATCTTCTAATAACCAGTGATTTAAAGCATCTTTTCTTATGCTGTAGATCTTCTGTGAAGTATCTTTTTTTCCCCCCAAAGTGCTGCGATCTTCATGTTTTCCAGTCTAGCTGGCTACAAATACGCCTATTCCCATGTGAGTTACTAGTTTCTTCTAATCTTTTGGATTATTCTTTTCCTGGCTTCAGTTAGTTTTATCACATACATGCTCCCATCAACACTCTTCCATTACTTGTTCTCTATGGTTAAGAGTGTGTTTCTTGGTTTTCTTCTCTTCCCCAGCCCCCACCCATGCTCATTTGTTTTAACTATAAAAAACAAGCTGATGGTTAACTGAGGGAAGTGGGAGTGGGTGGATTAAATAGGTGATGGGGATTAAGGAGTACACTTGTGGTGAGTACCAGGTGTTGTATATAAGTGTTGAATCACTAAATTCTGCAGCTGAAACTAAATTAATACTACATGTTAACTAACTGGAACTTAAATAAAAGCTTGGAAAGAAAACAGACAAACAAACAAACAAAAACCACTCTTTCAAGTACTCAAGGACAGCTTTCTATAAGTTTCTAGAACTCCCAATGTGGCTGTGTCCTCTAAGGAACTGTAGTGTCTTATTCTTGTTGGACTTTCAGGTCCATCCACTAAACTCAAAGTTCATTGGGCTCCACTTGTGTTATTACTGATTGCGTCATGCCTTGGAAACCCAAGTCTGTAAGCTGGAAAATGGGAGGGCATACTTTATTTCCTGCCTCTTAGAAATCATTCTCCTTTGTTGCCTGCTGTCTACAAAAGCATTGTTTCCAATATTTTTTTTTGTTCGTTTGTTTGCTGCTCTTGTTTCATGGTAGAAGGTAAGGTAAATCCAGTTTTTTTTTATGACATCTTGACTCAAAACAGAACTCATGTCCTTTTTATTCATTTTCTTGCCTTTTTTTTTTTCCTGGCTAGAAGCTCTACTGTGAAGTTGAATTGAAGTAATAATAGTGGAAATTTTTGCATTATTTTGGTTTTAAAGGAAAATCTTTATTTTTCTCCATTTAGATATGTTCTTAGCTATAGTACTTTTGTAGATACTGTTTATCAAGTTAATTTTTTGCTCGGACTTTGGTTGCTGAGTGTTTTTCTTATTAATATTGACTTATTGAGTAATTTTTTTGCATCTTTAGGGAAGACCATTGATTTTTTTTCCTCTATTCTGTAAAGTTATGGATTATATTGATTGATTTTCAGATGTTATTTCAAATATTGAATTCCTAGGTAAACCACATTTTGTCATACTATGTCATCCTTTTTATACACTGATGGGTTTGTTTTGTTAATATTTTGTTGAGTATTTTTGCATCTGTTTATGAAGACATTGGTGTATAGTTTTTTTGTGTGTGTTTCTGTTTTCATTTCAATAATCTTGTGTGTTTGAGAATCAGTGTTATGCTTAACTTATACAAGGGTTGGGAAAGTTCCTGTCTTCCATCATTTGCTAAGTTTCTGTAAGACTGATATGATTTCCACCTTATAAATTTGAAAGGATATACCCATGAAACAATTAGAGTCATGTAGTTTTCTTTTTGAAAGGAATTTAAATCCAACTTTTTCTTGTGTTAGTTATGTAGCTATTAAGATTGTGTGTGTGTGTGTGTGAATTCTGATAATTTCTAGTTCTCCTAAGGAGTTTATCCATTTCACATGAATTTTCACTTTTTTGGCATTAAGTTATTCATCATGTCCCTTTATTTTACTTTTAAAGTTTGTAGAACTTTATAGTTAACTCCCTCCTTTATATTGGATATTAGAAATTCGTATTTTCTTCATTGTGTTCTTGATCAGTTTAATTTTTTTCTATATTTAACTTTCCAAAAACCAATTTATATTTTATTTTTCTACTTTTGTCCTTTTTCTGTTTTATTAGTTTCACTTTTATCTTTTTATTCACTTTTATTTATTACTTACACTTTAAATTGAGTGCATTCTCTTCTAGTTTCTTATGATAGATGCTTAAATGACTTATTTTAAATCTTTGGTTTTCTTTTATAAGAAAATGTTATAAGCCTTTGAAGTTATAACAGTTCTTGTTTTTTTTTTTTTTGAAGTTATAACAGTTCTTCTAAACACTTGCTTTATCTGCAACCCATGAATTTTTGTGCATTGTGTTTTAATTTCCCTTGAGTTAAAGATTTTTTTTTCATTTCCCCTTGTACTTTTTTTTTAATCATGGGTTGTACAGAAATATATATCTAATTGTGAGCTCTTTGGGGAAGATTTTGTAGGTATCTTTTTTATTGGTGTTTAATTCCATTATTGTCAGAGAACATACTCTTCATGATTTTAACAATTTGAAATATATAGAGACTTGTTTAGTGAGTTAGTATATGATGTGTTTACTTCTTACTTAAATGTCTCATGTATGTGAAAAAATGTTATTCAGTTATGAAATTCTGTTATCAAGTAAGTCAGTTTGTTTTATGGTACTATTTGATCATTCTATATTTTACTGATTTTGACCCTACTAGTTTAGCAACTACTGAAGAATGTTGAAATCTAATAATATAATTATTTATTTTCTTCTTCAGTTCTTCCATATTTTGTTTGATATATTTGGAAGATCCTTTGTAGGAGTGTTCTTATATTATCTTAATGAATTGACTTTTAATATTATGAAATGCCCTACATCTCTGATAATATTGCTTTATCTGCAATCTCTTTTATCTAATATTGACACGTCCACTGCAGCTTCCTTAACACTTAGGGTTTTCATTATATATCTTGATATCGTTTTACTTTTAAATTTCTGCACAGAAAGCATGTAGTTGAATATTTCTTAGGTTTGATATCATCTGCTTTTTACTTAATGTTTTAGTCCATTTACATTTAATGCAGGTAAAGGTATTATTACATTTATGTCTATCATCTTGCTTTTGTTCTGGATGTCCTCTCTGTCCTTTTTCCCCCTTTTCCTCTTTTCCTGCCGTCTTTTGTATTTTCTTTAACTTTTTTTTTTTTTTTTTTTTTTTTTACTTAACCTGCTAACTTCTTTGATACAAATAAGCAAGTAAGAGCTGAATATAACTCTTTGTTTAATTATTTTCATTGGTTGTTTGGGGTTTAAAATGTGTATTTTTACTGTCTCACAACTTACTTTCAGATAGTATTATAACAATTAACATATTAGGACCTTAAAACAATATATATATTCCCTGTCTCCCAGAGTGCCCTTTGTGCTATTAATTTTATAAACTTACTTTTACATGTGATAATAGATTATGAATTGTTTTTGCTTTATGTAGTTAACTATATTTTAAAGATAACCAAAAGGAAAAAATCATTTTATGTTTAGCAAAGTATTTCTTATACTTGGTGTTCTTCATTCTTTTGTTTAACTCTGTGTTTCCATCTGGTGTTTTTTTTCCTTTAGCCTGAAGGAGGTTAATTTCTTTTACATTTTTTTCTTATCCTGGGGTTCTTTTGGGAAAATATTCTCTCAGCTTTTGTTTGTCTGATAATGTCTCCATTTCACCTTCAGTTTTAGAAAGTGATATTTTGGAAAAAATATTTTGAAGGCAATAGTTTCAAGGTATATTTTTGAAGATATTTTAATGCTTTCAACATTTTTAATTTAAATTCAATTAGTCAACATATAGTACATCATTAGTTCAGTAATTCATCATTGCATATAAGACTCAGTGCTCATCACATCAGGTGCACTTCTTAATGCCCATTGCCCAGTTATCCCATGCCCCCTGCCTTCAACATTTTACCTATACTGTTCATTATGTATGGCATTTCATTGCTTTTAATTAGTATTCTGATATGTTATTTTTTTCAATGTAATATATCATTTTTTCTGCATTTATTTCATATTATCTTTTTATTATTTTAACAATTTGATTATCATATGATTGTATGTGTTTATTTTATAGCAATGTACTTCTTTATTCTAGGTATTGTTATTTTTTAATCAAGTAGGCACTATTCAATTCCTTTTGTCTTCAAATAATTTTATGTGAATCACTTCTTATAGTATTATAATTAAACTTATTTAAGGCTACTTGTATTTTCCCATGGATCTCTGGAGTCTTACTCTCTTATTTCCAGACATTTTTTCTCTCTGTGCTTATGTTTGCATAGATTCACTGATATTTCCCTTTTTGGTTTGGTTAGACCTATATGTTGACATTTTCATAGCAGATCTTCTACTTTTATATTCTAGAGTTCTCACCTCTTTCTCTTGAAAGCTTTTGTTTTTCTAATGATAGTCCTCATTTCTTTAGTCATCATATCCATCTTTTCCTTTAAGTTCTTAAGTATCTATGTAATAGGTATTTTATACCATCCTTGTCTCTAATTTCAACATCTTTATCATCTCTGGACTTCCATTTACTGACTATATTTTTCTTCATTTTAGTTACTGTTTCCTGCTTCTTTATATATCTACTTTTTTATTGCATGAAGGACATAATAGATGCTACATTTTTGAGATCCTAGGTTTTGTGATTTTCTTTTAGAGAGTATCAAGTTTCCTTTGGCAGACAATTTTCTGGTGTCTGCCTGAGCTTTATCCTTGGTTCCTGATTATAGTCATTGTTTTTTGGGGGTCTAAAAAATTTCATACTCTAGAGTTAAATTACTCTTATTTCTCAAATGTGGCCTTTTGATGTCTTAATTGATAGCCCAAAATATTCAGTGAAGTGTCTCCATTTTAACTGATCAAAATGCCTGTTTCCAAGCACTGCATGACTTATGAACCTCTGATCCCCTCACAGCATCCCAGTGTGTGTTCTCTGATGGACCTCATGGAGCGTGATCCTTTGTATCCATAGCTTTGAATTCATGGTCACCTGTACAAATTTCTGGAGCATCTTCTCTTTGCTGCTCATTTCCCTCTGCTACCCTTTCTCATATATTCTCATCACCTCAGCAACCTAACACCCTCCTCTTTTCCTTCCAACATCAACAGGTCTGCAATAGTGTAATTGCATCCTAAACACATACACCACAATCTGGAAATTTGGTTCAGTATGAAAACTGGGGCTATCATGGGAACTTTCTCATGAATCATAGGCTTGTACGCCTGTTAGCAACATCTGAAAACTATCACTTTTTGTGCTTTGTATGGCTTTTGTTGTTTATGACAAGAGGACTTATTTACTTACCAATTACTTCCATCAAAGCTTCAAGTGACCACATGAGTTTCTAAAAACTATGGGCACTTCCCAGGGGAGAAGACTATGCTCTTAAAGGCATTCTTCCTTCTACCCACCACCCATCTTTCATGGCCTCAAATCCCATTCCCTTGCATAGGACAGTGATTGCAAATTATCTTTACTCTGATAAAATAATGATTGACTTTATGTAAACTAAATGTAATACTTAAAAGGATGATTTAACTCCTGAGTAGCAATGCTAAGATAGATTGTGAAGAAGAACAAGAAATAGAAAATATTCTTTTTTTTTAATTAAAAAATTTTTTTTAAATTAACATAAAATGCATTATTAGCCCCACGGGTACAGGTCTGTGAATCGTCAGCCTTATACACTTCACAGCACTCCATAGCACATACCCCTCTCCTGCCAGTGTCCATAAGAAATAGAAAATATTCTTATGTTCTTTAATCACATAAATAATTAAATTTACTTAGGTGTAGACAGGTCTAGACTTGTTGCTTTATAGATAATTTAATTTAGAAATAACTTTTATTTAACAGGACACTTACCTTATAGATGAAGAAACTGAGTGCTGGAGTAGAGTTGCATTGTCCAAGATCCATAAAGCTGGTAAGTTATATATTGGTTTCATTTTAATATCAGTGCATCTTGCTTCAATATTCTTTTTACTATTATTTGGTTTAGTAAGACACATTAATTTATGTAAACTTGCAACTATCTTTTTTGATTTGTATAAACAAACTACAGCAATTTGAAACCATGAAGTTTTGGATCAATTTTATTATTTAAACTAAGTGACCATTAAGTGATTGATTCAAATTAAGTTGCTTACAGATTTAAGTTGCTTGACCACGTGAGTTACTAAGAAGTTCAAAAGATGACACAAATGTTATCCTGACTTTTTTGTGAGTGTAGACCTTGACAGTAAATCTAACTAGAACAAATTGTCTCTTGAGCTTTCTACTTGATTCAGTTCCCATTTGTTTTAAAAATACAATATTTCTTGAGATAATTCAGTTATTCTCATTCCATTAGGAACATGGAATTAATAGCAAGATTTAGGATGAGAAGTGAAATCATATTAAATTGAAAGACTTAATTGACAACTTTCTCATCGTATGCATATTCAGATGTACACAGACATACATGTATACACACATCACAACTTATGAGTGTATATATATGTATACACATATGTACCTCATGGAATTTCCCATTATTTGTTAGTCAAGAATTTGGGGACATTTTCCTTTTTTTTAAAAAATCTTATTTTTACTAATTCTGCTAGTCCCAGTATGGTGAATGAACTTACGTTGGGGAAAAGTAAAAGCATCATTTCTAGTTTTTAACATAACCAGCTAATACTAGGAGTATCTGTATGGGACTTATTAATTATATTAATTATCTGTCAAATACATTTACTATATTGTATTGTTAACATGCACAATAGGCTGTAGAGAAGCTTTGTCTTTGGTGGTTCCTTCTTTCTTTCAACAACTCTGAGTAATTCTATCTGTCCTCATCTTACAGGCTAGTTATATAGACAGTGACTTAAGTTGTAACACTACTGAATGACAGAAACTGTGGAAGGGACTTAGTATCCTGATCTGAAGGCATTGAGTCTGTAAACATAACCTAATTTGCTGCTTTACTTTTAAAAGCTGTGAAACAAGATGGGATCAGGAGGGAGACAAAACATAAGAAACTCTTAATCTCAGGAAACAAGCTGAGGGTCTCCTGGGGGGTGGCTGGGGGAGGGATAGGGTGGCTGGGTTATGGACATTGGGGAGGGTATGTGCTATGGTGAGTGCTATGAAGTGCGTAAGCCTGATGATTCACAGACTTGTACCCCTGGGGCAAATAATACATTATATGTTAGTTAAAAAAAAAATAAATAAACCTGTGAAACAACATCAGAATTAATGAGTGGGGTCCTTTATAGATAATCCAGTAATTTTCTTATCTTAATAAATTTTATACTTTCAAATGAATTGGTAAGAGATTGCAGTGGGATTGGGACTCTATTAGATTTGGGTTTTGAATACGTCAATCTACTTTAGCTGATGGTATTTAGAAGAGATCTGGATTGCTATTGAATGATGTAGGGTTATGAAACAGAAATAGTGACATTTGATTGTATTTAGCCTCTGTGTATTCAAAGGTCACCCCCCAAAGATATGCAAAAGATAGATACATACATGCATATGGAAATAACTGCTTTTAATTATTTGCAAGCATGTGCCTAAAATGATTATAACAATCTGCGGAGTGGCATGTAATTGAAACTAAATGCCTAAGATTTGAATTGTAGCTGACTTGAAGGACTTTCCTTAAGTTAAAATCTAAATATATACCTCTGAAAATCTGTCAGCTGCTGGTACAGTGGAACAAAGACAAAAGAGTACATGAGCATGTCCCTGAGAGGTTAGTACAGGACTGGTAAAGAAAACAAAAACAAATCTCAGTGGCGTTTTACATATTTTGCTGGACACGAGGCAACATAAAAAGACTACCCACTTGTGAATGACAAATAGTGACTACTATATGTGGCTGAATATCTTTCTTGGATTATGACAGAAAACGTGTTTACAGCTCTTCCTTCCTAGAATAGGGAAGGAGGATAAATTAGGGATTTGACTAACGAAAAAAGAACTGAAATCTGCTTTCCTCCTCTGCAGGCTTTTAGGGTTTGATTTTTGAAAAGGAGAATTAATGAAAACAATAGCATTCCCAAATGGAGTTTATAGAATTCACAAACTGTCAATAACTTTTATTAAATAAACAAAGAAAATACATGTCAACTTAAATTTTCTACCTAGGTGTGGTAGAACAGTCAATCCAAATGTGAATAGATCATCATATATCAAAAATATAGCACATGAAATATAAACAGGGGCTGTGTATCTTTTACTTAATTTCATTTCTGGGATTATCTAGTTCATATGTATTACAATATAGTTGTTTAATATAAAATATAATAGAGATAATATAAAATACAAAATGTATTTTATAACATATGCTCTATATTTCTATTATACTTGTATATAAAGCATATATATTTATAAATATATAAACACAGAATTTAACTACATAGTTATATAAAATGTATTATATTTGTAATGTAATATATATGCACATATATATATCATGCTGTTATATTAAGAAAAATAGAGTGTGTTGTAGACTGACTGTTAACAGACTTGACTGCTTGGAATCTTCATAAGCTTCTTTTTTTAAAAAATATTTTATTGATTTATTTGAGAGAGAAGAGAGTGAGCAGGAGCAGGAGGAGGGGTAGAGGGAGAGGAAGAAGCAGACTTCCTGCTGAAAAGGGAGCCCAACACAGGGTTCCATCCCAGGACTCTGGGATCATGACCTGACCTTTACCGACTGAGTCACCCAGATAGGCACACAAACTTTTCTTTTTTCTTTTTCTTTTTGAGAGAGAAAGAGAGCTTGAGAGAGGGGGAGAGTCAAAGGGAGAAGCTTATTTCCTGCTCAGCAGGGAGCCAGATGCAGGACTCCATTCTGGGGTTCCAGGATCATGACCCAAGACAAATGTAGTTGCTTAAACTGAGCCACCCAGGCATCCCCAAACTTTTTTTTTTTTCTTTAATGTAAGCAGTGTGCTTTCTGATTCTCATATTCTGGTTTTCCACAAATAAGACCAAATCTTTATTCTGATTATCAAAACACATAAGAAATATGAAAGAACTTTAAAAGCTAAATAAAGATGCTATGAAGATGTTGATAATGCAATGCTGTCGATGACATTTGATGTTGAATAAGGAAAGAAAATCTGATGTAGTGGACACTGCCAAGATCTGCTTGGATCCTTTTTAACGTGTTCTGTGTGCTCTGTCTTAGCTTCTGTGTGATTCATTTCTAACAGAGTGCACCTGTGACTCACCTTGGAGGGTGGCCCTTGGGTTATTGCTTCAGTTGGCTGGAAAGTGCACTACTCAGAAGAACTTGGTGGTTTCCATCTGCCTGTGATGGCTCTTAGCCAGTGAGCAGTGCAGAAGTTTCAGAGCCCAGCAGCTTGGTCACAAGTGCAAAATTCTGATAATCACTTATACTACATTTTCCCCTGGGGGCTATCCTCTACGGATTCTTGCCTGAAATTGCTCCATTGGGTGACATTGTCTTCTGCCGTGTCCTAATCTCTCATTTCCTTGCTGTTTTGGGGGGTAGTATTTCCTTAGAAAATCAGTTATGCCAAGATAGTTATCACAGGGACTGCTTTTGGGGAACCCAGCTAAGACCGATCATGATGTCCCTCCCATTAATGACACTTAGTGGTTTTCTTTATTATATTACTTTATCTTCAGTTCATCTTGTGAGGCTTTTATTTCAACAATGTAAAAAGTGAATGAGGTTAAATAGTTAACCTGAAATCATACAGCAATTCATATGTAAAGGCAGAACTTAAGTTTGGATATTTCTTAAAACCTTAGAAGATTTTTTTTTTTAATGACTCCCATCAAAGTGTATATTGGAAGACTTTGGTGTTTTAAGATTGTTTCTTTTGTTTGGGGGAAAATTTGGTTTAATTTCAAACGTTGTGGAGATATAAGATAAGCTTATTTTACTTGACTATAATTTTTGTAGATCTAAGACTATTGGGGGAGGGGAAGGTTTTTTTTTTTAAATCTAAATTATCTTACTTGAATAACCATAAAACAAAATTTAAAAACGAATGTTTTGATGGTCAAAATAAAAGGAATTATATCTTTTCACTCAGAGACTACTGAGGAAAACATCCACTTTAAATCCATTTTAAATATCTCTCTATCCAATTTAATGGATACTTGAAATATCACCCCTAGTGATTGTATTTGAAAGCATAATACTGGTACACTTTAGTCTTTTACAAGCTCTTCAATAATAAACGGAAAAGCTGAAGTCATTGGTTAAATAAGTGCTCCTTGGTTGCAAAAAGAAATGTTAGTTTACATCAGTAGTCAGAAAACATGTGTGCTGTTTATCATCAAAAGATATATCAGTTGTGCTTTATAGGACGGTTTTCTAAAGGTAACAAACAGGACTATGCAAACTTAAAAAAACAAGCAAACTAAACAATAAGAAAACAAAAACAAAAACATCTTTCTGTACTATAAAAGAAACAATGAACAGAATAAAAGAAAAACCATAAAATAAGAGAAAATATTTGCAAATTACATATCTGATAAAAGCTTAATTTCTAAAATATAAAAGCAAACAATCTAATTTTTAAAAAATGTCAGAGGAACAGAATAGACCTTTTTTTTTTTTTTCCCCCAAAGAAGACTTACAGGTAGCCAACAGGAACATGAGAAGGAACTCTACATCACTCATCCTGAGGGAGAAGCAATGTATAACTATGATGAGAGTTCCCCTCACACTTGTTAGAGTGACTGTCACCAAAAAGACAAGAATGGACAAGCATTGGGGAGGATGTGGAAAAAAAAAAAAAAAAAGGAACTTTGTGCACTGCTGGGGGGATGGGAAATTGGTACAGCCACTGTGGAAAATAGTATGAAGTTTCCTCAAAAAATTAAAAAAAATAAAACCATCATATGCTCCGGCAGTCCCGCTTCCAGATATATATCCAAAGGAAATGAAAACAGGATGTCCTAGAGGTATGTGTACTCCCATGTCAGCCGATAGGCACTACAGTAAACGGTGAAGGAAAATCTCCAGTCAGAAGGGAAATGTTGCCAGATAGCAAGTCCTACCTACAGGATGGAACAAACAACAGTGAAAATGGTAAAAAGGAGAGTAAAGATAAGCACACTTGGTATAGGAAACCATATTCCAGAAGGATATGCACCTGCATATGGCAAATTTAAAAAAAAAAAGGTCGAAAAATTTAATGAGGAAAAGGTATTTCTAACAAACTGCACTATGGCAACTGAACATCTGTGTGAGGCTAAAGAACCTTAATATCTCTCTTATGATATACCAGTAATAATTGAGGGAGTATGGGTCTAAATATAAAACCTACAAGTTTATAGAATATAACAACAACAACAAAAAAAGACCATCTCTAAAAATGTGTGAAGCATAGTTTTTAACGTAGCTCCCAATAATCTCCACTCCCTAGTATTTGCAGCCCATGTTATCCCCTCCCCTTGACTGAGAGTGGGAGCAAGTGACTCATTAGAATAAACAAAATACAGTTAAACGTAACAGGTTGCCACTTCTAAGATGAGGTGACTTGGAACACTGGTTTGGGATCCAGGACTTGGCTTGAACCCCCCACTCTACCATTTTATAGCTGTGTTAACTTCAGTCTACTTAGGCTCTCTGAATCTCAGTTTTCTCATTTGCAGCTGGGACAATTATACCTACATCCTACATACACAGCAGGCCATAATGTATTAAATAAAATAATGTATGTAAAGTGCTCAGTGAATTGTAGATATTATACAGCAAATCTCTTCACTTCAGTGACTCTCAGATTTCCCCTGAGCAATGGAGTACTGCTAGTGGATATGAAAGTTAATTTTCAGCTACAGCTCCACAATGAAGATGCTGAGTGAATGGGCTTGGTTCAGGGAAAAGGGAGGAAATGGACAATTTCAGGCATGAAAATGAAAATGTTATTGACAAATGATATAAACAGAATACTCCTTACCACAAACAGTACCCAACTCATGATCATCTTTGGGAATGTATCTGGGATACAGAGATAGAAAATTGTAATTATTTCTTTCAAGAAATATTTATTGAACACATCCTGTGTTCCATGCCCTTTTCTAGGTACTGGGGGCTTCAACAGTCTGAACACTGGACAGAATTCCAACCAACTGGAGCTTTTGTGCTAGTGGTGGTAAAGAGGAGTTACGTATACCCAACACTCACACACACACACACACACACACACACACACACATGCACCCACTCATCCACACTCACACCACCAGGTAATGACAAGTTTTGAAATAATAATAAAAGGAGGTACTGAGAGTGAGACAGGAGATCTAAAATAGTTTGAGTGTTTAGTGAGGGTTCTGTAAAGGGATGATATTTAAGCACTGACTTTTGCAACATAAGTCAGCCATGTGAAGATTTTTATAATAAGTAGTCCTTGTTGTTGTAACAAATCAATGCTAAAATGTCAGGGGCTTAATAAAATAGAAATATTTCTGCCTCATGTAATGGTCCAACACAGTCATTCTTGGTAGCTTTCCGCCAGGTGCTGATTAGGGGACCCAGGTTCCTTCTGTGTTCTGGCTACGCCATCCCTTAGGTTTTCAGAATCTTCTAATTCCAGAAGGTTGAAAAGAAATAAAAATCTTAAGTGTCCTCACCCCATTGTGGCCCTTATTACTTCTGTTCACATTCGGAGGCAATAGCTGGTCAGTCTTTTGGCTAAGAAGGTTTAGGTAAGTTAATGTGTATAATGTACTTATGACAGTTCTTGGAACAGGTTAAATAAGAGTTTTTGAATAAGCAAATTTTAGAAAAAGCAGGGAGGTGGGAAAGCGTGTGGTAGACTTGAGCACTGCAAGGAGGCCAGTGTGGAAGATTGTGCCTATAAGAGAGGACAGTCTAATGGAGCTTGGAGAGGAAGGCCAGGGATGAATCATGCAGGGTTTCTCAGAACAAGGGGTAGTCGGTCTTCAGCCCATGTTGCAGCAGCATCATGTAATATGTGTGTGCATGTGTCTGTGCGTGTGTGCATATGTGTGTGTGCATGTGCGTGTGTGTATATGCCAGAAGTATCTGATTCTGATGGCAGATGCACATTAGGAACAGGGAGCATTTTCTGAAGCATCTTATGGAGTAAATTGTCTTTTATAATCAACAGTAATGGGAGTTCCGTGAGGGGTTGGTGTGGGCACTGACATGAATCTGACTTGAGAGTCATTCTATCTCTGATGCAAGACATATATTGAGAACTGACATAATTCTCCAGAGTTGGTGTTTTCTTCCTTAGAGATGGGTTTTAATTATGAATGCTCATGAGGTTAAGGCAATAGCCTTAAGCACTTCTTTCCCCTAATCTCACCCATTAGTTCTTCATAAGCAACTGAATGTATTTCCAGAGGAACAGAGGCTCTTCTGCCTACTCCCAAAATTGTGTGTTTAGTTCAGAACAATGGAAAATAGATGAAGCATATAGTATATGGGGTTATGGGTTTAATATTCATTTGAATCTTAAGAGTTATGTCATTCTAAGTTACCCTTCATACTTATTTTAGGAAAGCTATTGCAATCCACAACTTCAGATTCTGGTACCCCATACCACCAGATTCTGCCACCATTTTATTCTACACCTTTTATGCTAAAACCTCCAACAAGTCCTGTCCCATTCCCATTCTCAGGTGATGGTGACCCACCTACTTCACAAAGAAAAATAAGAGATTTTCACAAACTCCTCTGCTTCATCTACCCATAGATCAATGCCTTTATCCATACATTAGCCTTCCTTCCAGTTACCTTGTGTGGAGGGTGTCTGTTCCTCGTTATCCCTGCTGTATCCACAGTCTTCCCTGTTTGAGGAGGAGGTGAATCCATTCTTCCAGTTGCTCTGGGCATGAACCTCAGAGCCATTTTGAATCCTTTCTCATGCCACACATTCAAATTGTTGGCAGCCTTCAGAATAGGTTGGCTTTATCTCCAGGATGTATTGATTGCTGCTATTATAACCTTGTCCTTATTTCTAGCCAGGATTATTACAATGAACTTTCAAAACTGTCTCAGCTTTTCTTCTGTAGTACCTACAACAGAGTTCTTCTTCTTCTTCTTCTTCTTTTTTTTAATAAAGATTCTATTTATTTGACACAAAAAGAGCTCAAGCAGGGGGAGCAGCACTTAGGCAGGCAGAGGGAGAGAGAAAGAAGCAGGCTCCCCACAGAGCAAGGAGCCTGATGTGGGACTCGATCCCAGGACCCCTGGGTCATGACCTGAGCTGAAGGCAGACACTTAACCACCTGAGCCACCCAGGCACCCCTACAACAGAGTTCTTAAAGAGGGGTAAATTTCCTTCCCTAGGGAACATTTGGCAATATTTAGAGACCTTTTTGATTGTAACAACTGGCAGGCAGGGGACTCTGGGTGTCCAGTGGGTAGAGGCAGGGGATGCTGCTGAACAGCCTAAAGGGAACAGAACAGGCTCATACCACAAGAACTTTCTGGCCCAGAATGTCAGTGGTGCTGATCCTGAGAAACCCTAGTCTGTAGTCTGTCTTCCAGATAACAGGCTGAGTGAGTACGTGGAAGGCTGAGTCTGACTGAATCATTCCCCTGGTTTGACCTTCCAGTGGCTCTCCAGTTCTCTGAGTAAAAGCCTAATTCCATTCAGTTACTCACAAGGTAGTCTCAAAGGTACTGTGTGCCAGTTCTGTCACTGGCCACATCTCTTTTCTTTCTTTCTTTCTTTCTTTTTTTTTAAACGTTTTATTTATTTATTTGACAGACAGTGATCACAAGTAGGCAGAGAGGCAGGCAGAGAGAAAGGAAGGGAAGCAGGCTCCCCGCTAAGCAGAGAGCCCGATGCGGAGCGCGATCCCAGGACCCTGGGATCATGACCTGAGCCGAAGGCAGAGGCTTTAACCCACTGAGCCACCCAGGTGCCCCATCTCTTTTCTTTCTTGTGTCCACACTGGCCACCCTGCTGACCCTCGGACATCCTCCTGGTCCTTTCTACCTCAGGGCCTTTGGAATGTCTGCTCCTTGTAGTGAACTGCATTCCTCACAGATATCCACAATGCCAATTTCCCCCAAGCTCCTTCAGGGTTTATGCAGATGTCACCGTCTTAGTCTTCTTTGCTCTGAATATCCTTGTAAGTGTTAAATCACCTTCCAGCATTCCTTATTCTCCTTACAAACTTTGTTATAATAACTTCTGTTGTGTACTGTCTCTGCTCCCCTCTGCCCAATTTCATTTGTTGAAGTCCTAATACCCAGTGCCTCAGAATGTATAGAGACAGGGTCTTTAAAGAAGTAATTCAGTTAAAATGAAGTCATTAGGGTGAGCCCTAATCCAACATGACTGGTGTCTTTATAAGAAGAGGAGGCTGGGACACAGAGAGGTACAGAAGAAAGACCATGTGAACACATGGGGAGAAGACAGCTGTCCATAGGCCACAGATCAAGGTCTTCCAAAGAAACCAACCCTGCTAGAGCTTTGACCTCAAACTTCTCACCTTCTCAAAGAATTGGTAGGGGGAAATAAAATTATTGTTTAAGCCACCCAATCTGGGGTCCTTTGTTACAGCAGTCCTAGCAAACTGAAAGAATTGTTATCATCTGATATACAATATAATCTTCCTGAAGGCAAGGATTTCCTGTAATCTTCCTGAAGGCAAGGATTTTTGTCCCTTTTGTTTGAGATACCTAATTCTATTCTTGCCCCAAATCTAGCCTTTGCAAATGAGGGAGATATGACACAAGGAATTGAAATGGCTTGCCTGAGATTATAAATGGATGGCAGAAGCTGTGCAAACTCCAGAATTCTCATTCAGATTCTGGTTGGCTCCCTTTTGGCTCACGTAGCTGCTTTGGCATAGAGGATAAAGAAACCGTAGAGCAGAGCTGTTGCAACAGAAAACCTCACATTCATCACCAACACACCTTATACACACATGAGCAATGAGGATGGACTGCCAAAACCATCCAACTGTTTAAGAAATGCACTTAACTTGTTTATGAAGAATAAAATATATAGACCTGTTCGGATTACAGTACTTTCTAGTGAGTGATGAGCGATAGAAAAGAAGAGGAAAAATGAAAATCCTAAAGAAAAGCTACAGTGTAGAAAAGCAAAAGCAACGAGTGCAAGGTATTATGAATTGGAAGCAATATATGGGTTTCAGGGCTGTTTCTATGCTTACTATCATGGAAGACAAACCTTTGGCTAGGAATAAAAATATTCACTCCTTGTCCCTACCCAGGATAAAATTCCAGTGTAACACATCAGTCCCTTTCTCTGCCGTCCTGCCCTTGAGCTTGCCAAACCAACCAGCTTTTGTACAATTAACAGAGAGGTTTCCAATACAAGGAGAGCTTTATTCTCATGGAAGACTATCTCTGTGTTCTCCTCTCACTCAGTGTTTGTTTATTTGTTTGTTTTTTTACCAGAATCATCTGTCCAAATAAATAAGTAAGATCAGAAAATGGGGAAGAAGTAGTGGGGGGGACACTCTTTCTGATTGAAATCTATTTTCATCTCACGAAAAATATCTTAATTTTCACTTATATTCCATGTCTGTAGCTGAGGGCCATTAAAACTAATAAAACTAAATCATTTGTGACAGATCTTAGAAAACAGTTTCTGCAATCCACTGTGCTCTCAAATGCTCATTAGAAATAGTGGTTTTCTTTTCAGAAGAATGCTCACTGAATGCTTAAAACGTGTTGCCTCCAACTTTTGACAAGTCGAACTGGCAGTGGAGTGTTTGAAGCAAAGACTTGACATAAAAAAGATGTTGCACAGCTATACATCAAATATGACCGGGAACAGCACATCAAAGCACAGAGTGTTAGGATTCAAGGCGGTTAGAGGAGAAAGAGAATCAACACATTTGTGTCTGCTTTCGACATTTTCTGGCATAGAGTAAACAAGGGATCTGCATTGAGTGTAGGCAGAACATTTCAATCTCACGGAAGTTTAAATCCTATCTTTTCTTAGTGTCAAAGACCATTGGCTAAATGTCATGGATGTCAGCCCTGAAGATATTTTTATATTCACCTGTGAAATGGGAACAATTACAAAGAACAATAATACTATATATTCATCATAATGCTTACCTATGTTATCCATTTTTTTATGGGGGGTAGAAACGCGAATGTATGGTAAGAGCCTTTAGAGATTTTAATTATTAAAGAGACGCTAATGTTTATTATTTATAATAACAATAGCTGCCATAATTGCGTACTTGGTACAGTACATTTCATATTTATGATTTCTATTTTCATAGCTAAAATTATCTCCATGTTACAGAATTGGGTACTGAGAGTCAGAGTAATTATTGTGTTAATATTAACTAATATTTTAATATTAGAAGATACAATATCATTATTACTACCAAAGAAGCATTACACGAGAAACACAGAAACAAAGGATGTGTTTAAAAGTTAATTAAAAGGCCTGTGTCAGTCAGGGCTCAATCTGGGAAGCAGAACAAATATTAAGGCTTTTATTTACAGGAATGTGACTTTATGCAATTGAAGGAGCAGGGTAAACAGTGTCTCAAGGCAGCTGTCTTTGTGTTTGACACTGGAGCCTAAAGTCTGCAAGGCAGGCCCTTAGGAAGGAAAGATGTAAAATCAGGGAGAGTAAGGTCAAGCTGGAAGCTGCCAGCGTAGGCTGGAACCAACTCAAGCTGGAACCCATAGGCAAGGGCTGGAATCTGTTGTCAGTTTGTTGATAAAGTCGGTGTTCTGCAGGAGAAACCGTACCCTTCCTCATGGTGCTGGACACTCGATTGGCCCAGGAGCCAAAGAGGCTGGGAAAACATCCAGGATAAAGTAGAGCATTTCAGACCCATTTCTGCCTAGGCCACTTGAGGAGAACCCACAGGCAAGCAACAAGGTGTGTGAACTACAGAAGTGCCTGCCCCAGCCTTACAGCATAGAAAACAAAATGGCTGCTGCTTTCCTTCTGCCCTCTAAATCTTCAGTGGAAATATCTCTTATAGCCTACTCTCCCTAGAAATACACAAAGAAGTTAGTTATGGGAAATAATTCTGCCTAGCCACGTAGACGTATCACAGAGTTACCATAGTCCACTATTGTCAGATTAACACATTCGCAAAGTCATGTCCCTGCCTAACCTTAGATAACTATGCTCTATGTTAGATTTTGCCGGCCTTTTCCCCAAAAGAGGATAGAAAGGTCTTCTTTTTGTCTTTGGGTGATATTCATTATTCTAGCTGATTCACACTCTCCGTTTGAAATCCTGTAACATACATAATTGGATACAACATGCCTCATGTTACATAAAAGGAGAATGGGAGAAGAAGAGAAAAAAATATTACACATACACAAATTATATATACACACACACCATACACAGAGACATATACACACATATATATTCATAACTATTATAGTCCTCATCTTTACAACTGGCTATGGGATTATAACCAGTGTTTTGTGTTCTTTTTTTTCAAGATTTATTTATTAGAGCATGGGGAGGGGCAGAGGACAAGGGAGAAAGAATCTCAAACAGACATTCTGCTGAGCACAGAGCCCCATGTGGGACTAGATCCCAGGATCCTGAGATCATGACCTGTCCCAAAAATCAAGAATAAGACACTTAATCAGCTGAGCCACCCAGGCCCCCCATATCTGAGCAGTGTACATAACTACCTTCTTCCTTTCTCCATTCTTTAGTTTCTTTTCTGTTTGTTGTGGTGCCAGGTCTGTTTTTTTAGTTTGGACTTTCACTCTTGAAGTGTCTGGGCCACTATCAGTCCTGCCTGGATTGAGTTGTTAAAGCTTCTGTTTGACTTTAGTCTTAGACATGGGAATACTAAGGGATCACTTAGGGGTTCTCCTAGCATGTTCTGTCTCACTGCCATTGTATAAGAGCAACTCAGTTTCTCCTTGATAGTCAGAACTGACTACCCCCGCCACTATAATTACCCCCTCCTTTGCTTGTTAATTTACTGGTGGGAGTAGCCTGAAGTGGCAAGGTGGTAGTTTCAGTTTCCAGGTCAGTAGGATCATTATTGGCAGAAATAGTGATTTGGCCTGAATCATACCTGCACATAGGTCATACCTTGTTCCTTGCTCTTCAGGCCCTGCTGAAACTTGAGAATATTTATAGATCTAGAAGCAAAGGTAGGTTGTGGGAGTAGTTCCTGAATAGGATCAACAGTCCTTTGCAGACCATTACAGTTCCTTTAGACAAGGTGAAACTAATCTTTTATGGCCTGTGTGGAGAGGTTGTTTTTACAGTCAAAGAAGACCACAAGGGGCACGTGGATGGCTTAGTCAGTGGAGCTTGCAACTTTTTTTTTTTTTAATAGATTTTTGTTTGTTTGTTTGTTTGTTTATTTGACAGACAGAGATTACACGTAGACAGAGAGGCAGGCAGAGAGAGAGAGAGGGAAGCAGGCTCCCTGCTGAGCAGAGAGCCCGATGTGGGACTCGTTCCCAGGACCCTGGGATCATGACCTGAGCCGAAGGCAGCGGCTTAACCCACTGAGCCACGCAGGCGCCCCAGAGCTTGCAACTCTTGATCTTGGGGTCGTGGTTTTAAGCCCTGTGGTGGGTGTAGAGTACTGAAAAATAATAAAATACTAAAGAAAAAAAAAAGACCATAATATTTAGGGATCCCAAATTTCCAGCTTTATGGAGATACACCCATACACCCCATTGCAAATTTCAGAGTCTTAGTCCATCCCAATTAATGTCTAAATTTTAATAATAAAGACCTCTTAGAAATTAAGAGATAATTTACTTTGTAACTTACCACCAAAGGATTCAGTTTTGTGTTTGTTTTTCAGAAAGTCCAGTCCTATGGTGAAAAGAGGTAATGGTTTCTTTTTAGATCAGATACCGGCAATTTCAAGTCTATTATGCAGATTTTAGCTGGTCAACTAAAGCTGTATGTTCATTATTTTCTTCCCCCATGTTTCTAGTACATTTAGAGGCAACCAATCAGGTCCTCTAGATGCCTTATTTTGACTAAAATATTCTATAGCAGCACATGCTTAGTCACTCAGAGGCTTGTTTTCTATCGGTATTTGATTGCAGGTATCTGCAGGTGATAATTTGCATAACACTTTTGCCACTGCATGACACGGACTACTGGTGTCTCATTAGACACTAGAAGTGGAAGTGATTGTGGTCTTTATTTAAATCTAATCATACCGTAGCAAACCACATAACCCCACACAGTCCAGAAAACCCATCCTTAAGATACTCTTCCTCTAGACTCTTGATGGCAACTTGTGTATCAGGTAGGGTTCAATCAGGGAAGCAAAATGAAGAGGATACATTCGTATAGGGATTTGACTTTACCCAGTTGTGGTCCTGGCTAAGCAGTTTCCATCAGGCTATGTCTCAGGACACGAAAATGTATATAAAGTGAGGAAAGCTAGAAGAAGCTGGAATCCAGGAGGTGGAATCCCTGAGAACAATGAGCTCTAAATGCTTCCAGTAGGTACGAATGGATGACCTGCAGGAGGAGAAACTGATGCCCTTCATCACAGAGCTAAATACACACCTGGCCCTAAAGTGGGAGGGGCTAAAGAAGAAAGGTAGGATAGTTGCAGGCAAGGCTGCTGCCTTACATGAGCAAGGTAAATTCACAGAGCAGAAGCAGCCTGTGTGAACTACAGAAGTACCTGCTCAGAGCATTGTGGAAGCATAAAACCCAAAAAAACCTGCTGCTTTACTCTCTTCAGATCTCCAGTGACCATGTTTCTTATGGTACATCCTATTGTGAAACAAAGAGAAAAAAGAATTCTAGGAAGAGTAGTTCAGCTTGATGGAGGTGACATATTTCAAAGCTACCAAAAGTCCCATTGTAGATGACAACCATATTTATATCTGAGTGAACTTATAATTGTTTCCAATGTTTGCAACACTTTTCCTGTTAATAACTCATGGCTGGAAATAACTGTCATATCTACATTTTGCTGGGCATTGATACTAGAAGTAATAATACAATGCATTAAGTCTGAACTGGTCCTGCATAGTTAGATGAGGAAATGTTAACTTGGCTCCAAATTATGAAGCTTAAATAAAGGTAACATTTATTAGACATTTATCAAGTTATTTGGAATGAAACACATGCTCATAGGATGTTAATTTCCTTCCACACTGCTAAAACTTGTGCTTGGGCTCTTTCACTTTTAACTTCATGAAATTGTGTCAACTCATTCTTCTTCATAATTTGAATTTTTTTTTTAACCCATATTATGCATCTCTCCTAACCACTGATTTTTATGGTTTTGAAAAGCAAAGCAAAAAGACACTGTAAAACGAATAACACTTTGTGAATGAGAATGGGTTATAATTATCTTAGTTATTTATCCAAAAGATACAAACGTGATTCGAAGGGTCACATGTACCCCTTAGCGGCAATGTTCATATAGCCAAAATATGGAAAGGGTCCAGATGTCCATTGACAGATGAATGGATAAAGAAGATGTGGTCTGTATATACTATCTATATGCCATATATATATATATATATATATGTATATATGTATATATATATATAAGAGCTATGGCATGGTTGGAGTCGAGGATCAAACCAGGCCCTGACTTGTGTCTCCTTCAAAGTCCGGACACCTTGACAAGGTTAAGGACGGGAAAGTTGAGTACACTGAGAAAAGGGTCTGTGTTATGTGTCATGCGGTTGCCTACGTGACTTCCCACACACTCCCCCTACAGAAGGGAACAATGTGGTCAGGGTCATGAATTCTTAGTCCTTGTTGTTCTGTACCTCCCATAACCCCATAACCCATTCCCTGGTTGATTGTCTTGCTAATGGCTTTAGCCAAAACTACCTGGTATCACGAGGTTTGCTTGTAGTTAATGTAAACTTGTTATAGAAACTTGTGGTGATCTGACTAGGTACTGATGTATTACTCCTCCTATTCTGGTCTGTCTTATAAATGGTTGTAAGATGTGGAATAAAATCGGCACTGTTGGACATCATCCTCAGTGTCCCTCCTGTCCCCATCTCTTTGTCTCTTAATTTCTTTTCACCATCCTCTTAGCCCTCACGTTTTCCTGGTCAATTTGTCGTGCTGGCCATAACATACATACATACATACATATGTGTATATATATATATAGTATATTATCTATCTATCTATATAGTATATATAGATATGGATATATAGTATATCTATAGATATATAGTATATCTATATAGTACACTATATATTATCTATATATAGACTATATAGTATATATATATACTATATATATTATCTATATATAGACTATAGTATATATATAGTGTATATATATAGTACTATATACTATATATACTATATATATAGTATATAGATAGATATAGTATATATAGATAATATATAGTATTATAGTATATTATATAGTATATATATTATATTATATTAGTATATATAGTATATTATAGTATCTATATAGTATATATATAGTATAGTATATCTATAGTACATATATAGATAATAGTATATAGTATATCTATAGTATATATATAGATAATATATAGTATTATAGTATAGTATATATATTATATTATATTAGTATAATAGTATATTATAGTATCTATATAGTATACAGATAGATAGATCTATTACTATATATACTATATAGTATATAGTCTATATATAGATAATATATAGTATACTGTATATATACTATATCTATCTATATACTATATATATAATATATAGTATTATAGTATATTATATAGTATATATATTATATTATATTAGTATATAGTGTATTATAGTATCTATATAGTATATCTATAGTATATATATAGTAGAGTATATCTATAGTATATATAGATAATATATAGTATTATAGTATAGTATATATATTATATATATTATATTAGTATATATAGTATATCATAGTATCTATATATATAGTATATAGAGAGAGATAGATCTATTACTATATATAGTATATAGTACTATATATATGTACTATATAGTATATACTATATACTATATAGTATATATATAGATAATATATAGTATACTGTATATATACTATATACTATCTACATACTATATATATATATATATGTATGTATGTATGTATGTATGTATGTTACAGCCAGCATGACAAATTGACCAGGAAAACGTGAGGGCTAAGAAGATGGTGAAAAGAAATATCTATATACTATATAGTATATAGATATTTAGTTTATAGATATTTAGTATATATAGATATATATCTCTATATATAGTGTATATATATATTATATATTATATAATATATATAATATTATATTATATATATAGATATTTCTTTTCACTATATACATACATATATATACATATATATACACATATATATACACATATATATATTCATATATATATACGAACTTCAAGCAGACCCCCTGCTGAGTGTGGGGCCCTTCATGGGGACTTGATCTCAGGACCCTTTAAGATCATGACTTAAGATGAAATTAAGAGTTGGATGCTTAACTGAGCCACCCAAGTGCCCCAGGAATTCCCTATTTTAATTTAATGGGATGACACTGAAAAGATGCAGAAATGTAGTCATTATTCTCATCTCTGTTAGAGAAACAGGAATACAGGAAGTACCCACAATAACCTTACTATGAGGGTAGCAGATGGAAATGAACAACTAAGCAGTTCTTTAATGTGTGAAAGGAAATGGAGGCCATGTGAGTGAACAATTGTGTTATGTTCCGACAGAGCTCTGCTTTTGTTTTTGTCAATGTATGTGAAGTTCTCATCTGCAGGATACGCCGAGAGCGTTTTTTTCTTCATGCACCAAGAGATTAGTGGAGCTATTAGAATTCAGCCTGGCCTGGAATACCTCTGTCATGACTCTGACTCCAGTGTGGTGTGGGTTGGACTTTAAACAGGGTTTGAGCATCAGCCCTGTCGATGCTACAAGAATTGGTATTTAAAGAGTTACAAGTGTGTGTCTGCACATCTGGTAGGATGAGTAACTCAGGCAGGTAAACCTGTTTAAGGGAGAGTATGCGGAGGGAAACTGTGCCCGGCGGTTATTGAAAAAGAAAACGAGAGCAGGTTGTTGAAGAGTAAGCCCTTATTCAGCAGCACGCTGACATTAGAGGTCATGGAAATAGAGATGGTCTCCTTTCATGATGTTTACAGTTGATATTGGAGATGAGTTTTATTCTCCAGGAAAAACAGGAAGTGATAAAATGGGAATTCAGGTCTGGCTTTAGATTCAGTGGGGTGGGTCCAGACAAATAAAGCTAAATTTCTGAGGAAGACTAAGAATTGCTTTGGATTTATGGTCAGAAAGTGGGATTTGATTGCTAGTTTTGCTGCATATTAGAATATAATCTTGAATTTCCTAACTTTAAAATGGCAGTAATAAGCTCTCTATCACAAAGATTTGCAGTGATGTAAAATAATATATTTGGCAGTGCCTATGTGGCATGCTCAGAAGAGCATGTGACTCTAGTTCTTGGGGCTATGAGTTTGAGCCCCACGTTGTGTGTAGATATTGCCTAAATAAATAAATATTTAAAGATAACAATGAAGTATCTGAACATTTTTATTTCTAGGCTACTTACCAGTTTACAAAATACTCTTGAAATGTTTAGCTGTGATTCCCAGGAATAGTTGGTACACAAAAACCTCTGGAGGATGACTAGAGTTACATGCAAACACATATTTAATTTTATGCACAAGTATGTAATTTTTTTAAATATTGGAATTATATGCACAGTATGAGTAATATTTGCATGTTCTTCCAGTAGGAGAAATGACTTCACAAAGGGTAAGGAACATTTCATTGATTCATTCAAAATAACTCCATAAATTAGGTTTTGAGAAATCATTTTCCCCACTTCACTGTTGAAGCAATTAAGACACAAACATTAAGGGGATCATCAGAGTTTACATAGAGCCAGGACTCTTAGCTCTAAGCCAAAGCTCCCACACCTGTTGCACAGGCATTGTAGATCAGGTTGCAAAGGCTTCACACAAAAGTTTAGATAGGATTTTAGTGTAATGATAGCAACAGATAAAGGCATGGGTGGATATTAGAAAAGGTTGGCAAAGTGAGAATTCATGGAGCTTATTCTTCTGCAAAGGTATGGAAAAGGCATTAATGCATTTAATGTGTGGTTTTGTTGTTTTATTTTCATCCTTTTTTAGTTGGATGGAAATTTGGATATGTGTGTATATATAAATTTGGAGTGACCTCCGGAAATGTATGCAAAGCCAGACCCTAGGAGTCCAAACAGGAAAGGGATCCAATCTCCATCTTTGCAACCTTTCATAGAAATTCATGGTTCAGCAAAGTACCATAATCAATTTAAAGAATCAGGAAAGCTTCTAGTGCCTCAATGACCACAGAACCATGAGCCATAAACAGCCTGGCTCTATAGAGAATAAATCATTCAAGGGAAACTTGATTACTTTTTTGATAGAAGATTCATTGTCAGAGGAATGGTATTGATGCAATACATCTTGATTTTTAAGAAATCATGTCCATGAATGGAATTTTACATGAAAAATTAATTTAAGTGTGATGAATATAAGCCTTGTTAAGTAAGCAAAAACCACACTGATGGGAACCAAGTTGTATGTGATTTGGGGGGGGGAGTGGGGGGGGGAGAATGAAAAGGAAAGCGGATGCGGTAGAGAAAGTGACAGAGACCCTGAGAAGCTCAGGAAGGTACTAAAGAAAAAGGGGATTTTTCAGAGAAAAGCAGTGTATCCTGGGGCTAAAGTCTTTTTGCATGTTTCATAAAAAATGCAGTTCTTGAAGGTTATATGATTTAAAAACATACACTGAGCGTTCCTGCCAGAAAGACTGTAGGAGATCATTATGACTAGATCTTCATCTTCAGTTGAGTGTATGACTATACAGGTGAAGTGGACAAGTGTTGTTTAGGCAAGTCTTCAGAGGAGCTGGTAAAAGTGTGGCCAGTGGGGCCAAGAATAGATATTGAATCAGGAAAACCTGAATTCAAACAACTCTTCTCTCATCAAGAAATTGAGCCTAACTCATTTCCCTTTAAGTATGGACTGATCTTAATGTCTTGAATATGACAGAAATGACACTATGTAACTTCTAAGCCTAGGTGGCAGAATGTGAGACATCTTCCACCCAACTTTCTATCAGAAAATATGCCTCTGGTGTTGTGACCCCCACATGTGGGAAATACAGCTGCCCTGTATGGTCTCTCCCATGCTAGAGAGAGAGACCGCCGGAAGAGATAAGATAAAAATACTAAAAGATGCCCTAACTGTCCCATCTGTTCCAGTCCTCAGTATATTGAGTCTACACGTCCCAGGGGTGTGACATATGGGTGCAGAAGCCCCAAAGATGGCTAGTCTCAGCCAATGTCTGACTTTGCATGCAAAACCCAGGGTGAGAACCATCTCTGAGCCTAGTCATTCACCAATGTCTGGAGACATACTAAATGCTATGGTCATATGCCACTGAGTTTGGCGTAATTGGTTAAGCAGCCAATAGAACGCGGAGTCTGTGTGACTAGGACAGTTTTCATAAGCTTCATTTTTTTTAATAATAACACCTACCCTGTGAGTTTTTCTAACTATTAATTTAAATAATCTTAGAATAGTACCTGTATAATAGTTCTGAACATTTTTAGCTTATAAAAATATTACTACTGACCATATTATTAAAGGTTGTGTCAAAATAAAAGTAGTTGTATAGTAGTATAGGTCAAATTAAAGTAGAAAAACCTTTCAGGGTTTTATTATAGTAGTTAGGATTCTCCAGGGAACCTGAACCAGTGGGGGAAAAAGAGAGAAGGAAAGAAGGAGAGGGAAGGAGAAGAGAGTGAGGGAGAGATGGATTTATTGTGAAGAATTGGCTCATATAATTATGGAGGCTGAGAAGTTCCACAATAAGCTATCAGCAGACTGGTAACTGAGGAAAGCTGATGGTGTATAATTGAGTCCAAGTGTGAAGGCTTGAGAGCCAGGGAATCTAATGGGGTAAAATCCCAATGTAAGGACAGAAAAAAGTGAGAGGAGATGGCCCAGTTCATCAGTGAAGCAGGAAACAGGGGGCACATTCTACCTTCTACCATGTTCTCTTAAAGCCAGATGCCCAGTGGATTGGATGATACCCACCCACATGGGGGAAGTCTGTCTACTTCTCTGAGTCCATTTATTCAAATGCTAGTCTAATCCGAATACACTTTCACAGGCACACACAGAAATAATGGGGGACACCTGGGTGGCTCAGTGGGTTGGACCTCTGCCTTTGGCTCAGGTCATGATCCCAGAACCCTGGGATTGAGCTCCACATTGGGCTCCCTGCTCATGGGGGGTCTGCTTCTCCTTCTCCCTCTGCCTGCCACTTTCCCTGCTTGTGCTGTCTCTAAAATGGAGAAATTTTTAAAAAATTATAACAATAGTGGTTAATTTGGGAACCCTGTGGCTAGTCAAGTTGATACATAAGATTAACCATGGCACAGGAGTTACTCTACAAGGTAAGATCTCGTTAATGGACAAACTCACTCTGACATGACTAAAAACTATCTCATCCCAGCTGCTTCCAATTTGAATTAAGGTATCACCCCCATTTTCCTACAGACTGTTCTGTGTACTCTCATAAGACTTATCATGATGTGCAAGCTTTGATCTCTGAGGAAAAATACATGGGTAAGAGCCTGTGATATTATGATTAGAGATTCAGAAATATCAAGTCATACCCTGTTAAACCACACTTCCCAAAGGTTTCTGGAAGGTACTGTCGACAGAAGAGATTTACAAAAGTAAATAAAAATGTACCTTATTAATAGCCTTACAAATACCTAATAATCCCTAATCAGTTATGGTCCAAATCAAATAAGGACCTCTTTATTCCTAAGAATACTAGGCTCATTGCCTGTGGGAAGGAAAAAACCTCTTAATCCACTTACACAACCAGTTCCTCGCTGAGAAAGGGAAAAAGATGTAAGATGAGCGGTCTGCCCTAGAGCCTGACTATGCCAGAGGCCCAAATAGAAAAGCAATAAAAGGGAACTGGAATTCTTCATTTAAGGAAGAATAAACCTGCCTGAAAATTAACAATAGCCCAGTGGATATCCTAGGCTCATCCTAAGAGGAAAAAAGCAACACCTCTTTCCTTAGCAGAGCGTTAAGCCAGGAGTGGGAAGAGCAGGGCCCGGTGTAGGTGCGGAAGGCAAAATATACATTCTTACACGATGGAACCAGATGATTCTCTCTCAGATATGTTGAAGAGCACTGTGTGATTTCTGTTGGATGAAATCAACTCTGTCTTTCTGCTCACAACTTAATTGTCCAAGGGATCGATACTCCAGTGAAAAACAGGCATACATAAGAAAGCAAAAATACATGTAGTGGGACTTGTTATGAAACCATGCCCCATGGTGGCCCTTCCAGTTAGATGCAGAGCAACCTAATGAGCCCATCTCTGCAGGTGGGGCAGACATGAAGTGTATAAGAAGAAAAGGAGCCTGTAAGCCCAAACCCCATTCTGGAACAATAAGTTATTCTTCTCTGTTGCATAAAATTTGCTACAATTTCTAGTCTCCAGGGGGAGAGGGATTGGGAGAAACAGACTCCCCACTGAGCGGGGAGCCTGACATGGGGCTGGATCCCAGGATCTGTAGATCATGATGCTTCTGACTGTGCCACCCAGGTGCCTTGTCCCTGTTTAAATCTTTAAAATAAAACTTCATAAGGTCATAAACAAAGGCTTTTCAGGTCTACCCCTACATTGGTGCTTACAGATCTAAGCAATATATTCATGAGCTTATTTCTCTCCTCAAAGCATGAGTCACTTGCACTTTGGTATTCTGTTTCTGTTTTTGTTTTTCTCCCAACTCTCCATGAACCATAACACCAAACTTCATGACTTGCTTAGTATGTGTTTTATAAATTGGTTTGAAGACTTTTGTTCATTCCCCAAAGAGCTCAAGTTCACCCCCATCCCATTCAAATATGTAATTTTCTCTCCTGTTCTATGTATTCTTATGCATGAGGGCTAGAGACAAATAGCTCTTACGTCTCTCTTACAGATAGATGTCTAAAATTTCTTTAGCTTTTTTTGTTTTTCTTTATGACTTTGGTCTTTTCCTTCTGGTCACCCATACTCTTCTCTTGATCTCCTCCACTAAGTGACCATCTTTTTAAGAATGCCATGATAAAAAAGCAAAACAAAACAAAACTATATATGATTATTTAATAAGATCTGATATTTAATAAGATCTGATAGAGTTCAAACAAATGTCAAGGGTCTTTTTTTTTATGTTTGAATGCCATATTATTTTTGTATATATTTTAGTATCACTTATTTTTTTTCCCTTTTTTTTTAATCAAAGGAGCATTACTCTGTAACATGAGTCCTGTTGTAACTTAACTGTCCAGAAAGTGATCAGAGACCTCTCAATCAATATAGTCCTCTGAATAGTCTGTCAACCAAACCTATAGAAGTTAAGTGAGCAGATTCTTGTTCAGGAGCCGACCCATTGTGCCACAGATGAATTCTCCGTTTTGATAAAGAGTATTTTTAAAACAGGTCACTTTTCAGGAGATGTTTTCTAGTCATTGCTCTTTTAACCTTTGGGAACTTATGAATGAGGTTGGACACCTCTGTAGAAAATAAATGCTGTAAATCAACTCTGTACCAATTTCATATCATGAGCTTAAAAATAGATATCTCCTACTTGTGAAAGAATCCCATAGGTGTTAAAATTCAGAGAATTGGAATTAATCTATCCAGTGTCACCCTAAAACTTAACATATATCCAACAAACTAGTACTTAAATAGAAAATAGAGAAGTGTAGATGTGGAGTTTTAAGGGAGATCACAGATGAGTGTTGTGACCTTTCTGAGTTTGAAAGGACTTTAGGAAACCGTGAATGCAATGATTTAGTTTTGGAGAAGAAGAAACTCAGCTCCAAGGAAGTTAAGTCAGGTTGAAAATTAGTAGCAAAGCAGGGCCTAGCATGAATATTTTATTATTTCAAGTGTAGAGTTCCTTCTTCCCTGTGCCATTGCTCTTGAAATCCCTACCAAGTTTTCCCATAGTCTTGTAACTGTGAATCCAGGTCGACCTCAGGAGGAATCTGACTGCTTGTCATGGTGTGGTTATAGTCTTCAAGTGGACCTCTCCCTCCAGGGCTTTCTGTGGTTCTGCAGAGGTCTCCACAGGACCCAGGAGGGCATCAGGACATCTCAGCCCTTTTGCACAGCAACTCCATCTTTTTATTTCCGGGGAATGAGGTCTACCTCTTTAGGATCTTAAGTATAATTAGGCTTTCTGGAGCTTTTCTCTAACTCTGGTTCCCCTTTCAAGATATTTGCTTAAACAGTCCTGCTTACAAAGTACCTCCTTCCCATTAGACTTTTCCAGTCACTCTCTCCTTATCTTTTGGCTTACAGACCTTATCTCTTTGTATTTTAAAGACAATGGACACTGTTGTTTATTTAATCTGCATACGAAGAGTGGGGACTGATGTATCACTTATGCAAACATATGCCAGGGATGCAGCCTATAATATAGCAGGGTTCCCAGGATAACATATTACCATTTCTGCCACTCTGCATATTTCCCTTGGGGCCATCCGAAGAGCTATGCTGTCTTTCGATATATGATAGACCTGGATTCTATTTCGGGTGCATAAAAATAAGAAATACTCTCTTGGGATTTGTTTATGTCATTACTGTGCCAAACTCTAAAAGGGAAATGGCACTTGAGATCCATCCCTTACAGACATCAGGGGAATTTATTTTTCAGGGGCAAATACCCTAGCTATGGGAAGCGATTATGTCTAGATACAAATACTGTTAAAAGGACATTTATCTAGTAGATTACATACCCAACTCTTTCCCAGGCTTCCTGTTCCCTCTCCAGAAATGTTTGTACAGAGACCAGAGTCTGTATAGTAACAATGCCTCTTGCATTGCTATCTGTATATTCTGTCTTCCTACCTTGGCCCCATAGACCAGCCCCATGCCTGATCAATTTTCATGGTCATCCCATTCAGTGGGGTGATTTGTTCAGATAAAATGGAAAATTGAAACAGAACTGTTGCTAGATACAACACCGTCCACTTTTTCTATTTTGTCAAAATGCCATGGCTACTCATTTTTTCATGGCCATGAGTTGAAATAAATTAAACTTCCCAGAGGCAAAACTTCTCTGAGATCAGATTGGAATATATTGATTAGCTCTTTGAGGCCTGATGGATTGAAGGTTCTTGCTTTAGAAACACATTTACAAACATGCCTTAAGAAACAGTTGCTTAGTACTGGGTAGACTGATGGAGTTTATTTACAACTGCGGGAAAGGGCGTACCTGCAGCCCCTGACTTTAACCTATCCGTGTTTCCATCCCGGATCAATGGTGACAAGTCAAAGTGTTGCTCCCTTTAGTGACTCCTAAAATCAACTCAAGGCTGGCTTACCCAGTGATGTGTCCAGTAATACATCAAAGTCTCGGGGACATCTCAGCTTATAGTTGAGTGCTGGAATATTAGATCTGGGCGGGATCTTCAGCAGAGAATCCAATTCCTCTAAGGATGTAATTTATTTAGTTTGCAAATGGGTGGCTTTAGAGATGATTTTAGAGTTAGACAGGAATTTTTAGCAATTTACTGTCCTCAGGCTTAAAATTCCAATGACTGTGTTCACCAGGTATACAATGTAAATGAGTGAAGTGGGTCTGGCGGCAGTGTTATGAGAAGAAGACACAGGCTTGTTCCGATGGGTCCAGGGTCCCTATACTCCAGATGATTACTTTCATGAAAAGTATGGGCCCAGTATTGCCAAATAGACAAAAATTTCCAAAGTGTCAGGATCTATGGTATGATAGGACATTCAATTCATTTTAAAAACTAAAAAACGACAAAACAAAACAAAAACAAAAACTCCCAACCCTTTGCAGGTAAATAAAACAAATCTGCAGACTGAATTTAGTCCAAGAGTCCCTAGATCTCTGGTCTCTGATTTACTCATAATCTCATGCTGGTGAGAAAAATGAGATTCAGCAAAATGGATGCCATGTGAATGGTGCCCACGACACAGGACGACACAGGAGTGCAGGGGGTTGCTTCACCCATACCTTGACATGGAGAATATGTGGGAATTAGAATCGTGTGGTGCCCTCTAGGTGCCAAGATAGAATTGTCCAATCTCAAGACTAGAGCCTACATTACCCCAGCTCCAAACCAAACTTTCAATGACTGAGAGCCCAGTTTCCAAATGGGCTTTGCCAGGAGGATACGGAGAAAAGCCAGGAGGAAAGCAGAGGCTGGTCTGGTCTGGCGCCATTTCTACTACAGGCCTTTCCAAGAACCTGGGACATATGATTTGCTGAGACTTTTGAGAATTTGTGTAAGGCCATGGTATGTAGAATAATGACTGAAAAGCCCAGACAGTCTTTAAATATTAAGTAAGATATTTGCAGGTTCTATTATAGATGGACTGGTAGCTTGACAGACTTTCTGTTGCAATTAATAAAACAAATTGGACAAATGATACATCTGGCTCACATAGATTGGACTTTTTAGTGATTTATTTTCCTTACCTAATACAATAATCTAGAAGTAGGCTGTTGTTGACAGGGGGTTAGTATCTCTTCAGGATCAGGGCTGGTGTCTCTGTGCTACTCTTCGTCTTCCTCTCGTGGTGACTGATGGGCATTGTAACTCCCCATGTCACAGAAACATTTGGTTGGTAAAGGGTTCTGCCTTCCAGCTGCCCTCACGAAGGCAAAAGCTTCCCAAGGAACCCTAACAACAGTTGTCTATTTACGTCTCTTTAGAGTTCATTATGTACAACACCAAACCTAGATACAAACGAGGCTGCTGAAGTGTGTTTGCCTCTCTCGGTGACTGGAAGTTGGCATGAGGCTGGAGAATAGGTATGAGGTAACCCAAACTACAGTATCTTCCCCAGGAAGGAAGCCCAAGAATTTTGGAAAACTTGCAATGAGGCTTAGGAGTTCACTCCATATTATAACCAGAATGCTGTATTCCTGCAAGAATCCCGAGTACTAAAGGTTGATCGTACAGCCCCCTGATTCTCTGGACTGCGTGCTCTCATGCTATCATGCTAACTACTTGCTAGATCATCTTTGGCTCTGCCCTACTGAGCAGCTTCCACCCTTCATTGAAACGTATTCCTTCTAACGGCTTGGAGATGGTTATTGGATTCACGGAAGAGAGAAGTTATGAAGCACATCGGGAACACTGGGGAAAAGAGATGTGATTCTGCTCAGATTCTATTAGAGTAGAAAACATGCTGGATATCAAAGGGAAATTTATGTAATGTATTCCAGCATTGTTCGGGGTAGAGCATCATGTTTTATGCAGGCAGAGGCAGTCGGGGCATGCAGTGTGAGAACTCTGCTACACAGACTGAAACAAACAATAAAACAGTGAATGGGCAACGGGCAGAAAATAAACCCTGGTTTTTATGGGAAGCATTCACAATCTCCATTCTCTACCAAGACTTCCTAGTCATTGTTGGGAAGATTGTTGTTTTAAAAGCCCATACGAAATCTTTTCTATTGTTTACTTGGATGGATTCTAAGTGTATAAGCACCTAGCTCCTTTGAGAATCAAGGCTGCATGATTTGAGCTAACAGGATGGCCTTGAGTAAGTGAATGGGGAGAAATGCAGGATTGACAGAGTGGCGATATGACCCTCTCCTTTAGGAGGATGATCAGAGTGACTCAGAAGCAACAAAATGAGAGAGAAGCCTTGGAAGACTAGGGTTTCCAACTGAACTTAAAAGGGATAGCGTTGAAGAAACTAAAAGCAGGTAGGGAAGTGTAATTCTTAGGAGACTCAAGAAGTTGTAAATGGGTGTTAGCATCTGCAGCTGCCAGAGGGAGCTCTGATCTCAGGGGAGCTAACAGAGCCCAAGGATGGCTTCAGAGAGCCTGTCCAGAAGGGAGTGAGCACGCTGCTCGACGGACTCAGGTTTCAGAATTTTGATTTGTGCTTGTTTGTGTGTTGCTTCTCATCACAAATGTGTGGTTTGTGTGACCTACTCAAGGTGATTCTCTTGGATTTTCAGTCATATTGTAAAAGGACGCATTAGGAATCGGTAGTATGTGTTGACGTAGATATAATCAGAAAATTTAGACATAATTCATGCAGCATTACTTCTTTGTAAGAGTGATAACAGCTTGCATTTCTATGAATGTGCATCACTGACTTTTGGGCCAACTAGTGCACCTAGAAATTCAATCAATTAGAAATCTGCATTGCTGTGATCCCTCTTGGATCTGATGAAGAGTATTATTATATTTACATCACTGATCATAAATGTCTGACAAACTAATATCAGCTTTTAGTGTGGCATATACAGAACAACATTGATCAATTTAAAAATGGAATTGCCTTTGATAATAAAAATATAATTTTGTGTATTTTACTCATTAAGTACTACGCACAAAGGGAAATTGATATAAAAAAATGTAAATAACATTTTGGAATAGCTTACTATGTCCCGAGTACTGTTGTAAGTAGTTAGGTGTGTAACTTACATAATCCTCCCAACAACCTTATATGGTGGGTAATATTATTATCCATATATTGATGAGGAATGTGAGGAGATTATTTATCTTGCTCATGTCCACCTAGATTATAAATTCTGGAGTTGGGTTTAAATACAGGCTTTGTGACTCTAGCCCTTATGCCACTGTGCCCTGCCTTAACCAGCAAGGATTTCAAAACATTGTATCAGTATATTCCAGAACACAAATACAAGTGGCTTTAAAATAATTAAAATATCTTTATGTGTAACTTTCATATTTAGTTTTATCTGTTCTAAACCCATCTCTGTTAATAGATACATACAAGTAAGAACACATGGAAGCTTTGAAGTAGTTTTCAAGTAGTGTTAATAATAACTGGTACTATTGAGTGCCTATTGTTACCTACACTAAACATCTTTATTTTATTTCATTTAATTTTCAGTATATATGACCTATTATTTAACTGCATGGTGCAAATGAGAATAATAAGGGACAAGTAACTGGATAATTTATCCAGGGTCATGAGGTTTCTAATGGGTAGATTAGGAAGTTAGTTCATATCTACCTGATTCCAAAGTACTAAGTCTTGGCCACAATCCTTGTCCTAGGCACTGTGTTGAATACTTTGCCTGCATTGTTAGATTTAACACTCCGAATCTCATTATGAAATAAATACAATAATTCTTCATTTAACAGATAAATGCTTTGAGATAGTAGGTGAAAGAAAGGGAAAACAAATTTCAGAGAAGCCTATAAATACATTAAGCTAGTAGAAAAGGATAGATTTTGTATTTAGCTCTGTTTGCTATTTCTTCCTTTCTTTTCTATTTGAGGATTATCTCTGAATTTATAAGTCATGCATTAAGTAGTAATTTAAAAAATTGATATGCTTTCTTTTGATTTTTTTATTAAGAAATATGTTTTTGGATTTTCATTCCATGATCCTTTCCATGCTTCTACCCAAGGGAGGAAATATTAGTAATCTTATTAAAGTGTACAAGAATTTGGGGCGCCTGGGGTGGCTCAGTGGGTTAAAGCCTCTGCCTTCCGCTCAGGTCATAATCTTGAGGTCCTGGGATCAAGCCCACATCAAGCTCTCTGCTCAGCAGGGAGCCTGCTTCCTTCCTCTCTCTGCCTGCTTCTCTGCCTACTTGTGATCGCTCTCTGTGTTAAATAAATAAATAAAATCTTTAAAAAAATAAATAAAATGTCCAAGAATTTGAATGAGGAACAATTAATAGTAGAGGGTTTTATGAAGCTAGTCAAGTCCACACTCTTGTTTTCTTAGCCCTGAGCAGAGCCTTCCTCTTTGGAGGCATTTTCATCATCATCCTGCTTTGCTTCTTATAATAACTCAGTTCAGAATCCCACCGAGAGGAGTTCTCATCACAACAATACCAATTTCCAACAATAACTTTAACAGCCAGTATTAAGGAAGGACTTTCTTCTATTGTCCCATATGTCTATTGAATGTATCAGTAGGGTTTAATCTTGCCTCATAGGTTCTGCTAAGGGCAGCTCCAAGGGAGGGATCTAGGGTACCTAGGAAAGAATGGAAACTTTTCTCTATGCTTGCAACTTCCAAACTTTTGAAGGGAGAGTATTTGAAGGAATAGAAGGCTTTTCTAAGATTTTGTTTCCTTTTTCTTTCTTTCTTCTTTCTTCTTTTTTTTTTTTTTTTTTGTAAATTCGAATTACTTTATATATGGAATGTTTACTGGAGATGAAAGTATCCCATTCATCCCATATGGGGATGAATGAAGATTTCGCAGTATGTAAGTGCATCAAACCAACATGTTGTTGCCATGAACTTGCATGGTATTATATGTTAATTATATCTCAACAAAGGGGGGGGGATTTTTCATCACCAAACCCCCAAACATTAAAAAAGAAAAGATTCCAGAAGCACTGTAATAGAGTTGCAAGACTCAGAGAGATAGCTGGATTCTGGATATCAGGAACCTTGCCTTGCTGTGTTAATGATCTGAGAACAGGAAAGATATCTGCCCTAGAGGAGCATTGGGACAGATGCAGCAATCATTCCTGGGGTGAATTCCCTTTGAGGAGATAAGGATGATTCACCAGAATCTGTCAGAAAGGATTGCCTTATCTTGCCTCTCTCTTGCTAGCCTCCTTATTCCAATTCCCTTTATTTGCTTCCAATCCTTACAAACCAGGAGTCTGAGAGGTGCTTAAACAACCTCTTGCCCAAACTTTACTTTTCCCTTCATCTGCCTGAAAATAGTCTCAGAAATCTCCATATTTCACACTTCACTGGAGAAGTGTTTGTGGCCCTCTTTAAAATGCAAACAGACTCCCAAGTGGAAAAATTATAAAACCATCATTATTCATTCACACCTTGGTGTGAATTAGCTCATCAGAGCTATTACCTAGCAACACTAGGATAGCCTGGTGATTTATGATCTGAGATGAAGGAGAACTTTCCATTGATTAATGGTAATGGCCTGGAGAATGGAAGAATGTTGAGAAGGGCATTGGACCCCTCAGAGAGCAAGGGTAACGCAAAGGAAATATTTTACAACAGTGGCAAAGAACAAGAGCTCTTCAGCCAGTCTCTTTGATTTCACGGTTTACCTTAGGTGATCACTCTACGTAATCAAGTTTTTGTTTTTGCTCTTGTGATGGTCATTAACATCAATATTTTAATATTACGTGAATATTCCCCAAATTAGAAGATTTGATTCACACAGTTCAAGAAAAGGAAGAACACTTCTTTGTATAGAGGTTTCTCAGAAACCAGGTCCCAATATAGCTAGGCCAGAGAAAGATGGTCATTTTTAGACTCAGTGACCTCATTCACGATATCAAATTTATGAATTTCAGCATCTTCATCTATAATTTGGAACAGGTGATTTCTACCCCAAAAGTGTTTAGGAAGATATGTGAAAATTTGTATGAAACTAAAAAGACTATGTATACATGCTTTTAAATAATTCTGTAGAAGAAAAAAGAATACTAAGATAGGATCTGTTAACATGTATTCATGTTTTTGAGGCCTGTCAATCAGATTTGCATAAAATTACAAAAACCACCATATTTTACAAGTCTTTATCACCCACACCCATAATCATTTAAAATAGTCAGATAACACGGGGTAAAATCACTTAAATGTCTACAAATCTGCTTTTCCCTTTGGTTCATCTATTGGCCCAGCTAATTGTTTTAGAATGAACCTAGTGATTTCATATATATTTTGTGTCTGTGGTAGTCATGTTAGACACCAGACTTTACTACAGAAATTAAAAGATTTAAGATTTTTAAGTTTTAATACCAGGAAATCTGAAATTGTTAGAAAGAGTCCCAAGTCATAACTTCCTAGACCTTCATAGACCTTCCAGTGTCTAAACTTCCTTTAGATGTTTTAAAGCATGACACCCCTAAGGTCAGAGGTTAAAACAAAACAAAAACCAAACCAAACCTTTCCTCCTCTTAACTCTGGAAGTCAGGACTCTGATTTACATGAAATTGGGTCAAAAATTTACACCTTTGGCATGTGGTTGAGAAGTCAAATCACTGTCTCCTATGGAGGACATTAATTTCAGGAGAATAGTACTATTCACTTAATATAGTCTGCTTTGCTTTGAGTTTTTCAAGGTTATCTTGAGGTTTTCTGGAAACTCTAGGACAGAGATTCTAAACAAGAGTCCATCAATCAGGACTTTTGTGGTGGGGAGGGGGAGAGGAGAGGTTACATTTATTTTTACTGTCATATAATTGAAGCTTAGTATTGCCTTTATTTATTAATGTAGAAAACAAACTACATTAATAATAGTAATTGCCTCAATAGTGACTTTGCATTAATAGAATCAGGTATTTTCATGTCATATTACATATTTAATACATATATATATTGCAGTTGCAGATATCCTGAAATATCATTTACACTCAAGACTGACAATTATGGTGGTTATTAGTTCTATGCTGAATATTTTACGTAATACATTAATAAAAACAATGTGCTATTATTACCACAAATTGATTTTTAAATGTTTAGATAATTCTGTTTTAGTGTCATGAACTCCTTTTGCAATTCCATATTTTTTATGGATTTAAAAACATTATTATTAAAAGGGGTGCATGGGCTTTCCCAAATGGTCAAAGGGGTCTATGGGATTATAAAAAGGAAAAAAAGTGAAAACATTCTACCCTAGAGAAAAGAGTGTGAGACAGCAAAATACTGTCTATTGACCTTTCATAACACATATAAACTAGGGCAGTTGTTTTTATACTAGTGAATTTCTATTAGGATAGAAAAATAAAGCCAAAGTTAACAAGGGAACTGAATTACCTGTCCCCATATTTTGTCCACATAGATGATCAAAGCATAACCAATGGTCCACAGATACCAGACTCTGCTTTCTTTGTAGTTATCAATAACTATGACGTATCTGAGATTTCATCCTATGTGCAAGCTAACAAGTTAGGATGATGCAATTTTGTGGACAGAAAACATGAAACTCCTGGGTCAGAGAAAAAGGAATTTATTTTTCAGTACAAGCATTAGTTTCTAGTAACATCAATTCCACTAGCACTTCAGTCCCACAAGACTGATGCAGAGTAACCCAGTCAGATGCTTTATACATATGGGTTTGAGTCATTATAGCTAAGGTATCTCACTTAGGATACTCTAATAGCTGTAATTGGCTGCAAGGAAACCTGCCCAGTCTTTGCGCTGAGCGGAGATACTATCTTCATTATACTAGAGAGCAAGCAAACTTGCCCTCTGCCCCAGGAGACATTATCTCTATTTGTTAATTATAAAACAGCCTTGAAAAGGCATTCTGGACCAAAAGCTGTCAGTGTCTCTGCTCACAAGTTTTGTAGAAACATGAACTCCATGGATTGTCTCCAAGGAGGAGGTTAGACCACCAAAGATTACCAAAGATACCATTTTCTCAGTTATAAACAGTGTGTGTCTTTAGTCTTCCTTATGGCATCGATTAAATATCTGTGTGTGTGTGTGTGTGTGTGTGTGTGTATTTAGTTTTCCATATATATATATGGACATGGATATATATGGATATATATATATATATGGAAAACTAGATACACATTTAACTGATATACATGTATTTATTATGTGTCTGGCATTTATATATACATAAATATATATATATAATATTTATATAAATATGTACTTTATATATATATATATATATATACATACATACATATATTTATTTATTTATTTATCATGTGTCTGGCATTTCTCTCCTAAAGTTATATGGTGAGGTTACCTATTTCAGTGCATGAAGTTGTTAATTATCTTTGCTGTATTATACTACTTTCATTGTTTATACATATATATAATTACATTTACATACATTTATAATAAAGTATATATAATATATTCTTATATATCTTAATTATATTTACATAAAGTTATAATACAATGTATATGTTATATATTTTTACATTATTTCAATTATATTTATATACATTATATATATATAAATATATATAAATTTTTCTAATGATTTTTTTTCTCTCCAGTGATCTGGTCAAAGTTAAGACTGCTCTGAAAAAAAAATCACACACAAAAACCACTGAAATATTACTGTCTGAGTTAAGAGTTCATATTCAGTCCTCACACAGTTGAATGCTGTCCTTTGGATTTCTCTTGTCATCAGAAGAGGGAAGGAAGCCCTAACTCAAAGGAGTCTGCTATGTCTACCATCACTAGAAGCAGTCAGCTATAAAGACTGACATAGAGTGTGCTGTCTGAACAGAAAACCATTTAAATTAGAAATTTTAACAAGTCATAAGGAATTTTAGCTCCCTGGAAATTAAGGAGTATACATTTGAATAATCCAAATATCAATAAAGAGATCACAGTGGAAACCAGTAAGAGCTTTCAAATTGAATGATAATGAAATCACAACATATCAAAATATGTGGTAAAAGTAGTATAATACAGCACAGATAATTAAAAACTTTATGCACCAAAGTAGGTAAACCTCACAATATTAACCTTAGGAGATAAAAGCCAGACACATGATAAAATACTGTATTTTAAAGAGTATTTTGAAAACAGGCAAAACTAATCTATGGTGATAAAAATTAAAACAGTAGTTCCCTTGGTGAGGATATTGACTGGGAAGAACCACAAAGGGTGTTTCTGGGATACTGGTAGTATTTTATATCTTAGTCTGACTGCCAGTTATCCAAATTTATGAAAATGTATTAAACCATCTGTTTAGGACTTGCATACTTTTCTTTATGTATGCTTATATCAGTACAAAATTTCATTTAACAATCTGTGTAATAACATGTAAAATGCTTATGAAAAACAAAAAAGCATGATAGAGAGAAACAATAGACCTGGCATTAAGTGGAAAGATTGTCCACCATTTTCACCTTCCTTGACCCCATTTCTATATAGCTGAATTAAGTAAGAATAACCAACTATGATTTTTGATTTGAAATTCTATAAAATAGGACACTACTAGTATATTGGGCTCTTGCTGAGTTTTTCTTACTTCAACTTTCAGCATATCTTTTAACTAAAACATTTACTTGGCATGGAGGATGAACTTAATATTTATTGGAGCTATGGTCGATATGTAAACTCAAGTTCTGGTGCATAATTAGACAGTTGTAGTTTCCATTTATTTTTCCAAGTTGGCCCAGCCTTGCCTTAATTCTTAATCCGTCTGCTGTTTGTCCTCATGCTCCTTCTCTGGATTGTTAATATGCTTGAACTCCAAAAAGCACAAGTGATTGAACCATTCTAGACATGGACATTTCACAAACCTCACCCTAGTGGCTTGGACTCTGCTCTGTAATTTCCAGACCAGTTTGGCTCTCTGGGCCTATAGACACATCTCTGAGATTCATAAATATTACTTCTTTACTCATCAATCAGATCTTGGTTTAAAATAATTTTTCTCTGGCAAGTTTTCCCTTCTAGTTTAGGACTTCTAACTTATACTCAAAAAAAGCTGCACTTTTCCTACATAGCACTTATTATGACTGTTATGAAGTATTTAATTATGTATTATTTATTATTATCTTTATTATTATCATCCTTATTTCCTGCCGGACGAGGAGATCAGTGAAGATAGGACCCTCTGCTTTGTTTATTGTTGAATTCTTAGTACCTGCTCCAGTGTCTGCAACTTATTGGAAAAAAAAAAATCAATGAATGTATAAATGAAGGAATGAATGGACTCACCTGGCTCATGGATTCTTGGATGTCTTTCTTTACATGCCTAATTGGAGACCTAACTCCTGACATTTCCAGAATTTTAAATGAGTCATTGAGCCCCTTTACTCTCATTGTCCTGACCCTCTTAGATGCACTTTTCCAATTCAAACCCTGAAGGCCAATCTGTTTTCTGATGATTAACCCAATGCCCCTGTGTTAGTAGCATCTCCAACTTCTAAGACAGATCTCAAACTTTGTACGAGTGGCATTTGGGGCTAGATAGTCTTTGTCTTGGTCGGGCGAGCGGGAGGGGTAGTGGCTGTGGAGCTTTGTAGAATGTTTAGCAGCATCCTTGCCCTCTCCCCCCTGGATGTTATCTAGGCAGTGTCCCTGCCATCTGTCCTCTCTAGTTGTGCCAACGGAGAATCTCTCCAGTCCTTGACAAATGTCCCATGGGAGTCAAAATTGTACCAGGTTGAGTATCGTTGCTGCAGGGGTATTCTGTTTATAAATAAGGGTATAAAAACAAGTTTTCATCACACTCCTCAAATGCTGGCCCTGTAAGTGGGGGTGGAGCTGAGAGTTGCTGGTCAGATGACATTGTGTCCTCCAGGTTGCATTTCTCTGGCTGGCTGAGTTGCCCCATCCCTGGCCTTGCAACAGTTTTTAATTGGGAGAACTTGTCTTTTGAAAGCATGGGGTGTGCTCCAAAGAGTTTAGGAGTTGGGTATTTGCACAGTGTTCTATTTTTCTGAAATGCCTGTATTAAAATAAATAAATAAATAAATAAAGTTTAAATGCTAGGATAATCCTTTTTCCAAACCCCACCTTGACACTCTATTTGATACATCCCTTAAAAGGCTCAACAAACTCCCCAGGCTAGTAAGCCATAGGAAGTAGGAGAATAGCCAAGAGACTTAAGTCTTTTATTTTACTTTTTTTGTATTTTTTTTACCCAAACTGCCTGTGTGTGAGTGTGAATACCTACATGCAACAAAAGGAAGTGACATTAGGAGACAAAAGGAAATTTCCATTTTCAGAAATTATCACAATGTAAGAAAGCTTGAATTGCCATGGAAACAACCTAGTCACATCCTATTGAATGATTATTTTTCCAAAGGAGTCTTTGAGACATCTTTTGTTTCTTTGAAATTGGGTGGAGGAGGGTCATGTGTGTCAGAGAAGAGGGGGATGTGGGATTTTCCATCACTGCCATTCTGGGGGTTGGCATCTGGGGAGAGGAATATATTCAGCTGCTTCTTCCCAAAGAACTTTTTAACCCCAGAATAATTTGAATAGGTATTTTCCAGGGGAGGATGGCAAAAGGTGGAAAAGTGCAGAATGTTTTCTAAAATTGAAGATATTTTGTTTAATATACATCAGTGCAGTCACTGTATGAGTAGCAGAGGAAGTCAGAGAACATGAAGACCTGAGAGTACGTCCACCCTGAGTTGTGCTTTTAGTTCACGCTACACCCTCATATCCTCAGGGTCTGGTGCCCATTTCCAGAGTCACCCTTGCGTCCAGGTTAACTATTTAGATCATGGCCCAGAACCTTCCACCGTAGACTTCCTGCATCCAGGGTCACTACTTATTTTCAATTCTTTCTCTCATGAGGCCAGAATGGTCTTTAAGAAATGTAACACCAATCATATCACCACCTAGGTTAAGATAGCTCATACTGTCCTCAGGAAAAAGTCCGTAGATCTTGATCCAACTCCCAGTTCAGCCTCTGCAAATCTGTTCAGTTTCGGCCTCATCTCTGTTTCCCCATATTTAAATTCCAGCAGGACCAAACTTCCTTCATGTTCTTAAACTTATTCTCTCTTACCTTTTACTTGGTATTCATTGTTGTTTACTCTCAGACGGAAAGACCTCATGCATTTCTCAGCCCTCTTCCCCACACTCCCTGTCTGATCAATTCTGACTCTTCCTTGACATTCGTTCAGGAGACCTATTCCAAGAGAGACCTGCTCTAGCCAGTTCCCTTGCTTTCCAAACACTCAGCTGTCCGTGAACCAGACACGAAATGGAGGGAGGACCTCTCTGTGATTTTGTAATCTCATGGTGCTTGTCCTGTTTAATATTCAATTTTTAGTAGGTTTACTTGTCCATCCTCCACACCGAGAACTCGTTCAAGGCAGGAGCTATGTTTTGTCCCATCTCTTCATCTTTAGTTTCCAGTAGTATGGTGCCAAGTTGGTTATTAGTAATAGACTATTGAATGAATAAGTGAGCAACTTAATGAATAAATAAGTAAATAAATGAATTAACATATGAATGATGTCATAAGTTCCAAACATCCTATTCTGTTCATGGACAAAGTCCTATATTCTTCTTCATCTCATCACTACTGTGTATTTATGTAATCTCTTCCTGCATTTAGCTATCTCCTGTCCCTTACGTTGTCTTCCTTATTTTTTTCCTTTCTGCTCCCTCTTTTCATGCTTTCCTTCTTCTTTCCCTTTTACTTTTCCTCCTTGACTGTTTCCAGTTTAAAATGAGGTAATACCTGCTCAGTGACACTGAGTGACTCAGACTCTTACAGCTCTGAGGTCAATAATGGATTCTGTACAGAGCAGGGGTGTACTGGATCCAGCCTGTCCCATCCTGCAAAATGCCACTGAATTCCCCTCTCTCATTTGTGTTGTTCTGGAGTAGAGCACTGGTGTCTTCTTCCCTGTTCCAAGACTTTACTTAGGACATTTTCTTACTCTCATGGGTGACAACATCTGGCCCCCAACTCCATCTCTTTGTTTGTTTGTTTGTTTGTTTGTTTGTTTTTTCCCAGACTCTGATTTTTGATTCAGGACACTTTATTCTCCAGTTCTGGTTTCCTGAAAACAGTCCAGCATACTGTACTGGGAAATGAACTGACCTGAGAACCAGGGAGCCTGAGTTTAGCCCATCATTAGCTGTGTAGCCCATGTGATCTCTCTGATCCCCACTATCCTCACCCAGGGAAGAGGAGCAGTGTTTTACCTCACTGAGGTCCTTATAAGACTGAGGTGGTTTGTGGGAATGTATTTTGTAAGCTTTAGAGTTAGTTAAGGTTGCAAGTTTTACTAATTAACATTATTGTGTTTTCCCAAGTCCGCTATATCTTAGTGGATAAGCCACAGTTCCTGCCAAGCCAGGAGATAGTGTTCCTTTGGGTCTGGTATGCTTCTCTTTTCTACTATTTCTGCCTCCCCTGGGTCTTTACCAACACCGGGCAGATGAGGTCTGCAAACACAGCTCACTTTAGATTCAGAGTGTTTTCTCTTGCCAGATAAATCCCAGCATGTCCTTACTGCACAGTTCCCTGGATCTTAGATGTACAAATTATGAATACACCAGAGGCCCAATGTAGAGACAAGAAAGCTGGCACCATTGATTGCCTTTCTAGATAATCCTGCAATCCATATTCTGCTGAAACCAAAAGCTGGTTTATTGAAATGGAGGCTGCAGCTGGTTCTTGGGTAGGTCTGTTCCTTGGACATGATTGGTGATCCTAGGGAAAGAGAGTTTCTTTTATGTTTAATCTCATTTGGGAATTCCCAGAGAATAAGAGTTCTTCCATTCCCACTGTTCTTTTCCTCTTGTCCCATTGAAAGCATAAGCAATCCTTCCTAATAAAATATCTTAAATGGGAATGGAACTTTCAAATTAAAGAGTAAGTCTATAATACCTACTTTCCCCCCACCCACTGACTAAAAGAAAAAAAAATATGTTTTAGGGTTCTAGGGAAGACTAAATTGTTGTTTCTCTGTCCTATTCAGTTATGAGACCTGGCTACATTCACAGTGACTTAGTGACTATGCCACAAATATAGTAATGAGGGCTGCACAGGTTCTTTTGCAGATAAATAGGTCTGGGTTTGCAGTTCAGGTGTGTGCTTTTAGGAAAGCTATGCTGCCTGACCCCTGTCTTCTTATCTATAAGATGAGGACAATAATATGTACATCACAGGATTGTTGCAAAGATTTTTTTTTAAAGATTTTATTTATTTATTTGATAGAGAGAGATCACAAGTAGGCAGAGAGGCAGGCGCAGAGAGAGGAGGAAGCAGGCTCCCTGCTGAGCAGAGAGCCCGATGTGGGACTCGATCCCCAGACCCTGAGATCATGACCTGAGCTGAAGGCAGCGGCTTAACCCACTGAGCCACCCAGGCACCCTTGTTGCAAAGATTTAACAAAACTCCTTACGAGACATTATTGTAGTGCCTTATCAAAATTTGATACTTAATATTCATGCAATAAGTGGTAGTTTTTATTAGAACACTGTATTTCAAATAAATCCCAGTTAAACCTGGTCATAATTCTTGGAAGTAGGGAGAATACAAACTATGACCCAGCTCATTTTCAGAGAAAAAGAAAATAAGCAGGAGCATTGAATAATCCAAGTTTATGTAATCAGTAAGTGGCAAAGCCAGTATGGCAAACAGGTATTTTGACTCCCAAAGTTCATGCTTTTTCTACTATTTTCTTTTTCTTTTTTTTTTTTTAAGATTTTATTTATTTATTTGACAGAGAGAGATCTCAAGTAGGCAGAGAGGCAGGCAGAGAGAGCGGAGGAAGCAGGCTCCCCACTGAGCAGAGAGCCTGATGTGGGGCTCGATCCCAGGACTGCGATCATGACCTGAGCCGAAGGCAGAGGTTTTAACCCACTGAGCCACCCAGGCGCCCCTTTTTCTACTATTTTCTACTACTTCTAGGACTTGCACCACTGCTGACCTTTTAAGATATAAACTTTGTTGAATAAATATCTCATGAATGACTTGAATTGTTCTTCAAATATTATTTGATTAGAAAGTATGCACTGTAAAGAAGATAGTAATATAATTTATGGGGCATCTGGGTGGCTCAGTTGGTTAAGCATCTGCCTTCAGCTTGGGTCATGATCCCGGGGTCCTGGGATCGAGTCCTGCATTGGGCTCCCTGCTCAGTGGGGAGCCTGCTTCTCTCTCTCCCTTTACCCCTCCCCACCCCCACACTCCTGCACATGCTCTCTCTCTCTCTCTCAAATAAATAAATAAAATCTTAAAAGAAAAGAAATATAATTTATGCAGAATGGGAAACTTTTCACAAAAGTTGGTAGCCTACACAAATAAATATTCCTATTAGTATACAATTTTGCAAGGCACAGTGACATTTCACACAGGGTAGCAAAAGTCAGAGAGCCCAGTTCTCTAATTATAATATTTTCATAAAAAATTTAAAGACAATACCATTAATAATAATGATATGAATAAAGACATGTTTTAACAGCACTTTGTAATTTACAAATCACCTTAAAAAAATTGGTCATAAGGAAGTAGCTGGTATTGAACTTACCCTCCACTATAAAAAATAACAAAACTTGGAAAAATAATAAACAATCTTAATAAAAATGGGCAAGGTATTTGAATAGGAACATCATAAAATAGGATATATAATGGCTGATACATTAACATTCCTTATTCTTTGTATATATCAGGGAAATGCAAATTAAGACATAAATGAGATGGCAATGCACATTCACCAAAATAGCTACAGCTGAAATGACTAGCAATATTATTTGTTGGTGAGAATGTGGAGCAAGTGGAACTCTCATGTGCTGCCAAAAATGTAAATAGTTTTATCCCTTTTGGGAGTATCTCCTGAAGCTATATGTGTGCCATGATCCAATGCTTAACACTCTTTGGTATATAATCACCAAAATCAGTGCAGGTGTCCACCAAAAGAGAAGAAGCATGACCATCCTAGCTGTATTCATAATGTCCTTAATCTGGTAATTATATATATCCATGAATGTATAAGCCAACTGAAGGACATTCCAGAGCAAACTATCATGTATATGGCAACATGATGAATTTTAGAAACATTGCGTTGAACAAAAGAAGCAGGACATAGAAACACATGCTGTATAATTCCTTTTACATGCAGTTCAGGAATATGCAAAGTGAGTCTGTAGTTCATAGAAGTAAGAAGTGTAGTTACTAAAAAGAGGTAAAGATGGAATTTGCTGAGCAAAGATATGACAGGGGTCACAAATACTACATGGGACATACTTACCTCAAACATACGTGATGTTTGGGGCACCTAGGCAGCTCAGTTGTTTAAGTCACTGACTCTTGATTTTAGCTCAGGTCATGATCTCAGGGTTGTGAGATTAAGTCCCGCATCAGACTGTGTTCGGCAGGGAGTCTGCTTATTTCTCTCTCTCACTCAGCCTCTCCCACTGCTCATGCTCTCTCTCTTTCTCAAATAACTAAATACCATATATCTATATATCTATATCTATATATATGATGTTCAAACTTAACTTGGTGTCCTGTATTTTTCTTTGTTAATCTGTTAAAACATTATGGGGAAAACTTTAGGAAATATTTTCCATCCTAATCTCAATGTGGCTACATGAGTGTATAGACATGTTTAAAATTCATTTAACCCTACACTTTAGATTTGGGCACTTAACTGTATATAAATTTATTTCAGTAATCATGTAAAATTAAAACTAAAGCTAAAAAATAAAACTAAAAATTCATTATATCCATCATCTCAACAGTATTTTGATTCATCGTTCAGATGATAAAACAACCTCAAATGCTGTGAAATGACTTACTCAAGGTTACCTCACAAATGGCAAAGTCAAGTCTGAAACCTTAGTCATCTGATTTTTGTCACCAGGGGGTGAACCCACCAGGAGTATGGCTAAACTTCGTGACAAAGAGATCTTAGTTGACTTGTTGAGAAGTGTTTCAAATGTCCCTTTCAACAAATATATTTTCTTTCTGTTATCTCTCCTTCTTGTTCATTTGACTTAAGAAAAATAATTGAACTAGACAAAATACTTGGATTGGTAACTCATTAGTCAACATCATTCTGTCATCCAAGTTCAAATCTTGGGAATCACTGATTTAGTTACAAGTATTTGGGCTGGTTTGCAAACACCGTGGATTCTACTTCTAGTTCTGCCTTTAGCTTGAGACTTGAGAGAAAATCTTTTATCTCACATGCTATTTCTTTAGGTATAAATTTAAGTCATAGGGAAAAACTCCTTAAGTCTAACTAATGCATTATGTGTCCTTAAAAACATGGGTATAACCAAGTTGTTTCATAGCTTGAAATGAAGATAGAAGGTTGTGCTTCACTAATGAGCATAGTTTGATACAGTTTGAATGAGGATGAATGGACATTGTTACTAAAATACATGCTGTTGAAGACCATTTACTGAGAGCTTCTTACATGCCTTTTGCTTGACATGTACTATCTTGATTATTTATTTAACATCCTATTCATAGATATGAATACCTGATTTTATAGAAAGATGATCTAAATATTAGATATTGTGGATAATCTGACCAAGACCATACAAACAATAAGTGATGTAGACATGGTTATAACCCAAATTTTACTGTCACCAAAGCTATGTTGTCTCTCTAAATAAGATTCCCAAGGCCATAGTCTTTTGCTTCATCCTGGCTTCAAGCAAATGAAAAGAGAGAAATAATTTATTGTTATCTCTCTTTTCCAAGACAAGAAAAGTTGTTGGGCAGTTTGTAGAAGTACTGTGAGTAATACCCTGTGAGTCTCGATGGTTATAGTGAAAACCACAGGGAGAGAGACATTGACTGAAGACAGTGACCTAAAAGTTCAGTAGAAGTCAAATATTGTTTGAGAATCTATTGAAAAAAAAAAAAAGGGTATTAAATTGGAGAAGAAACAACCATGGAGAAATATGTCACTTCCTACAAATATCTGTAGTGTTGCCATGGGGCAGATGAAGAGCATAAATTCCATTTGATGTAAAAGCAGTGGTTTTACCAGAGAGACGATAGAGAGACAATGCATCAGAGTGATGAAGAACACAGAATGTGATAGAGTTCAGTGCCAACTGTGGCACTTACCAGACTGTAAATACAAGGGGAACTTCCTCAAAATGTCCAACTCTGAATTTCCCCATATGAAAAAAGGGGATATAATTTTCTACTTCTTGGTTCCATTATGGGAATCTGAAACAGGTAGTTTGGTATGTGGTGTACAGTAAGAATTAATTAGACTCAGTTCTCTTTACAGTTTTTCCTTATATCCCTTATCCCTAAGTCTTTTTTTTTTTTTAGATTTTATTTATTTATTTGACAAAGATCACAAGTAGACAGAGAGAGAGAGAGAGAGAGAGAGAGAGAGAGAGAAGAGGAAGCAGGCTCCCTGCTGAGCAGAGAGCCCGACATGGAACTTGATCTCAGGACCCTGAGATCATCACCTGAGCTGAAGGCAGAGGCTTAACCACTGAGCCACCCAGGCTCCCCCATCCTTAAGTCTTTCCCTTCTCTTCCCTCTCCTTTTCTTCCTCTCTCTTTTGCTTATTGTTCTTATTTGCTTATTGTTCTTATGTCCTTTTATTTGTCTTTTTTCTTATTTCTTTATTCTCCCCTCATTGACCTTCTCCTACTTTTCTTCTTCTCCTGGTAGAAATCACAGATAATCCCCAATATGAAATAACTACTGACTCACACATTCAAGGTTGTTAGGGCATTCAGTGAATAGCAGGGCTCAGTTTTGGTATTGATTCTTCAAGCTGGTAGAGCACCCCGTCATTATTGTCACTAAGATTATTCAAAGCCATGTTGAGAATAGTGTAGATGAATCATAGAGTAAGATGTGGATTAAAAAAAATCAAATGACATAGTTTAAAGAATAAAATTTCAGAATTTTTACTATATGCACGATGGAGATTTAGTTACTGAAGTATAATGAAGAAGAATAGAAACCATTCCCAACTCTAGAGAAGCTCAAGAATGAATATGAGAGTTAAAAGTGAAAATGAAGCTTCAAGAGACCTTGCTTATGTGAACTCTTTCTCCTTCCCTGAGAATTAATGCTAAGTAATTAAGTTTGCTAGCTCTTTCTCCTATTAATCCGTCTTTCTCACATTTCCCTGTAGAGTAGATTTTGGAGTAGTCATGTAAGTTTTTCTTCAGAATAGGTGAATAGTTTGAATTAATGGGGTATTTGTAGACTGTTCACAAACATTTAAGCTAAACTGTGATGGATTAGAGTTTGGTAGCTTGAAATATGAAAGAAGGGGGTTGCTGGGTGGCTCAGTGGGTTAAGCCTCTGCCTGGGCTCAGGTCATGATCTCAGGGTCCTGGGATCAAGCCCCGCATCGGGCTCTCTGCTCAGCGGGGAGCCTGCTTTCCCTCTCTCTTTCTGCCTGCCTCTCTGCCTACTTGTGATCTCTTTGTCACTGTCAAATAAATAAATAAAATCTTTAAAAAAATATGAAAAAAAGGAGCAACAAGAGAAAATGGTTAAAAGTGGTGTATATACAAGGCAGCAAGGCAAGGATGATGGGCTATAAAGGTTGGGAAGTTTAGTTAGAGCCAAACTGAAGGTCCTTGATGTCAGTAAAAGGAACTATGTTGCCAACGGAAGTTTTAAACTAGGGAAGGACCTGAGCATAACACAGGACAGTGGGAAGGACATAGGTCAGAGAGATCTGGATTTACCCTGTCCCTCACTTAATGTGTAGAATTGTAAAATATCTCTAAGCTCATATTTTACTGGGGAAGAAATTAGCAAATGGTTGAAAGCATGGGTTCTTGAGTCCGTCTGTTTGAGTCAGAAACTTGACTTCATCCTTTGCAACTAAGAGAAGTTACTTAGGAGAAGTTTACAGAAGTTTACTTAGCGTGTCTGAGTCTTAGTTACTTCATCTGCCAAATGAGCATGAAGATTAAAAGAAAAAGGAGGAGGATATAATCCTTAGGAAGGATAAAATGAGCAGGTCATATGAAATCTCTGAACAGATGTGAGACTTAGTAATTCTGGCTTAATTTCTCCCCCTATTAAAACTGATTCTTCTTTGGAGCAGAGAATTCACGGAAGGAGGCAAGACTAGAGATAGGAACTCTAGTTAAGAGATGAAAGCCTAGATGAAGGGAATGTTTAAAGTGGAGAATGGATTTGAGGGATAGAATGATCAGGTCTTGCCCTGGCTGCATAGGCAGCTGAGGGAGGAAAGGCCAGTGAAAAGTGACAGCAGCTTTTATCCTGTACTAATGAAATTGATGTCTTAACGGCAGTGTGGCTGGAAAAAAGACAGAGCCTTATCAGATTCGTTTAAGTAAATGGAAGAAAAACCTTGGAAGGTTAATGGTGTGTCTCACATAATCTGAGGAAAAGTTCCAACAGCCAAGTCAAAGGAATAAGACAGTTCTAGGGGGAAAATAGTTACTTGTAGTTTCTTAGGTTAGAGTTTTACTCTAACCATGGCTCACTTCCCCAGTCTCCAAATCTGTCCTGTCTCTTTTGAGATTGTTAGAAGAGACAGACTGATAAGCCACTGGCCAAGTGTTTTCTTTGAGCCATGTATCCAGCCCTATGAGTTTTTGGAGGAGGTCTTGGAGAAGAGAGAGACATCTTCTAAAGATGGTCATGTTATTAATTTTGAACAAGGAGATGGCCTAGAAGCAGAAGGAGAGAAATGGAAATGATGAATCTTCCTTTTCTAAAGTCCTACAAAGCCAGGAGAGTCCCTATTCATGGTTGATGGCTGTCTCAGCTGTCACCATGGACACTTTTCCTACTGACAAAAATCATATTTATTTGGTCTTGGTTTACTCCAAGCATTCACCTCATGAGGACATCTCAGCCCTTGGAGATGTGAAGCTGCAGTAACACGGCACAGGGACCTTAAATTGCTCTCACTGGAAGAATCTGAGATCTTATGCACCTGCAGCTCACATCAGTGTGGGTCATGTCTTGTATATGAGAACAATCAACAAGTGTAGTTGCTTGCCAGCCAACGTGCGACATGTTAGCATAACCCAGACTTACGGAAGAGTCAGTGGTATTACCTGTGTTTGCTGATATTTCAGCAGTTAAAGTCACTATGATGAAATAATGTTGTTGGGATTCCCGCTAACTTGTCCACCTCCTCCTGGTTGCTTTCTAAGCAATCTGCGTAAACAGGTGCCCTCGTCCTCAGGTTATGGATAGATGGGGAAACCATACGTGTAAGTATTACGGAGACAAGTAATTATAAAGAGGAGAAGAGGGTCACAGCCATTCACTTCTTCCTGCAGTCTACTTTATAGGATTTCTGAAATCTGATATCAGGTTGGCTGAGGCAGAACTTCATCACAAGCACAGCTGGGTCGGCCAGTGTTGCACAAATGAACCTTGACCAATGAAACAGTAGGGGTACCTTGCAGAGAAGTTTCTTTGGTTTGTACTGAGCTCCTTCTGTAAGGTGCTTGGAATCCTAATAAAAAAGACACGAGTATTTTATCAGAAAACAGAAGCGTCAGTAACAACACTGCCATTAATATGCTTTGATGATTATCTGCATATTTTTGAACCTCAGTATGCACGTCTGTTAAATGCTAAGTCATTAAAGAACTCTCTCAGAGAGCTGGTCTGAAGAACATATGAAATGTTCCACACTGAGGTGTTTTTGGAACTGTAAAATGTTGCACAGATGCTAAGTACAATTACTAAGTCTAATGCTAGAAGCTGTAGGTAAAATGAACATACACCTAGTTGCCAGGTAAGCTTCACACTTTCCTACTCTAAGATCCAAACATCGCACTACCGTCACTGCCTCCACACAGCCAATGTCTCTAAATTCTTATATAATTTTTTCTGTGATCAAATCATTTAAACACTTCAGTGGTTGTTCTCATCTAATCCCCACAGAATACTCAGGGCTAGGCATTATGTCCATTATAAAGATAAGGAAACTGAGGCTCAGAGAGATTAAGTAACTTTTGCAGGGGTCATCGATCTCCTGGGAATCAAATCCAGGTCTAGTGAAGGCCAAAAGCTACAGTCCTCATCAGAATTCTACACACTTTCTTTGTTCGAATGCCACCCATTCCCACAAACTCCTCTTTGATATTATAAGTCAAAATAAATTATCCCTTCCTTGATACCCTCTTAAAACTTTGCTTGGGGAAATTGTATTCATTCACATAATTTCTTAAATGCCTTCTGTCGATAGACCACTGTTTAGGAGCACTGGCTACAAAGATAGTTAAGAAATGCACCTCTGTATTAGTCAACATCTGCTGTGTTTCGCTGTGGTAAGAAACACTCCTAAAATACTCAGTGTCATGGGACCACAGAGTGATTTTGTTTTTGTTCCATATCCAACCCATGTAGGTTGATGGGGGTTTCTGCTCCACGTAGTACCTTAAAGACAGACCTGGCCCATTTCAAACTGTGTTTTTAGCTTTGCTAAGGTGGAGAAAGGGGGGGAATGGGAGATACTGGACGTACCCTCTGATTCTTCATCACTTCAACCCAGAAGGGACGTCTTGTTCCTGCGAATACTTCATTGACTAGAACTCGTCACACAGCACTGCCTCATTGCAATGAGGCTGGTGAACTTTGGAAAGCAAATGGAAAGTATCTGCTATCTCCTTATACATAATGGTATGGTTCCGTGCCTTTTTTTTTTAATTTTTATTTTTTTTAGAATATAAAATTCACAAGAACAGTGAATCCTATCTTTTTTTGTTCACTGACCTACCCTACGTAGTTAGAACAGTGTCTGGTATAAGGTCACCCCTTGATAAATATTTTCTAATTTAGTTAATTCATTTAGGAAGATGTGCGACAGTATCTTTGCATTTCACCCCCTTCTAGACAGTGAAAGTTTTGAGTATATGGTTTGCATTTTATACCTTCATCTTCCTTGCCTTTCTTCTCACAGCACCTAAGAAAGAAGAAGATGAAGAAAATGAAGAACATAAATGAGGAAAGTAAATGTTTCTTGAAAGCTTTTATAAACTGAAATGGTATAAATCAAACAAGCAATTGGCATTAATTTCTAAGGAAAGAAATCTTGTATTCTGAGACCCCCTAAATAACCATCTGTAGGTTTTCTGTTGCTTTAGGACACATCTTGCTACTAGATGCACAAAATAAATGGAAATAAAGCACAGATGCTCACAGACCCAGCTCAGACCTCTGGTGGCTGATGGTGAGATGCTGAGTGTAATTTCCAGGGAAGTAGCTGGGTGGGGCCACCCTCGTTGCTTGAGGTGCACACTACGTTCGTGAGAGCTACAGAATGAATTCTGAGCACTGTTTTCACATTTCCCCTTTTTTTCATAAAAGCAGAAATCCTCTTTGAATTTCTTGCAGTTAATAAAAACGGGTACCAGTGTAGGTTTTCCATAAAAGCAAAGTGGTGTGAATGAGAGCTTTCGAGAAGTGGGGGATGCCTGTCCATTTCTGAGATTTGTGGGACAGTTGCAATCCTTTCCATCTCCTTATCATATACATAGAAATATATGTGTTATGTACTAACAGGCGATGAGTGATAGACAACATGTTCCCACTTTGCCTTGAAGTTGTTCAGAATTCAGGCACTTCAGTGGATTTTTGAATCCAGTTTTAGAGATGAAGGTGTATGGCTGTTTTTCTTCCTTCGTTGCTGTCTCTGTCTCTCCCTGTTGTTTATCCCTCTTATCCTTTCTTCTTTTTCTTTTCTTTCTTTTCTTTTCATGTAGGACACTGACAGTTTCTTGTTTACCAGTTAAGTGTCTCAAATATTAGGAAAGTCTCTGTTGATTCATAACCGTGATGATAAGCATGTCCTTACTCATTTTAAAAAGTGAAGAATTGACAAGAAATCAGTTTAACCCTTATTTTCTGAATAGTCACAGTGCGTAAGATATAATTAATGGATAACATGGCTTGGTGCCTCATTCCTGTTCATCTGGAACATAACGGCACCCACCTCCTTCCTTGAGGGTCAGTCACTCTTTTCAAAGCTTGAGAATGTCAAGAAAGAACATATCACAGTGCCTAAGAGCATAGATGTTCATTAATTCTTTATTTTTGGTTTGTTTGTATTTCAAGCAATACTTGCTCATTTTAAAAATATGTCATAGTATAAAGAGTTTAAAATGTCAGTGGGATCTAGCAGTCAAACAGGTTATGTTTGGGTCTGGCAACATGGCTTTGGGCAAATAACTTATTTGCCCTTTGTTTTGTAGTAAATATTTTATTAAATAACACAGAGATAATGCTGAGTGTATGAAAAGACTATTTTGAGGATTAAATGAAGTGGCGTATATAAAAGGGTACAGCACTTGGTCTGTGGAAAGCACACAATAAATCTTAGCAGAGAGAAATAAAAGGAAAGTGCTTACTGTTGATGTGATTTTGATTGTCAATGTTTCCTGTTCAATTATGGCCAAGAAAGCCACTGTGCCGCAATTTGGTTCTATTTCTCTCTCTGCTCCTTTTACAATGAGAGTTCAGTATATCTCCACTTTCAAAATCAGATCCAATGAACATCAACCAGGAATCTATGAGATCATTTTATTCAGCCACAAGTATCAGAACTGTTCCTCTCCCAAACAGTAGCTTATAGCTTAAATCAAGGGTTGGCTTTTCTTTCACATGTAAGAAGTGCAGGGGTTGATAGTCCTGGGCTCACAAAGTCATAAGAGACCTAGGTTCTTTATCTACGTTTGACTCTACTATTTCTAGTGTTTGTACATAACCTAAAAATGACCACTTTAAAGGAAGGAAGAAAGGAAATAGCCAACGGATAGTTCCCTTTAAAAATAACTTTTGAAACCTTTTCTAATACTGTCCATTCACATTTCATTAACCACCCTTGGCCACATGGAAGATAGAAAATATAATTTTAAGCTCTTCTTTTCTCTCCTCCTACCTAAAATTAATTTATTCACTGATAAGAATTAGAAGGGTGAATTCGGGATAGACCACAAATGGTCTATTCTCCATTCATTGAATCCAAGACTTTTTTTTTCTTTCAATTTTTTGTTTGTTTGTTTTTAATTTTATTTTTTCAGTGTTCCAAGATTCATTGTTTATGCACCACACCTAGTAGAGTTAACATACAGTGTTACATTAGTTTAATGTGTACATGATAGTGATTCGACATTTACATACATTATTCAGTGTTCACCAAGATAAGTATATTCTTCATCCCTTTCATCCTTTTTATCGAATCCCCACTCACCTCCCCCTCTGGTGACCATCAGTTTTTTCTCTATATTTAAGAGCCTGTTTCTTGGTTTGTTTCTTTACCTTTGTTTGTTTGCTTTTTAAATTTCACATAGGAGTAAAATCATATGGTATTTGTCTTTCTCTGACTGGCTTATTTCACTAGCCTTATGACGCCTAGTTCCATCTATGTTGTTGCAAATGACAAGTTTCCATTTATTTTTATGGCTGAATAATATTCCATTATAGACACACACACACACACACACACACACACACATATACACAGAGGCATGTACCTCATCTTTATCCATTCATCTATTGATGGACACTTGGGCTGCTTCTATATATTGGCTATGTAAATAAAGCTGTAATAAAGACAGGGATACACACACACACACACACATAACCTCCCTTCAAATTAGTATTTTCATATTCTTTGGAGAAATACCCTGTAGTGCAATTGCTGGATCATGGAGTGGTTTTATTTTTAATTTTTTGAGGAACCTCCATATTGTTTTCCACAGTGTCTGCACCAGTTTACATTTCTACCAACAGTGAGTAAGGGTTCCTTTTTCTCCACATCATCATTCCCAATGCTCATTGTTTCTTGAGTTTTTGATTTTAGCCATTCTGACAGGTGTGAGGTGATATCTCACTGTGGTTTTGATTTGCATTTCCCTGATGATGACTAGTTGAGCACCTTTTCATATGTCTGTTAGCCATTTGTATGTCTTCTTTGGAGAAATGTCTATTCATGTCTTCCACCCATTTTTAATTGGATTATTTGTTTTTGGGTGTTGCGTTGTATAAGTTCTTTATGTATTTTAGATACTAACCTTTTATTGGATATGTCATTTGCCAATATTGTCTCCCATTCAGTAGGTTTTCTTTTAATTTTATTGATTATTCCCTTTGCAGTGGAGAAGCTCTTTATTTTGATGTAGTCCCAATGGTTCATTTTTTCTTTTGTTTCCTTTCCCTCAGGAGACATAACTGGAAAGATATTGATTCATCCAATGTCAGAGAGGTTATTGCCTGTGTTCCCTTCTGGGATTTTTGTGGTTTCCGTTCTCACATTTATGTCCTTAATCCATATTGAGTTTATTTTTGTGAAGGTATAAGAAAGTGGTCCATTTTCATTCTTTTACATGTAGCTGGCCAGTTTCCCCAACACCATTTGTTGAAGATTGTCTTTTTTCCATTGTATGTTCTTGCCTCCTTTGTCAAAGATTAATTGACTATATATAATTGTGGGTTTATTTCTGGGGAATCCATGATTATCTAGTACCACCTCCTATATGATAGGTACTGTGCCGGGCTGCGGAAATGGCCATGACAGATATTACCTATTCTTACTGTTACCAAGAAGGGAGGATAGAAGATCCAGGTTAAGTGTAGCTGGTTCAGGAAACCTGTGGTATAAAGCCAGGTTGTAAATACCATAAGTAAAGTGCCAACAGAAGTGGAAGACTGTAGCAAAGCTACTATGGAGCCCTGGCAATCACAGGAAAAAATATAGAGGCGAATAGGCAATGAAGAGCATTACCTCAGATTTCAGCCACTTTCCCTAATCATAAATCCCTTATCCTAAATCCTATTGTGGCTTTCCAAAGGGTGAATTATAGTGATAAATTGTATATGTATATCCATATATATTTATGGCCAGCTATGGTTTTGTGATAATTTGGGTTGTTATTCCAGTTCTTTAAGCCTTCTCTGTGGCAGAATTATACATCCGCAGCCTCTTCCAGTGAATTTTCAAAGCCTCTAAGCAGAGTAGGGGGAGTGAATTGCCTACTTCAGTATGGGCTTGACCATGTGACTTGATCTGGCCTATGAGATGTCAGCATATATAATGTCAGCAGAGCCATTAGGTGTGTTTGTATGGTTTGTCTTATCCTCTTATGCTTCTGCCATCTGCCATAAGAACATGCGCTGGGTAGCTGTTGGTCACAGAACGAGGAAACATGAACAGATGTGAGTACACGTATAACCAAGAGCCAGCCCAGTCAATTGGAGAAGAATCATAGCCAAAGCACAGAGTTGAGAAATGAATTTGTTTTAAGCCACTAAAATTTGAGGTTGTTTATTACACAGTGTTTATTACAACAACATGCATTTGTTTCTTATTTTTATGTCTTATTTAATGCCTGTTATAATGACGCATGTAATACTTATTTTGGAGGTTAAGAAACTGAGGTTATTATAATCCATTTAGCTTAACTGAAGGCACAGAGCTAAACAATTTAGAAAAGTCAGAATTTGATAACTCCTTGCCTCTAAGACTTGTATCTTTCTAGTTTCCTAAGCTACATCTTAGAAATCATTTTTTTTTCCTCAAAAGGCTGTTTTAGTCACACACACACACACACACACGTACTGAAAAAAACTTTGTCCAGCATAGGAAACCTGCTCCAATTTTCAGTCTGAATTTCTGGTGGTTCTAAGTGTACACCTTACAGAAGTAAGGGATATGACACAGGACTGGCCAATTGTAATGCTGGAGAAGTCTAATTACAGTGATTGATTCAGGATAGGAATACAGCTAAAGCCATATTGATCAAAATCTGGAAACCATCCACCAAGAACCAGTACTTCCTTCTGCGATAGTGGGCACTGAAACCCAGCTAAGCCTGAGGCTGCCAATGGCCATCTTTGCCACCACATGAAAAGAATCTGAGTAGGAAGGTTTTTAGAAGAAACCGCAGCTGAAAGACTACATCCCCCAGAAGAAAAAAAGCAAGTTGTGATGACATCAGTTGAATCACTTGATCTATTTGTACCTGGAGCTATACTTGTCCTGTTATAGGAACTACCAATATTGTAAAGATCTTATTTTTATATGTGCAGTAGAAATAAGCCACATGGACAATAAAAACTAAAATATCATATAATCAGAGATTTAAATTTATACTTTTTTTTTTTGAAAGAAAAAGGGGAGGGGCCGGTATATGCTATTCACATCATTAGAAGTATGGTGAGGCTAAGACCTGGCTTTTGAGTTAAAGAAAGTGCCTTTGGCATCAGATATTTTAGGTACCATTTACTACCGTCTTCCTCTTAAAATTCTTGGTTACATAGTCAGGTTAATTAAGGGGTTGGTATTATTGGAGTCTGATTAATCGGAGATTCTTTGTTGTTATTCCCGAATTTTGCCTATCTTTGGAAGGGCAACAAAAAGTCTTTGTTGCAAAGATAACCTCTAGCAACACCCTCCCCTCCCCACTACCCAAAGAAAAAAACCCTGACTACCCTTGTTTTAGAACGTATAAATAAAGACTTCTTTCTTTCTTTCTTTCTTTCTTTCTTTCTTTCTTTCTTTCTTTTTTGTCTGTAGTATTTTAAACATTTCTTTGTGTGCAGCTCAGTGATCATGTTTACTCTTGAGTAAACCAAAGACGGCTCTGTGTGTCAGGAAAGCATCGTGTATTACGGGTGACACATTGCCTTTTCTTTAATTTCACATATCATAGAGCCGGTTACAAAAGGATGGCTGGAAGATTTGATGCCCTCTCTTTTCTGATTTGGAACACCCTGCATCCACCCAGCTCCTGCCTCTCAGAACCTGTTGTCCTTATGAGACCTCTTTATCTAGCTCTCAAGTCTTGCCAAGAAATGGGGGCCATGATGGAGGAGAGCAGGATGTGCAGAGAGCAGGATAGCAGCATCCACCTAAAGGTATTTACCGGAGCTCTTTTGGACCACTGAGACAATTGGGCTGGGGTATTTCTCCATAACAAGAGAGAGGAGGAGGGCCTGGAGGAGAACACTGAATCTGAGCAATGGGAGGGACAGTGGTAATTCCAAACACAGGTAAATTTACACTTTCAAGTCATACTGAGAAAATGAAGAGTGGAATGTGTAAGAAGTGAGGTTTTTAAGGTTTATTTATTTTAGAGTAGGGGGAGGGGCAAAAGGAGAGAGAGAGAATCTCAGGCAGCCTCCTCACTGAGTATGGAGTGCAGTGATGCTGAAATCATGACCTGAGCCAAAACCAAGAGTCAGTCACTTAACTGACTGCGCCATCTAGGCACCCCTCATACCTGTGGCTTCTAACTCAATCACATAGCTGGTGAACTGGGCAGCCAAGATCCCAACGTGGGTTTGTGTCATACCAGAGCATAGATACTTGATAGGTGAGTCACATACATATATCCATTAAAATTAAAATAATTACTGTGCTTTTAAAATGAACTGTGCTTTTAAAATTGAAATAATTATTCAGAATTCTCTCTTTTTAAGTAAGAAAGCCTTTTAGATATTTATGCTTAATTTCCATCTCCCAGTGGTATTCTCTGGGCTCTGCCTCTCCAGTTACTAAGTATCATGAAAGACCACAGTTTACAGAGTCACTCTTATGAAGATTTATGATAAGGAGGAGGATGATAACCTATATTTCTATTATATGCTAAGTAAGAACTGCCATGCGCAAGTTCTGCTGTCGCTGGGCATTTGGTCATAGCACAGCAGACAGAAATATCTGCCCACATAGAGCTTATATTCTAGCAGGGGGAGGCAGAGAACAAAACTTATCACTAAAGTGTGGTATGTTAAAGAAAAAATAATTTCATGGAAACAAACAACAGATTAGCTTATCATGCTGTTAGCCAAAATGGTTTCAATTTCTTCCTGCTCCTAGAGCAAATGGTAGGATTTTACTTGTTGCCCCTTGCAATTCAGGCTAATGAATTATTTGCAGATGTGATGTATGTTGTTGCTGGTCAGCACATTTAAGTACCAGAGTCTGAGCCCCAGAACTCCCTTCTTCATCATGTACAGGTAAGAGCCAAGTTCAAGATACTCATTTTCCTATCATCATGGGTCCCTGAGTGACCAGACCCAATCCTGATGAACAAATAGAATGAGGGAGAAATATAGTTTGTTCTTTTAATTCACTAAAATTTGAGGTTTTTTTAAAATCTTATTTTTAGTTTTATTTAAATTCAAGTAACCAACTTATAGTACATCATTAGTTTCAGATGTGGTGTTCAGTGATTTATCAGATGTCTTTTTTAATGACCAGAAATATTTTGACTGATGCATGTTGTATTATAGACACTATGCAAAGCGTACTATGTACATTATGGAGTTTTAATCTTTACAGCAATCATATGAGATATGCATTTTTATTTCCATTTTATGTAATCATTAAACAAATCACACAGAGCTCAGGTTATCTATTGCCATATAAAGCAAACAAATCCTAAAACCTAGTGACTTAAAACATTTTATGGTTTTATGACATTATCTGTCATAATTCTCATGTCTCATTATTGCGTAGATGACTTGGTATCATCTAGGAAGTTCTCAAGTGGGTCTGTCAGGTTATTGCAGTCAGATGTTGACTAGGCCTTTAGTCATATGAGGACTTTACTTAGCTGGTATTCAAGATGGTGCATGCACATGGCTGGAAATTGATTCTGATTTAGGCCTGATAAATCAGCAGGAATTGTCCACTGAAAACCCTACATGTGGTTTCTTTATATGACTTGGACTTTTCAAGCACAGCAACTTGGCTGTTTGGGGGAGCATTGAGGCAGAAGCTTTACCTTTTATTATGACTTACTTTTGGTAGTCCACCACATTCTATTAGTAAAATAAGCGACTAAGGCAAGCTCAGGTTCAAGGGGGAAAGAATTCAATACAGGTCTTAATATGGCACATGTCTATACAAGGAGAGAAGTAAAGCATCGATCTTTGGATGCCGTTTATATGCCATTTATAAGATATAGTCCTGTTCCTTGATGATCTTAAAATATATTAGGAGCTTAAAATACCTAATTGAGCTCATGAAAATAACCCACCGGGGTAGGGGATGGGAATAGAAGCTGGATAGGGCATGGCATTTCATAAAATATGTGTAGATCAAGATAGGCTATATTATGTGTGAAAGTAAACAAGTCTAAAACCACAGAGACTTAACAAATTTACTTCTTGTTCACACCGCATGTGTAAAATTGGTCAGAGGGGAGTATGCTTATTGTAGTTGCTCAGGCATTCCGACTGATGGAGTTTCATCTCATTAGATTCTACCTCTAGATGCATTTCCAGTATCAATGTTGCAGAAGAGGAAATACAGTACATTGCATCCTGGATCTTAAAACTTCCACCTGGGAAAAATAACCATAATTTTTCTTACATACCATTGGGCAAAATAACTCATAGGATCATGTCTAAATTTTTACCATGTGCCCACAAAGAATATTCTGAAACAGTCCTAATACTTCCCTATCATTGTCACCTGAATTCCTTTGTATTGGGACTAGACTGAATTTAGAGAAAACAGGGAAATCGGAAACCAACTTTTCTTTTCTTTTCTTTTCTTTTTTTTTAAAAAGATTTTATTTATTTATTTGACAGAGAGAGATCACAAGTAGGCAGAGAGGCAGGCAGAGAGAGAGAGAGAGAGAGAGAGAGGAAAGCAGGCTCTCTGCTGAGCAGAGAGCCCAATGCGGGACTCGATCCCAGAACCCTGAGATCATGACCTGAGCCGAAGGCAGCGGCTTAACCCACTGAGCCACCCAGGTGTCCGGAAACCAACTTTTCTTTCTGGATCTCACAACTCTCTCAATGCTGAGTAATTTTCAAATGTTGTTACCTTTTCTCAGTGTAGTAGGGCAAATATTTGCCTTTGTCTTTTGCATCTTATATAACTTTATAGTATATATCACATACCTCTTTTTCCTGATTTTTTAATCATTTCAATATAGTAGTGAACTTATTATTTGTTCTGGTTTGTCAGTCAGAAAGTAAAGGGTTGGGAAATAAAATAATTGGCTCAAAGTGTCATTGCTTAGTTCTTTGACCTTCAAACTAGGTACTTCCATCTACATCAAAGATTTTGTACTAGGGGTCCTAGAAAGGGTTCAAGATATCCCGCAAATCCTAAAAACTGCAGCATTGTGTTGTGTGTATTCTTGGGTGGTGATATACTAACTATACCACTCCATGCTGTCAACAATGAATAGGTAGATGGACATTGATATGCCATTGATTAACCTGGTTCCTAGAGGTGGAATCTTTCTTAACTCCAAAAGGTTGATGGAAAGCTCAAAATGAAGACTTTGTGGGGCTTCCTATACTTGCTACGCATTTCACACCGGACTGCTTGCTGACTCATGTCTCCTGTCTCTTGCCATGGGCTGAGACAATAGAGGCTCCCTTTACAGAAAGAGATAGACAGGAAATGCCATGCTTTTTAGTGCTAAGCCCATCATTTCCAGTGTGGCTCACATCTCTGTGGGTGCCAGATCTTCCTGAATGCCTGGAGAAGCTCTGCAAATACTCAAGTCCTGTCCACTAATTTCAGATCACTAGCTTGTTTCCATTAAGTAATCATTTTTATTTTAAATCTTTATTTACACTTATCAGGGCCCTTTCAACTCAATTTGCAAAATGATGATTAGCATGTGTCTAAAATAGTACATCATGGAGCTCGGGTCACTTTCATTCCTCAGTTACTTACTGAATACCTATTTTATGTAATACAGAAGTACAGGAAATTACAAGCATAAGGCATGGACCACGTTAGTCTGGCATGTAAGCAAGTAATCTGAACATCGGCATATATAAGTAAATACGGTACTGAGGAGCCAAAAAGACCTGGTTTAAATCCCCTCCCCGCCCCCCACTAGCTCTGTGATCTAACTTCCTTGAGTTTCAGTGACTTTGGCTGTACATATGGGCAAAGTAAGAACCATTAGAGATTATCGTGAAGACTTCATAAAACAATGCATGCAAAATACCCTTCAGATCAAGGGTGATAGGAGTAAAAACACAGAGTTGAGAGTAAGTACATGACCTATTCAGGGACTGAATTATGAGTATATTGAAGTAGCTACAAGGAAAGCACATGGAAATATGAGATTGGAGAGACAAACCATGACCTTAAATCTCAGGCTCATCCATTTGGACTTTATCCTGAATTCAAAGGAAAGGCAGTAAAACATTGAGAGAAGATCAGAAAGAAGATAAGCATTTTTTTAAACTTTTAAATTTTGAAATAAGATCTGATAAGAATTTACATAAAACAGTACAAACTTTCCCTGGCCTTCGCTGAACTTTTGCCGGTGGTAACATTTTATATAACTGTAGTATGATATCCAAACCAGGAAACTGAGTTTGGTACAATATTGTTAAATAAAACACAGAGCTTATTCCGGTATCACTGGTTTTTACATGTACTCATTCTTTTGTGCATGTACATATTACTTTGTGATTTTTATCACATGTATAGATGAGTGTAGCCACCACCAAAACCAGTATACAGAACTCTTCTTAAGAAGCTACATAATGTCCTTGAGATCTAAGTCACCATAGGTAGCAATATTTCCTTTGTTTGATGGCTGCGTATTATTCCATGGTGTACATGTACAGTTGTTTTTTTATCCATTCACCAATGAAAGGAAGGCATTTCAGTTGTGTGTAATTTGGGGTTATTACAAATAAAGCTACAATTAACATTCATTTACAGGTTTTTCTATAGACGTACTTTTATTTTAGTAAGATAAGAGGGGAAAGCTGAGACTGTCAAAGAAATGGATCTTCAAGTATCAGAGAAGCAATTCAGGTGATTGTACAGCAAGTATTTGAATGATGGGGCACTGAATTACCACGGCAGCGGTAGTGGGTATAGAAAGGAGGGGCTTGGAACAGGCCATTAAGAATGTAGAAGTAACTGATCTTAAGAAATTCCTCATATATAAGGGGTGGTCATTTGGATAGGGTGTAGACAAAGGTAGCTGTAAAATAATCTAGTTGGAGGATTTGGTGCTGATGACTAATGATGATGATGAACAGAAAGACATAAGGACAAGTGTGTGTCAGTGGAATAGGGAGTAAATTTCGGTACTATTGAATGTGAAAGGGGGGAACATCCTTGTGGAAATGTCTGGCAGGCATTTGGAGAAGCGAGTCTAGTGTGAAGCAGTGAGATCAGTGTTGACAACATAAATCTATAAGTCATCGTCACGGAGGGAATGGGTGCCGTGATGGTTGTCATGATGTTTGCTAAGGAAGAGAGGTAAATGTTATGATAGGAAGATCCACAGTATGATTTCAATGGGACTGTTTCCCAGCCCAGATTTCAGCAAGAATTTCCAGATTTTTGGCACTTTGACCCCCCAATGTGTGTTCTGTGGAAGTCTCAACTCTCCCCCAAAGTTCCCACAGATTCCCAAGGGCAAATTTGTTCATAGTCACCTCTGGCACTATGGGTGTATCTTCACACAAGGTGTTTCTGTCTGATGCATTTTGTTAGTTTAGCCATGACTTTTGCTAGCTCAGTCATCCTTTTGTTTGATGTCACCAACCACGTACCCCAAACAAAACAAAATAAACGAAAAACAACCATGGAAATAGCAAAACTTTTACACAAAACACTCAACATTTAATAAATAATAAGTAATATTTATAACTTAATAGAATATATAATATGCAATACTTAATAAATAGTATAATAATTTAATAAATAATAGTCTGTTACTATAATGTCCAAGTAATTCTTGAGATGTTTTGAACAAAGCACCATCTTAAGGTAATCAAATAATAAGCAAACAAGATTTAAAATTTTCTTCAGCACTTGAAATCTACAATTCTTTTTTCCAATTTGATATTTTTTATCAGGTTATTGGAATCTTAGGGTACAGTATCATTTTGGGGACCTGGAGACAGAATGACATATCAAATAGTGACCCATTACTAACTAGGTCTGTGACATTTAGGAAAGCCATTGAATTTCTAGGAGTTGGTTTTCTCATCTTTGAAATATGTGTAATATCTAAATCATTTTCACTAATAGGTCATTTGGGGGTAAGATAGAATTTTTGGTGGGGAAATTTGGAGAATTGGAAGTGCCCCCCAATGTTAGCCATTCCCATCATAAATAATAGTCATGTTTTTATTCCTTTGTTTCTTCAGACTCAGTGCATATCTGCTACATCTTAAAACAAAATAATGGTCTTATAATACTTTTTTTTTTGCTCCAAACACTTTAATGACCATCCACTACTAACCTCAGGAAAAGGTGAGCCTTTTCCATCATGAGTTGCAGGGCCATTCCTGTTCTGGGCTGTGTTGAACAAACCAGCCAAGCTCTAGGACCACCTCATCACAGCAGCTTTCCACAGGCTGCTCCTTCTTCCTAGAATCCTCCTCCTTGCCACTGGACCAGACCCACTGGGGTACTGCTTCATCTCCCCCATATCCATGAAGCGTTCTTTAAAGGGGCCCTTGCTTATGTTCCTGTCCTAAGCTTTATTTTTCTCTAAGAATAACTTTTTTAAGAGGTGTTTTTTACTTACCTTTTTAGCAAAATGTAAGTTTGGATTTTTGGCTTCCTTTGCATGTGGTTGTCCTCTCATTTTTAGGGCCACTAGATGATTAGACCCGCTCTTTGACACTGCAAATCTCACAACCCAGATTAGTTCTAGGTACACAGGAGCTGGGTGGAGTGACTGAAATAGAACCAAGCAAAGATGGGGCCCAGATTCATGGGGCTGTGTTTACAATGAAGAGACATGGCCTATTTTTACTTGATCTGCACCATCCAAAAAGAAAATTGGAATTATAATTAAAGCGGGGGAAATGATAACTTAGGCATTGATCTTCCCATCAATGTGCCAACCCTCAGAACAGCAGCTAGTCTCTATGTTCCTTATCCTGTCGTGTAACTTAGATGAGTGAAACCTTCTTTTGTGATAAGCTGACTTCCATTGGAGTGTATAAATTTCAGTTTGTATGCTCTGATGACTCATCTCTAGAGCTGGGATTCTTCTCAGGATTTGGATTAAAGGGACAGACCTTTAGAAAAAGCAGGAAGAGGTATCCTAGGGGGACTAGCAGTTTGCTTTTAGAAATTCTTTATAGATCTGCCTCTGATAAACATTCAGCCCCAACACTATTTTAGATTCCCCCAGTCTCTTATGGAGATTAAACACAAAGGAATTACCATTTATCTGTAAAGGTAAAATTTACATCACCTATAATCCTTTCATAAATAGATAGATCAACTACCGCATTAATACAAAGTGCGATCTGAAGGCAGAAGGCCGTTATATTTGCTTACTGTCAGATAGAAAGCTGCAGTGGCAAGTCATGCATGATTTTAATAAGGTTTGATAATATGTTATCAGCTGGTGGGAGCTATAGATTGAACTCTTAAAGGTTTTTGGCTTCAGTTTCCAAATAATCAATCATGTCAAGATATGAAAATCATTTCATTCCCTTCCATTGAAAAGAAGATGTGATTTAAAATGTCAGCCCTTGGATATATGAGCAGAATTCCTGTAATCAATCATGTGAAATAAACCATCTTATTTAGTAGCTCTTTGGAAGAAGGGAAGCTTGGGGGGAGGTGGGGAAAAACAAACTTTTCTTTCTTTTTTTTTTTTCCTAATGAAGCTCAAACATCCTATGCATATAAATTACAAAGCTAAACCTGGATTTTCTCATTTGTTTCTTCTTTCAGCTCAGTAAACTTAGCAAGGAATTGAATGGATTTAGAAGACCTCAAACCACTGACATAGAAGGGCAATATTGTCTATTATATGTAGGTATTGACATTAGGAACTGGATTTAGGTCATTTGACTTCTTTTAGAGTCATCTACCTGGATTCAATTCAGCTCCATGGTTGTCTAGATGAACCAACTCAGGCAAGTCTTTAAATATGAGCCTTGGTTTCCCTCTCAGCTATCAGGTTAATTCCATCTGTTTGTACTCATGCAGGAGACCACGCTAGAGAATGGATGTGAGAAAGCTTAACAGATAGAAACTTTGTTAAGTTCTGCATAAACCTAAGTGGTTGTCATCGTGGCTAGACTAAAGAATAACAAATGATACCAGCATTACTTCTTGGGAAACCATTAGAAAACAGAGCAGTACAATTGGAGATCTCCAGCTAGACTGAATTCACACGTTGAACAGAGGGGCTTGCTTGAGAAAATTGCTCTTACTCTCAGCAAGTGAAACAAAACTGTCCATTTGTGCTAATTTGCTGTGCGACTTTAGGTAAGTCATCTAGCTTTTCTGAACTATATTTTCCACCTAAATAAAATAAAGCATTTGGATCGAGTAATCTCTAAGATTTCTATCCAGCTACACAAATGGCTGTTTTGTTTTCTAGATTTATCGTTAACCCCAGTAAAAATGTAGATCAAACCCAAAAGACATTCCTTCCACACATAATACAAATTCCCAACTTGAATCAAATTTCTTTAACCTGTGCTGAACTTGGAGAAGTCCAGTCGGGTTTGGCAATAAGTCTATCATGACAACAATTTTGAGAAACAATTTATGTATACTGATCTTAAACAAACTAAATTATTTTATTTATATTGGGTTTAGCAAAATATAATTCTATAGCTCTTTCCAAACACCACCTTTTATGAATCCTGTTTAAATAGGCTTAAATGAGTGTGTTGGGTTAGAAGTCCTTAGGGAACCTTTATTAATGATTCATTATAAGCACAAATAATTATTTTGTCAACCGTTATATATTCCTGGATGCTTTTAATGTGCCTTGGAAAATTTGAAAATAGTAAATTATCTGGAGCTGTTTCATATTTGCACAATTGATTTTTCCATTTATGAAAAATAAGAGGGCTTTCTTAAATTAAGGGAAAGCGTAGTATAGTTTTTTGTTTGATTGTTTTGTTTTTTTCTTGAAATGTTTTTGGTACCAAAATTCATGGACATGAGATTTAAAAAAAAAAAAAAAAGGTTGATGAAAGGTAATTTTATTCCTGAGGAGCCAAAAGTAACATGTGGAGGCACAAATTAAGATAGTCAGTGTAGAAAATGTGTTTGACATATGCTGCAACATCCAGAATAGTTCATATGTATGTATATATGTGTATGTATATGTCTATATACTAGTTTAACTTCCCGTCTTCAGCAAATCAACCTTGAAGTTCTTGTTTCTCCTATCTCACTCTGTATATGCAGAAGAGCACTGTGTGTTTTGCATATTTTCTCTTCATTTTGACTGGCTGCCAAAAGTTACTCATATTTTATGAAGCCCAGAGAGTGGTATGATAAGAGTTCCTTGTTCCATCACTTCTCTGCACAGAAGAGAGATGGGTTTCTCTTTTCCTTCTTGTTCATTAATGATGCACGAAGCTGAGACTTTTAAACTCTCTCTCTAGTTCTACCTCCTGTGTTTCTTAGGAATTTCTCACATTACTTGACATGCATGGTTCTACGATAAAGACTCACCAGGGCTGTTAATCCTGCTGGTATGCTTCCTGAGCGATCTTGGCTCATCAACTGGCTGGCAAAGCAGTCTGTCATTTTTGTAGAATGACCGCTTTATCTAGGAAGGAAGGGGGTGGGAGGAAGGGAGAGAGAAAGGGAGAGAAGGATGGAGGAAGGGAGAAAGGAGGGAAGGTAAGAAAGAAGGAAGGGAAAGGGGGTAGTGGAAGGATGGTTTACCATGCCCAGAACATCCACTGACCTCTCTCGCTTCCAGAATGTGAATTTCCAACTTTAAGCTTTCTCTATTCTGTGAAATTAATAGAACATATTCTGATGACTCACTGAGTCTGTGAGTGAAGCAAACAGAGGCTAGTGACCTCACCGTATCATCCCCCCCCCGCAACACATTTGGAGTTAGACTCTATAGATTTGAGATCTAACACCAGCCTTGACGAACTCATGGTGTGATGCCAACTCACTTTTCCCTCTCTCCCTCCTGAAATGCTTGCTCTGTTTGGCTTCTGGTCCACCATAGCGCATGTCTTTCCTGCCAGGTTGTTCCTTCTCAGTCTTATTTGCTTGCTTCTCTTCATCTCTGTCCTCTCTTATTACAGGAATGCACCAGCTGTCAGTCTTTGATATTCTAACTTCCCTCCTCTCACGCTCCTGCTGATGTCTTCCAGTCCCATGACTTTAAATACCATCTGTATTTGGAAGATGGCTCACCTTTCTACACCCAGCCCAAGACCTTCTGCTAAATTCCAGGTTCATATGTCCACTCATGTATCTGACATCTCCACTTCCATACCTACACTGCATTTCAAAATTGACGGATCTAAAACTGAACTCATCCTCCCCCCGACCCCACAGTATTTCCTATTGTTATAGATCACAAATCTAGCTTTTCAGTTACTCAGGGCATATCCCTTAGAATTAGTCTCAACTCTTTTTCTTCTTCCCATAGCTCACATTCAATCTATCAGGAAACCCTGGCATTCAGTCATCAAAAAAGACTAGAAATCCCAAATACTTCTCACTACTTTTACTAAGACCAGCCTTGTCCAAACCACTATTATCATGTGCATATTATTAAGGGAGCTTCCCAGCTGGTCTCTGTACTTCTGCCCCCATTCCCCTGTGTGTATTTTGTATGTCACAGGTGTCTTCCTGTGAAACATAACACATCACACCACTTTCCTGATCAAAGCCTCACAGTGTCTTTGCAGCTCATTTTAAATAAAAAGCAAAGACCACCCCCCCACCCCGAATGACTTGCAGGGTCCAGCACATTGTTCTACTCCCTAGTACTTCTCTGAACTCACCTGCAGGACTCCCTCTGAGTCTCCCTTTTCTCCAGCTGCTCTTGCCTCTCGACCCTTTGAAAGTGCCAGGCACAGTCTCTTCTCAGGGTTTTGCTGTTTGGGCTCCCTCTGCCTGGCAGGGATATTCATGGGATATTCATGGGGCTGTCTCTCCTATCTCCTTCCTACCTTTGTGCAAGCTCACCATTTCAATTAGATCTTCCTTCATTTTATTTAAAACTGCATGAAGCCCAGCACTTCTTAACCCCCTCGAATGCAAATTCCAAGGGAAGTGGGATTGTTTGTTTTCTTTGGACTGTATCCCCTGTGCCCAAAATAGTACCTGAAAGAAAATATTTACTCCTTAAATATTTGCTGAATTAAGGAGAATGAACACTAAGGCAAGCTCTGATGCTCTCTCTTTATTCTTTCCCACCTGCCTGGGACCCTCTAACTCCTCTGAAACTTCTTTTGCATCCTGAAGAATGCTGACATTCCTGTATCCTCCGGCCTTTTGCCTCCACCTCCTTGTTTGATTGGACAGAGTCCCTCTTTTGACTGGAAATGTTTTCAGCCACCAGTAACAGAATCACCATGGTAGCTTTATTTTATTTTATTTTATTTTAGATTTTATTAATTAATTTATTTATTTGACAGAGAGAGTTCACAAGTAGGCAGAGAGGCAGGCAGAGAGAGGAGGAAGCAGGCTCCCTGCTGAGCAGAGAGCCCGACACGGGACTCGATCCCAGGACCCCGAGACCACGACCCAACCCACTGAGCCACCCAGGCGCCCACCATGGTGGCTTTAAACACAGTTTTATTTTCCTTACTTGAAGATATGTTTTATTTTTTTTATTTTATTTTATTTTTTTAATTTTATTTATTTATTTGACAGAGAGAAATCACAAGTAGATGGAGAGGCAGGCAGAGAGAGAGAGAGAGGGAAGCAGGCTCCCTGCCGAGCAGAGAGCCCGATGCGGGACTCGATCCCAGGACCCTGAGATCATGACCTGAGCCGAAGGCAGCAGCTTAACCCACTGAGCCACCCAGGCGCCCCTGAAGATATGTTTTAAAAATGAATTTGCTAGCATCGACTCAGCCACTCAGTAGTATGAGGGCTCTGAGAAAGTTGGCTCCGTGATTGCGTTGGCCCCAGCCTCGTGGCCACCAGACTCTACAGCAGATCCAGTGTTAACAACAGCATTCGGACGTACAGAGCAGTCTTCCGTGTGAGGCAGTCAGGTCCTGTGGACGTGCCTCCCTGGAAACAGGTAGCCAGAGACCTTTGTCACAAAGCTGTCTTCCTAGTGTTAGGCTTACCTTGATATCTCTGAAGACTCAACTTCTCTGAACAAAAGTGAAGATCGCTGGGGGACACTGCGGTGGCTCAGTCAGTTAAGCATCCAACTTTTGGTTTCCGCTCAGGTCATGATCTCAGGGTCATGGGATCCCGCCCCACAAGGGGCTCTGGGCTCAGTGGTTGAGGTTGCTTGTGAATTCTCTCTCTCCCTCTCCTTCCACCCATCCCCCCACCTCTTTCTCAAATACATACATACATACATACATACATATTTTTTCTATTTTTTTTAGTTTTATTTTATTTTATTTTATTTTATTTTATTTTATTTGAGAGAGAGCGAAAGCATGAGCAGGGAGGAGGGGTAGAGGGAGAGAGAGAAGCAGGCTCCCCACTGAGCAGCGAGTCATATGTGGGACTCAATCCCAGGAGCCTGGGATTATGACCTAAGCTGAAGGCAGCTGCTTAAGTGACTGAGCCACCTAGATGCCCATAAATAAATAAATATATATATATATTTTTTTAAACGTGAAGTTAGGGGCACCTGGGTGGCTCAGTTGGTTAAGGGACTGCCTTTAGTTTGGGTCATGATCCAGGAGTCCTGGAATAGAGTCCCACATCAGGCTCCCCTGCTCAGCGGGAAGTCTACTTCTCCCTCTGACCCTCTCCTCTCTCATGCTCCCTCTCACTCTCTCTCAAATAAATATATAAAATCTTAAAAAAAATAAAATGCGAATGGCTTTTTGGTAGGCAAAAAGATAGTGGCAGCCAGCCTCATCCTCTCTTCCCTTACGAACTCTTATTTCTCCTCTAGACTTAACTGGGATATCCTTTCACAGCAGAGGTCTTTTCTGATCTCACTGTTTTCTACTAGAATGTCTTTGTGCTCTGCTAGAAATCAGCATTCCTTGTGTGTCCCTCCCCATATTTCCATTCCTCTTCCAACACACACACACACACACACACACACAAACACATTGCAGACCACTAGTTAGAGAAGCCAGCATAAGAAAGGACTTCTGGATAAAGACCACATTTTTATTGTTCACATTTGAATTCCGAGCATCTGACGCTTATCTATAGAATAAATGAGTACATGCATGAATGAATTTTTTTTAAGCTGAAGGACTTTCTCTTAATGGCCTTTAAAATCAATTTTGCATTAAGTCACTGTTTCCAGGATTATTTCAGTCCTTTTCTTACATATCTATAGCCTAAACCAGTATTTAAACTTTGATTATCCCAAACCTCCTCTCCTCTTTTTTTTTTTTTTAAGAACTTGAAGTCTTGTTGGCTAAATAATTTAATGCATTTGCATAATTAGGGAAGCAAAGTATGATGTGGGCACACTTCTCAAGTTGTGGGTGAAAAGAGAAAAGTAACTTTTATTTATTCTAAGAAATCACAACAGACATTCTGCCCCCACTATGAATGCACCAAGACTTTCCCTTGGACAAAAGATGGACGGGGTGAAGGAGCATCTCCCCATCTGTGTTCAAGGAGAAATAATGCTAGTGATGGAGAAAGATACAACATGGTATCCGTAACTCAGCATAGTTACTGCCAGACCAAACAGAAGGTACTTCATAGTGGGTTCAGGGCGGGTGCCCTCACGACAGCTATTCTAGCTCAACTTCTAGCCTTGTTTTCCAAACCATATGATACTGGCCACATTAGTGAATCACCTCAAGCCTCTGTTTGTTCACCTGTGAACGGGTATCACACTCAATAACTCCAGAGGGACTGTCGTAAGCTTCAAATTAGATACTGTGTGCACAGTGATTAGTGTTTGGCACATGTTTGTTCTCAACAAGCCCTGAAATTTATAGTCATTATTATAAACAAGGCACTATTAGATCATAAAAATAGAGTAATTGGCTCTACAAAATTATGGGTTAAAAGTAATTATAACAAATGACTTTAAATCGATATCTGCTTCTTCTAATGGTTGGGAACACTGTTTATGTTTTTGTTTTTTCTTAAACCTCTCGATCCAGCTATCCAAGAGCTGGTTCACTATGAAGGGTAAAATTAACACAGTTTTCTAATGCACCCCACTTTCTTTGGTTCTTGTGATGTCATGAGTTCACTTGCCTTGCCTCTTCTCAGAGTCCTACACCATTTTATTTCAGCCTCTTGTTTCTAGTAGGCGTACTATTGATGTGATGTTTTAGGAATTTTAAATCAGAGTACCTTGAGGTATAGAAGTGTTTTGAGCTCAATTGGCACTGTCCCTTCATTGCATAGCTGGGAAGATGGACTCTGCTGTGATTGGTTTGAGATTATGGAGCTGTTACCGGAGCTAGAGTTGAAACACAGGTCATCGGAATCCATATTTACTGCATATCTTACGTTGCATCCTATTGAATTATTCATGGGAGCAGAGAGTAGAAATTGGGGGTTAGTGCTTTCTATAAGGGTATTTGCAAAATCAGGTCAATTTTAGGTATTTTTGAGCCTGGGTCATGACAATAGTATTGGGTGGGCAATAGGAAGTCTTAAATATTCTTGCCATCAACTGTTCTGCTTTCCACTTAAGGCAGGATCTGTGCCTAAACTGGCCATTTATTGAAAATGAGCTTATCTTCTAAGAGGAGAGCAAAAATAAACAATACATGTAATGAATTAGTTAATTTTAGAGCAGGCTAGAAAGTAATAAATATTATTTAAAAAGAAAAACAGGGTATGGGGGATTAAGAGGGCAAAGAATAGGGAAGGTCATGAGATGGCATTAAGTGGTCGTTGTAGGTCAGCAGAGGCACAGCAGAGTCTAGTATCATGTCTGGTCTTTAGTCTCTAGTCTCATGGAACTCCCATTTAGACATGCTTTTTAGCGCTTTTTTCCTGGACAGTGTAGTTCTTAGGAAAAAAAATATGTTTGCACAAATGTGATTATCCATGAATGCATGCAAATGTACATGAAGGTATAACTCCTGGCTAGAAGAAGGGCCTTAAAGACAATCTGTTGAATCCCCAGCCAGCATTTGAATCTCTCCTTTGGCAGCATTATGAGCTCAGATCAAATAATAGGTGAGAACAATTAGAAAGTTCATGAGTCAATGATTTGTTTACACACCTCTTATGAAGGCTAATTACTTGTTAGCTAAAACACGGGCTTCTATTTCAGTTAGAGAAGCCAGCATAAGAAAAGAATTGGCTGAAAAGCTGGAACCTTACTGTCATCAGGAAACTGTCAGCAAAGTACACATAATGGTTAAAATTCTAACCTTCTACATGTTGCCATAAAAGGCTTTAAAAAAGACAAAAATCTTACTGAAAACCTCGGACTATCTGCCCCTCTCTCTCTCTCTCTTTCTCACACACACACACACACAGAGTTAATCAGATATTTATGCAGTACAAAGTTTATTTTTATTTTTCTTAACTATCACCTCTGACATATTTAACAGTTTCTCATTTCCAGCACTAGACTAGATGGGTCTTCGGGGTGACCACGTGGAACACAGGAGGCCTCGTTGAATTTGAATTTCCGATAAATAATGATTATTTTTTTCAGTCTAAGTATGTCCCAAATATTGCATGGGGAATTCTCCTACTAAAAACCATTTTTTTTGTTTATCTGAAATTCAAATTTAACTAGGCATCCTGTATTTTTATTTATGAAACCTGGTAACCCAAGAAGTTTTAAGTGTTCCAGAGAGAATTTTGGTCAGACGCTTTTTTTTTTCTTCCCCTTCTTTGTGCTCTGAACTATATGGTTGAGTAACCCTAGGAAATAGTGCTGTGCCATGATCGTGCATGCTTCAGTTGTGATTTTATGCATTTACTCACGCAACATTATTTTTGCACACCTACTGTGTGTCTGGCACAGTGCTATATAAAAAGCTAAAGAGATCTGAACCCTGTCCTCATTTAGCTTACCATCTAATAATATCTATTAGGAAAATATCCCAAAGTGCAGTAGGGCTATGTGGACAGAGACCTTTCAGTGCTCTGTGAATTAGTCAACACTCAGCGAAAGCTGATGATCGCTGTGCCAACATCCCGGTGTCCATGAAAGAGGGAAAGTCTTTTAAAATAGTGGTTTCCAAATACTGATTTGACATCAGTGCTGGGCAGGGTGCATGACATTTCTGAACACTGTGTGTTTGTCAAAAGTGGGGCTGGACTCAGCATTTCATTTAGAACTCAAAGCAGCACGAAGAGAGAAATCCAATTATCATCTCCGTGTTGCTAATAAGGAAGGTGGGGCTGAGAAAGTTTAATAAATTGCCCAAATCTCTCCAACAAGGATATGATCAAATGGGGATTCCTCCAGAAGCCTGACTATTCAGAATACTTCCCCTTCCACACCTTCATCCCCGTGCTCTGCTGCTTGAGGAGAAGTCAGGAAGCCCCACCGAATAGCACAGATCCCAGAGTTTCTGAATCGGTAAGTCTGGGATAAAGTTTGGAGAATACATTTTTTTAAAGATTTTATTTATTTATTTGACAGACAGAGATCACAGGTAGGCAGAGAGGCAGGCAGAGAAAAGAAGGGAAGCAGACTCCCTGCTGAGCAGAGAGCCCGATGAGGGGTTCGATTCCAAGACCCTGGGATCATGACCTGAGCCGAAGGCAGAGGCTTTAACCCACTGAGCCACCCAGGCGCCCCTGGAGAATACATTTTTATCAAGCTCCTAGGTGCATCTAATGGCAGCAGGATTTGGGTCCTGCTAATTTAGACAAAAGCAACCTCATCTAGTTGAAACAACTTGGAGCATTGCCGTGCAACCTTCACTTTTACAACTGTAAGTTCTTAGGGTCTCAGCAGGAGGGGTTTCCTGTTACGAGATGGGGAGAGGCCAAGGGAGGGCGGAGCTGAATGAATTGTGCGTGTTCCCAGAACACACGCGTCCTACCTTTTTTTTTTTTTTTTTATCTCCCGCAGACCGCATTTTTCCCCAATTTGCAACACCATTCCTCAGATGATCTGACTCCAGGGTTCCTTTGTCGTGATTATGCACCTCCAAGATGTGGCTGGTGGAGTCAGGCTAGTGACAAGTTAGCCTTACACATCTGTTTTGTGTGTGGTTTGTTTGTTTGTTTGTTTGTTTTTGAGAGCCAGGGATTGGGGGTGGGGTGCACAGTAGGGACAGAGGGAGAAAGAGAGAGAAACTCAAACAGACTCCCGCTAAGGGCAGAGCCCGACACGGGGCTCAATCCCAGGACCCTGGGATCAGACCTGAACCCAAACCAAGAGCCAGAGGCTCAGCACATTGGTGCCACCCACATGTTCCAGGCTTCTGTTCTTTCCCAGGTATGGCTTTCCCACAGATTAGGAGGGAACTGCTTTAAAAAACTCTGGGCTCATATGATAGTTGTCTTTCTCTGCTTGACTTATTTCGCTAAGCATGATACGCTCTAGTTCCATCCATGTTGTCGCAAATGGCAAGATTTCATTTCTTTTGATGGCTGCATAGTATTCCATTGTGTATATATACCACATCTTCTTTATCCATTCATCTGTTGATGGACATCTAGGTTCTTTCCATAGTTTGGCTATTGTGGACATTGCTGCTATAAACATTCGGGTGCACGTGGTGATGCAACATGGGGGCTTAAGTGGGTAGGAGAAGAATAAATGAAACAAGATGGGATTGGGAGGGAGACAAACCATAAGTGACTCTTAATCTCACAAAACAAACTGAGGGTTGCTGGGGGGAGGGGGTTTGGGAGAAGGGGGTGGGATTATGGACATTGGGGAGGGTATGTGCTTTGGTGAGTGCTGTGAAGTGTGTAAACCTGGTGATTCACAGACCTGTACCCCTGGTGATAAAAACATATGTTTATAAAAAATAAAAAATTAAAAAAAACAAAAAACAAAAAACTCTGGGCTCTGCCTGGTATCTCCATTACCTTTTCCAGAGAGGGAGCCTATGGATAGAGGCAGTGGCCGGGAGAGGGGTCCCCTGTGACAGACAGACTTCCAGAAGTAGTGAGGATGGAGTGCGGCAGACCTGGGTGGGGCTGATGGCGAGGTCTCTGCCGGGAAGTGGTGGAAGTTAGAGTTTGATAACAAATCCCAAAAGTGAACGAACCAAAATTACTTTCTTTCATCCCTCCCACTATTTTCTTCTTTTTTCTTTCTCCATTTCTCCCTCCCTCAGTCTTCCTTCCCTCCTGCCCCCACTTCTTTCCAATTCTCTTCCCTCATCAAAGAAATATTTAACCTTATTTTTTAACCGAAGTATAATTCCACATAGAAAAATGCCCAAATCCAGAGTGTACATCTTGATAGATTTTCACAAAGCAACACACCCTTGTAACTACCACCCAGGTTACGAAAAAGAATAGTACCAGCATGCTAAGATTTAGCACAAACACTCGGATGTCTATTCCCTCCCCTAAAGGTAAAATGGTCTTGATTCATAGCACCAGAAATTAGTTTTGTCTGTTTTTGGACTTTTAACTAGAGGGAACAATACACTTCAGACTGTTTAACGTAGGGTTGATTTTTGCTCTGCCTTAGGCTTGTGGAATTTTTTGAAGTTGTATGGTATGTCAGGAATCAATTCTTTTTCACTCCTGTGTACTATTTCATTCTGTGCATATATCACACTTTATGAATTCTATTGCTTTGGGGCATTTAGCTTATTTCTAATTTATGGCCCTTAGTAATTCTACTAGTGGTTGTATAATAGTGCCAGTGGTAATGTTGATGGTTATCACCAGTAGTACTGCTGTGGGCATTCTTGTATCTCTTCTTAGGGAATCATTCCCACATACAATTTTGGGTGCGAACTTGAAAGGAATTATGACATCATAGGGCCAGTATGTTCACTTAAGGAAGATATGACCAAACAGTTTCCCAAGTGTCTGGGTTAATTTATAGTCCACCAGCAGTCATTAAGAATGGCAGGGTTCCACATCCTTTTTTTTTTTAAGTGTAGATATCCAGTTAGCCAATCAGCACTATTTTCTGCAAAGACTACCTTTTCCCACTGAACTTCTGTTTCACGTTTCCTCAAATGAAGTGACAACATATATTCAGCCAATATCCATTGATCTGGTTCTGTATTGAGTCCTGACAACAGAGATGAAATGAAGTATATATTCTGATCTCAGTCCTCTACAGCAAATATGACAGACACCATCTTTTCTATCCTAGCCTGTATTCTGGTTGGGGTAACGGATCGTAAGTAAGTGAACGATCAGATAAAGTAATTTTTTTGTGATGAGTAGGACGTGAGAGGAAGAGAGAGAAAAGGAAGGCTAATGTGGCCTAGAGTAGAGGAGAACAACACAGCAGATGAGCTGGAGGAAGGGTTCTCTGAGAAGGGCACAGTTCAACAGATCCAAGGGAATGTGCTGGCACTTCAAGGAAGAATTTTTTCTGGTATTAGAAAAGTCAGCCGCACAGTGTGGCTCGCCGTGGGAACTGTCAGAAGGTTAGGGTGGCAGAGAGGTGTGACTAATGCAGAAAATGGCCTAACGAGGGAGCGAGAGGCAAATGCAGGATTTCCTAGGGTCCACAGGCTGCTGTGGAAGATTTCTGTTTTCTTCTAAGGGTGCAGTGGAAAGCCACTGGGGAGTTTTAATGGGCACAGTGTCACAATCTGCTTTCCGTAGTTGTGTCGTAAATAAATACCCTCGGTGTGGGGCATTGCTGCAAGCCATGGGAAGGAGACGAGTTTCTGTTGCCATGGTCTTCAGGACTTGGTGTAGGGACAGAGCAGGGCATCAAGGATTTTTTGCTCAGTTGAAGAGTTTTGTTTTTCAATGTAGTGAAGAACCTTACTCATTTCTTGGGTCCCTAAAGGATGTAAGCATTTGCAGTCTTCTCCAGCTGATCTGGTAGGTCATCTTACAGGAGCCTGTCTGCTCACCTAGCTGTTCCCCGTGCTTAAATCCTAGCTGCTCAACCAGCTTACAGGTGTGAAAGGGAACGGCCTGCTCTCCTCTGTGCATTCTTTTGTTTTGTTTTCAAGATTTATTTATTTTGAAAGAGGACAGGGTAGTGGGCAGAGGGAGAGGAAGAGAATGAATCTCTAGCGGACTCCTTGCTGAGTGCAGAGTGAGATAGGGGGCTCCATCCCATGATCCCAGACACCCGAGATCACAACCTGAACCAAAAACAAGAGTCTGGAGCTTAACTGCTTGAGCCACCCAGGCACCCCTACTCCCTGTATTCTTCAGAATGGAAAACAGGAGAGATTTGAAAGGGGGAAAGAATGGTAGAAGTATTGATTTTAATTCTGTCATTCGAAAGCCAGAGTCCCTGACATACTCAGGTGATGCCTCAGAGAAGGGGCAGACTTCTGGCTCGCACATACCCTGAACTTATCAGGGTACTTCTGAGTGTGGCTGAGGGAACTAGGAAGTGGTATTGAACACAACTGTTTGGGTCGATATTTTGTCCCTGTCATTTTCTTTATGTGGCCTTTGGTCACATCTCCCTGGGACTCAGTATTTTCATCTACAGAGTGGGGAATGATTCTTTCCTTGGTGTTTGCTTTTTGGAGTAAAAGCGAGGATGGACTGAGCTATTCCACATATCAATTATGGAGTGCTTTTCCATTGAAAGGAAGTGTTGATACATTCAGGATTCTTTGATCCTGTCTCAGCCCCCTGCCCACCAACCCTGCCATTACCATCAGGGCCGTCACTTTGTGCTCATTCGTGGTGGGGAGCTCAGGGTTGACTTAATTCCATGGGGAATGGCAATTAGGCCGTATGAAAAGCATTCATTCTTTTAAACAAGCCCCTTCGGAGCCAGCCATCCTTGGATGGGACTGTTAGGACAAGTGTCGTTTCTCGTTGGCCACTAGATGGCGCCAGAATTCCTTTCTGTCGCGCTCTCTTCCCACCACCTGCCAGCTCCCACCTACTCTTTTTCATCTGCGCAGGCTCTGCTGGGGTTGTGATGAATTTGTTTGCTGGGAAAATCGTTTCTCCCTCAGGAATCTGTGGGACAGAAAATGCCTTGTGGCTTTGGCTATTGTGGAACTTTCTCTTTCTTTGGTCTTCCATTGATTTACCTCCCAAAACGCCACTCTTTCTAAAATTCAGAAGAAATATAATAAGGACAACGGTGTATGCGAGTTTTCATATCTCTGGGAACCCTCTTCCTAGGGCCAAATCACATCCCACTTCTGTTTGTACACACAATGCATGATGCATGCCAAGCTGTTCGTGATGAAGACATTATCTGCCTGCCTCTGCCTATCCCTAAGCACCAGGGGAGACTTCTCCCATATTGTCACGGCTTCCTTTCCAGGTGGCCGGAGAAACCCTTCCCAGGCTTTTCTCCCCATGGGATCTGTAGTCATTAGTTAGGCCAGGTGACTCTCCTCTGGAGAGCAAATTCACTCTCCAAGTGGCTCAGCCCAGCCAGCTTTCCCTCCCACTAGCAACACAGGGTCTCTTGCTCTGTCATTCAAAGACCACAAGATCACAGCACTTCACAGATGGCAGGGCTGAGGGAGCCTTTTAGATCCTTTAACTTTAGCATCAGAATCACCCGGAAGGCTCCTTAAACACGGATTGCTGCACCCTCCCCTGGAGGTTCTGGAGCAGTTGGTCTGGGGTGGGACCTGAGAATGTGCATTTCTTGCAAGTGCCCTGCTGATGCTATTGTTCCAGGGATCTCAACTCTGAGAACCACTGGTCTAGTCCTATTGTTTCACAGGGTTGGAAACTGAGGTTCCATGAAGTTAAATGATTGTTCAAGGTCACAAAGCAAATTGAAATTAGCTAGGACTAGGAATTCAGGAGTCTTTTAAGCAAAAGCTTTTAAAGGCCTCATTCAAATTGGAGCTGGTTAAAAAATTTCCCTTTCTACTCTTTATGGGGAAAGGATTTGCTGAGCAAATTTACAGAAGAAATCAGATTGTAGGGGAAATGTTTAATCTGTATTTAATCACTTAAAATAGAGTTCTATTATTTTTGAGTTTAAATTAAAGCACGAACTAAGAGGAACCTATTTCTGAGTAAAGGGACTGACCTTTTAGTATTGCCACTGTGATGATGTTCTTTCTAATGGCCGTTGCACAGAGGCAGAATGCCAGGGGAAGTTGTTCCACTGACTGATGCTCTTCCAAATATTTATCCCCAGCATTCTCTCTTCTCTGTCTCCATCCCAAACCGGGATTTCCTCCTTGTAAGAATTTGGACACATGGCATTGGTTAAGACAGCCATAATGGAAAATGGATTGACTGAAAATTCTCTTAAAGAGGTTTATTTTAATAAACTTTTCCCAACACTGTGGTTCACCTAGCCCTTGTGGTAAGTGGCAGGACTTGAGAAGCATGTGTGCATGTGTAGTTATATTAATAATCATAGTTATAGAGTTCTGGATTTATTTATAATGTTATTTTCTGTGTGGGACAACAGTTGCTCTGTTTCAAAAAGTTGGGGTAGTAATGTAAAGTTTCATTTTATTTTATATTTTTAAAGATCTTATTTATTTATTTGACAGAAAGATAGAGATCACAAGTAGGCAGAGGAGCAGGCAGAGGGAGAGGGAGAAGCAGACTTTCTGCTGAGCCGGGAGCCTGATGTGGGACTGGATCCCAGGACCCTGGGATCATCACCTGAGCCGAAGGCAGATGCTTATCGGACTGAGCCACCCAGGCGGGCACCCCAAAATTTCATTTTAAATGCACTGTTAAAAAAAAATGAGTCAATTTTTTAAAGAATCATTTATTTATTTAGTGTGAGCAGAGGGAGGGCTAGTGGGAGAGGAGAGAAAATGTCAAGCAGACTCTGCACTAAGCACACAGCCCGTCACAGGGCTCAGTCTTCTGACCCTGAGATCATGACCTGAGCCCATATCCAGAGTTAGATGTTTAGCTAACTGAGCCACCCAGGCACCCCTGAATCAATTGTTTTAAAGTACCCAATTTTATAATAGATATATAGTATGTAAACATTGCCTAAGTCATCCAGATAACCTAATGAGGGAATATTGGTAAATACCACACCAGTGACTGAAATAATTATGTTTTACAACTGGAGCTAGTACATGTTCAGGCTTAGAGATGTTCAAATAGAAGCTGAGTCACTGCTTGTGGAGATAATGGAAGTGTCCCCATAGATTAGATAGTTTCTTTGCCCCACCAGTTCTGTAAATCTTGATTTTCCTCTCCATTCTGATAATCTGTCAAATCCTGTCTGCCCCCATGATTTTGGATAAGCTATTCTGTTTTGGAGGTGAGGGATCTATATTCTGTGGGTAAACATCTACCCTTGACTGAATTGGCTTTGCTGTTAGGTGGGTTCAGAGCTCAGATAGGAGGGCAGACAGACAAACCGGTGGCACTGTTATATGCTGGACTGTGTGCCCTCGAACTCATTTGTTGAAGTCCTAACCTCCTGTACTCGAATGGGACTGATTAGGAGATTGGAGCTTTAAACAGGTGCAAGGAGGTCATATGGGCAGACCCTAATCTAATAGAACTGCTGTCCTTATAAGAAGAGGAGATTTAGACACAGATAGCCTAAAGATGGAGTGGCAACCATGTGAGGACACAGAGAGAAGGTAGCTATCTGCAAACTAAGAAGGAGAAGCCTCAGAAGAAACCAAACTTGCTAACATCCTGATGTGGACTTCCAGTCTTCAGAAGTCAGAAAAAAATTAACTTTTGCGGTTTAAGCCAACCAGCCCGTGGTATTTTGTTACTGCAGTCATCGGAAAACTAAGAGTAGGCATTGAGGTATGAATGCCTACCAGACAATGGGTGGAGAATGTCTTCAGAGAGAAAGAGCATCTGAGGAATTCTCTCAAGACTGAAGGTGAGTTTATCAGGCACACAACAGGAAAGGCATTCTCAAAAGAAAACATGTACAAAAAGCAGTTTTTCAGTTCTTTATCAGATGTTACTCTATACCAGTGCACAATTAGGGGTAGAAGGATGTCCATTAAAACATTGCTTATAAAGTACATTTTAGAAAGATAATGAAAGTCCGTCCATGGAGAAAGATGGAGATAATTAATGATTCTTTAGAAAATTACATGGAAAAAAATTCAGGATTCATTTCCTATCTATACTTAAATAAATGGAACCCTATACTTTATAAAGTGCTTAGCATTCTGCCAGGTAATTTTGGTTATTTAAAGTAAAAAAAAATAAACATACACAAATAATATTTACTAAGTGTTTATAATGCAAAAACCACTGTGATGATTGGAGGGATGTTGTGGGGGTTGAAATAAGGGGATATTTGCAATTAGAAGGGGGTGTGAAGAAGAACAATGTACTGTATCTACTTGGCTGAATTCAGCCCATTGAAGGCATGGCCCATTTCTCTCTTTATGTCTATTGAATCTCCTGTGCTTAGCAGAGTTCCTAGAATCTGACAGCTCTCTAACTAAGTAGTTTTTGAATGAATGAATGAGTGTTAAGAATCTGAATTATAAAGTAAGGCCTATGCGTCTGTTCTGGTTTTAATATAATTTTATTATAAGCTGGTGAGTAGGTTGTGGATATTAGGTTGTCATCTGCATGATAAAGATATTTGAGTGGAAACATAACAGTCAAGATAATATAATGTTAAAGGAATAAATGTATAATGATTGAAAGCGTAGGTAAAACTAGTTTCTAAGTGTGGTACCTCCAGGACCTACTCAACATCCCTGAGATCCCATTCCCTCATGTGCCAAATGAGGACAATCTGGTGTGTGTGTGTGTGTGTGTTTGAGTATATAGCTTTTGACTATAAAAGTAAACACCATTACTTTTAATGGTTTTAAAATTATAGGGGGATATATATCTCCCTATATTTTATATATATATATATATATATATATATACACACACACATAAGTGTATGTATATATATATATATATATATATATAATGGAACAACCCTTTTCCATTACCCATCAAGTGATAAGCACTCATAAATGTTTGATATATTTCCCTTCAAATGTTTTTTATATGCATTTGTATATACTACAAATTTGGCATCATTTTGCATTTTCAAATTGATACACTGTTTTGCTACCTCCTATTACATAGAGACTGTTTCTTTATGCCATTAAATATTCCTTGTAAATACCATTTAAATGGCTCTATAAGATTCCAGACTATGTATTTATCATAATTTATTTAATCATTCTCCTAATTTTGGACTTCCGGCTTGCTTCCAGTTGTCAGCCTCAAGGGTGATATTGCAATAAGCCTCTTGGCACCCAGAGTCATGGAAAGGAACTTGTAAGTCAGTAGTGTCAATCTTAAGCCTCTTGATATATATTGCTGAAATATTTTTAATAAATGTTATGCTGTTTATACTCCCATTGTATTTATTAGCTTTTGCTAGGTTATGCTGCAGTAAAAACCACACCAACATTTCAGTGGGTTCGACAACCAGGGCTGATTTCTTGCTCACTAATTAGGTCAGTTTGGGCTCTTGTCAATGTTTCTCCTTCATTCTGAAATTCAGACTGAAGCATCAGCTTTATATGGGACACGCTGTTCTTACACGGAGGGGAAAGAGCAATGATGCAATCACGTGATACCTTCTAATGCGGGTGCTTGGATACAGAGCATGCCACTTGCACTCAAAAGTCATTGGCTGAAGCAAGTCACGTGCTCAAGCCCAATATAATGAGCTGAGACAGTTATTCCTCCCTCAGAAGGGCACAGCCAGGGGCCGTAGAGCGCTAGAGCTGCGAGGGGGCGGTGGATATTTAGAAAGAATACATCATACAAACACTGCAATAATTCTGATTCTCCCTCAGCTTTACAGAGTATGGCAATTTTTAAGCATTTGCACACTGGTTTTAGAGAAAGATGGTAACCTATCTTATTTAATTTAATGCATTTGTTTCTTTATACGCCTCACAATATTTTCATGGTTTGTGTTATTTAGGTTTGGTTTACTCAAGATAATGTATGAATTTGTATAGATTTTTCTATTACATTCTGCCTTTTAGAGAGAAGTTTTTTATTTGTTTCTTTGTTTTTTATTAAGAACATCAAGACCTTACCCATCAAGGTTAGTGTATTTTTTTTCTGATTTCCTTTTAAATGTGTTTATATTATTTTTTATAAATGGCATATTAAAAGTCACATGGAGTCAGATTTGTCATTTTTCTTTGTAATTTTTCCATGGCTTTCTGCTTAGAAAGTGCTTTCTTTTCCTAAAACTAGACACATCTACACCTATCCTTTCTTTTACTGTGTTTTCTTTTAACCATTTAATCCATGTAAAGTTATTTTGCATTTAGAGCGTAGGCTAAGGATCTCAGTTGATGTCTCAACAGTAAACCAGAATATAAGTTACACTGTTCTGTATCTGTTATTTTCTTGTTCACCTTAATTGGAAACAAAAGCACAAAGCAGAGAGCATTTGGACTACGGTGGGGAGTCCAGTTGACTTGAACTCTAGAAGTAGCTTTGGGTTTTGATTGTTACATGACATAGAGCACAGTTCAAATAACTTTTCTGGTTCTCTACCACTTCATCTGTAAAATGAAAATGTTGAATGTCAAGGAGCCCGTCTATCCCCAAATCTGTTTGGCTCGTCTCTGGCTGTGGTCTATTCCTATCATATATCCTATCACTGCCCAATCCTGTGGCAGATGTAGCTAATGAAATGTGCCACTTTTTTTTTTTTTTCCTTTCTGAGTTAAAGTGGCCAAAGAATTCTTCTTCTCATAGTAACCCAAGAAATTGTTGAATCAGCATATCACTTAAAACTTACTTGCCAGGAATGTTCCAAGAAGTCAGAATTGTGGATTTCTAATCAAATACTTTTTTCTTAGGTAATTCCATTACTCTATTCAGAAATTACCTTTTTAATCATGCAGTGTAAGGTCTGTTTTGATCCTACTAATAGCCAATGTTCTAATACAACTGCTCTTGATCTTGTTTTACTTTTTATATGTATTTTAAAGATATGCACAGATCATTGTGAGTTCATGAGATGCATAGAATTACACATAGTTTCAGTATTTGCAGCTAAGTTACCAATGGATTTTACTATGACAAATAACAGAAGTAATCTCACTTATTGTATATTGGATAGTTTGGGGTCAAATTTGAGTACCAAAAAAAAAAAAAAAAACCCAAAAAACAAAAACGAAGAAGAACCAGACCCTTAAATGCAGAGAATAATAATCTGTGGTTGCCAGAGGAATGGGGATGGTAAGATTGACAGAAAAGGGAGTGGAAAGTAAAGGCTGCAATTATGGAGAGAATAATTTGTGGGGATGAAAGGTACAGCCTGGGGAATATTTAGTTTGTGATAATAATGTCATATGGTGACAGACAGATGGTAGCTACACTTGTGGAAAGCATAGTACAATGTACAGACTTGTGGAATCACTATGTTGTACACTGGAAACTAATGTTACATGGTGTGTCAACTGTCCTTCAATAAGTAAATATGTAAATAAGTAAATTGTATCAAAGTTAAGAGTCCTAGTCTGACAGAGTTGGAAAGAACCTTGTATCATCTATACCAATTCATTCTCTTGACCAAATGGCCTTACATACCCCAGAAATATCAACCAGCTCCCACAGCTTTCATAATATAAAACAGCAACTTAAAAGGCAATTGGGTTCTTGAATCCAGTCCAAGGTCCAAACGCTAATGGATGGGACTTTTAAAATCTCCTATGGTAAAAGGTTTCACTGGCATTGGGAGAGTCTAACTCTTTAGTATCTGAGGTCAGAAGTCATAGCTGCTAGAATTTTAAGCAATATTCTGTACTAAGGAATACAACAACAGCCCATTTCTTCTATATTTACAGACTATATTTTAGTGACAATGAACTCCACAATCATCTCCTTTTTTTCCGGTAAACAGATATGTACAAGCCATTTGATTTTTGAGGGAAAAAAATAGCTACAAGCCTATTGGTGCTAGATATGGTTCTCCAATTAAGTTCATATCCCTTCATGATTATGGACAGACTTGATATGTCTCAAAAGTACATAGAACAAATGGGGAAATATCCTCATAAGGAAAAATATTTGAAGTTTAAGTGCTTATTTATGATATTTATACTGGTAATATTTCCTATGTGTTTTACTATTCTCACCCTCTCACATAAAATATATATAATATTGATGCTGGGTTGAAATGACACACATGGAGTTATTGTGAAGTCAGTGTTTACATATATATATATATTATTTTTGTTATCTCTCTTTTTTTTTTTTTTTTGAGTTGATTTAGGTGTAGACCTTACATTATTCCTATGGCTATGGACTATGGTCTATGAGCTGTGTCAATAAACATCTTGTTACCACTGGACTCTATTATATTAACAATTATCTTAGAACTCAGTATATCCCCTGTCACTCTATGTGAGTGGCAGACTAAAACAAGCCATTCCAACAATTTTAGTTGATTGCTTAAAAAAACCAGAACCACGAGCCAAAGATCTTGCAGGTTGGTAGTAACAGTAGAAAAGAGCATTTGGATCTCTAGACTAAAGCACAGTACTTCCTTATATATTGAATCCTTTCTCCTATAAAGTTAATCATAAATTCTTCCATCCATACCAGAAATTTCCCTTTAGTTTATCAAGAGAAGTAATGAAATATTTGCTTTTTGCTTTAAATGGCTAGTAGCAAAAGCATATTGGTATGGTCAAGATGGGCATTAAAATCAAAATTATGTAAGGAATAAAAGGCAGCGGAAATTAGAAACATTAGCCTCAACTGTGGTTTAAAAGAGTTAGCATTATGCTAGCCTCATATAACATTGTAGGGGTGGGTTTATAGATGGATTGGGGAATATATCAAAAACAGCATTAAAGACCAAGGAGTTAGAGCAAAAGGCCACCAAAGAGTAAATGTAGGGTTACCAACAGGGACTGTTGTCAGGAAATTCTGAATCGTTTTCCCTGATATATGGTAAGGTAAGACATGAACAGTTATAGAGTGCTTAACATGTAAAGGTCCATGTTTATGCTCTGTTCCTGTCTTTTCATTAAGGTAGAAATTCAGAGTTGTGTCATCTACCCAATATCATAGAATTTGCTAAAGGAATAACAGGTGAATTATCTATTATTGTTTAACATATTATCCCCAGATGCTGCCTTAAAACAACGGCAACACTTTAATATCTGTGACAGTTTCTACTTCACAGTATCTACAGTTTCTGTTGTGGGATTGCCCATGAGGTCACAGTCGCAGTGGTGACTGGAATAACTATGAGTGGAAGTCTTGACTGGGGCTGAAGAATTAGCAAATTGGTAATGACCATTAGCAGAGGGTCTCAGTTTCATACCATGTAGCCCTCTTTATAGGCTGCTTGAACATCCCCTCAGGATGGCAACTGGCTTTCCACAGACTCAGTGATCCATAGGAAAGCAAGGCAAAATCCCCACTGTCTTTGAAAACCTCATTGTAGATGCCATACACCGTGATCTTTGCAAAATCTACTGGTTACAAAGTCAACCTTATCTGATGTAGGAGGAGATTACACAAGTGCAAGAATATCAGGGGGAAAGGATCACTGGAGGTTGGGGAGCTTAGAAAAGCACCAGTATATGTTAAGGGTAACTATTTAGTAGTATATAATTTTTTAAATAAACAGTTCTTAAACATAGACCATGTGTTTTTTCTTTTTTCTTTTTTTAAGGATTTATTTATTTATTTCTTTGACAGACAGAGATCACAAGTAGGCAGGGGACGGGGGAAGCAGGGTCCTTGCTGAGCCGAGAGCCCAATGTGGGACTCGATTCCAGGACCCTGAGACCATGAACTGAGCCAAAGACAGAGGCTTAACCCACTGAGCCACCCAGGCACCCCTATTTAATAGTATATTAATAGTAAGAGCAATTAATATTTCTATATTAATATAGCATATCATAATTTTAAAGATTCATTTTAATTTTTTATGTTCTGATAGTCTAATTTTTGTAGGCTAAAGAAAAGAGATTAAAAAACATAAAGAAAAAAAAAAGCTAGGTTTCTTGAGTGTGGTCTTGATAACCAAACTAAGTTGTAAATCTAAAAGCAAGATAGAAATTATCTATCTATCTATTTAAATATTTTGTTTATTTATTTGACACAGAGAGAGAGAGACAATGAGAGAGGGAACACAAGCAGGGGGAGTGGAAGAGGGTGAAGCAGGCTTCCCACTGAGCAGGGAGCCCGATGTAGGGCTTGATTCCAGGACCCTGGGATCATGACCTGAGCTGAAGGCAGATGCTTAACGACTCAGCCACACAGTCACCTCAGAAATATTTTATTTATATTTCTATTTGGACATGAATAGAGGATAGATAAGTAAAAATATACAAGATAATAGATAATAGATAAGTAAAAATATACAAGTGTGCTATAATGCACACTACAAAATAATAAGAACGGTCACAAGAAAAGTTCAGAAAGAATTCTATGGGAGTTTCGGGGTTTTAAAAACTCTGTGGACTGAGGAGACAAATAAATAACTGAGGAGACAAACAAATTATTTACAAATAACTAGATTTTTAAAAGAATAGAAAAGTTGGAACAGAATGAGTTAAAATGTGGTGTTGAGAAATCAAAGAATGTTCTTGTGAAAGAGAGAAAACATTGCTTTATTTGGCTGGAACATTGGATGGAGACAAAGCGTATGAATTTACTCTTCGGATAATGTGGAAACATTGCAAATGAAGAATGTCCTGATTCAGGAAAAATTCATCAGGCAAACTAAAGTCAAACTGAAGGAGCAAGAAAATGGACACGGGGAGATCAGTTAGGAGGCAATTGTACAAGGTACTTGACATTCGATGAGAATCTAAACAAGGATGTGTGAGAGAATCAAAGTGGCTTATTTTAAAGATAGAATTTACAGCATGGGGCCCTGGAATGAGTGTGGGTGCTGAGGGAAAAGCATTAACCAAGTGCTTTTTCTCCTGGAGCAAAATGGGTTGAATTGAGTTCACACAGTCTGTTTCTTTATTCATTCATTCAAAACCATTTTGTTAGTGACTACCTTGTTCTAGTTGCTGTGAAAATTCTGTGAAGGTAGAGATGAGCAGGATCCAATTTATGCCCTATTTCTTTGTTCTGTTAGGATAAAGGACGCTCAAAAAAGTTGTTCATCCTTGCCTGCTATTTGCTTTTAGAGTTACTCCAGTGTGGTCTTTCCCTCCTTTTATTAAGCTGTTTGTGTCGACTCACCGATGACCTTGATGTGGCTGAAGCCAATGGTCACTTCCCAGTCTGCTTGTTCTTTTACAGGTGTTCACTTGGTTTCTCTCTTTTGACCCTTCTTGTCACTTGCCTCGTGTCCCTGTGCTGATTTTCCTCCTTATTCACTGCCTACTACTCCATAATGTCTTTTGCTTGTTTTTCTTCTTCTTCAGTACTTCTTAACATTAGAGTATCTGAGGGCGTGGTTCTTGACATTCTCTTCTTTCTCAATACCAGTTTCTTGGGGCTGTCACGTAGCCACCCAGATTAAAATACTATGTTGGTGCTGAAGATGTTCAAATATACATACATACATATATATGTATGTATGTATTTTTTGGACTTCTCTCCTGACCTCTGAACCATGTATCTATTCATCTCCCTATCAGTATGCCCAAAGGGATGTAGAATTTGCATTTCAAACCAATCAACTTCCAAAACTGAACTAACCTCTCCGGTAAAATCTGTTAATCCCACACGTTTTCCCATATAAGTTGGTGTTGTCTCTTTCCTTGAATTGATCTTTCACTCCTGTCTTTTGTTACATCACCACATTCAATAAGTACATCACTGATGCCTTTGGCTCTACCAACACCGTATGTCCAAAACCCATTCTCCCATCCTGGTCAGCATCACCGCCATCTCTCACCTGGATTGTTGCCCTCGCTTGCTATACTTGTCACTCCCAACCCGTCTAGTCTTGCCACAGTACAAGAATAATTATTTTAAAGGGTAAGTCATAACAGGTCACTTCATTGTTCAAAGTACTACGTTAGTTCCACATTTCACTCAAGTCATCATCTTCTAATCATGTGTAAGTTTCTGTTCATTCTTTCCACTGTCATCACCGCATTAGTGCTCAAGACAACATTTTATCACTTCCTACTATTATCCTTGGTCATTTTTTTCCCCCTGTAGGCTGGCTGGCCTTTTAGTAGTTTGGCAACACACCAGGCCCAGTCATAACATAAGTGCCTGTAACTTGTGCTCTTTGCCTGAAATTCGAATTCTGCTATTATGAGTAAGGGTAATTCTGTTCCCTCTCAAGGATACTTACCCTGTCTCCTTTATTTAAAACTGAAGACAGTCACCTCTATAGAAACACTCTCTAGTACTTTACCTCCCTCTTTATTTGACTTCATAGGTTATATTACCTACGCCGTAATACACATATTTTTTATGCATTATATTTATTGTTTTCCTTCCACATTAGGATGTGCTCTTCATGAGGGCAGGGATCTGTCTTTTTGCTTAGAATAGACAATAAATAATAATTCACAACCCAGTTTTGAAAAAAAAATAAGCGACTTTACAACCCAGTGGGGGAACAGATCCATAAATAGAGCATGTGTAGCTGTGACCAAATACTGCTGTAACAAGGAGGGAAGAGATCTACTACTTTTTGGGGTGAGAAATCTCCTTCAGAAAAAGGCTCATCTGGTGAATTACGCAAGTATTGATTTTTGAGACTGGGATGGTTAAATTTTAATAAGGATGGCAAATCTCTATTCTTTATATCCTATAATGGAATTTCTGGTGAAGAACAGAGGAAATGTTGAAGATTCCTCCTATCACATGCGAGTACACAATTTAAGGTCCAAATGATTCCACTTGAATTAAACCTTACCTAACCACGGAAATATAGATAGTTCCCATATCCACCTGCCCAAATCCTACTGATTCGTAAAGGCTCAGATCAAATGTAATCTCCTCCAAGAAGACCTCCATGCCTCTCACTAATCAGATGTAAGGTCTCCCTCTTAAAACCATTGGCTGGCATCCAATTCTCCCTTCTAAATTATAAACTCATTGTGAGTATAGACATTTAGACCTACCTTTGTGTTCCCTACAGTTCATAGAAAAGGGACCTGCATACAGTTGTATAAAGCTACACTACATCATTCCTTAGGATCCTTTAAAACATAATATATTAGAATATCTCAATCCAGTTTCACTGATACACCTAATTTTGGTATATTGCCATAGGGCATACAGAAATTGAACCTATGAATTTGGTTTTATGGGATCTTTCAACCAAAGTGAAGAAAAAAAAATCATTAAATACTTCATGTTTCAGAAAGTGTGCTGGGCTTTTTACATGTGTTACCTCATATAATATTCAAAATAGCACCATCGAGCAGGTATAATTATCCTTTTTATCATGAATGTTAACTGATATCTTGAAGGTCACACATCCCGTAAGTGACAGAGCTAGAATTCTAACCCAATTGTGTTATTCCACTAAATCGTAATCCATGTGACAAAAGGAACAAAGGAAAAATGATGGCGAATTCAAAATGTTGAGAAAACATTGGGCCGCAATAAAGTGGATATGATGAATGTCATGTTGGGCATAGTTTGTGGAACTAATTCCACAGTGCCATAAACAATTGGTTCTTGGAAGAGTTCACACTAAAGCTTGCAAGACAAGGAGCTATTCTTGACTGTCTTGGGTAAAACACTGATTTCGTCAGCAGTATTAAAAAAGGTTGCAATGCTAAGGCACAATGATGGTTATATAATTAAGTTTGACATCTTCACTGGAGATCATATCAGGTGCTGCTGACTCGATGAACTTTAAGGGAAAAAAAAAAAAAAAGAATGAGTTAGAAACTGCCTGAAGGAAAAGTTATAAAATTAAAATCCATAGAATCCAAAGGAAATTGGTTTAAGAATAAATTGTGAGATGGCCCTTCTTTTCACTACATCTGTATCTTTGGGGTAAATACCCAGGAGTGCAATGGCAGGGTCATAGGGAAGTTCTATTTTTAATATTTATAGCAGCAATGGCCACGGTCGCCAAACTGTGGAAAGAACCAAGATGCCCTTCAACGGACGAATGGATAAGGAAGATGTGGTCCATATACACTATGGAGTATTATGCCTCCATTAGAAAGGATGAATACCCAACTTTTGTAACAACATGGATGGGACTGGAAGAGATTATGCTGAGTGAAATAAGTCAAGCAGAGAGAGTCAATTATCATATGGTTTCACTTATTTGTGGAGCATGACAAATAGCATGGAGGACATGGGGAGTTAGAGAGAAGGGGGTTGGGGTAAATTGGAAGGGGAGGTGAACCATAAGAGACTATGGACTCTGAAAAACAATCTGAGGGGTTTGAAGTGGCGGGGGTGGTGGTGGGAGGTCGGGGTACCAGGTGGTGGGTATTATAGAGGGCACGGATTGCATGGAGCACTGGGTGTGGTAAAAAAATAATGATACTGTTATGCTGAAAATAAATAGATTAAAAAAAATTTTTAAAAAAAGAATAAATTATGAGAATCCCCAAAGGTTTATCAGCTAAGGAACCAAAAAATAGAGGCTAAGGGGGTCATAATAGAACCAGACTGACTGGGTGCAAGAAAAGAGATTGATTCAGGTGAAAGAATTCTGTTTTAAACAATTTGAGGCTAGCCTGTGTAATTCCCACTGTGAGCGATCTACCTAAGGGACAGTAAAATAAGAAAAGAGAAATAGTAAAGAAAATTTAAAAAAATTGTCTTGTAGGTATCTAAAATAAAGCCTATACCTTACTGAATATACAGCTCTGCATATCCTACAGTTACACAACATGAGAAGTGAGATGGTACTTTTCAGACACTAAGATACTATGACAGAGCACCAGCACTTTACCAAAATATTTTCTTTCTGAGCACACATTTCCTAACATTTATTGTATTATTTGTGTCCATGTCACTGAGTACTAGCCAGTGGAACGTGAACAGAATTGAAATGTGTTACTCCAGGCTGAACCCATAAAACCCTGTTAAGGGTGAACCTTCATGCTCCTTTCCATTCCCTTTCATGTGCATAAGCAAGACATCTTTGGAAGGCATCATAGACAATGATGGAAGCAAAACATGGAAAGATACCGTACCACCGAACTTCCCAACAATTAGGATTATCAAGTTTTGAGTTTATTTGTAGAAGAAGTAAGTTTCTATAATGTTTTATCTATTTTATATTTTGGGACAGTGTGTTACTGTGGTAGGCATTACCTGACATTGTATAAAGATTACCTAATCCACTCGCATCAAAAGGAAAAGTAGAAGCAAAGACTCAGAGAAGCTGGGAGTAGGTTTAAGAACAGGAGCAGGGCTTCTAAACACCCCTGTGTGTGAAGCTTAAGAGGCTACCACTGTGGGGAAAGTTAGAGCACGGAAGCAGAAAACGATGGAGTGTCTGAGATGAGTTACTTAGCAGGTGTGTTATTTACCCAGGGAAAAGACCCTAGACCTTAGTATGGAATTTTAGGGTGTTGAATGTTATGTTTTCAGTCTGACTTCCAGTTGCAAGGAATCGGTGGAAATCAAAAGTTAATGCGAAAATTACCACTACAATGGAGTATCCATAAAACTACTCAATAGTTTTGAAGGTCTTTAACCAAAGTCCAGTCTGTAGTCACAGGTGCGGTTCATGACTATTGTCTTTGGAAATTTAATAGAAGATGGTCATGGAGGTAAGCTTTATCAATGTGTTTTTAAAACTGACAGAGAAGTAGAACTTAAAGATTCAAATAAGTATCAGAAGAGAATAAAATAAGCATAAGGCTAGGATTTAAGTGGCGTAGATCTTACTTCGGACTCCTTGATTAATTTACTTAACACTGGAAAAAGTCACTTAAATCTGTGTTTCATTTCTTTTATTTGTGTTATGGGGATAATGAGTGTTGGTTTCTAGTTTTACTGAAGGTAAAATAAATGGGCTATAACAAATCTCTGTAAATAGCACAATAATAGGAACCTAACTAAACTCTATTATTCATGAATAGATATTTGTCACCAGGAAAATTAAAAAAAAAAATCTTTAGTCTTAAAAATACCAACTTTGGCAAGACCTTGCTAGGGAGGGACTTAGATCCTTTGAACTGACTTTTGATATGGAAAGTTCAGGACCCAAGAAAGAGAGAAAAGAGATCATACAAATGTTCCACTTCTACATTTCCTAAGAAATGTGATAAATATTCAGATATTTTCTAGACAGTGTCACGCTGACCAAAAGTAAGAGTTTTTGTTTGTGTGTTCGTTTTTGTTTTTGTTTTGTCATCTGATCCTTCATTAGATCTTTTGTTGTTGTTGTTGTTGTTGTTGATGGTTAGATGTGAACAATTAAGGGGGTTGCATCCCTGCAGACTTTTCAATAGGGGGAGACTTCCTCTTTTTTTCCTTTCACTACCCTCTCCCAGAAAGAAGTTCAGCTAAAGGTGACATCAAATCATGGACGTCTTAGCTCATTTGGATACCTAGAGACATGCTTAAAAAGCAAATTGTACCATCTCCAAGCAAAAGGTTTTAAGTACAAGATTCAGCAAGTTTTACCTTTTTTTTTTTTCTTCCCTCAGTGTGGTCTGTTTTCTTGGACAAAGTTTACATACAGTGAAGCCCAGGCAGGAACTTAGATAACAGACACTATCTGCTAATGCCACCTGCTTCCAATGGGAAAGCCAACAATGGGATATGGTGATATCCTAGTGTGCCTTGTCTATTTCGGGAATTCACCAAGATCTCGTAAAGAGAAGCACAGCAGTGGGACTCACTATCGTCTCTAATTTTCACCTTTCCATTAATAGGAGTCAGGGAATTAGAGAACATATTGGTATTATTTATCCTGGGAGGTGATGTTATTTATCCAGGAGATGATCGAATCCAGTTAGTATGAAAGCAGTTAGTTCTGATAAAACCTAGGAAATGTTTTCCAAGTCCAAGAGACTCAGAAATGCAATAGCAGAGAAGATTCTGGAGAGGTGAGAAGGTGTGCTGGCTTGTCGAATTTATGGTTCTAATGAAACTTCTTAACTGAGGATGGCTGCTGAATTAGTTGAAAGGATTTTGTTGTTGTTGTTCTTGTTTTTAATGAAAGCAACAGACAAATCATACAATGAAGACTTCAGAGATCTGTGTGTCCTGACAGTTGGCAAAGCAAATATTATAAATATTATAAAATATTATAAAAAGAGAGAACTGTATTTAGCTGCTATGGAAGTCATTCTCAGAGATTATGTTTTCAGGTTAATAACACTGAAGAGGAGAAATAGAAATAATTTTGGGAAAATGATGTGATAATTTCAGGATACCAATGACATTTTGGGTTTTAAGAATTTTGTGGCAAATCACAAAAAAATGAAAAGAATGATGGATAAGTTGATAAGCTAAAATATGTCTACAGGGCTTGTCACTAGAGAGAAGGGCAGGGAAGGCATGTCAGAGAAGACACGGAAGAGAAATATAGCTACATTTTTCCATAAGAAGAGAAAATATAAGAGCAGCAAACACCCATAGTCAAATGTTTGAGGACTCCATTTGAGAAAAAGACGACTTGGCTGGAAGATGCTCGAATCTGTGCTATGTGTTGGGTAATGTGTTATAGTCTTTCATTGAATTATCACTTTCCGTCCTCAAAATATCCATTGACAAAGATGTTATTTCTCCCTGTTTTATAGATGAAGATAGAAAATTCAGAGATAGAAGTAAACAACTAGTGTGAAACTGTGGGCCAGTTTTTCCCTTTATATGCCTGAACACAGCTAAGGTCCTTTACAATAATTAACAGATTTTTATCTTTCTTTAAAAAAATATAGAATTTCCAAACTGTAGCTGTTAAGTCACCGTAAGATCAGTGTGTACCATTCTCAATAAGATATATTTCCCATGTTTGCAATAAATAGCATAAGTAACGTTTAAAAGATTCTCAAAGGCATTTCTGTTTAAAAACTATATCAGCTTGCTTTTTAAAAACTTAAATGGTTTACTATTTCTTAATATTTCATAATCTTTCAAAGTCTTAAATTTGTTCCACATATCATTGTACATACATATTTTTTCTAAGAGTTTCTGGTTTCCATCAGGTATTCGTATCTTGAATCAAATCAAAGATATTTGCACACATTCAAAAACAACAGACAAGCACATCAAAGTTTGCATATTCTCTCTCTTCCCCTCCCCCACCCTGGCCCAAGCTTATGGAAGCACTTGGCAAATGGTCAATTAATTCCAATAAATTATTACTGCTTTACTAGAGAGAATTCAGCCTTGAGCATCTCCTAAAGAAATACACATATGACCTTTGTTATAAACAAATGTCATCAATTTCACAAATGTATTAACCATCTTAAAAGTGCTGAAACATTTTGACTTCGGAGCTCCATTTCTGGAAATCCATACTAAGGAAATAAAACTAGACACAGGTAATGCATTAGGGAGCCAATCCAATAAAAGATAAAATATTAATTTATTTGTGACATATTCTTTTGAAGTATCAGATACTCATTAAAATATTTATGATGATTTTGTAATAAGATGAAAAAAATTGAGTGTACATAAATTGAATGTGAAGCCAATAAACTGGGATAAAGTTTGTTTATACAATGTGGCCTTCCTATTTTAAAACATGTCCAGAAGAGTTACATGGAAATTATCAAAATATGACTAACAGCCATAATTTTAAATCATGCATTAAATGTAGGAGATTTTCTCTTTTCTTCATAATTTTGTGTGCTTTCCCAAGCATTTACCTACTGTCTTTACTGTAAATCCCCAATTTTAAATTAGTTAACCAATTTTTAAAATATTCAAGGCATGCAAAAGTATAAAGCTTAATGAGAACAAAGAGTCTGCACTGAAACTGAAGACTCTTTCCATCTATTCTTACTGACTTCATTCCCTTTTTCTAGAGGGAGACAATCAAATCACTGTTTTTTTTTTCTTTTATCTTCAGTTAGTCAACATGTAAGTGTGTTGTTCCTGAGATATTCTGTGAAAATTCATAACTAATACAACCATTCCCCCATCGATAGATAGACCGCCTTTGATCCACTGGTGGTGTACACCGCAAAGAAGAATATTTGGAAATTCAGATATTTTGAATTTAGAGGCATATGTTTGAGCCTTCATTATTTTATATTAATGTTTCCTGGTGTGGCTCTTTAATGGGTGGTTTAAATTCCCTGATTTTGGTAAATTATCTTCCTTTATCTTTCAGTTACTCCAGAAATGGAGTTAGAGTCTCACAGTCTTCTTTATAGATCCTTGTTCTTTCACAGCACCTGGCTACCTCCCGAGCAGACTTATTTTGTATTGCTCCAAAGAGCGCAATTAAGATCCAAAGAGCTGGAGGCATGGGGAAGCATATTTCAGGTCACTACAAAGAAGTGCTTTCCAATAATAGCAGTAATGACAGTGCAGTAAGCTCTATTTCCATACTTACTTCTAATTTCTAATGGCCACTCTGTTGAGCTACCTTGTAAAGCAGTTATGAGTTCTGCAACATTGGGAATAATCCAAAACAATCTGGAATGACCTGCCAATATGTAGAAGGAGAAACTGTAAATCCCAAAGGGGATGGTATAGAATACGTTTAAAGATTCACTTCAAGTCCCGCATCCTTTTTTGACTAGGTTAGAAAGTTTTGGGTTAGGAATGTAGTGCACATCCTAATGAACTCACTGAGAAGGGTTGGGAAGTCATTTAGCTGTTAGTTTTTCACACTATAAAAAAACTGAATAGTCGTGTCAGAAGGATACTATACAGACTAATTAACTGATGTTTGCACAGTGATAAAGATTATAAAACAGGTCTACCTAATAATAAAGGCTGCAGAAAGGGCCAATTGGACTTTTCCCATTTAACCAGCACTTTGTAATGGTAAAATGAGGGGCAAAGGGTGAAATGGCCAAAAAGAATAAAAAAATAAAAGGAGTGCATAGCTCAGAAATGCAAATGCTTAAAAAAAAAAAAAAAACATGCAACAACAACTTAATTAACCTATAGAGACCTTTGCCACCCAATGGTCTCAAACCAGACAGATTAGACAGGATGTTTAAAAGGGATTATGGTTTGTAATGAGAAAAGCGTCTGGAGTTAACCAGTATATCCTGGTGTGGGCTTTTAAAATGACCTTCTAATTTTACACTTTTAAAAATAAACTTTGTTTTTTTAGAATGGCTTTAGATTTACAGAATAATTTCAAACATACTTCATAGAATCTCCCTGTGCCCCACAGCCAGTATCCCCTGTCATTAACATTTTAAATTAGTATAGTACATTTGATATAATTAATGAACTGATATTTACATGTCATTATTAACTACTTTCCGTACCTTGGTCAGATTTCCTTAGTTTCTAGCTAATTCCTTTTTCTGTTTTGGGATCCCAGCCATGGTACTACAATACATTTAGTCATCCTATCTCCTTAGGCTTCTCCTGACGATGATCAGTTTATCAGATTTTTCTTCTTTTTGGTGACCGCTATGAACTGAATTATGTCCCTGCCAAAATTCATATGTTGAAGCCCTAACATCCGATGTTATGGTATTTGGAGATGGAGTCTTTGGAAGGTAAATCAGATTTAGATGAGGCCATGAAGGTGGGGTGCTCATGATGGGGCCAGTGTCCTTAACAGAAGAGGTACCAGAGAGTTTGTTCTCTCTCATTCTCCACCACTGGAGGACACAGCGAGAAGGTTGCCATCTGCAAACCACAGAAAGTCTCCTTAGAACCCAACCATAGTGGTGCACCAATCTTGGACTGCTAGCCTCTAGCAGTTAGAAAATAATGTTCTGCCATTTAAGTCAGCCATCTTACGGTATTTTGTTTTGACTGTCGTAGATAAGACAATGACCTTGATAGTTTTGAGGAGTACTGGTCAGTTATTTTGTAGAATTTTTTTCAATTTGGATTTCTCTGATGCTTTTCTCAGGATTAGATTGGGGTTATGTGTTTTGGGGAGCAAGACCAGAGAAATACAGGGCCATTTTTATCTTAACATATCAAAGGCTTCTGTTATCCCCAGTGTTATCCCTGTCACTGTTGATATTGACCTTGAGCAACTGGCTGAGGTCACAGTTGTCAGGTTTCTGCAGTGTAGAGTTACACTTTTTCCCCTTTCCAAACTGTACTCTTTCAAAGAAACTCACCATGCACAGCCCACATTTAAAAAGTGTAGATCCATGAGCATGGACTATCAAAATCATTTGGAATTCTACATTTGAGGCTTGTCTTCCCCCCGCCATGGATCTACTCAGTCATTTATCTATATCACTATTGAGTAATGAATATTCATTTTACATTTTTGGTTCTAACCTTATATGTTTATTTTCTTGCCAAAACTTTTCCAGCTTTAACCAGAAAATTAAACCCAGTTTTGCTATTTCAACTCTATGGATCAGGATACAGAATTGTCTGTGTTCATGTGGCACATCAACTCAGTGAGAGTCCAACACAAACGTTGAAAACCAAAGGGCTGTGTATTCCAATTGATATTTCTACTTAATGTTTAACTGATTCTTTGATTTTTATTTATTTCCCCCCTTTTTGGTTGCCTACAGTTGTAGATGGAGGAAGTATTAAGTGGGTTATTTGGCAGATTTGGGCTGTAAAAACAAAACTAAACTAAAATTTATTAATTCTTTCTCCATTACTGATATCACCATCCAAGGGCACACTGTTTCTTTATTGGGAAAGCACACCACACTTATGTTTTGGGCCAGTTTAAGAGGCATAATAGTAAGACACAAATACGTATCACAAAGGGTAACCCATTATTCCCCCAACTGATTTGTGCATTTTTGAAAATGAAAGCAGAATGATCAGGAGGTAGAAAATAATGCTTCTATGACAATTTTGGACCTCACTTTCATTCCTGATTTGGCCATTTGGTCTCCACAACAAACCACTATCTTTCCTTGTACGGTAATGTTGAAATCTGTGCCCAGTTTGCAAGGGCATTGTTCAGTTTATTAAATATAGGTATGTGTTTTGGAACTGTCCTTGGAATGAATGAGATGGATGCAAAACAAGATTAACCTCGGTTGCATAGCTTTTCTGAGTCTGATCAAATGCATAACACATATTTTTCAAAAATGTACATGGGAATATCTGCAATATATGCAAATGCTAATAAACTTCCCCTAGCTTTCATGATCCCTGTTAGGACATGACATATTTTAGTTGAATTGTCAAATGTGTTTATTTGATCGTGCATAACATACATAGAAGAGGGAAAGGTATTTTCTTTATTGGAGGAAATTCATTATTTATTTATTTATTTTTTTTTGGATTTTATTTATTTATTTGACAGAGAGAGATCACAAGTAGGCAGAGAGGCAGGCAGAGAGAGAGAGGAGGAAGCAGGCTCCCTGCTGAGCAGAGAACCCGATGCGGGACTCGATACCAGGACCCTGAGATCATGACCTGAGCCGAAGGCAGCGGCTTAACCCACTGAGCCACCCAGGCACCCTGGAGGAAATTCATTTTTTCACACAAATGATTGATACTATGGTTGAGGGAACTGAGGATTCAATTTATTTACTTAAAGAAGATAGCACAGCAACCTACCAACCCCACTAATAGTAATAATAATAATGACTGAGGTTACTAAAACACTAGAGAAGCCATATAACCTTTTTTTTTTTTACAGCTAAAAAAACACACATTAGATCCCTAATAATCTCTACAAATTTTGGCCCTCCAATTAAACAGCATTCATTCACTCATTTATCCATTCAACCATCCATATCTGCATTTGATTAATTTTTTAATTTTTTTAGTGTCCCAAGATTCATTGTTTATGCACCACACCCTGTGCTCCATGCAATACATGCCCTCCCTAATACCCACCACCAGGCTCACCCATCTCCCCACCTCCAAAACTCTCAGTTAGTTTCTCAGAGTCCATAGTCTCTCATGGTTCAAACACTTATTATATACCAGGCCCTGTACCAGTAAGTGGAGATACAATAATGAATGGAAACAGTTGAAAAATCCCTCTCCTCACTGAGCATGCATTTATGGTTATTGTGACTATGTTATTGCTATTTTGGTATATTAGATATGTTAGGTGGTGGTGATTGACTTAGAGAAAAATAATGCAAGGGGTAGGTGGCAATTGTGGGAAGAGGGTTGTGTTTTTAGATCATGTGGTTGGGGAAGGACATACTGACGAAATGAATTTGGCTCAGAGGTCTGAGGGAGGACAAAGATGGTGCCATGCAGATCCCAAGAGTCAGAGCCTTTCTGGCAGAGGACAAGCAAGCACATTGAATCTGAGGCAGAGGAGCATGCCTAGTAGAATTTAATCACGTGACCAAAGTCGATCCAGCAAAGAAAAAAGTAATAAGAGATAAGGGGACCGATAAGAGAGGCCAGATCTTATGGGATGTTTTTGGACATTATAAAGTCCTTTTGTGTTGGAAAAGAAATTAATAAGTAAAGGGAAAATGGCAAGATTTCATTCTTTTCGATGGATGAGGAATATTCCATTGCATGTATAAATATCACATCTTCTTTACCTATTCATCTGTTGATGGAGATCTGGGCTCTTTCTATATTTTGGCTATTGTGGACATTGCTGCTATAAACATTGGGGTGCATGTGCCCCTTTAAATCATTATGTTTCGGGGCACCTGGGTGGTTCAGTGGGTTAAAGCCTCTGCCTTCAGCTTAGGTCATGATCCCAGGGTCCTGGGATCGAGCCCCACGTCGGGCTCTCTGCTCCGCAGGGAACCTGCTTTCTCCCCTCTCTCTGCCTGCCTCTCTGCCTACTTGTGATTTCTCTCTCTCTGTCAAATAAATAAAAATCTTTAAAAAAATCATTTTGTTTCTATCCTTTAGATAAATACCTAGAACGACATGAAATGGAACTATAGGGTATTAAGCTAAGCAAAATAAGTCAGAGAAAGACAAGAAAGACAAAAACCATATAATTTCACTCATATGTGGAATTTAAGAAACTAAAGAGATGAACATAGGGGAAGGGAAGGAAAAATAAAACAAGATGAAAACAAAGAGGGAGGTAAGCTATAAGAGACTCTCTCTTTTTTTTTAAAGATTTTATTTATTTATTTGACAGAGAGAGTACAAGCAAGCAGAGAAGCAGGCAGAGAGAGAGGAGGGGAAGCAGGCTCTCCGATGAGCAGAGAGCCTGATGTGGGGGCTCGATCCCAGGATCCTGGGATCATGACCTGAGCCGAAGGCAGAGGCTTTAACCCACTGAGCCACCCAGGTGCCCCAACTATAAGAGACTCTTAACTATAGGAAGCAAACTGAGGGTGACTGAGGGTTGCTGGAGGGGCGGGGGAGTGTGGAGCTGGGATAACCAGGTGATGGGCATTAAGGAGGGCACTTTATGTAATGAGCACTGGGTGTTATATGCAACTGATGAATCATTAAATTCTACCCCTGAAATTGATTTTAAAAAAAAAAAAGTAAAAGAGAAATGAGGAGATATGAGCCTTTTACAAGCCAGGAGAGGAATGGGCTTCAGGGAGAATTTTAGTGGTATTCTGTACTGTCACATTACAATACTAATAGTCCTTGTTCACTACCTGTGATATTCAGAAAACTACCATCTGCGTGAACAGCCACCACGTTTGTCTTACTCCCTATTGTCTCTGCTGACTAGCCCAGTGCCTGAAACAGAGAAACATACTATGAATATTTATTTTTTAAGCAGATGAATACATTTTCTGGTTTAATAACCACAGCATCATTATTTATTAGCCTTCTGTTTTACAGATGGGGGAGATAAGACCAAGAGAAGGTAAGGGACTACAAGAAACACCCCAAGTGTTTTGAGCCTATAATTGGTAGTCTTGATAATAGAACACTAAATCTTCAGAGTAAATGCCTGAAATCTGGGATTTTCCTCCCTCTCTTGAATATTAGAAAAATGTGAACCTTACCTGCTGCTCATTGCTGGCCGTGAGTCTACCTCTTGGTGCCAATTTTGCTTCCCCACTCTCAGATGTCACCAGATACCCTGCTGAATTCTCTTCTCGCCAGCCACTGCCTAGCTTGGGCATCAAATGGCCAGAATAAACAAACAAGAAATTATCCCTTGGAACAAACATCTGATTATCTCAGCAGCAATTGCAATGAAAACAGAACACAGGAAAGGGCAGCCGCCTACTTCACTGCTTTCATTCTAGGCTCTGATTGTTATGGAATGAGGTGGCCTTTCCACCTGGCACTGGATCAGAGGGCCAGGTGGTGCCAGGTGGCAGGGACCGTGGGGAAGAAGTTGGAACATCTGTGACCCACCCATTCGGGCTCTGATGAGTCTGTTAAAATCTCTAGGGTGCCCTAATCTGGCAAAATATAATAAAAGCAAAAGATAGAAGACTCCTAGGGATCTGGTTTAAGATCCTGGCTCTCCAACTTCTGTGCTGGTGATCCTCAGCAAAACGTTTTCCCTCTCAGAGATACTACTGCATCGGTGGGGGGACATGAACAATGCGTGACTCACATTGTTGTTGTGAGACTTGAGGAGAGGCTGTGTGGGAAGGACTAGCTCTGTTCGGGAACACAAAATGGTGGCTGACTGGTGCAGAGGGGTACTTACAGCGTCCAGCTTACTCGACGTCTTTATGGGGGTTTGGAGCAAAAGTATATTGAATTAATAAAACTAAAATTTTGGGGGTACCTGGGTGGCTCAGTGGTTAAGCCGCTGCCTTCGGTTCGGGTCATGATCCCAGGGTCCTGGGATAGAGCCCTACATCGGGCTCTCTGCTCAGCCTGCTTCTTCCTCTCTCTCTCTGCCTGCCTCTCTGCCTACTTATGATCTCTGTCTGTCAAATAAATAAATAAAATCGTTAAAAAAAAAACCCTAAAATTTAGTAAAACATTACACTGTATTATTAAAAAATAAACTGCGGCAGATTCAACATTTTATGAGTTTGAGCAAAAATTGATTGGGCCACCTCCCGTCTAGCAGACAGGAAGGAGCTCTGAGGAGCTATACAAAGTGAAAGACTTTTGCAGGCAGAAGGCAGTGGGAACAAGAGACGTTAGAGTAGACAGAGAAGCAAGTTGATTATAGCAAAGTGACTTTGCTTTAAGGGTTGGCAGGGGTCTATCAGGAAGATGGCCTAACTAGTGCTGGTCAGGCAATTCCTGACTGACTGGCTTAAGGTTCCATATCTGGGAGTAACAGTACAATAATGAAGTCAAGTCCTGGTTTGGCAACGCGGGTTTGCATAAGCAACTGTATTTTGGTTCTGTGGATTTGTTTTCAACGGTATGGACACCAAATAAGGAGACCTCTCTGTGCTTGATGGTAGATATTGACAGTACTGGGTCCTTACATTTTCAAATATCATCCAGTGTTTCCTCATAACCTCTGTGAGAAAATCAACCTCCCTTTATCATTTTCATATGATTTCTGTGCAATATATGCCATAGCGAATGTGGCATCATACTAGAGGTAAGTGGGGGACACCTTTAACATCTTACTTATGGGTTGGCCTTATGTTTAAGGTAAGATTGATCCAATTGGACAACTGTGGTTGAGTTTTTGGAGACCTGAGTGGAGGGAGTTGTAGAGCTGTAACAGTTAAATTATGCCTGGACTTGTGAATAAGACAGGACAGCCACGTGACTAGGAAGAGTCTTAGAACAATTTTTCCTGTGTCTCTGAGGAAAGGCAAGAGTGGAGAGAGAGAGGAAGGCTGGGCAAGGTGGTTATAAAATTGTACCATCCCCTGGAGATTATAGCTAGAAGGTTCAGAAAGAAAGGCAGCATCATTGCTAGTCCAAAGGGGCGTTTGTGCAAGCCAGAAAAAAAGGTGACATCCTCGACTGCTCTGTGCTGGGGGGCTTTGATGCAACAGGCACTAACTGTGACAAGGATGGTGGCAGCTCGACATGCGTGCAGCTCCGTTTCACGGCCAGAAACTTGTAACTTGGAAATCTGGTCACATTGGTTTATTAAATGCTTGGAAGGAAGAGGAAATTTTCTGTGAGAAATGTTTTTCTGCTCACTTTAGTGACTTCTGTGGTGTTTTTTTTTTCCTTTTCATTTCTCTTTTCTTCTTTCTTTCTTCCTTTCTTCTTTTCCTCTTCCTTTTTTTTTTTCAGCAATTCTCTTCCTCTTTGATTTTACCGGAATACAGCCAAAAGGGGGGGATTATTTTATGAGGATATACACTATGAAAAATACATTATATATTAATCAAAAATTAAAAAATTATTTTATAAAAACACACCCAAAAAACCACAGACAAATGAAAAGAAAATATACACTATGTGCCAGACACTATGTCTGTATTTTCTTGCTTAATTCCTATAAAATTTGGTGAGGTAGAGGGATTATTTATTTCATTGCATGGATGAGGGGGCTGAGAGGTTAAAACCTGCTATATGTGGTAGGCTGGTGTTGGTACCTGTACGTGTCTGACTCCAAAGGTAGTCCTAGTGAGAATAATACAACATACAAGTAAAAACAAACAAAACCCCATCATGTCTTTCAGTTTAGACCATCAGCCTATTATCATCATCATATGCGGTGATCCTAATGCCTTTTTTCTTAAAGTCCCCTTCATGACTGTGAAAGGATGGTAGGATTTGAGGCCTTCTTGTTCAAAATGGGGTCTCTAGAAAAGTAGTATCAACAACTCCTGGTAGTTTGTTAGAAATGCAAAGTCCCATCCGTATCCACTGGATCAGAATTTATGTTTTTAATGGTATCCATAAGTGGTTTGTTTAGACATTAAAGTATTTGAAAAATGTTAATCTAGGTCCTTGAGGTCTTCTTCAAATCTAATATTCTTTGAGCCTCAGTCAACATTTACCTGCAGTTCCTTATTCCTGATAAGGCGATGAGTGATCATGGAATGTGAGAAAATCCAGGCTCATATCTCCTAAGTTTCATTGGGTAGTCTCTGGTCTTCTTTTTTTTTCTTTTTTTTTAATTAATTAATTTATTTTCAGCATAACAGTATTCATTATCTTTTCACCACAGCCAGTGCTCCATGCAATCCATGCCCTCTATAATACCCACCACCTGGTACCCCAACCTCCCACCCGCCCCCCGCCACTTCAAACCCCTCGGATTGTTTTACAGAGTCCATAGTCTCTCATGATTCAGCTCCGCTTCCAATTTACCCCAACTCCCTTCTCCTCTCTAACACCCCTTGTCCTCCATGCTATTTGTTATGCTCCACAAATAAGTGAAACCATACGATAATTGACTCTCTCTGCTTGACTTATTTCACTCAGCATAATCTCTTCCAGTCCCATCCATGTTGCTACAAAAGTTGGAGTGTATATGGACCACATCTTCCTTATCCATTCATCTGTTGAAGGGCATCTTGGTTCTTTACACAGTTTGGCGACCGTGGCCATTGCTGCTATAAACATTGGGGTACAGATGGCCCTTCTTTTCACTACATCTGTATCTTTGGGGGTAAATACCCAGTAGTGCAATTGCAGGGTCATAGGGAAGCTCTATTGTTAATTTCTTGAGGAATCTCCACACTGTTCTCCAAAGTGGCCGCACCAACTTGCATTCCCACCAACATTGGAAGAGGGTTCCCCTTTCCCCACATCCCCTCCAACACATGTTGTTTCCTGTCCTGCTAATTTTGGTCATTCTAACTGGTGTAAGGTGGTATCTCAATGTGGTTTTAATTTGAATCTCCCTGATGGCTAGTGATGATGAACATTTTTTCATGTGTCTGATAGCCATTTGTATGTCTTTATTGGAGAAGTGTCTGTTCATATCTTCTGCCCATTTTTTGATATGATTGCCTGTTTTGTGTGTGTTGAGTTTGAGGAGTTCATTATAGATCCTGGATATCAACCTTTTGTCTGTACTGTCATTTGCAAATATCTTCTCCCATTCCATGGGTTGCCTCTTTGTTTTTTTGACTGTTTCCTTTGCTGTGCAGAAGCTTTTGATTTTGATGAAGAATCATTGTTAAAATGTCTATACTGCCTAGAGCAATCTATACTTTTAATGCCATTCAGATCAAAATTCCACAGGTATTCTTCAAAGAGCTGAAGCAAATAATCCAAAAATTTGTATGGAATCAGAAGAGACCCCAAATTGCTAAGGAAATGTTGAAAAACAAAAGTAAAACTGGGGGCATCATGTTACCTGATTTCAAGCTTTATTACAAAGCTGTGATCACCAAGACAGCATGGTACTGGCATAAAAACAGACACATAGACCAGTGGAACAGAGTAGAGAGCCCAGATATGGACTCTCAACTCTATGGTCAATTAATCTTTGACAAAACAGGAAAAAATGTACAGTGGAAAAAAGACAGTCTCTTCAATAAATGGTGCTGGGAAAACTGGGCAGCTATATGTAGAAGAATGAAACTCGACCATTCTCTTACACAGTACACAAAGATAAACTCAAAATGGATAAAAGACCTCAACGTGAGACAGGAATCCATCAGAATCCTAGAGGAGAACATAGGCAGTAATCTCTTCAATATCAGCCACAGCAACTTCTTTCAAGATATGTCTCCAAAGGCAAAGGAAACAAAAGTCTCTGGTCTTCTTTACAGCAAAATTGAAAACACCAGAGTCAGCAGCTAAGCCCTTATGTTCTACTGATTTGAAGCCACAGCCTGCCTTCCTGACTCCAAGGTCAGAATGTAGTTTAGAGTCACATGTATTCACATTTTAGGAAGATGCATGCCCTTTTGAGTCATATGTCTCATCGCAAGTCGCAGAACCCATCCTGCCCTCTCCCTTAACCCTAAACTCAATTGTGTGGCACCAACAAATTTGCTTTAATGTTCCTGCTCTCTGGCTATCGCTCAGGGATATTCTGATTAGCTGCATCCTAAGGGATGACAAAGGGATGCATGAGCTATTTCTAGTTTTATGATGCTGCTGCTCTGTGATTAGATTCTGGAAGGAGGGTGAGCCTGTGGTGAAGTCTGAGTGACCTCATCTCAACCCTTTGGCAAATAAAATGAAAATTTTAAATCATCAGTGCTTTGTGGCATTCTGTTCTGGGTTTGGGGCGCCCCTGTTCTTCAAATCCTATTTTAAACTTTCCTCTGTCACTAGCAAGCTGTGACAAATACATCATTTCCTTGTCATCGCTCATCATCTTTTGAGTCCACCTGTCTGCCATATCTGTCCATATCTGGAAACCAAGGGTAAACTGAGAAACTGGTCCCCTCATAGAGACGCTTCTCCCGGATTCTACCGTATGTAGTACAGATGGACATAGTGGAGCTGGGGCAGAGATGGAAATGAGAAGCAGGAAGGAGAGTGTGTAGGAGGGAGACAGAGATGGAGATGCAGAGAGAGAGAGAGGTTGAGGAAGGAAAAAAAGGAGATAAAGAAGGGATAAGGAAAAGGCAATGCATGTAGCTCTTAGATAGGAGGAAGGTGTGAAGGGAATGATGAAAAGGAAAAAAGAAAACGAAAAGAAGGCTTAAAAGTGTAAAGGAGCTTAATACAGTGAGACTGAAGTGCATGGTCAAAATGAGTAACAGAGAGACACATCAGAACAGGAAGAGAACACAGAGATACAAAAATTCAAAGGGCAGGATGGTCATGTAATGTATTATCCACACTTTGCAAGTAAAGGGGGGAGAGATTAATAATGATACTAACATGAAAGCAAGATTGCCTTGGGCAAACTGGCATATATGGTATGTCCAGCAAAGTGTCTTCAAATTCTGATCAGCTTAATCTCTGCTTCCCTCATATTGCTTGCTTTCAATTAAGGTTTCAAGTGGATCTGTTATAAGACAAAAAGATTGCAGGAGAGAATAATGCTGGGCCTTTATTGGAGGAAAAGGAAAAAGGTGAGCTTGGGGCTGAGAACTTTATTTTTCTAGAAAATAAAGCCCATAATTCTAGTGAAGTTATTTGACAGAAAACCATTTTATGGTCTGCAGGATAGCCAGTTATTTCCACATTCTCTTTCATTATGTCTTAGAACAACATGGTGAATTAGGCATTATTATCAAAGTTTCACCTACAATGGGGGGAATATATGAACGCTTGAAAAGGCACTCTTAGAATAAGCTAATGTAGGTCCAATTCTGCAGTGCAACTTTATTCTACCACCAAAATACGTCTCTAATGCATATATATCTTTTTTTTTTTTCTCTAAAACCAATCTCACAATTTTTCCTGTACAACATTATTTCTGCTTTTCCGGTTCTTTCGTCTGCCTCCTCCCAATCTTGGTCTATACCTCCCAGGGAGAGTAATCCCAACCTGACTCCCTCTCTTTTCCTCAAAACCTTGCAGTGCCAGTGGAGACAAGTTGGTGAAAATCAGGACCTTAAAAGATTCGGTATAAAACAATGCTTAGTAACAATGCATTAATACTTACTTACATGGGAAATATTACCTAAGCTTAGTATCAGTTTAGACTATAATATAGAGTTATTATTTGGTAAGTATTTTATAGTTATTTCAGATAAATTACATCACATTGCTTTGCAAGTGTTAGCTCTGAGGTAAGGAAGCAGGAAAGCGGACTCATACATCATAGAATAGAGTTGTAGAAGGATGAATGAAGGGAATGATTGCTTTAGGATCATTATAGTCTAGCAAAGTAAACTATATAAAGAGAGCATATGAAACAGAAAAGAGGCAAGAGCACTAGTCACAGCTTTAGTACAAACTTTGAAAATGGAAACCTCAGAACTTGCTTGGTGTCTCTGGTCTCAGTTATTAGCCCATAAAACAAGTGTTTGACAGACAGAGCATGTTTGGGGAATCCCTGCTGCCTCTCATCTTTCTTGTGCCCATGGCAACCTTCACTAAGTAGTCAGGATACAGTCCCCTTCCCTTTATTAACAAAGTGTCCCCACCAACCAGATGTGAATGGACTTCATCATCATGTGGGAGCTACATGGTCTTGACATTTTGCTTTTAATTATAATAGTCAATCATTCCTTAATATCCCTCACACATAACTCATCTGCTCCTTTCCATGATCAATATAAATATCTAACTTAAGTCTGTATCACTATCCTCAGCCATTGCCATGGTTTTCTTAATGGTTTTCCTCCGTCCATCAGCCCCCTGTCCATAATTCTAAAAGCATAACCGACTTGTGATTATGATTTCAGATGATGTTACTATGAATACATTATCACAGAGTCATGAAATGGATATGTCCTTCCTTATTTTGCACAGTGCAGATAGATGATGATCATACTGGGTTAACGGTACATACTCTAGCCCCTGCCTACCCAGTCACCCGCAAATCACTACCTTTTCTGTCTTCTAATGACAAGAGCCTTCTTTCAGATTCTCAGTTATGCACTGTCCTCCTTCCGACCTCAAGCCTTCAGATGTCCTGTTCCCTCGCCTGTAATTTCTCCTTTCCTACCATTTTTCCTGGATGACTCTAAATCATATTTCGGATATCACATTCAATGCCACTTCCTTAAGAGAGTGTTTCCTGACTTTCCAGCCTGAGATAAATGTCCCTGCTGCATGCTTTTTTTTTTTTCTTCCTTCGTGTAGATTTATCACAACAATAAAGAAATCATTGAATTTTAGATTTTAATATCTCTCCAGCAATAAAATTGAAGTCCCATGGGAGCAGTTGCTACATCCCTCTTGTTCACTATTATGTCTTCACCTATCAGCACATAGGAGGTTTTCAAGAAATATTTGTGAAATAAAAGATGAATGAATAACTAATGAAACTACCATCCAGAGTAATTAAATGACTTGTCCCAATTAAATGTGCTTCCTAATGGCAGAGATTGAATGTTAATCAGTTTTTATAACCCCATATCCACTGTATATCTTTGAGGAGGGATATTTACCCAAAATATAATGCTGCCTCTCTGAAACTCAGTTCATTATTTCAAAGAATGGAAAGGAGACAAGAAAGAGAGGGCGGGAGGAAAAGAAAAGAAGAAAGAGGGAGGAAGTGAGGAAGTAAAAGACAGTGGAAGAAAGACAAAGAGGAAGGTAGAGAGGAATGAAGAGAAAGAAAAAGGAAAAAAGAAATAAAGGGGAGGTGAACCATGAGAGACTATGGACTCTGAAAAACAATCTGAGGGTTTTGAAGGGGCGGGGATGGGAGGTTGGGGGAACCAGGTGGTGGGTACTAGAGAGGGCACGGATTGCATGGAGCACTGAGTGTGGTGCAAAAACAATGAATACTGTCACGCTGAAAATAAATAAATAAATAAATAAATAAATAAATAAATATTTTAAAAAAACTTAAAAAAATGAAAAAACTTTTCAATTGTAGAGATTATTATGAATCTTAGTTTTTATATGTTAATGTAGTGCTGCAAATAAAGCTCTCTCTTCATCTAAAAAAAAAAAAGAAATAAAGAAAAACTCAGTCACACAGGAAAGTACTCAGTCACACAGGAAACTAGAAAGATGAGGCAGATCTTTTGTAGTTCCCTTGACTGGTATCTTTAGTACTTGGGTAAGATGAAGAAAATTTCAACTTGATAAAAAAATAAATAGACTTTGGATCAGCTGGAATGAGAATTGTTATGACCAGCTGTAATTTATAGTGGTTCTTTAAAAAAATACATTTATTTATTTTAGAGAGAATGAGTGTGGGGGGCAGAGGGAGAGAGAATCTGAAGTCTGAGATCAAGACCTGAGCCAACACCAAGAGCTGGATGCTGGTCGGACCCTGCCACCCAGGTGTCCCTATAATGAGGCTTAAATGGAAGGTATTTTGGTTTCTGAGCTGAAGTTATTCTTCTTGAAGACTTCAATAATAATAATAATAATAATAATAAAAACAAAAATTTATTAATCTGTTCTTTATATGTCAGGTATTATTCTAAATATTTGACACATTTTATTATAACTTAGGAACTAAATACTCTTTTTTTAACATTTTATTTTTAATTTTATTTTCTTTATAAATATATAATGCATTTTTATCCCCAGGGGTACAGGTCTGTGAATCTCCCGGTTTACACACTTCACAGCACTCACCATAGAACATACCCTCCCCAATGTCCAGAACCCCAGCCCCCTCTCCCAACCCCCCTCCCCCCAGCAACCCTCAGTTTGTTTTGTGAGATTAAGAGTCACTTATGGTTTGTCTCCCTCCCGATCCCATCTTGTTTCATTTATTCTTCTCCTATCCCCCTAACCTCCCATGTTGCATCTCCACTTCCTCATATCAGGGAGATCATACTGTAGTTGTCTTTCTCTGATTGGCTTATTTCGCTAGCATAATACCCTCTAGTTCCATCTACTTGTCATTGCAAATGGCAAGATTTCATTTCTTTTGATGGCTGCATAGTATTCCATTGTATGTATATACCACATCTTCTTTATCCATTCATCTGTTGATGGACATCTAGGTTCTTTCCATAGCTTGGCTATTGTAGACATTGCTGCTATAAACATTTAGGTACATGTGCCCCTTCGGATCACTATGTTTGTATCTTTAGGGTAAATACCCAGGAGTGCAATTGCTGGGTCATAGGGTATTTCCATTTTCAACTTTTTGAGGAACCTCCATGCTGTTTTCCAGAGTGGTTGCACCAGCTTGCATTCCCACCAACAGTGTAGGAGGGTTCCCCTTTCTCCTCATCCTCGCCAGCATCTGTCATTTCCTGACTTGTTAATTTAAGCCATTCTGACTGGTGTGAGGTGGTATCTCATTGTGGTTTTGATTTGTATTTCCCTGATGCTGAGTGATATGGAGCACTTTTTCATGTGTCTGTTGGCCATCTGGATGTCTTCTTTGCAGAAATGTCTGTTCATGTCTTCTGCCCATTTCTTGATTGGATTATTTGTTCTTTGGGTGTTGAGTTTGCTAAGTTCTTTACAGATTTTGGACACTAGTCCTTTATCTGATATGTCGTTTGCAAATATCTTCTCCCATTCTGTCAGTTGTCTTTTGATTTTGTTAACTGTTTCCTTTGCTGTGCAAAAGCTTTTGATCTTGATGAAATCCCAATAGTTCATTTTTGCCTTTGCTTCCCTTGCCTTTGGTGATGTTCCTAGGAAGATGTTGGTGCAGCTGAGGTCGAAGAGTTTGCTGCCTGTGTTCTCCTTAAGGATTTTGATGGATTCCTTTCTCACATTGAGGTCTTTCATCCATTTTGAGTCTATTTTCATGTGTGGTGTAAGGAAATGGTCCAATTTCATTTTTCTACATGTGGCTGTCCAATTTTCCCAGCACCATTTATTGAAGAGGTTGTCTTTTTTCCATTGGATATTCTTTCCTGCTTTGTTGAAGATTAGTTGACCATAGAGTTGAGGGTCTATTTCTGGGCTCTCTATTCTGTTCCATTGATCTATGTGTCTGTTTTTGTGCCAGTACCATGCTGTCTTGATGGTGACAGCTTTGTATTAGAGCTTGAAGTCTGGAATTGTGATGCCACCAACTTTGGCTTTCATTTTCAATATTCCTTTGGCTATTCGAGGTCTTTTCTTGTTCCATATAAATTTTAGGATTATTTGTTCCATGTCTTTGAAAAAAATGGATGGTATTTTGATAGGGATTGCATTAAATGTGTAGATTGCTTTAGGTAGCATAGACATTTTCACAATATTTGTTCTTCTAATCCAGGAGCATGGAACATTTTTCTATTTCTTTGTGTCTTCCTCAATTTCTTTCATGAGTACTTTATAGTTTTCTGAGTATAGATTCTTAGCCTTTAGGTAAGGTTTATTCCTAGGTATCTTACGGTTTTGGGTGCAACTGAAAATGGGATGGACTCCCTAATTTCTCTTTCTTCTGTCTTGTTGTTGGTATAGAGAAATGCAACTGATTTCTGTGCATTGATTTTATATCCAGACACTTTACTAAATTCCTGTATGAGTTCTAGCAGTTTTGGAGAGGAGTCTTTTGGGTTTTCCACATATAGTATCATATCATCTGCGAAGAGTGATAGTTTGACTTCTTCTTTGCCGATTTGGATGCCTTTAATTTCTTTTTGTTGCGTGATTGCTGGGGCTAGGACTTCTGGTACTATGTTGAATAGCAGTGGTGATAATGGACATCCCTGCCATGTTCCTGACCTTAGCGGAAAAGCTTTCATTTTTTCTCCATTGAGAATGATATTTGCGGTGGGTTTTTCATAGATGGCTTTGACAATATTGAGGTATGTGCCTTCTATCCCTATACTTTGAAAAGTTTTGATCAGGAAGGGATGCTGTACTTTGTCAAATGCTTTTTCCGCATCTATTGAGAATACTCTTACTATCTAAACAAGTGTGGTGGAGAAACGAAGGCACAGATAAGTTACAATAAGTGGTGAGTTACTATATAGCTCTCATGCAAAAATTAATATTATCCATTGTTGGAGAGAATTTAGAGTAAAGGTACTCTCATATACCAATATAAAAGCATGATTTTATACAACAAATTTGTAGGGCAACTTGGCAGTAGATATCAAAAATTTAAATTTATGCATCCTTAACTCAAAAAATATATTTCTAGGGGCTCCTGGGTGGTCCAGCTTGTTAAGTGACTGCCTGGGCTCAGGTCATGATGCTGGAATCCCAGGATGGAGTCTCATTCCCATCGGGCTCCCTGCTCAGCAGGGAGTCTGCTTCTCCCTCTGACCCTCCTGCATCTCGTGCTCTCTCTCATTGTCTCTTTCTCAAATATATAAATAAAATCTAAAAAAAAAGAGAGAGAGAGAGAGAGAGAAATGTATTTCTGGAATCTGTCACAGAAATATCTGTAACACTGTATATAGCACAAAGCAAAAACAATAACAACAACACACTCTAAATATAAATCAATTAAAAATGGCTGAAAACTATGTCCATTGTGTTAGTTTCCTAGGGCAGTGTGAACAAATTTCCAAAATCTTGGTGACTTAATACAACAGATATTTATCGGCTCACAGTTCTAGAGGCTGGAAGCCCAAGCTCAAGGTGTCGGCAGGGCTGCACTGTTTCTGGGTCCAAGGGCAACTCCTGACTCCTCTCCTCCAGCTTGTGGTGGTTGCTGGCAGTGCCCGGCTTCCAGATGCATCCCTCAAGTCTCGGCCTCTGATGTTCTCCTTCTATCTTTCTCTTCTCTGTGTGTCTCCATTTCTCAATTTTGTCATTCTTTATAAGATTACCAGTTCCTGAAATAGAGCCCTCCCTAATAGTTAAATAAATTACTATAATGATAGTAATCTAAAGTATGACTTTAGATTAACTAATTATATCTGCAAAATTAACTTAATTTCCAAAAAAAGATCAGATCCTGGTGTTTTGGGTGGACACTCATTTTGAGGGAATGCTATTCAACCTAGTACTTCCATCCTCTAGAATATTTTATTATACAAATAAGGATACTAGAGCGAACAAACATGCACTTCCTAATTGCCAAGTACCATTCTACATCCTTTATACAGATCACCTCCTGTAAATTCTTCACTACAACTTTAGTATGAAGGTACATTTATCATTATTGTTATTGACTGAAGAAGAAACTGAAGCTCTTAATGTAAATCAGTTGTCTTTGATGACATAGGTAATATGGGATCAAAATTCCATCTGCCTGAATGCAGAACGCATACCCTAAACCATGACATCATTTAAAACTAGCCCAATACAGGGGTGCCTGGGTGGCTCATTGGGTTAAAGCCTCTGCCTTTAGCTCAGGTCATGGTCCCAGAGTCCTGGGTTCGAGCTCCGCATTGGGCTCTCTGCTCAGCTGGGAGCCTGCTTCCCTTCCCCTCTCTCTGCCTGCCTCTCTACTTGTGATCTCTGTCTGTCAGATAAATAAATAAAATCTTAAAAAAAATAAAAGTTTAAAACTAGCCCAATACAAATAAGACAAAGAAAGAAAAAAGAAAGAACACATTGTGTTGTTTAAAAATTGTGAGAAAAAAAATACAGTGTTTTGTTTTTTATATCAAGGGAGCTAGCTATTCATAATACAATATATATAGTATTGTGCAGTTTCTGCTTATAGGATTTATAGCTATGCTTATAACTATATGATAGAAAGATATTAAATTATATAATATAAAATTATGATTGATACATAGAAAAACACTTGTATCTAATTTGCAAAAGCCAGTAATGCATATGAGATCAAGATGGGATGAAAAATGACTTGCATGTAAAAATTGTATGTACTGCTCATTGGTTTAATCCTTTTATTTTTTAACAGACAGCATATATTATATTTGTAATTTAAAAAACATAATATAGGGAAAGATTCAGATTTCACCAATTTTAAACATGCTTTCTTTTCTTGATATTAAAAGCCTTCAAGCATAAGAGGGCATAGCTAGAATGTAGCAGTTTTGTACTCATACAAGAGATTTTGTATCCACAATTCCATAGAATCACTCTCGTCCTCACACTTTGAATAACAGGCATCTACTCCTTTCATTCATTCAGTTGCTTATTAATTGAACAGAAATACTTGAGTATCTACTCTGTATTCCTTTTCATGCTCTTCCAGATCTAATATTCTATGATTGTGCTTCTATGAATATTAAAAAGAAATAAAAGTAGATTATTAATGTATTTAGACAAAATGAGGGTAGGGGATTGGGAAAAGTTGATGGTGTTTATAAGAAAATAGAATATACTTAATTTAATATTTATGGAAATTCAGAGTTTGTAAAAGAACTAAATGAGAGAGGGAAAAACTAATACTTTTCCCTCTGTAGTTATGTTTTTTTAAAAAAAACACATTCAATGTTTAATCCCCTAAAAATAATTTTTGTGTGGGTTTTATTCACTTCTGTATCCCCAGAACCCAGCAAATTTCTTGGTATATAATAAATACTCTACATAAACTAGTTAAATTAATTGCCTTAGTAAAAATAAATCAGATAAATGTGAAACATTTTCAGAGTCATAACAGGCTGCACAGGAGGCCACATTCTATGGTGAAAAGATCAGTAGGGTTTGGAAGTAAGCCTTCCTGGTTTTGCAACCGCCTCCTACCTTGTACTAGGTGTCTAACCCCTTGAAGTCACTCAGCTTCTCTGAGACTTGCTGTCCCCATCAGTAATTAGCAGGTCTTCATGTTTTGCGTAAATACATTACTTTCAGAATCAAAGGAGATAATAAACAGTTTTCTATAAATATTAGTAATTACCCGTGTTACAAAGGTAAAGAAATTCACTCAGCAATCCCTCCATCACCGGAATTCCTATAGCATAGCCTTAGTACCTGCTTATAGTTCATTCATTAAGGTCGCATATCGTTTGCCTAAGATGCTGATCTCTTTGCAAAAAAGAATCTATTTGCCATATATTGTACCCATAGGGTGTAAAAAATTGCTAGTTACATGGTTTTTAAAGTTTAATATTTTTTAATAAAAATTAAATCATTTTTAAAAAAGATTACTTTAGTGCACCTGGTTGGCTCAGTGGGTGAAAGCCTCTGCCTTCGGCTCAGATCGTGATCTCAGGGTCCTGGGATCGAGTCCTGCATTGGGCTCTTGGCTCAGCGGGGAGCCCGCTTCTCCCTCTCTCTCTGCCTGCCTCTCTGCCTGCTTGTGATCTCTCTCTGTCAAAGAAAGAAATAAAATCTTTAAAAGAATAAAACAAAAAATAAAAAGATTTCTTTGTTTATTTTGAGAGAGGGATAGATCTGATATCTGAGACTCTGAGATCATGACCTGAGCTGAAACCGAGAGTCAGATGCTTGACTGACTGAGCCACCCAGGCACCCCTAAAATTAAGCCATTTTTATTTGACTTATAATAAGATTTTTGAGTTACTAAAGAGATATATGTTAGGTGTATGATGAAGTCTTTATCTTAATATGCCTTAATAGAAATTAAAAATTTTATTTTACTTATAATGATTTGAGTTACTATAGTGATACATGTTTATTATTATTATTTTAACAGAAATAGAAAATTCCAAATAAGAAAAGGACTAAAACAAGGAAAAGAAACTTTCATAATACTACCTTTTCAGAGACAGCAGGTTTTACCATCTTAGGGTGTGGCTTCCATGACCCTTCTCTGGATGTTTATGGAACTTCATAGCACTGTGAAAGCCAGTCTGGGCTCTCATATACAAGGTGATTAAAACATCAGACTGCCCGTATGACACTTCTGAACTAGGTTGTATCCTCTTTAAGATGAGAATAATAACCCCATCCCATGAAGTAATTGGGGATTAAGGAAATACCAGATGAGAATTGCTTGGTACACTGCTGGTGTTTTCCTGTATTTGAGCAGCTTCATGTGTCAATGAACATACTTCTTCAGCACTGTACTAAATGATTACAGAGTAGTCCAGCAGCATTTACATAAAGGGTGTGCAGACAGTGTGAGATTCCCCTGCAGTCTCCCGTTTGCAGATTGCTCTGTCTCCTGTCTCTCTCCCGGGGCTTGATTTCTTAGCTGCATTTTGCCTTGGAGCCTCTACTTGCGGCTTCCTGGTGACCATGTTCTGGTTCATATTCCATTTTCTTCAGTGCCTCCTTAAAATGTACTAATAAAGACAGCAAACTGTGAGCCAAGATCTTAGGCCCACTAAGCAAAATGTGTCTGTTGGCCAGTCTCCTGGCTGCCATCACCACTGCTCTGCTGAACCGTAAGGTAGACAGTGAAGGGGTAGCAATTTTTTTTTTTTTTTTTTTAGGCCCCAGAATTTTCACATGACTCAGTGTTCCATTTGGGAAGGGAGCATGAGAAGGTAAGGAATTCAGTGTGATAGTGGCAATTCTTCCCTTTAAGTCTTCCAGAACGGTGTGTTTCAAGCAGGAGCACAGTCCCTTAGTGTATGGACTGCCAGAAGACAATTTTGTGTACACTCAGCAGTACTGGTTTAAGTTCCAAAAAGCAGTTATTGAAAGAGTGATTGCCATTAATGTTGATGACATGTTCTAGTTCTAAAATTAGTGTTCAGAGTCTGTAGTTGATATATTTGAGTGTGATTCCTGAATTTGTAACTTACTAGTTGAAAATTCTTTACCTTCTCCAAGCCATAGTAACCATTCTGGTAAACCAGAACCATTTGGTATGGTTCTGGTAATAATAACCACCCACCTTACTCTTGGGGATGTTGTGAGGAATAAGGATAGAATTATATTTATAATGTGAGTATACATTAGTCACTGTTTATAATATTCGAAGCTCCTTAAACTTCTAGTAGCAATATTCTGATTTTTTTTTAGTGGTCTTTTCTCCATAATGAATCAATGTAGTTTGGGTGGTTCACCTGCCTACTCCTCTGTGGGTTCAAGTATAGCCTAGTCACACACACATCCAATCAGCATATTCGATCCTCTGAAATACTGTGATTGAGGTCCGTTGTACTGGTTTTAGATCAACCTCTCTCAGGATGGTCATCAAAACTATTGAGGAAAAGATGCTTTCTTGTCACTGGAGTTGCACTGACCATTAAGGTTTAAGGCCTGTGGCTGCCATGAACCCCATCTATGGGGACCCTATCTAGACTGAGGTCAATCTAGACAAGAGCAGTGTTAAGAGATGATACTTCCTGATTCTCTAGTCTGCAACAAACTGTCAGTTACATAAATCAGTATTTTCACTTTTATTCTTAAGCAGTGTGTATTGGGTTTTCTATCACTTGTAACTAAATGAATCCAGACTAATAGAAGTGTTATTGTATTTTTTTTCCTTTTAAAGAAAATTAAGGGGCTTCTGGGTGACTCAGTCATTAAGCATCTGCCTTTGGCTCAGGTCATGATTCCAGGGTCCTGGGATCGAGTCCCACCCACATCAGGCTCCTTGCTCCTTGGAAAGCCTGTTTCTTCCTTTCCCTCTGCCCCCTGCTCCCTCTGCTTGCACTCTCTCTTTCTCTCTGTCCAATAAATAAATAAAATATTTAAAAAAAATAAAATGAGTACCAAAGAAAGTAAATTTATAGTCCAATGTTTACAGCTAGAAAGTGGGGCATCTAAGCAGTGTGATAGAGGGTTCCTAAACCCTCTAGTTCTTGGGTTCAAGGCTAGTTGCATCACTCATTAGCAGTAGTATCTTGGGCAAGTTGCTGACATTTTCTGAGTTGCAATTTCTTTGTTTATAAAGTGGGGGTCATGGTCCCTACCTCATAGGTTTGTTGTAAGAAATACACATACACACACACATATACATACACACATATGTATGTATATATATATATTTAATAATATATATAATATATAATATACATTATATAATATATACTAATTTTTAGTCATAATAATAGCCATAATGCTAATAGCAAACAGTTATTTAATATCACTGACAACTTATGAAATAACATTATTTGGGATCCATATCCTTTTCTCTGATTACTAATCTTATACTTTTTTTCACTGGCACTCTTAATAGGATGAGTGATACAGGGGGGCTGAGGGGTATGAGTCATTGAATGAAGAATGAGGAGATTAGAGCCCAACTGGCAGGGTTCTCATTGCTATAACACAGGTCTGAGGTCCTGGGAATCACAGCTCCAATGGTGGCAGTGTGGATGGACGGAACAGCGAAGAGACTTTCCAGGCTTGGGAAGCTTAACTAGTTTGCTGGAAGCCATTTGGAAGTGCTGCCATAAATTTCCCAGTGCTTCAGCACCGCTGGCCTCACCACCTCCCTTGAAAGTTCATCTACTCCTCACTTTTGTGAATTCCTCCGAGGGCACAGTGGCAGCATGGAATGGCACAGACACCACCTTAAATCACAGGCTTCATGCTCCAGCCCAGCTGCTCGCCTATTTCAGAGGCAGCTTGGAACACTGCATCACTGTCTTCGAGCAGCTTGGGGGACGATGGATGACATGGTCTCAGTCAGGCAGCTGCTGGGACTGTGTTTGTTTCTCCTCCGTGGGAGCCAGGTTCTCCTGGTGTTATCTCATTCCTTAAGAAAAGAAGAGCTGCTTTGACATGAATTCCATATAAAAATAGGCGGGATCTGAATGATGAATCTCAACACGATCACCAACTCCTGTTTTTATTCCCCAAACTGCAGCTAAACCCCAAGATTTATTGTAATTAGTGCAATCCATGGTCAGGAGCACAGGGTCTGCAGTTAGGCAGAATGAAGCTTGAATGCCATTCTCTGTCACTTGCAAACCCTGGTGATTGTGCATGAATTTCTCATCCATCTGCTCTCCAGTCCCTTGCTGTCTAATTCTCAAGACTTGGAGTCATTTACTCTTGCCACAGTAGGTTTGAATAGGAGGCCAACCCAAAATTCAATGGCATAAAACAAAATACTTTTCTCATAATCACATAGGTTTGGCTGGTGGAAGCTGGACTCGGCCAGGGAGTTCTCCAGGCTACAGTGGTGAAGGCAGCTCTGCTCCTTGCTGCTGGTCATTGGCTTAGGTCATTCTGCTCCACTTGTCTCATCTCCCTTGGATCTGTAGGTTAACTGGGGCCCATTTATTATCTGGGGTGCCAGAGGCAAAAGAAATCATGGAAAACATAGGTATCTTCTTCAAGCTGATGTCTGAAGCTGGCACACTGTTAAAACCATCCTCTGTCCTTGGCCAGAGAAAATCGGTTGAAACTTGAAGTTGGGGATAGGGAGGGGAAACAGCTCAGGATGAAGCTATGGCAAGAGTGGTGAGACAGGCAGTGGGTGAAGAACTGAGCCAGCCTAACTCAGAACTGTTTGACAGGATTTCATGAGAGGTACATGGAAAGTGCTTGACACAGCAATTTGCAAATAGTGAGACATGTACCAGATGGCTCCTAAGTTATTGCCTGTCTATTTTCTAGACTATAAACACTATACTGGAAACTCTGTGCTGGGTTTTTGACTGTTGCTCTCAAATCCATTTCTTATCCTTCTCTTTCTTTGTTCTGAATCACTGGGGACAACATTGTGATATTTTCTAGGAGCCCTTGCTCATTGGACTCTTGGTAGATTAACTAATGAGAAGAGTAAGTGGACAACTGGAAGACAAAAGGAGGGGAAACTTCAGAGTGACTTCTCCCTCACTGAGGGTTTTCCCAAAAATGTCTTCATTCATTGGTTCCAGCTCCCACTACCCCAATCCTACCATTCTTCCAACTTTGTCTCTGGCAATGTCACCTCCTCCTGTTGTACCTCCAGCACAAGAGGTGATAGTGGCTTCCTGTTCTTGGAGTCCATAGGTTGATTTGGGGTCCACTATTTGTCATCTTAGCCATTTTTTTATTATTAACATAATGTATTATTTATTTCAGAGGTACAGGTCTGTGATCCATCAGTCTTACACAGCACACAGCATTCACAACACATTCCCTTCCTATACCCTCCCCAATGTCCATTACCCAGCTACCTCAGCCTCTAGCAACCCTCAGTTTGTTTCTTGAGATAAGGAGTCTCTTATGGTTTGTCTCCCTCTCTGGTTTTGTCTTCTTTCATTTTTTCCCTCCATTCCCCTATGCTCTTCTGCCTTGTTTCTCAAATTGCATATATCAGTGAGATCATATGATAACTATCTTACTCTGATTGACTTATTTTGTGTAGTGTAATACCCTCTAGTTCCATCCATGTCATTGCAAATGGCAATTCTTTGCCTTTTTTGATGACTGTGTAATATTCCATTGCATCTGTGTTCTATCTATCTATCTATCTATCATCTATCTATCTATCTATCTATCTATCTATCTATCATCTATCATCTATCACAGCTTCTTTATCCATTCATTTGCCAGTGGACATCTGGGCTTTTTCCATAGTTTGGCTATTGTGGACATTGCTTGCTGCTATAAACATCGGGGTACAGGTGCCTCTTCAGATCACTGCATTTGTATTTTGGGGGTAGATACCCAGTAGTACAATTTCTGGGTTTTAGGGTAGCTCTATTTTCAACTTTTTGAGGAACCCCCATACTCTTTTCCAGAGTGGCTGCACCACCTTTCATTCCCACCAACAGTCTAAGAGGATTCCCCTTTCTCTGTATCCTCACCAACACCTGTTGTTTCCTGACTTGTTAATTTTAGCCATTTTGACTGGTGTGAGGTGGTTTTGATTTGCATTTCCCTGATGCTGAGTGATATTGAGCACTTCTTTATGTGTCTGTTGTCCATTTGGATGTCTTCTTCACAGAAATGTCTATTCATGTCTTCTGCTCAATTTTTGATTGGATTATTTGTTCTTTGGATGTTGAGTTTGATAAGTTCTTTATAGATTTTGGATACGAGCCCTTTATCTGACATGTAATTTGCAAATATCTTCTGCTATTCTGTCAGTTGTCTTTTGGTTTTTGTTTGTTTGGTTGGTTTTTGTTTTGTTTTGTTTTTGTCTGCTTGACTAAATGAATTAAATCCCCTCCATTTGTAAGGCCCAGCATTGTTTCCTGACCTAACTCTATGTTAGTTTTCTCTTGCTGCATAACAAATAACCACAAACTTAGAGGCTTAGAACCACATCATTTACTATTGCACGGTTTCTGTTGGTCTTAAGTCAGGGTGGGCTTGGCTGGATTCCCAGCTCCAGATCTATAGGACTAAAGTCAAGACATTGGTTGGACTCAGTTTTTATTTGGAGGCCCTGGGGAAGAATCTACCTCCAAGCTCATTCAGGTCACTGGAAGAATTCATTTCTTTTGGTTGGTTGGACAGAACGTAGTCCCTAATTCCTTGCTGGCTGTCAGCTGCAGTCCTCTTTTTGCTCCTTCAGACTGCCCACATTCCTTCTCACATGGTCCCTCTCCTGTATCCAAATCAGCAACCATACACTGAGTTCTTGTACACTTCAGATCTCTCTGCCTGCTACTGCTACTACCACCAGGAGCAAGCTCTTTCCTTTGAGGGAGTTAGATGATTACAGTGGGTCCACCCAGGTAACCCAGGACACGCTCCCTATTTTAAGGTCAACTGTGCCATATCACATAAGATAATTATGGGAGTGATGATGTCATCATAATCACAGGTTCCAGAGATTAGGGTGAGATAGGACATCTTTGGTGGCCAGTGTAGAAGTTCAACATATCCCACCGATTAGTACAAAAAGGGACTGAATTTTCCCGATCTACAGCAGTATCACAAAGTGCACAACTGCTGTGCTCGGCATATGCCAGGTTCTAAGTAAATATTGTGAATTATTGAATAGAAGATGGATATTGAAAAACATTGTCTAAGGTTTCCCAAGACTCATAAAATTCAGCACGTATATGTTCTTTAATCTTGTCCGAGGTCCTCAAAGATACAACCTCATCATAACAGTTGAAACTCCCTTGAATGAGGCTAATAATTAAATTGTAAAGTCAGATCTCAAAATATCTCAGTAAGTTGAAAAAAAAGGGGCTTTAAACAAATTTTAAAAGGATGAATGTAAAGTCCTGAATTTAGATTCCTGAAACATCTTTACACATAAGGAAATGAGACTTACCAGTAGCACATAAGAAAAATTAGTTGTCAAGTTCAATGTGTATCAGAAATATAAAATAGCCTCTCTCAAAACTAAAACAATTTAAAGCTAAATTAAAGAAATATAATGCCAGACTCCAGGAAGGAGATAGCTCTGCATAATTTAAAGGGGACTTAGATAAGTAGATGCAGATCAGGAAAAGTCATCATATGTGTAATCTCCAAACCATACTGTATGGGTAAGTTTATTCTGATAAGGTTTGGCTCTGAAGACAAACAAGAAATATAAACATTACCTAGAGATGAACTGACTTGAATAGATCAATCCAGTTAAGAACTAGGTATTGATGGTGGGGAAGGAATGGGCAGTGACTGCTGTAATGTGTCTAAGTTTCCTTTTGGGGTGATGACAGTGTCTGGAACCATATAGTAAGGGTGGCTTTATGACATTAGGAATGTAATTAATGCCACATAATTGTACATTTTTAAGTGCTTAAAAAGTTTATATATATTTTGACTCAATAATTTTTTTAAAGATTATTTATTTGAGAGAGGTAATGGTGGGCGGAGGGGCAGAGGGAGAAAGAGAGAGGGCCTTGATGGACTCCATGCTGAGTGAGGAGCCCAATGGGGTTAGCTCTCACAACTCTGAGATCACAACCTAGCTGAAACCAAGAGTCAGATGCTTAACTGACTGGACCACCCAGATCCCCCTTCACAACATTTTTTTTTATTAAAATGATTAAATGTTAAATGTTAAATGTGATGCATCTATTTTGCCATGATAAATTAATCTAATGATGTCAGTGATTCTGCTGTAACCTGATTCTGCATCAGAATCATCCAGAAGGACTTGTTAAAATAGATACTTGACACTTTACACTGGAGATTCCTATTCAGAAAGTCTTGAGTGATGCTTAATAATTCACGTATTTAACAGATATTTGTTGAACACCTAATTTGCCCCTGGCACTCTGCTGTCATTGACCTGGAACATGGAGCAGTTTTTGGCCCATGGTACTCTCAAAACTTGAGTTTTCTATTAATGCAGGCATTCAAGCAGCAACACTGGTGATGCAGTTTCAGATTAAAAAGTGAGTGAGCCTAGAAGACCTATTATTTCTTGTCCAACTCTCAAAATTATTTGAATTGATAACATTGCAAAAAATCAGTCACAAGTTTATTGTGTATCTTGACTCCAATAAGAAAGCGAAAAATTCTCCCGTTTCTTCTTTGTGCAAATAATATGATGCCAAAGTTCATCTCAGATTTCAGGGGAAACAGACATACTCATTTTCTAAAATCTCCATTTATGATGCTTAAGTGACTAATAAGGAGTAGCATAGGGATTTAGTGTCACTTTAGTGTCAGTGTAGCATAGTGATTTAGAGCAGGGGTTCAAATACTGGGTCTAGTTTTACAATCTCCATGAACTGGGGTTTGGTTTTGTTTTGTTTTGTTTGTTTGTTTGTTTGTTTCATCTCCGTGTACTAGATCAGGTTGAAATTGACCCAGACTTCGAGACTGGCGTGTATGAGATCTGCTGGGAGAGCTCCTGAGAACATTGAGGAGGGATGAGGAAAGCAGCTTTGGACAGAAAGAGAAGTCCGATTGCCAGGAATTTGTAACAAACCTCCAGCCAGTCCTGTGAGAACGTCTGAGCTAGAATGGCCCATCAGTATTGTCTAGTCTAGAATCAAGAGGTAGGGGGCAGGGGCTTGTGGGAAGGCTTCATAGCCTACGGAATCCAGTCACTGGATATGAGCTGCCCCTTGGGAGGGTACATGGATTTGCGTGGGGTAATTCTCTTTGGCCCGTGACACTTGCAGTATTACTGATTATATTCCCTATGTTGTACTTTTAATTCTGTGACTGACTGATTTTAGAACTGGAAGTTTGTACCTCTTCATCCGTATCACCTCTTTCACCCATCCGCCCACCCACCTCCATTCTGGCAACCACCAACTTGTTCTCTGTATTTATGAGTATATTTCTGCTTTTAGTTTACTTCTTTGTTTTTTTTTTAAGATTCCACATATTAGTGAAATCATACAGTATTTATCTTTCTCAGTCTGATTTATTTCACTTAGCATAATATCTTCTGGGTTCATCCATATTGTTACAAATCTAATGCCAGGATTTCATTCTTTTTTATGGCTGAATAATATCCCATTGTATGTTTGTATACAACATCATCTTTATCCACTCATTAATCAGCAACCACTTGGGCTGCTTCCATGTCTTTGCTATTGTAAATAATACTAATACAAACATAGGAGTGCATGTATCTCTTTGAATTAGTGCTTTTGTATTTTGGGTGAGTAGGGGTGAATACCCAGTAGTGTGGTTGCTAGATCATAGGGAGTTCTATTTTTAACATTTCGAGGAACCTCCATGCTGTTTTCCACAGTGGCTGGGCCAATTTAAATTCCCACCAACACTGTATGATGGTGTCTCCTTTTTCTCCACATCCTCATCAACACTTGTTCTTTCTTGTCTTTTTGATAGTAGTCCCTCTGTCAGGTGTGAAGTGGTATCTCATTGTGGTTTTCATTTGTATTTCCCTGATGAGTAGTAATATTGAACATCTTTTTATCTGTTGGCCATCTGTATGTCTTCTTTGGAAAAATGTCTATTCAGGTCTTCTGCACATTTTTAATTGAAGTGTGTGTGTGATGTGTGTGTTGGTGTTGAGTTGTATGAGCTCTTCATATATTTTAGATTTTAGCCTCTTTTTAGATATATCATTTGTAAATATCTTCTCCCGCTTAGTAAGTTGTCTTTTTATTTTGTCAGTATTTTAATATTATTCATTTCACTTCATCTTAAACTCTTTGACAACTTTTTCTTTTCAAGGGTGAAGTCTTCCAAAGTTTTCACAGGGTAGATGATGAAGACAGTGGAGGAACCATCAGTGATTGAGCTCTGAAGAATTATCTTTAAGGATGCCTCTTGTGTCTCCTGTGGAGTTTTGCATTAAACCCAAGTGCATAAAAAAGTTGAGACAAGTTGTATTTTAAAACCCTGGTTTGCCAGGAAGGTCTCATTAACTCCCATTGTTGCAGTAGAGTTAGTAACTGTACTCCCTTTCAGAGTATTGCAAGTGGGCTGAGAGATTATATGATCACCTCACAGCTGATCCATACTGGTCTCACTCTAGCCACACTGGGAATACTCTCTTCTTCCTTTTTCACCAGTCAGGTGATCAGTCTCTATTTACAGAATATTCCCTATATGATAAAGATGTAGCTACAGCAATGAATAATGCAAGAATAATGCAACCCTTCCACCCCACACATATACCCTTCCTGGAACTTGGGAGGGGGTGTCTAATGAGAATGACAGACAGTTGGACATCATTATACAATATTGTAAATTTTATTGTTGAGAGAAGTGGGGGCTGAAAGGCTTCTGAAGAAGGGGGAGAAGTTTGAACTTGGAGAATATGGGAGGCCTCTCAGAGGAGTAAGTGAGGGACAGTTGGTCAGAGGAACAAAGCAGAAGAGCATCTTCTGAGTCATACTAACACATTTAGATGTATTCCTAAAGAAAATGTTAAGAAGTTGAGTTGTTTAAAACAGAGTAATTAAATATTCCATTGTTTCTCTACATTTATGACTTTACTTAAGTCATGCTTTCCAACTGAAATGCCTCATACTCTTCTCTGCATGTTAACACTTCCTTCTGCCTCTTGAGATCCACCTTCTTCTGGTAATTTTATTTCCTGGTAGATGTGAATGAATCTTATCTGAGCCTTTATTTTGACATAATACACCCTAAATTTTTATATCAGTTACTTGGCTGCATGTCTTCTTTGTCCTAGTTAAGGCTTGACAATGAGCTCATTGAGAACAGTGATCATACCTCGTGGTTTTTTCATGTAGTAAATTTCTAATCACCACTTACAAATTCACATGCATGATTTCAGCATAATACGTATAAGGTATTTAGTCTTTGTGCCAGGCAGATGGAGGCTACAAATTTGGACAGAATATTCTTCCTCTTCTTAGGGGCTCGCACTGTGGCTGGATAGATATAGAAGACAAAGAAGAGCAGAGATAGAGGCCGGGGTATTTTAAAATGTGGGTTTTATTATTTTCAGGTATTGTGAAACTGACAGGTCAGGAGATGACTATTGAGAAGATATTTTGTTACTTACAGAGGATATTTTGTTACTTACAGTTCCCAAGAGGGGGCATGTTATCTTCTGCAGGGCCACATGGGAAAGCCCTGGGCTTGGCCATGAGGTAGAGGCAGTGGTAGGAAAAACAAATCAAGAGCCTTTATTGTGGTTTCCATGGGAAAGAACAGGTGAGACTGGGTAAGCCAATGTAGGCTTGGCTAGCCATAATACTTTCAGCAGGCTCTGCAGTATAGGGGCTGTCCTGAGTTGTCTGATACCTGAACTTGGGATGATTAAGGCAGAGGAATTTTGGCTTGGTGTGTAAGAGCCAGATAGAGGATGTGTGTATGGTTGCAGGGGTGCTCTGAAGTATATATATGGAAGACATAGTCATAGATGGGTTTTTGGCTCTCTAGCAAGACAATTGGCTAACCCTGAGAGGAGCAACTTAACCAAGGTTGGTAAGGCCCCAGATGTCAAAACATGAGTATAAAAACACATGCTTAATACAGTGGGCAATAAATCACAAGAAAGCAGAGAGTCTTTAATTCAGGATAGAATAAATTCATTATATATATAATTAATATATATGATATATAACAATATAATATAATATAATATATTATATATAATTATGTATGTGTGTGTGTGTGCATGCGTGTGTGTGTGTGTGTGTGTGTGTGTGTGTGTGTGTGTATCTATCTATCTATCTGTCACAGGATCCTGACTTGATCTTAGGCATCATTATGCCACTGAAAATCTATGAGGCCTTGTACTAGTCACTTCTTCTGACTTTCAGTTTCCCAGAAAGAAAAATGGGGGTGATGGATCAATGGTTTCTAACTACACTCCTCGACAATCCAGCAAAGGCTCTTAGGAGGACCTAGGAGGACCAGCCAAGAAGATTGGTATTTTAGGCTTTTACCCCAGCTTCACTCAGAACAGCAATGCCTTTTACATGCTGAAGCAAGTGGTGCTAATTGTGAGTACATAAATGCACCACCACCCTCGATAAAGAGCAAAGTCTGAGAACAATTTGAGGAGGAGATAGCTCTCCGTTTTTCTCCTTCCTAGTTCTCCTTATGTTAGTGCTTGGGAAAACATCCTGAGAATCTGGTTGGTAAAACAGAGGATATTCTGGGCAGGAGCAGATGGCCAAGGTAAGCAAAATCCTCCTATGATGGCTTCAGTGAGTGCCAAGTGTGTCCTCATGAGTAAACCAATAACATGCAGCAATTTGCCTGCTGCAGTGAGCAGGCAATGAGCCTTCCCTACCTCTGTCTCTTCTTATAGCTCTCTGTCCCCACCCTCTGCATCAGTCATCCATTTCAACTAGCAGCAATCCCCAGATCACTAACTCATGCACTGTAAAGTAATAATCTGACCCACCATAGACTTGACCACAGGGCTGGATTACTGGGAGCCCACAGCAATGGGCTTTTTCCTCCGACAAAACATCTTTGAAACTCCTCCCCATTCTCCATTCCTATTTCTCATGCCCTAGGTCATATGTCATTACCTCTTATCTATTTCAGTGGCCTCCTACCAAAGGTCTGCCCACCTCCACTCTCTCCTCCAAATCTCACACATACTAATAATGGAATACTCTCTTTTAAATACTCTTTCCTGGCTCTCCATTTACATCACCATAAAATCCATTGGACCTAGATCTTCCTGTGTTGACTTTAAAATACCTCTTTAAGCCTTACGGATTTATGCTTTAGCTTTACTGGATGACACTCCCACTCCTCTTTCTCTCTCACCTATCTAAGCATGACTTATCTTTTTCTTTGCAAGTCTTACAAATACTGACTTTCCCCATAAAGCTGTTCTTGTTAAAAGCCCCTTATCCAGTCCCTGAGGTTAATTTGTGTCCAGGTCCTTGTTTCCACATCAGCTGGTCCTCTCCGGATATGAGTCGCATAGTTTTCTAAAACTTGGGTATTGTTTCAAGTGGGAACATGGTCCATAATGAGTTAATATACAATTGATTGAATAAAATTTGAGAATCATTGCAATTGCTCCATTTAAGAGGTTCACTAGTATTATATATGTTTTTCATCCATTTCTCTATGACATTTCTAACCAAGACAACTCTGGTTGGATGGCAGTGAAAGACCATATTCTCCAAATACATTATTTTCCTGCCAACATAGGATAGCGAGCAAACTATCAATCCCTGTATTTCCCCCTCCATTCCCTCCTAAGTTCATTCCTAGTTAGGCTTTATCACCAACAACCCTCTGAATTCTATGCTCATCAGTTATTCCCAAGTTTCTCCTGTAAATCATCACCTCTCTTTCTCTTGTTCGGACTCTCAGGACCATTCAGTACAGTTGATCATTTTCTCTTTTGTAAAGACTTTTTTTTATTTACTCTTGGATTCTTACACAACATACTTACACATGGTTTTCATCCTACCTCATTAGCTTTTCTTTCTCAGTTACCTTTGTTGGCCAGTCTTTGTCAGACTTATCTCTAATTTTTGGTATGGCTGATGGATCAATCTCTGAGCTCACCTTGGTGAGCTTGTCCAGTACAGTCCCATGGCTTTAATTATCATATGTTTGTGGATGACCACCATCTTTTTATCTCTAGTCCTGACTTCAACCACCACAGTCCCATATAAAAGGTCTTTCTAAATATTATCCTTGGATATGAAATACCATGAATTATCAAAAAACAAATTTTAAGCATTTGCCCAATTCACAAACAGTTCTTATGCTAGTTTTGCCATTTTAGTATGTGACCCTCTGACTCTAAAATCTTAAAGTCACCCTTGATTTTCCCCCCTTTGGATCCCATAAATCTGTCAACTTAATATTTAACATGATATTTCAAATTCATTCACTTCTTTTTTTTATCCACTACTATTGCCTTAACCCATTACCATTTCTTGGAATCTATTTTAATTATCCTTATTGATCTTAATGTTTATACCCTTGTCCCATAAAATTCATTCTCCACACAGAAGCCAATGTGATCTTTTCAAAATATATACATGATTATACAGCTTATGTACTTAAAATCTTCCAATTGTTTCCACTGTAATTAGGGTAAAATCTAAACTGCTTATCATGATCTGGAAATCAATTATGAGACCCCTAAAAATATCAAGCCACTGATTACCTTTTCAGCATGTCTTATTCATTCTTACCTTTCTATGTTCCAGCCCTACCCCCTGTCCCTCAAATAGCCCAGTGTTACTATAGTCCTAAGGTTTGTGTTAACTCTTCCCTTTTACTACAATATTTTCACCTCATTTACTTTCTGGCTGTTCTCTCCTGTCCTTGTTATGTCAGTGGCATCCACAACCACCCATTCTAACATTTGTCTATCATATCATCATTTTTATTTTCTTTGAAGCAGTTATCACTACTTATTTACTTGCTTATTGGTTATTTTTCACTTCCCCTGATTAGATATAAACATTATGAAATCAGAGACATCACGTCTCACTTACCGTTTCTCCTCTTGGAAGAGTACCTGACTTACTGTAGGTACTCCTTAATTATTTTTTGAGTAACAACTAGTTAAGGACAAAATTTTAAAAGCCTTTGGGGCACCTGGGTGGCTCAGTGGGTTAAGGCCTCTGCCTTTGGCTCGGGTCGTGATCTCAGGGTCCTGGGATCAAGCCCCGCATCGGGTTCTCTGCTCAGTGGGGAGCCTGCTTCCTCCTCTCTCTCTGCCTGCCTCTCTGCCTACTTGTGATCTCTGTCTGTCAAATAAATAAATAAAATATTTAAAAAAAATTTTAAAGCCTTAGAAAGTTGGATTCAATTCCTAAATCTTCCATTTCCTACTATTACGACCCTGGAAAAATCTCTTTGGCTTTCAGAGACTTGGTTTCTTCATCTGTAAAGATGCATTGTTACTGTGATGGTAAAATGAGAGTGTGCTGTTGAAATCCAGCACCTGATTATATCCTCATTATGAGGATTATATCCTCATTATTTTCACTACTTTGGATTAAGTCTCACATGCTTCAAGATGTGAATGTTCCTTGCACAAGATGATATCATTGCCAATCATCATCTCTGTATAATCCTCTCTTCAAAACCTCTTTTCTTTGAGTGCACAGAACCAAAGCCCTGAGCAAGAAACGCGCTTAACCTAGGTGCATCAAACTTTGGGACAATGCCCATCTTTTCCTCTGCATTCCCATACATCTCAGAAGTTGAAAACAAAGCTCATGTTTTCCTGGAAGAGAGATCAAATGACCCCCACACTGAATAACTTCAAAATGAGATTTATTTTTGTTGTGTCACTCAGTTAGCAGTCGGTGCATAATAAACTACTTTGTAACTTAGTGCCTTAAAACAGCATGCACTTAATTAGTTCATGATTCTATGGTTTGGCAATTTAGGCTGGACCCAGTTGGTGGCTCCTCTGCTATTACTGGCTGGGTTCACTCACGCATCTGTGGTGAGTGTTGGTTAGATAGGCAGCTTTGTCCCCAGGCCTTGACTGGTTGTCAGATAGGGGTGTCAAGGGCACTTGGGTTCCATGCCTCTCATTTTCCAGCAGGTTGGCCTGGGTTTATTTGCACAGTGATATCAGGTTATAAGAGCAACAGGAGAAAATCTGTAAGACTTCATAAAACCTAGGCTTTGAAGTGTCATGCTGTCTCTTCCTCCACATTCTGTTGGTGAAAGCCAGTCACAAGGGCAGCTCAGATTGAAAGGGCAGGGAAATCAACTTGACTTCTTTTTTTTTTTTTAAGGTTTTATTTATTTATTTGACAGAGATCACAAGCAGGCAGAGAGGCAGGCAGAGAGAGAGAGAGAGAGAGAAGGAAGCAGGCTCCCCACTGACCAGAGAGCCCGATGCGGGGCTCAATCCCAGGACCCTGGGATCATGAACTGAGCCAAAGGCAGAGGCTTTAACCCACCAAGCCACCCAGGCGCCCCTCAACTTCACTTCTTAATGGAAGATCATCCAAAGTATTGTTGGCATTTTTTTCAACCTACACACTACAATCAAATGGCCTGAGGAAGGTATGAGAGATGTTAACAAACACAGCAAGTAACTACGAATAATCTGGAGTTTTCGGCTACTGCCATTTCTCAAGTAATATCAGATAGATCATACCCAGATAGCTCACAACCTGCATCTCCTTAGTGGAATTCCTTCCATATAGCTGTATGGAATAAATGCCTGTTTCCATTTGCTTTTCATTTCACTGGCTTATGTTTTCCTCTTTTACCCAGTGGTTAATGTTCTTATGCCTCTTTGTATTTAACGGTTTTGTTCTGTTAGTGACGTAAAAACTGTCATGTTCCTTTATCCCATCCTTTATGTATTTTCTGTTCTGTTTTTTCAGGACTCCACTAGAATGCCACTGCTTAACTAATAATTCATTCAACCATATTGCTATTTCATGATGATTTACCATCTTGGGTCAAATGGGGAATTTTGTCCTGGCCTACAATTTACAAAATGTGCCTTTTTAGATAATTTCAAACAAAGTGACAAAGCTAGGGAAAGAACAGTGTGGGATGAAAGGATGGCATTTTTAACTTGGGACTAGAATAACTCTTTCTGTGTGGAAGGTTAACTCTGTTTCCTAGGTTCCAGCAGTTGTGGTAGTGTTCAGACTTTCAAACAATAATGGCACATATTACAGCAATCTTTTGTTACCTTCCCAAAGAACCCAAAGAAGAACCCAGTGCTCTCTATATGAACCACATGCTTCTGTAGGTCCAGAGCACCTGGTAACTCCAATTCTCAAATTAGTCAAACTGATGATTTGGTATCCTGTAGCCAAGTATCTTAACAATCAAAAAAACAGATTGAAATTACTGGGGTTTAGGGTGTAATATGAAATGACCAACTGGGCTAGGAGATGGTTGGTTGACAGGTTGGAGCTGGCTGGCTGGCTGCCTGAAGCAGATGGGGACCCCACTGGTGTGTGGCCTTCTTGCCAAAGACGGTAGTGCATGTAGTGGCTGTGGACAGAGGCCTCTTTTTCAATGATATAGTCAGTGTCAGCTGGCTGACTTCAACCAGCCAGAGCAAGATTCCATGCAAGAACAAGCTGTATCCCTGGAGGGTTCAGCAGAAGAGTTCCTAGTGAGTGGGTAGTCATCTTTCCCACAAATACAGCACCCCTTGCAAAGCACAATTCCTTGTCTCGTTATAAGGAAGCATTTTGTTTTATTTTTATCAACATATCATAAATGAGAAAATTGATGAGGGTTTATGGATTCACCCAAGGTCATCTAGAAAATAGCTGAGCCAGGTCTAACAATGAGATGTCCTGAATCTGAGATACTGTCTTCTGTGTGCAGATGAAGCCAGCTATCCGCAGGCATGACAGTAGCGAACGTTGAAGAATGCAATTCTTACCCAATGTGGATACCATCAGGAAGGGTGGTCCGAGGATACACTCGGACAGTAGTTCCTGGTCATCTGATATGGGCATTTTATTAGACATACTCTCTCTCCAGAACGAAAGTCTTTCCCACTTTGGTGGTATAACAGTCAAAAAAGTGAGTAAGAACGAGTTACAGTCAGCCATGTATAACCTCAGCACACTCATCAAAAATGATAGAAACAAAGTTAATATCTCTGTTTGACTGAAGTATTTTGTCCTGTGAAAAAAGGATAATGTCTGTGTCTGATTGAGCCCTTCTTCGATTGAGAATTGGAATTTATTCTCTCTTATATTGTCTTGCCCCATGATTACTTGCCACAAAAATGAGGAAGAAGTGATGCTGTACCCATTTTAGGCATACCTCCTAAGGGGACAGGAGATGTTTGCATCTGATACTTTAAAACACTCTACCTGGCATGCTTTCTCCTGCAAGCCAGCTGCCATGGTCTAAGAAGCCCAAGTTACAGAGAGTGGCCATGCATTGCTACAAGAGTCTAAATGACTCACAGTCACAAGCCAGTATCAAGTACCAGCCATGTGAGTGAGCCATCTTTCTGGTCAAATCAAACTTCTCGATGACCATAACCCAAGTCACTGCCATGTGAAACAGAAAACCACTCAACTGAGCCCAGGCAATCTAAATAATCACAAAAGTTAATAAAAATCGTTCTTGTTTTAAGCCAGTAAGTTTTGGGGTAGCTTATTATTCAGGAGCAGATAACCAAAATGGAAATTAGTAACTGGAGATGTGATGCTCTTAAAAAAAAAATATATATATATATACACATATATATATGTATATATATACACACACACACACACACATACATATATAAAGATTATATATATGTATATATTATATATATAAACTATATACATATATATGTATATATTTTAAGTATCTGGCACTGACTTTAGAACTAAATGGTAGGTAGAACGTCACAGAGCTTTAAGGAAACCCTTAAGGAAGATTGGAAGAGCAGGAGGAAAATTCATATTTCAGTCTGAGAAAATGGTTATTCAAGTCATTAGTAGTGAAAACTTGGTGACACTATCAGCTAAGGTAACATATAAAGTCGGACGTGCACTTAATGAACTTGTAGATTTAACTGAAATTATTTACAGGCAGAATAATGTTAAAGGGGCAACTAATTTTGTTCAGCTATGTGTGATAATCTCCAGATTTAGAAAGATGAATCACAGAGAAGAACTTTGAATTTTCAGGTAGAATCTAGAAAAACATCTTAACTAGGACTTGCCAGGTTTAAAAATAAGTGATTCCCACTTCCCACATCCCCAACCTGCCCCTCTGCACTCTCATAAAAAGACTCCCAAAGTAGAGAAAAAAATGTTCTTAGAGAAAAAATTAAACTCAGGGCACTCTCTGGTCTTAATATCAAGTCTCAAGGGTGTATCTATTAGACTCTTTGTTAAGTTCTTAGAAAGATGTAAGACAATACCTCTCAGCCAGGTAGTGAGTCTTCTAATACTTTGACAGCCCCTTATCTTAGACCATTTCTATTAGAAGTGAAAGGTTAAAAAACACTTAATGGTGGTGTTCCACAGTATTCTGACTCCCAACCCAAGGCAAGAAGGGGCCAATCTCAAAATGACTTCTGGGTTCAGATTTTTAGATAATGGGTTAATGTAGACTTTGGCATATGGAGGGAATTATAAACTGATACACAGGAAACATACACAATTTATCTGAGGGGGGAAAAGAGGGAGAGAAAGGGGCAGAGGGAGAGGGGGAGAAAAATTTCAGAAGACTTTGCTCTCAGCACAGAGCCTGATATGGGGCTTGATCTCAGAACCCTGAGATCACAACCTGGGCTGAAATCAAGAGTTGGTTGTTCAACTGACTGTACTACCCAGGCACCCTAACATAACCTGGTTTTCAAGGTTTTTATTTAGAAGCTTGAAAGTAAAGAGACAGAGTGTAAAATGAAAAGAGATTGTTGGATCTCAAGCTTGTTTATGTGCAGGAAGAATGATGTAAGTGTCAATAAGATGCAAACATAGGACATTTATTATAGAAAGGGAAGGGTTATATAAAAGTCCAAACTAATAGCCTAACAAATATAGCCAAAAACCATGGAGAACCACACTAATAAAAATAATTGCTGGGGCGCCTGGGTGGCTCAGTGGGTTAAAGCCTCTGCCTTCGGCTCAGGTCATGATCCCAGGGTTCTGGGATCGAGCCCCGCATCGGGCTCTCTGCTCCTCAGGGAGCCTGCTTCCTCCTCTCTCTCTGCCCGCCTCTCTGTCTGCTTGTGATCTCTGTCTGTCAAATAAGTAAAATCTTTAAACAAACAAACAAACAAACAAACAAAAACACTTGGGTTGCTTTGAAATTATGTTTGGTGGCTAAAATTAAAAAAATAAAATAATTGCTAGGATGTACCCAGTGTGATTTCAGAATTACTATGAACCACTGACATACCTCCTATTTCCTAGTTCACTCTTCTTGGATGGAACATAGTGATGGGCAAGAGCCAATGTTAAATTATCAAGAATTTTTCAAGCTAGTGGACAGCATGTTGGCACATTGAAAATGGCCATGTTGGCAATATTGACACTGTAGAAATCAGCGAATACTACACATCAGCATTTTTCCTGTCCCTGAAGAGTAGTGGGTAAATATTTACTAGTATAACACTAGATAGAAATGTGGACTGTGGTTCTCCTGTCCCTGCCTCACCTCAAACTCATTCTGTGTGGGGTACTGCGGGTCAGATTTGTCTCTTTAGTTCATTGGATTTCATACAGAGAGGAGCCATATCCGAAAAGTCTGGAAATCAATTAGATGACAAGATCCTGCTCTTGCAGACATGATGTATATTACATATACCATATTACAGAATAAGACAGAGGTCTGGAAGACAGAGGAAGTATGTTTTGCGAGTGAAGAAAATCTAAGTAATATATAAGGAGAAAGCAAAATATGGGTGGCTTAAAGATGCCCCCAACTTCTTTGTCTCTCTGCTCAATCTCTCTTGAATCTGGCTAAGTCTGTGACTGTTTAACTTCTAAAATGTGAGAGAGGTGATACTGTGCCTAGCCTTCAATGCCTAGACTTTAGGGTAACTGGCAGCCTTCACTTCCTGTTAGAAGACTTACATGTGGACCTTCCATCCTAGCACCTAGCTGTCATGCTCTGTCACCTAGCTGACATCGACCGACTGTATTATAAAGCTCTGGTCGACAGCCCCAGCTGAGCTCCCAGCCAACCGCCAGCATCAAATGTCAGGAATGGGGAAAAAGCCCTCAATAGTCTGAACCCAACAAGTCCCCGAGACAGCTGTATCACTAGTCAGTATTACACAGAACAGAAGAACAGCCTGGCTGAGTCCAGTCCTTCCAAAGAACTGTGATTCTTTTTCATCCACACCATTTTGGGATGTAGTAGCAGACAACCAAAACAATAAACAGCTTCCATATGAAATGATTTCTGCTCACACTGTGAGAAGGCAGGAGAAACTCATGCTCAAGGTAGATGTTATAAAGTAAGCCCCTTGTTTTATAGATGCGTACATCCTGAAGAGGGTGAAGCAGCTTACCAGGTTACAAATCTTAGTGACTGAACTTGCCCTGTAACTCATGTATTTTTTAACTCCCATTCCAACCTTTCTTCCCTTTTATCTGACATTTGGGCCACTCTTTGATTCTAGTACAGATTACAGTATATTAGCAAACCTTACCATAATACCATTCTTCTACCTCAGGCTCATCATGCAAATCATGAGAACTAACCCCTCCAACCTAGTCCTACCACCCAGAAGAAGTACTGGGACTTAGACATTTGTACCCAACCCCTCTACCTACAGCACTTAACTTGTTGCCAGGAATGTGCACATAAGTTTGAATTACACAAAAAAGTAGATACGTATTGTGTATATACACACACAAATGTAAAAACATTAACTAATTTATCAACAGTGATAAAACATAAAAGGATCATATGTGCTTTGTGTGAAATTTTTCAAAAAAATTGCCAGCAAAAACATACACGTAACCTCCATATAAGTGCGTGCGCACACACACACACACACACACACACACACACACGTGCACATTCTATACAACTTTTTTCCTGAACTATGAGAGAGTGACCAAAGAGTCCTTTTTCAAGCCCATCAACAACTCAAAACTTAAATGGAAAAAAATCATATTTCAGTGTTGACAGCTGACTAGAACCCCATGAGGGATTGTCTCCTACTAAACTCCAAGATGGAAAAGAAGGGAAAAAAGGAATATAAATTGCATGAACCCAGGAAAAATTGCTTCTGAATGGTGGCTGCTAACTCCATCATGTTCTGTGATCATTCACATCTGTGGTCACGCAGGCTTTTCTAGCTCCATATAATCTTAACATATTGAAGAGAAGCTCACGCCTTGGAAATTTCCAGACCGTTCAGTTCAAATTTCCTTGAAGAAATTTTTCTTGACTCACCTCATGAAGTACTCCTTATTTTTAAACATCAATGATGCTTGTGTACATGTAAACTTTACTTTTTAATAGTAGTAATAATATATTGTAATAACTCTTAATAAATGTTCACTATGTGCCAGACACCGTTTTCACATATTAACTCATTTAGTCTCCCCCTAAACATGATACTTTTAATAAATGAAGAAACCAAGACAAAGAAAAGTTAGTTAACTTTACCAGAGTCTTTTATCTGAGGAAATTCCAATAAGGATTGCAATAACCATCATTTACAGAGAATCCACTTAGTGAAGAACAGTTCTTTTACCCAAAGTAAATAAAGTAACTGAGGATCGAAGAAGTAATTTGTCCAAGATCATGGTGGAAGGAAGCAGTGAAGCCTGGGTTTAAGTCCAGGTTTGTCTTTCTGATATACTATGAACATAAAGACCTCTTGAATCTTCCATATTATAATCTGCATTGGATGATTACTATGTTGCCCATAGATGATTACTATATAAGAATGAATGAATGAGAGCAGATTATATGGCTATTTACTGGAGGAGGTTAGAGGTAGATATACATAACTGCTGATCTTTTGGGCAAGTTATGATCTCTTCATTTTGAGAGATTTCTCAAGGATAATAAAAGGAAGAGAGATGAACAACAGAATTCCTATTTGGTTGTCTGGGATAAAATGCCATGAGACAGGTGCTTCATGAACCTGACAGTGTGGTCAATTTGTAGCCATGTAAAAATGTGCTAGGCCTTTTGAACATCCCAGTTGTCAGTTTTTTCAGGAACAATAAAAGTTAACTTTTACTTTAAAACCTTTTTCTTTTTATAATGGTGTATTTTTGAAACAAAGAACCTTTGTCTACATCAATCCAATTCACATTTCTACTGGAAAAGATCATCTTTTCTAGGGATGAATGAGTGTGTTATTGGTGTGAGCATTTCTCTTCATTTTTTTTTTTAAACATGTATTATGTCAGGAAGTAGAATTATTATTTTTTAAAACATTTTATTTATGTATTTGACAGAGATCACAAGTAGGCAGAGAGTCAGGCAGAGAGAGAGGGGGAAGCAAGCTCACTGCTGAGCAGAGAGCCCTCTATGGGGCTTGATCCCAGGACCCTGAGGTATGACCTGAGTTGAAGACAGAGGCTTAACCCACTGAGCCACCCATTGCCTCCAATGGGAGGTAGAATTAGATTAGGTATTATCTGAAAAAATTTTGAATAAATAGGACTTTTTAAATCCTGAAGTCTTATTTGGGAACTTTCTCTGAAAATATTCATGACATTAAATACCCCTGTCTACCATGTTGTATTTTTGTTTTGTTTAGGTTTTTTTTTTTTAAGATTTTATTTATTTATTTGACAGACAGAGATCACAAGTAGTCAGAGAGACAGGCAGAGAGAGAGAGGAAGGGATGCAGGCTCCCCGCTGAGCAGAGAGCCTGATGCAGGGCTCAATCCCAGGACCCTGGGATCATGACCTTAGCTGAAGGCAGAGGCTTTGACCCACTGAGCCACCCAGGTGCACCCCCACCTTTTTTTAAATAAACAAGAAGGGGATTTACCATAGACTATCTGTTCTTGTTAAGCATCCTTTGTTATGGTTAAGAAATGGGCTCTGAGATCAGGAAGTTCATAATTGAAATATTGACTTTGACATTTCCAGCTATCTGATCCTGGACAAATCACTTACACTCTCTGGGTATTTGTTTCCCCATGTCTAGCATAGTGGTAATAACAGCTATCCCTATGACCTGTTGGGAATGTTAAGAAATTAGATAATGCAGCTAAAATGTTTACCTTAGAACCCAACTCATGGTAAAGGATTTACAGCTAGGATTGTACCTATAATATGATTACTATTGCAAATTGAATGTATAAATTTCTGGTTATTAAATGTGGGTGAGGTGGAGGGAGGGTCTTCAAAACTTAAAAAATAAGCCAACATTTTCATTATCTCTAGCTAAAACATAATTGACTGGTTAGTGTATCATATATTTCTGTATTGGACAGATTTTATTTGGGTAGATTACATAGTTATTTGTATTTAGATAGAACTGAAGATCCTTTGAAGATGAAAGAGGGAAGGAGAAGCTAAACATCATTGTGCTCTAAGACTTGAAGTCTCCTTGCTAAATGTCACAGATCACAGACTTCAGTCACTGATCACATACACACATCACTACTGCAAGAGAAAATTAGTCTGATTTAAAAAGATACACACACACACACACACATATTCCCAGAGGGTTTCTGATGGCAGAGTAGATTTAATGATTTGAGTAAGTCTTTTTTTTTTTTTTTTTAAGATTTCATTTATTTTTCTGAGAGAGAGTACAAGCGAGGATAGTGACAGGCAGAGCAGGCAAAGGGAGAAGCAGGCTCTCCGTTGAGCAAGGAGCCCGATGAGGGACTTGATCCCAAGACCTTGTGATCATGACCTGAGCCAAAGGCAGCCACGTAACTGACTGAGCCACCCAGACATTCTGATTGAATAAGTCTTGAGTATCCACGTATAAAAAGATAAGAGGAGATAAGTGGAACGCATACGTAATACAGATCCTCACCTTAGGATATTATTTGCAATTTATTCTCTAGTTTCTTATTTTAGGAATACAAATGAGGAAGAGAGGGGACTGAAGGGAATGTTAACATCATTCCCTCCCTTCCTGCAGGGCCTGTCCATTTTTCCCATCTTCCCAAACTGTGTATGTCTTCATGGAGTCACTAATAATATATTGGCTAAAAAAAGGAGGAGAAAAGAGGATAAAGGGGAAGAGGAAGGAATATGTCACTTTAAAACCCATAAAGCATTTTTCCAGTCAGTGGCTTAATTTATACTGATTGTACATATTCCATTTAGATCAGCAATTCTCACAGCACCCCCCATGCCCTTCCGCCATTATTGATGGCGTGCCCATATGCTACAGGCTCTCCTGAGCATTGGCCAGTTAAAGAACTGTAATTCTGCCCTTCCTCTCATTTACAGAAATACATCAGAATATAAGTATATGATGAGCCACTCTTACCTGTATTTAAATCAGTTTCAAACTTCACAAATATATTTACAAATTACCTGCAAATTGAATTCTTACCTTCCTCAGTTATTTACATGAATTCTCATTTAATTCTGCCATAAACCTATGAGGTAGAGAGATTAACACTTTTGGGGCATAAGTAACCTGGCTGTCCAACCAAATATGTTCTCTTTCGGAGAGTATGTATGTGATTCCTGCAGCTGCTACAACAATTGGCCACAAACTTAAGATGAGGGAAATTTATTTTCTCCCTGCACCAGAGGCCAGAAGTCTGAAATCGGTATCACTGAATGGAAATCAAGGCGTTGTCAGGGCTGTGCTTGCTCCAGAGGCTCTAGGGAAGGATCTGTTCCTTGCTTCTTTTAGCTTCTGGTGGCATCTGGTGTTTCACTAGGTTGTTAGGCTGTGTTGCTGGATAGACTATGACAGAAGTCAGCCAAGGTCAAAAGACATGTAAGTGCCACCCAGGGACAAGACCAGTACATGACTTGAGGTTGCAGGAAAAAGACAAGATGCACACCAGGCTCAGGAAGAGAGAGAGCGCACAGAAGATCCAGCCCTTTCCATATGTTAGTTGCACATGGTGAGTGGATGCATTCTGCAGCACAGGCTTCACTGTGCTTCCTGTGGCAGGAGAAAGACCCTCTCCCTCACCCTCTGGAGTCTGAAATAAAGGAAGCTGGGGTTGTGCCTGAGGGCTATTGATACATGCATAGCTAAGCAGTTCCAAGAAAAGTTTACATTTGCCCCATACAGAGGGAAAGGGATCATAAGGTCTATGCACTGATCTCTATGTCTGCAGTGCAACTTCTGAGCTTGTCAGCATATCATATACAGAACACAGTGTTCTGAGTGGGAACATAGGGAAGGTATTGGGCTGCCCTTAGACCTATCCCTCGTAGTTGGCATTTCTTGACTTGTGGTCACAGCACTCCAATTTCTTCCCCCTGATTATATTGCCACCTCCTTCTATGTTCATATCAAATCTCCATCTGCTGTCTCTTTAGGGTCTACTAGATAATCCAGGATAAACTCCCCATGTCCAAATCTTTTTTTAATAGGATGTGCAAAGTCTTGCCTTTATGAAATAAAGTTGATAGGCTTCAGGGATTAGGGCTTGATATCTTTAGGAAGCCATTATTCAACCTACTCTAGAATAGAACCACCCCTTGGAAACAATGATTTTTTTAAAAGATTTTATTTATTTATTTGACAGAGAGAGATCACAAGTAGGCAGAGAGGCAGGCAGAGAGAGAGAGAGAGAGAGGAGGAAGCAGGCTCCCCGCTGAGCAGAGAGCCCGATGCGGGACTCGATCCCAGGACCCTGAGATCATGACCCGAGCCGAAGGCAGCGGCTTAACCCACTGAGCACCCAGGCGCCCCGGAAACAGTGATTTCATCAGAATTTATATTCCCCTCACACGTTTACATCTAGGTATAGTCATAGGACTAGCTATTATCAATGGAATGGAATGTGTTCTTTCAGAAGAAGGATAATCGCCTTTATGTTCTTCCTCCCTTTCAGCAAATGATCATAAGGTCCTAGCATGTGGTGTGGCCATGAGCTAGAGGGATCCTGCATTGCCGAATCACCATATGGAAGAAAAGTCAACGTATTTTCATGTGCAGTATAAATGAGAGGGAACTCCCCCCACAAAACTTGTACTATGTGTTTAACCGCTGTGAATTTATTATAGCAATTGATCCTACACTGACTTTTGTGATCCTTATTTTATTTATAAAGGAACTGAACCCCATAAAGGCTAAATAATACTCTTATATTCGTATAATTAATAACTGGCCATGCTGAGATTTGAACAAGACAGAGAAGCCATATTCCCGAGCCTAAAGTTTTAACCATAGTAACATTCACTGTCTTATCCATTATATCAGAAATTCCACATTCAGCTATGCAACCATAAAAAGCAAAACAAAACAAAACAAAAACAAAATCTTGCCATTTGCAAAGACATGGATGGAACTAGAAGGTATTATGCTAAGCGAAGTAAGTCAATCAGAGAAAGACAACGATCATATGATCTCTCTGGTATGAGGAATTTGACAGGCAGTGAGAGGAGGTTGTAGGTGGTAGGGGCTGAAAAATGAAACAAGATAGAACCAGGCAGGGAGACAAACCATAAGAGACCTTAATCTCAGGAAACAAACTGAGGGTTACTGGGTGGTGGAGGGAAGCGATAGGGTGGCTGTGTGATAGACACTGGGGAGGGTATATGCTATGGTGAATGGTGTGAATTGTAGAAGACTGATGATTCATAGACCCGTACCCCTGAAGCAAATAATACGTTACATGTTAATTTTAAAAAAGAAAGAAAGAAAGAAAGAAATTCCGCATTCAACACCCATTGTTAACAAGTCTATCTTTATGGGTCCTAGGTCAGAACTTCTGAGCATATACCCTGTTCACTGAAGGTCATGGAGCACATAACACCTAAGTTGAAAGTCATTGTCGGTCACACACACACACACACACACACACACACACACACACACACACCCCCATTAGATCATGGTTTCCTTCCTAAATGGTGGAAGACACCCAGCCAAAGTGAAATACTATTCTCTCCTATATTTTACATTTGCAGCCAAGACTGACCTTGCTTTGTCACCTGATTTTTAATCCCCCTCTCTGCCCGAGTTCCCCACCAGCATCCTTGCTTGAACATATCTCCCTGCTGCTACATCTCACTGACTCTGGACCTTGTCAGCCTGCTTTTCTTTCTCTTTTGGATGACCTTCTTGGACATGACTTCTAGCCCTGCTGACTTACAGAATCTGCCAGTTCACTCTGTCTCATTCAAGTTTCAAGTCTGGCTCATTATGCTTGGTTAGTCTTTTGGTGTAGAAGCCCTGAAACCCATGTGTACAAAAGCCCTGCCTTTGAAATACTGAACTAAAGTGAGTTGAGGGAAATTAGGGAAGAAAGCAGGAATTCAATGTCCAGTGTTGATTTTAACCAATGAATAAACAAATAACTCCTATTATATCTTTGGACGGAGACCAAACATGGACTTTTAAGTTTTGAGAGAGAAGGTAGTATTCAGATGATGTGTCTTGAGAACAAATACCCACTTTGCATAGCCTGTAATTGACTTCCATGCACTCACCTGATCAGTGCATCTAAGATATCCCTTCTGAAACTTAAGATTGTATAAGTGCTTCTTCCCAAGTAAGTCAAGGTAGGTACTCTTTGTTATTGGAGTTGTGCTGCCCATATAAACAGCTGGCAGTGAAAATCTTTGCCCCTGATTGTCTATTATTTTTCAGAACCTTTAGGAAATATGGAAATATACATGGTGCTAAGAAAAGAAACATTCTTATATTAACTTTAAAACAAAAACAACTAAATTGAATAATAATTTTTTTTAAACCCAGACTCCTAAAATCATCTCAATCATTTGTTTTCCAGTTGGTTCCTCAACTCTGAGAGTGTTCAATCAGCATCAATTTTTTTTTTAATTTTAAAAGTAACATACTGACATCAATAAGGGCCTTATTTTTATATTAAATGAAGATTATCCTATGATCCTAAGACAACAGCTGTGATCACTTTCATCTGAACTGATTCTCAACTGATGCTATTGAAGTATCAGCCCTAAGAAACTTTAGAGTTAAAAAAATAGGTCAGCCCTCATCCATAATTCCCTAATGCATAATCACTTGCCTATTGTCCCTTCTAATTCATACCCCTCACCATGAAATTGGTTCCTTATTTAATAGGAAGTACACAAGAGAGGGTGACTAGACATGAATCCACTTAATCTTCTTCCAAGCCTGGCTGTTTCTCAGCTCATTTTTTTCCAATTCAATTTAATTAATATATAGTTTCAGAGGTGGGATTTAGTGGTTCATCAGTTGCATATAACACCCAGGGCTCATTACACCACGTGCACCCTCATGCCCAGCACCCACTTACCCCATCCCAATACCCACCTCCCCTCCAGCAACCCTCAGTTTGTTTCCTAGAGTTAAGAATCTTTTAGAGTTTCTCTCCTTCTCTGGTTTTTGTCTTATTTTTCCTTCCCTTCCCCTATGATCCTCTGTTTTGTTTCTTAAATTTCACAAGCAAAATCATACATTTGTCTTCTCTGACTGACTTATTTCGGTTAGCATAATACCCTTTAGTTCCATCCACGTCATTGTAAATGGCAAGATTTCATTCTTTTTGATGGCTGAGTAATATTTGTGTGTGTGTGTGTGTGTATGTGTGTGTGCACGCGCACCCACACAAACACATATATGCCATATCTTCTTTATCCATTCATCTATTGATGCACATCTGGACTATTTCCATATTTTGCCTATTGTGGACCCTGCTGCTATAAATATTTGGGTGCAGGTGCCCCTTCAAATCACCATGTTTCTCAGCTCATTTTATGACCTTGGACAAATACCTCCCTTCAGTGATTGCTAAGAATTCTTATTACTATAAAATACTAAAATAAAGCAAGAAATACATGCATGTAAATATACCTGATGTTACCTCAATGACTGAAACCTTATTCAGTTCATCTTCACATACTGCTGGGTTTCTGGAGTGATGGTGAGGAGGATTCAGAAGAGGTCCAGTCAACTGAAATATAATCAACTCAGAATCTTCTGTGTCAACCTAATGACTGTCTCACAGCCTCTCCTCTCACCTCTGGCTTGCCTTTGTACCCACCTCTTCCTAGGATGTTCTGTTATCAGCTTATCACTTTAGGCTATACCTGAGAGTCCTCAGAACTCTATTTGGTTTAAGCATAGATCGATCCTCTCTGATGCTCTTTAGATTAAAATCTGTGTCTTCTCACTCCCATTTTTTTTTTGCATTTCTTTTAAAAATTTTTAAATTCTTTTCAGTGTAACAGTATTTATTGTTTTTGCACCGCACCCAGAGTTCCATGCAATCCGTGCCCTCTCTAATACCCACTACCTGGTTCCCCCAACCTCCCACCCCCCACCCCTTCAAAACCCTCAGATTGTTTTTCGGAGTCCATAGTCTCTCATGATTCACCTCCCCTTCCAATTTCCCTCAACTTCTTTCTCCTCTCCATCTCCCCTTGTCCTCCATGCTATTTGTTATGCTCCACAAATAAGTGAAACCATATGATAATTGACTCTCTCTGCTTGACTCATTTCACTCAGCATAATCTCTTCCAGTCCCGTCCATGTTGCTACAAAAGTTGGGTATTCGTCCTTTCTGATGGAGGCATAATACTCCATAGTGTATATGGACTACATCTTCCTTATCTATTCGTCTGTTGAAGGGCATTTTGGTTCTTTCCACATTTTGGAGCTGATAGCTAAGAGGGCACTATCTGGTGTGTCTGAAAAAATGCCAGTCCTTGGGGTCTTCTGCTCACAGGGACCTCAGTGTTTTTCCTGGAAGTTCATGTATTTTGAACCATTTGACTGATGATATGGGGTGAAGCATAGGGGAAGAAGCAAGTCTAGTTTGGCTTACCTATATTTGTTTGGAGGAGGGAAAGGAACATAAACCATACTGGATATTGGAGATTATTACCCCACTGCTGTTCCTGAGAACAGTGAATGAACATTGTGTAGAAATCAGCTTTTCTTTAGGACTAAGTCACTAGGCTGATGGAATATTGCTTTTTGGAGATAAATTATGCTTTTAATTTTGCAAATGCATCTGGAGCTGCAAAGGCACATACATCTAGAAGTAAAATTAAGAGCAATGCCTTAGATTAGGAAACATCCTGATTTGCATTCTGCTGAGCAGGACGATGGGCAGGGAGTGGCCTGAGTCCCCCATTTTCTGGGATTAAACATTCTATATCTCAGTGACTATGCTGTTTTGTTTTATTTTCCAAAGCCCCCATGGCAGCATGTTTATTGGCCTTTAATTAAAAAATATACTCTAATCAATAATATAAAGGGAAGTTGCTCAAGAGCTTTTTATTCTGCAAATGTGTGTTGCGATAGGAAGCAGGGTTGTGGGCATATTTAAGTGGCAGCACATTTCTCTCAAATCATGTACTTGATTTTCTTGAAGGTTCACAGACAGCAGGAGATAAAGTATCAAATTTAAATTTTTCTCTTTATTTTTTGCTTGCTTTTGAAAATAAACTAAACCATTTAAAATGGCAAAGGACTGTCTGGTTATGAATAGGAAACCTATTGTCTTCCTGTCTGAGCTCCTCTGATTTCTTCCTCTTCGAATGAAAGACAGGATAAAAATCAAAATATAGCCATACTTATCTACACACACCATATGTTCATGCATAAATTAAACATATTTACACAGATACATACATATACATACACACATGCATAGCTATATATCCATGTACATGGGGATATGTATCATATTCATATACCTGGACATGTCCTAGACCCCATACATATAGAAACCCTGAGGCACATATTTATATATACACATTCATACATAAAAGCATTTCTTTCTGCTGGATTGCCCAAGCCCAAGTCCACAAAGCCCACTGATGGGAATTTTAATCCAAATTCATTCTTACTACAATACCAATTAAATAGTTCTTTCTCTCCTCACTCACTCAACCTCTATATATCTTCTCCCTGGGATTGAAACATATCGTTGCTATCCAAAGTCAACGTGCATGTGGCTATTGTCAGGAATCCATTTTTCATTAACGTGAGTGACCAGTTTTATGATAGGCATCTCCAGCTGCTGGACCAGAGTCAGTTAAATGCCGTCGAATAAATCATAAGTCATTACTGTGTTAATGAATTCCCTCTCAGGACAGCAGAGAGCTAATCTCTGTATGTGTTTAATTGAGAAACAAATGATGATGTGAAACCATCTTTAGATGTGTTCAAGTCTTTTTGGTGCTGCTTAAAAATCTAATTTTAACTTTTTGAGGAAGCTTTATGCTATTTTACAGTGGCTGCACCAGTTTGCATTCTCATCACAGTGCTAGAGAGTTCCCTTTTCTCCACATTCCCGCCAATACCAGCTGTTTTTTGTGTTGTCAATTTTAGCCATTCTGACAGGCGTGAGGTACAAAACATTGTACTTTTGTTTTGTATTTCCATCATCAGTGATGTTGAGCATCCTTTCATGTGTCTGTTGGCCATCCATATATCTTCTTTGGAGAAATGTCTTTTCATGTCTTCTGCCCATTTAATTGTGTTACTCATTTTTTGGGTATTGAGTTTTACAAGTTCTTTATATTTTTTGGATACTAGTCTTTTTATCAGATATGTTATTTGCAAATACCTTCTCCCATTCTCTAGGTTGCCTTTTAGTTTTGTTGATCATTTCCTTCACTGTGGAAAACAGTATGGAGGTTACTCAAAAAGTTAAAAATAGAACTATCCTATGATCCAGCAATCACACTACTAGGTGTTTACCCAAAGGAAATGAAACTACTAATTCAAAGGGATATATGCACCCCGATGCTTAGAGCAGCATTATCTACAAGCCAAATTATGAAAGTAGCCCAAGTGTCTATCAACTGATGAATGGGTAAGGAAGATGTAGTGTGGTGTATATACACACACATATATATCTCCAGTGGAATATTATTCAGCCACAAAAAGGAATGAAATTTTGCCATTTGCAACAGGATGGATGGAGCTGCAGAGTATTATGCTAAGTGGTGTAAGTCAGTTAGAGAAAGACAAACACCATATGATCACTCATAGGTGGAATTTAAGAAACAAAACAAATGAGCAGAGAGGAAAAAAGAGAGAGGGAGAGGCAAACCAAGAAACAGACTCTTTTTTTTTTTTAAGATTTTATTTATTTATTTGAGGGAGAGACAGTAAGAGAGAGCATGAGAGGTGAGAAGGTCAGAGGGAGAAGCAGACTCCCCATGGAGCTGGGAGCCTGATGTGGGACTCGATCTTGGGACTCTGGGACCATGACCTGAGCCAAAGGCAGTTGCTTAACCAACTGAGCCACCCAGGCGCCCCAGAAACAGACTCTTGACTACAAAAAACAAACCAATGGTTACCAGAGGGGAGTTGGGTAGGACAATGGGGGAAATAGGTGATGGGGATCAAGAAGAGTACTTGTGATGAGCACTGCGTAATGTATGGAAGTGTCAAATTATTGTGTTGTATACCTGAAACTAATATCATGCTAACTGGAATTTAAATGGAAACTTAAGAAAATATTCTAGATTCTTCTATGCTTCTCTTGGCAATCTTTGATTCTGCCTAGTTGCTAGGGTTTCATTAAGGGAATTGTGACTATCTGAAGAATTGGGTTTTATGGGGTCTTGAAGTAGAAGGGTTCTAGGAGAAAAAATTGGGAAGTTTATTCTCATAAGAAAAACCGACCTTATTCATTTCATCATCCATCAACTTAGTTTACCCACTAAATGCTTATTAGTGTATCTATTCTGTTAGGCACCGCACAAAGCCCAGAGATAAAAGATAAGCAGAACAGTCATGGCTTCTGCCCTTATATGTTATACATTCTAGAGGAGGAAGAAAAATGAATGAAATAAATAATCACAGAAGTTAAACATAATACTACAATATATGTATTTTTGAGAGAACCTAAATCAAAAGGAATTTGACCGATAATGAGGTTTTAAAATGACCCTCCTTGGAGAAGTTCCATTATAACTAAAATCTGAATAAGGAAGATGTGAAGTAATCTAAAATAGAGAACATAGAGTTTTACTCACAAGGACTTATTTTGACTGGATATTATGTTTATATTTTATGCTTACCCCATGTGTCTTCCACCAGAATGTAAAACCCATGTGATCAAGGAGCTTGGTTTGTTTTCTGCTTACCCTCAGCAGTCTGGCTTAGTATACACTGGGTGTTTGGTAAAATTTGTTGTTGTTTTGGTTTTTTTTAAGTTATCAGCTGATTTTTTTTCTAATTTTTTATTTTTTCAGCGTAACAGTATTCATTATTTTTGTATCACACCCAGTGCTCCATGTAATCCATGCCCTCTCCAATACCCACCAACTGGATCCCCTAACCTCCCACCCCCCACCCCTTCAAAACCCTCAGATTGTTTTTCAGAGTCCATAGTCTCTCATGATTCACCTCCCCTCCCAATTTCCCTCAACTCCCTTCTCCTCTCCACAATTATCATATGGTTTCACTTATTTGTGGAGCATAACAAATAGCATGGAGGACAAGGGGAGATGGAGAGGTAAAATTTGTTTTAAGCATTAATTCTTTTTTTTTTTTTAATTTTGTTCAGTTAGCATTAATTCTTGTTCAGTACTTATAACCCCCTAAGAGATTGATACTATTATTCTTCCTATCTTACATCAAAAAGGTTAAGGACTGGGATAGAGGAGTGACTTTCCCCAAATCAACTGTACTCAACACATTTGATTCTTAATTACTCTGCTCTCTTCTCTCTGAACTGAAGCCAGTATGTTCATAATAGGATTAAAATATGGAAGCAGAAGACACTCTCAGCAGTAGGGAAATGGTCAAGCAAAGTGTATTGTAATGATATACTATATTATGTGATATCATATAGTAATAAAATGTAACCACATAATTTATTAGTGAAGCCCCTAGCATTCATGCCCATATCAAGATACAGGACATGCTGTATAAAATATGCTCTTCTAAAAGTATGTATTAGTGCATCTTACATGCATGGACACTGTTAACTGTAATGGAATATATGAACATTATTCTAAGATGGATCCTATCTGCTTATCATCTGCTTATAATCATAATATGGACTGTGAAACTAAATCTTTCCTCCATTACCTGCTAGTGACAGAACTTTGGGCAAGTTGGTAAATTTATCTGAGACTTTGCTTTCTCCTTCATTAAACATATGGGGACAGTAACTATCTCTCTAGAATTTTGTGATTGTTGGAAATAATATCCTTAATGTGTATGGTGTATGGTTAATGGTGGCTGCTCAGTGAATGCCCTCGATGATGCTGATGACAATAATGATAGCAATGATGATAGAAGCAACACGGATGATGAATTAGGAGAAGTCAGATGTGCATAGATAGCAATAATAATGTACACAGGATGTTAGGAATACCTTACAAGCAGCTTACATATTTCACAAGGGAAGTTCAAAGGAGATATATGTTTATACATAATATTAAGGGAAATAAGTTATGCTAATTAAATGAATGAGAGCATAAAATAAATGTATGTTCTGATTACAAATATGTAAAAACAAATATGTACAAGAGCATCCAAAGTGAGGTGAAGTGATTTCTGTATTTTTCTTATAGAGTAACTTCAAATGGTGGCAAAACACATGCACGCATGCACACGCACACACATGTGGACACACATATGATAAATTCATGGCTTTGTTCCTGTTTCTAATGGACACCTGTCCCAATGTAAAATACCGCCTTTCACAATAGGTATACCTGGATCTCTTGGTTGTCAGATCAATACCAGGCAAAGAGAATCAGTCAAACTTCTATCCTTTGTTAGAAGGCTGAGAAGGTGTTCATGGGCCACAATGTACCCCTTCTATCAGTGGGCCTTGGAACATGTGCCTGTCATGAGGATGGCCAGGAACTCACTTGAGGAGGTTCAGGAATTCCCAGATGGCAGAAGTGAAGTATAATTATGAGGTAAATTTGGTATGTGGCTTTGAAAGGGTCAAAAAGTCCTTGCAGCTCCTCTATCAGAAGATAGACTCTCCTTCCCCACCCTTGTGACACACCTTGACTAATAGGAAATAACAGATGGGTAATTGGGCAGGTTCCAGAGTTTAGGCTTCGAGGCACTTTCAGATGTAGTGTTTTCACTTTTAGAACGTTTCTCTGAGGTCACCATGCAGGAAAGCTAGACTAACACACTAAAGAATGAGAGGTTAAAAGGAAAAGAATCAATGAACCCTGGTCAAGGACTTACACCAGTTGTGAGACATCACAGTGTACCCATCTTGGACCTTCCAACCCAATTGCATATGACTCATGAGTAATGCAGGTGAAAGCAGTCCAGCCAGTTCTTGGAATTGTGAGAAATAAGAAATCTCTTGTTGTTTAAAGTCACTAAGGGAAGGGGCCATTTTGGACACAGAAACCAATAAATGATGTATGTGGTCATGGGGATCAAGGGAATTCCATAAGTGCCTTTTTTTTTCTCCCTACAAAGCAATATAGATGAAAAGATTAGGGTTGGTGACATCTTTAAATATGATATCATGAAAAGGAAATGTCCAATGGTTGTGGGTCCCACAATTAAAGCAGATTTATTCTTTTAATAGCTACGTGGGAATCTTGCCAACACTTGCATTCCCTCTTTGCTCTGAAGCTATTCCTCTTGTTTGCTTGCTGCTTCTTCACCCATCTCTCCTCACCTCATTTCTCCCACATTGAACATGGTGCTGTAGAAGTTTGCCCTCTATTATGCAGAGTAATTCACTCTGTCCTGCTTGTATCCATTCATTTATTCACCCACCCATTCACTCTCTCACTCATCAAATATTTATTGATTATTTACTTTAGGCGAGGCAATAGGCTAGAAATATAATGGTATGTTAACAAGAAATCTTACCACCATTGCATATTCCAAATCTATCAGTGTGCCCAGAAGAGAAAATTAAAAAAAAAAAACCTGTCCATTTCAAATGACCCATCCCACTAGAAATTGGTTATAAAATTGGTATTTTATTTCTTATTATAGGTAAATGTCTTTGCACACACACGCTTAACTATGTGAGGGTAGTAGATGTGAGCTGTGCACATTTCTGTTTGAGTTTGTGTTTATTTTATGGGTATCTATGCACTGGTGTGAATGTATAGGGTTTACTTGCTGTTTGTGAGCATGTTTATCTTCGTGAATGGGTATCACATACATGTTTTGATTTGTCTATATCTGTGTGCGCATGTGCACATTCTTGCATGCAGAAAATATCCAGTATGAGTACATTGATGTTTTGAGTGTACATGTGAACATGTTTGTATGATGAGCTGATAAAAGAAACTGGCTTATTTTTTACCTGCTTCTAACAAAGTAGGGGCTTTACATAGCTTTGATTTAAGCTTCCTTGCCTTGACATTCCTGATGGTGTCAAAAATGTTAAGAGAAAGGATGGTCCCCAGACTTCCCACATCCTCTAAGATTCAGTGTACTATTTGTTCATCTGTACACTTCACTTCTGGGCACTAATAGCCCAAAAGAAGACAGCAGCCATCCTTTAAATAAACAGATCAGTCCCATTAGTATCATTATGAAATAATCAACAAGAAAATATTGGTAAGGAAGAGTGTGAACAAGCTAGGGTTTGACAAAACTGAGCATTGATATTTTATGCTGCCTTTATAGAAACAATAACACCGCCAGTCAAGAGCGTTGGTTACACAAGTTGACCTCTGAAAGGTCATCAGCTCCACTAATTAAAGACTAGGGAATTTCATTGAGATCCATTGATGACATGGATTGCTGACAGAACACACTTTCTAGGCTGTTAAATGAGCAAGACCTCAGTTAGCAGTCATCACCCATTTGAAATGAATTATACACTTCTCTTCCACATTGCACCCTTAGGAAGTCTTAATGGGTAATGTGTTTTATTTTTCTAGATTTAGCAATCACACAAGATAATGATGCAGTGAGCTTCCCATTGTCTTACCTTGGAGACGCTTGCTTGCTCAATATGTTCAACAGTTATGTTTGGGAGGTCCCAGCCTCATCAAGAATTCCAGCTGCAAACAAACCAATAAAACTATTATGTAATTTGTTGTTCTACCCTCAGTACAAACTTTTTAAGCATTTGAAACAGCCTCAGGAACCTCCCACTTTATTAATCAGCCTTGCTACAAATAATTAATAATGCACCATTTGAAACAGATGTGTAACAACAAAGCATTTTCTTCTTGTGACTAATATACATTCATTATTTCATTTTCCCTTTGTAATATTCCTGAGAGGTCAATGATGAAATGAAGGCTTAGAGAGGATTAGGGGACTCACAATGGCATAAAACAAGAAGGTGGGGTAATCTGTTTTAAAAACCAGGTCTGCTTTATATACATTTATTCATTAACTAAGTGTTTGTGAGCACTGTCCCTATACCAGACCTTCCTCTAGCAGCTTGGAATATAGCATTGAACAGAACAGACAAAAATTCCTTCCATGAGAATTGACTGTTGAACTTCACAATGTGGGTATCATTGCTGACCTTAGTAAGAGCAGTTTTAGTGGTCCTGAGTAACTGGAACACTTCAAAAGATATTGGGAGAAAAGGATTAGAGACAAGGTATATATAGACTTTTATGGGGTTTTGCAGTAAAAGGAAACAGAAGAATAGGGCAGAAAGGAAAAGGGTTTAAGGAATCAAGAGATTTTTCTTCTTCTTCTTTCTTCTTTCTTCTTTCTTCTTTCTTCTTTCTTCTTTCTTCTTCTATTGTTTTACCCAAGATTGTTTGTGTGGTGATAGGACTGAATTGGAGAGAAGAAAAAGAAATGATGTTACAGAAAGGGAAGGAATGATTCTGAGTACCATGTTCTTGAGAAAGTGAGGAAGAACGGGGACTAGTGGACAAGTGAAGGAGTTGGCTTGAGACAGGAGTATAGACAGTAGAGGAGACTCTGGGAAATAATGTCAAGGTTTAAATATTAATTTAGATGAGGGGTCAGAGAATATGGACACATTCTTGACGGAGGTGGGAGCTTATGGAAATTCTCTTCTAATTGCTGTCATTTTCTCAGTGAAAAAAGATGCAAAATTATTGGTAGAGACTGAGCATGGATTCAGAGAGCTTTGGAGACTGGTATGGAAAAGAAAAGGTGGAAATAGTCATGTAGAGGAATAGGAGGACCCTAGGCCCGCATCAGTGATATCATGCCAGGTAACAGGAAGGCCTAACTTAAAGTCTGACTCTGCTTTTAACTATTGCAGTACCATTCCTCTTTGATATGATTCTTCAATCTTTCAGGTTCCTATTTCTTTATCTCTTTTGCCCAGACGAGAAATAGGAATTTGTGGCCACCTCTTTTGTCCAAGCTTAGAAGTACTAGACCTAGCAAATTAGTCATTTAATAGCATGATGACTTTGGGCTCATTAAACTTAAATTTCCTCTTTTATAAAATGTATAAAATTTGATACATTTACTGTTGTAAAGTTCAAAAAATTACTTTATGTGAAAAAACTTTGTTGACTCTTAAGTAGCATATTGATATGTCTCCTTATGCTTTCATCTGAAGCTTGTATAATAATATGTATAATATTTTATGTTTCATTATATATATTTTCATAGATTAAATTCTTAATTTGTTTGTCTCTACCATAGTCTGTGTGTAAATCAGGGCAGTTAACATCATCCTCATTTGGTAAAGGAGGAGATGAGGGTTGACATAGTTTGAGTGATTCATCAGATTTCCCAGTCTATTCTGGTTTCTACAAAAATTCAAGGCAGTTGGTTTACATTGAAAAGGACTTGGTCACAGAACAAGAACAGGTATATTAAAATAAGAAGAAAGCAAATTAACTTTCAGACCCTTAACATTATTCCTCAGGGTTTCTATGACAATTTAAGTCTAATGACTTTTGAAGATTCTAGAACACAGGGTCCTCTTCTTGAAGAACTGTCAGCAGCAAGAACTAAAGATAGAGATTTTTAGGTCACTCAGAGGTCCCACATAGAGTAGCAAAGAGAAAGAAAGAATTGCACAAAGGGGGAACCAACTCCAGGTAACATAAGTGTTCTTCTGAACCGCCTAAGTAATTGCAGACAAGCAGAGGAAGATATTGAGTCTTTGCAAGACAAGATAGAGAAAAAGGGCTGGGATAATAGGCAGTTTTTCAAACCTTGAATCTCATGTTTAAGTATGCACAACACATTTTAATTATCATCACTATTATACCATTCATCACCATGCTGCATTGTAATAAGAAGTAATGGAATCCATTGTCCCTTTCTTACATTAAACGTGTCAAGTCCCATAAATAGGACAATTGACATAATTGCTATAAATCCCAGAGTGTGTATGTGTGTGGGTGGTAGTGGGGAAAATGATCACCCAACCCTCACTCACAATATTCCAGGATGAATTTGCATAATTGGATCTAAAAATGGTATGTCACCATTAAACATACTCACCATTTTTGCCTCTAGCTCACAACCATTTTCATCCCCCTGTATAGAGAGGAGGGGCTGCTAGACTTTTCAATATGTTCTTATAAGGTCTCCCTTTTATTCTTTGGGCCTGCTGAAGATACAAAGTAGGACTGATGTTATTGGAAATGAGCTCATAGTTTGTTAAAATAAACCTTTGTTAATTATCTTTGGGTAACAAAGGGACATAATAGATTTTACATTTTCATAGAAATATACAAATTGAAATCAAACAATCTTCTCTAAAATATTCATATTCCAGAATACATCTTGACATATTGGAGGAAGAAGGCCAGAATCAGCCATCTGACAGGGATTTCAAACACAGTTTATCTAGAAAAAACATTTTGAACTTGTTATGCTATCTTAACTTCTTTTAGAAAATCACCCCAAAGCAACCGTCAACCGGAGACGTAGGTGGTAGAAATACCACCTTTCTTTCCTTTTAAAAAAATAAGGTAAAAGATTATGAATGTTCATAATGGAGAAGGATAGCTGAAGTCATTGAAAGATGAGAGCCCTGGCAAATTCCTGAAGTCCTTTATCCCAGGACAATCCAAGCAGACCAGTCCAACCCATAGAATCGCAGAGACTAGTTACAGGTATTATACCCTGAGTTTTGCCTTTCACCAAAGGATTTCACCCTTCATCCTATCTTCAGTATTGGTTTTAGAACTATCTTTCCATGAAGTATGTTCATACCCCTTTTGGCCAATCTTAAATTTTGTTTTCTCTTATAGGGGGTCAGTGTTTCCCAAAGTGTGCCATTTTGAATATATTTAGAGCACTCCGTCTTATTCTGTGCTCATTTTAATTCAGTTTTCTTAATGCATTTAGAGGGATTCTTCTAAACGTTTGGATGAATCCTGCCATTCCTGCATTTAACAAACTTTAATGTCTTCCCCTTGTCCTTAGGATAAAATTCAAACTTGGTGTCATGTTCTAAAAGGTTCCTTTTGAATTGGCTCCTATCCAGTAAGCAACCCTCATTGTTCATCTCCCTCCCTACTCTTACCTCTTCTCCAGACTCTTTCGGCCTCCCACCTTTTTACCTAATGCTCAAGGGGCCACACTGAGCCTCCTTCACGTTTTTTAAGTCACCATATTCTTCACAGTCAGGCCAAGACACAGGATCTTAACAACTGTCGGGGGCACCCTGCCCAGACTGGTAAGTTGTACCATCTCTTAGCTGACTCCTACTCATTCTTCTGATATAACTTAAATATTACTTCCACTGAAAATTCTTCATTGACAGTTGAATGAATGAATTATGCAGGCATTCAGATAACCCAACGAAGGACTTTCATAACTTCTATTTCTACTAACTCAGCCTTCTTTCCCTTCTCTGTATATGATATTGCCAGCTGTGCTCAGGTCAGAAGTCTGGGAGTTAATCTTGGTATTTCCTTTTCCCTCACTATCTCATCCTGTTCCCCAGTATAATACTTCAAGTTATCTTGCCTTATTTAAGAATATGTTCTGAATTAATCTACTTTTCTCCACTTCTATTAGACCACCGGAACACAAGCAGTGGTTTTCTTTTCTTTGTTTTGCTCTCCATGTACCCTCTGCTTTATCCCTGGGTACCTACCGTCCACTCTTCATCAGCAGGAATTATTATTTAAAAATGTGAGTCAAACTCTGCTATGCTCCCTGATTAAAATACCTTAGTGGTTTCTCATTGAACACCAAAGGAAGCCCAAATTCTTTATCAAAATTTTCAAGATTATGTAAACTGAACTCTGTCTACCTCCTACCTCTCTGAACTTGTGTTGAGTGGCTAGCTACTTCTTATCACTTAGGAATAAGTTTAATTTTTGCCTTCTCAATAAGGCCTTTATGACTATAGCAACAACTCATTTACCTACTCCTAATCCTGTCTTTTTCTGCTGTTTTTTTTTTAGTCCATTTAAAACATACATTTTTAATTTTCCTGTCTACCTACCAGAGTGTAAATTCCATGAAGGCAGGGGATATCACTGACATATTGACCACTGTGTTCTGATAGTCTAGCCCAATGCTTGACACGGAGTAAATGTTCAATAAGTATTCACTGAATGAGTAAATAGCACATATTACACATAATGATAATTGCTTGTTTAATTGTTTTCCACCCATGTATACTCCTGGGGGTAGAATGAGCATAGACTCAATGCTATCTTGACACTATCCAGCAGATTGTGAACTTTTACTATTGATTGACTGACTCAATTGTTTATGATGAAAATCTTATCCATTTTTTAAAATACTGAAGTTTAGATTACATAACAGCCATTTGACAAATATTTTTGGATGACTGAATAAATGAATAAACACAGGTGGCTGTAAACCTCTGTAGGAATTTTTTACAAAGAAAAAAAGAAAGAGGGCACAGTTGAAATATATGTTATGAGGTTATACTTTCTATATTTTTATCTTGGAAACTCTCAAAGCAGATTATCATAATTAAGGCTGTCTAACTTGCATTAACATAGTTTCCTAAACTTATTTTATCCAGCAACTCTTTTCATGTAAATTTTAAGTTATGAGAAAGATGCTTTAGAAAAGCTGTTGAAGAAAAAGGAAAAGGGAGTTGCAGTAAGAAGGTGGTGATTAAAATATTAACTCTGCCACTTACTCTGTGTAAGACTTTAAAGAGTTACTTAAACTCTCTTCACCCTACTTTTCTCATCTTTGAAATGGGCGTAAGGGTGCCTTGCTTTGGGGCCTAACATGATCATGTGTGTTAGTTCTTGGAACATGGCAGGCACTCATCGAAGGTGAGTTTATCCATTCCCTTCAAACTTTTTTTCATTCAGGGTATGAGTATGGTTTCATTTTATTGTCATTTTTGGTGTTTCTTTTACTACAACAATGGAGGAGATTTGGTTGTTTTGTTAATTTCCCTTGTTTAAGACAGACTCCACTCTGTGGAGTCAGGGATCATTTAATAATTGATTTGGCCCATAGATGTACTAGCAGCAGTCCAGACACAATTCTTCAATTTTGTTTGGAACTACAGATGGCCATAGAACCATTCTGTGCCTTGGGGACTGAATCATTCTTAGAGACAATATGGAAGGAAATGGCTATTTGCTATCTAATATACACACTTTATGCTGATGGGAAATACTGGATTCTTTCCAATAGTTCTTTGTCCTTTATGGATATTTGTACCATTGTTTTTCAGTGTTCTTGAAAGGAGGCCACCTTGGTGATGTTTTTCAACATAATAATAATTTACCTTCATATAGCACAGTATGCTGTTTCTACTACAAACCTACTTCCATTTTTCCGTATGACATTTATGAACCACCTATTATATACTCCCAGTCTCTAGGGATGTGAGGGAGACTTTGATAAGGAATCTGCCCTCACAGAAGTCATATAAAAGTATGTGGTCACATAAACAATGATTCTGTGAGGCGGATTAGATATATACTATGATCTTCATTGTAATGCTGAGAACTCTGAGCTACAGTAGTTAAATAAATTACTCAAAGTGATTTATAATTTGTCTGTCCTTTTCAGTGATTTCAATAGTCAAATCTTACTGACCCAGATGAATGGGAGAAAATTCCTCTAAAGAAATAAAACATCTAAACTTTTAGTTCTAAGATGAATAAAGTCTGAGGATCTAATGTATAAAATGGTGGCTATAGTTCATAACACTGAGTTGTACAATTGAGATTTCTCTTGAGAGAGAGAGGGAGAGAACGTTTAAGTTCTATGCTCTTAGCACAATGTATGTGAGAGAAAGAGATATGTGAGGTGACGGATGTGTTAATTAACTTGATGAGGGGGGTCCTTTCACCAGGTGTATGTACATCACATCATCAGTTGTACACTTTAAATATCTTATAATTTTTTTAAAAATCTTGTAGTTTTATTTGTCAGTAATACCTTAATAAAACTCAGAAACATGTTAAAATAATAATAATTTTTTAAAAAGCAGTATTTACATGGACTTCTCTCTTCCATCTCAGTTAACAGCGTGTAACATACCCCTTGTCTCAGTGGAAATAAGAAAAGAAATAAACTGATGAGTCTTTTCAAATAAATATATTTGTTTTATTTCATATGAAGACCATGGCATAAATTCATCGCTAGCAGTGCTACCAAGGCTTAAAATAATTTTTAATAAGTAGACCAGATGTATGATTATCACCATTCACAGATTTTAAAATTATTCTGTTAGGGTTTTTAAAAACATCTTAAATGCTATGACCCTGGGAGGGAAAAAAAGCATTTATTTTGTTAATGTATTCAATAAGATAGTCCTTTTGCCTATCTTTAGAATTTTATCTTTATGATGATCTTTGTCTTCATGACACCAGATTGTTATATTTCCCAAAATGATGAGTATTCTTTTTTATGTCTTGAATCACTTTGTCTCCTCACACATCAGAGAAAAAACACTCCTTCAAGACTGCTCACATAGCAACTCCTCTCCTGACTTCTTCATATAGAATTAATCAGAAAATTATTTATGATCTCATAACACTATGTAAGTATTTCTACTATAGTATTTTACTCTATGATATCATGACTATTCCCTTCTGTATCTATGTTAGATACATACTCACTGACTTATTTATCATCACTATTGACAAGAATGATAGAAATAATCATGATATATTATTGAGTGCTCATTGCATGCCTGTATTACTGCCCTTGTAAGAATTTTAACAACTCAGTCATCACCATATCTATTTTACTAATGAAAAAAAATTACATTTAGCCTAATTCACACAAATACAAACATGGCAGTTACAGGGTTTAAATCCAGGTAAGCCTGACTTCGTAGCCTAGGAACTCTTTTAATTACATGTTTGAGCCTTGCTCTGTGTTAGCCAATCATGCTTTTACCAAATATTTTTGAATTGCATTAAAAGTTAAACTTAAAGATCATGTGGGGGAGAACTTTTGTTGAACCACTGTCAAATAAGTACATATCGCATATTAATAAAGTCCAGATTAATGAGGCCTAGGCAGAGTTCTAGTGGTGGTGTTAGCAAATGCTATTATGATCTATTATTATAGTTAATAATAATTATAATTACAGTCTGAACTATGTCTCTTAGTTACATAATTTTCTCTGTCTCATCCTACAACACTAAATTTAACAAAGAGATGGTATTATCTGTTGCTTATAGTTGCAGGTGTTTTAGACCAGTGGAAAAGTTGAGGGAAAACTAAAAATCCTACATCCAAGTCTAATTTTGTGACCTAAAATGGAACAAAACCAATTAGGAAGAAGTCCTTTTAGTAAAAGTTGAACCATCCCTTAGGATCATGCTATCTAGATGAAGGCAAATTTGTATTTATTAAGTACTTGCTACATGCTAAATAATCTCAGTAGTAAATTAATTATTTATCTCTTAATACTCTAAGAGATTAGGAAGGTGAGCCATCATTATTCTTAAGGTATCAAATGAAGAAACTGGAATGTGAAAGACAACAGATACAAGATCACCTGGGAGATGACAGAAAAGAGGTCTTGAGAAGAATCTTGTCAGGAGAGCCCTGCAGTGACCTGAACCAGAGTCTGTCCTTGCCCCTCTTAATGGAAGAGCAGAGTAACAGGATGGGGACGAATCTTTGGAGTGTGAATGGTAGAATCTTGGTTACTAGCAGGAAGGATCACTAGCAGCCCCAGGAGTAGACTATTCTCTCTTGCCTTTCTGTAGCCAAGACCTGAGTATCTGATATTTAATTACAGTTTTCCATTTCCTTTTATTCACACACCAAGGTGTTCTTCTCCTTGGGTGATTGCCAGTGCTAGAAAAAATTATACTCAGGGAGGGGGCAGATCTTATTTTGGACTTGAAACTGAGTGCTGTGCTATCACTGTTTACAAGAGAGTTCTGCATTGAGGATTACTGTCAGCAAGCTAATATTTATATTGTGTTCAGCTTCCTGTTTTATACATACACACACACACACACACATCTGTGCTTTGAGATTATTTTGGAGAAAAGTTCAAAATCAAATGTGCATGCTTCTGTACCAAACTACCTACTCTTTTCTTCAATAATAATAGCAACAGCAACTTATTTGTGTTTAGTGTGCTGCTGTCATGCACACTCATTCAGTTTTCAAAAGCCTATTTAGATGAAAGATTGCTGCTTCTGTCTTAGGAATGAGGACATTCTTTAGAAATGTGTTAGTTGGGATTATTTTGGTTACAGAGACAGAGAGAAGCTCAACTTGTGCTAACTTAGGCAAAATGGAGGATTTATTGGAAGGATGCACAGAATCAAACAAAAGTATAGACACACACACCACACACACATAAAAAAGATAAATTTGGGTGTCAGAGTCAACAAAACTCAGGGACTTCACTCCCACTAGATCAGTCTCCACCTGTTGCCATGGCTTCTTTCTGCATATTATATTTATTCTCTGTCATTGCAGAACAACTACCTCAATATTTTAAAAACATAGGTGCTGACAGCTCTCTACTTTTACAGCTTGGAACTCACATCACAAAAAGCAGACTCTTTCCTTAATGTAATTGAAATATAAATACCCTGGAAAGAACTCTGGATAGCCCAAGTTGGTAAAGATGCTCATTTCTATGCCTGTCAATGAGGCTAATGGTTGAAGGGTGGGATAAAACTTCTAAGAGTATGAAACTTCTAGGAAAATGGTAGGGCAGGTAGATCCTAAGCTCACTTCATCTCATGGACACACCTGGATAATAGCCACATCACTGCAGCTAACCCAGAAAATGACCTCAAGACTCACTGAACAGGTCTTCCATAGTTAATTGTAGGGAGGATGCTGCATTCAAAAGGGTAATAAGGGGAGAGGCATGGTAAGGAACCAAACTCCCTGCAAGACTAACCAAAATCACGAGGGACACTACAACACAGAGAAAGGAGAGCAGTAGACCCTAACCCAGGCATGCTAAGAAGCAGGTACCTGCACTGGGAAGACAAGTCCCCGTAATATTTGGCTTTGAAAACCAGTGGGATTAAACTACATGAGTTTTTACAGCCAATGGGCCTTAATTCCAGGTACTTTAAAAATTAGTGGTTTAGTTCTGGGAGAGGTAGAGGACAATAGGAAACTGAGTTTCACCCCTTGGACAACATAATAAACAGCCTTTCCATGATAGAGCATAAAAGTGGTAGTTTGAAAAAAGTACCTGGGGTATACATGAAGATTTATTTACTAATCTCAGAACATGTGCTGGAGGAACACAGATCTTTAGGAGACTTCTCTGAGAACAAAATTTCTAGTGGGTGCCATTTCTCCCTTTCTCCCCACCATTCAACCTTGAATGCTGGACACTTGCAGAATTTAGCATGAACATTCTCCATCTACCTTGCTAACACCAACTTCATTCTCCTGCAGACTTGCCCCATCCAACCCATCCCACTCAGCAAGAGTCCCTACAAAATTTCTTCTTCCACATCACATCCTGTAAGTAACCACAGCAGGGATCAGCACCACTTCAAAGACACTGCAGCACTAGGGAGAGGAGAAGATAGTCACACTCACCAGTATACTTGCAGTTCCAGCAGTCAGACCTTAGAACTTTCAATGCAGAGAGAGTTCCCTGCCAACCAGTATATCTGCAGCCCCTGGCAGTAGGCATCTGGTCTAATTGCTGGCCCCACCCACCAACAAAAGCCTTTCAGTGGCCAGCATAGGTCAGTGCATTTGAAGACCCAATAGATAGACTAGGAGCATAGATGTGGTTTGTCACAAGACACAGCCCAACTACAAGCCCATGGAAGCACCAGACTGGCCCCTTAACAGCACAGTTACCAAACCTAGCCCACAATAAGCAGAAGGGACCATTGCAGTTGACTGAAGGCAAAAGAGGCTCAGACACAATAGTGGGTCACATCCACCTATGTAGAAGACATCCCTGAAGCACCTGGTTCTGAGGAATGGGGGACAGTGCACCACAGGGAATCACAGAATCTCTTCTTCATAAGGCCATTACCTTCAAGATCAGGAGTCATAACTGACTTTCCAATACATAGAAAGAAACACATAGAGTTATACAAAATGAGGAGATAGAGATATATGTCCCAAATGAAAGAACAGGACAAAACCACAGCAAAACAACTAAATGAAATAGAAGTAAGCAATATGCTTAATAAAGAATTCAAAGTAATGGTCATAAAGATACTGGGTGACTTGGTCAGTTAAACATCTATCTCAAGTTCAGGTCATGATTTCAGGATCCTGGGATTAAGCCTCTTGTCACACTTCCTGTTCATTGGGAAGTCTACTTCTCCTTCTTCCTCTTCCTCTGTTCCTTCCTACCACTCGTGCTCTTTCTCTCTTAAATAAATAAAATATTAAAAGAAAAAAAAAAGATACTTATTGAGGGGTGCCTGGGTGGCTCAGTCATTTAAGTGTCTGAATCTTGGTTTCAGCTCAAGTATGATCTTTGGTCCTGGGATTGAGCCCTGCATTGGGTTCTGTGATTAGCACTGGGTCTGCTTGTCCATCTCCCTCCCCCTTTATTCTTCTGCCAACTCGTGCTTTCTCTCTCTCTAATAAATAATAAAAAATAAATAAACAAAATCTTTAGAAAAATGTACTGAATTTGAGAAGAGTAGGGGATTTCAGTGAGACCTTCAGTATAGAGCTAGAGAAAATAAAGAATGATTCAGAGATGAAGAACTCAATGACTGAAATTAAAAATACACTAGAGAGAATCAATAATAGAATAGAGTAGACAGAATGGATCAGTAAGCTGGAAGACAGGGTAATGGATAGTAACAAAGTTGAACAGCAACAAGGAAGAAAATAGAATAAAAATTGAGAATAGATTAAGGGAATTTAGCAACATTACCAGGTGTAATAACATTTGCAGTATAGGGAATCCAGAAGGAAAATAGAGAGGAAAGGGGGTAGAAAATTTGTTTAAAAAGAAATAAAACTTCCCTAATCCAGGAAAGGAAACATACATGCAGATCTAGGAGGCATAAAGAGCCCCAGTAAAACTACCCAAGGAGGTCCATACCGAGACATGTAAAATTAAAATAGTAAAAAAGTAATGATAAAGAGAGAATTTTAAAAGCAGGATAAGAAACGAAAGTTACATATAAGGGAAACCCCATAAGGCTATCAGCTGATTTTTCAGCAAAAACTTTGTAGGCCGGAAGGAAGTGTCATTATGTATTCAATGTGCTGGAGAAAAACAGAACAAAACAAAACAAAACAAAAATCCTTCAATAAAGAATACTCTACCCAGGAAGACTACCTTTCACAGTAGAAGGAGAGATAAAGTGGATCCCAGATAAACAAAAATTAAAGGAGTTCATTGTTTCTAAATGAGACTTAGAAGAAATGTTAGAAGGAATTCTTTGAGTGGAAAGAAAAGGTTATATTGAGAGGGAAGAAAATAATGAAAGAAAAAAATGACAGGTAAATACAAACATAGCAAAAGTAGTAGATTAATCACTCATAAAATCAATGTGGTAGTTAAAGCACAAAAGCAATAAAATTATATAAAAGTCTTCATATGTAATACATATTTATATATAATATATATTTATATAGCAAGTTTAATTATATGTTTATAAAATATATATAAAATATTATATATATATTTTTTTATTTTTTTAATTAAATTATTTATTTTCAGAAAAACAGTATTCATTATTTTTTCACCACACCCAATGCTCCATGCAATCCATGCCCTCTATAATACCCACCACCTGGTACCCCAACCTCACACCCCCCCACCACTTCAAACCCCTCAGATTGTTTTTCAGAGTCCATAGTCTCTCATGATTTATAAAATATATTTTATAAGTATATAATTTTATATGCTTTATGTATAAAAAGTATAATTATAAAAGTCAGTGAAAGGATTCACAAAATAAAAAGGACATAAAACATAATATCACATACATAAAACTGATGGAGGAAGAATAAAATTTTAATACTTTAGGAAGGGTTCTAATTTAAGTGACCATCAACTTAACATAACTGCTGTATATATAAGATGTTACATATAAGCCTAATAATAACCACAGATAAAAAAACCTATAATACATACACAAAATCTAAAGAGAAAGTAATCCAAGTATATCACTAAAGAAATTCATCAAACTGCAAGGGAAGACGGCAAGAGAAGGAACAGAAAAGAAACTACAAAAACAACCATAAAATAAGTAACAAAATGGTAATGAGTACATCCCTAACAGTAATTACTTTGAATGTAAACAGACTAAGTGCTTCAATCAAAAGACACAGGGTAACCAAATGTATAAAAAAAGCAAGGCTCATCTATATTCTGCATAAAGGAGACTTACTTGAGGCCTAAAATACATGCAGATTGAAAACGAAGGGATGGAAACACATTTATCTTGCAAATGGAAGCAAAAAGTAAGCTGAGATAGCAATCCTAATTTGGACAAAACAGACTTTAAAACAAAGACTATAACAAGAAATAAGAAGAACATTGCATAATGATAAAAAAATAATTCAATGAGAGGATATAACAATTATAAATATCTATGCATCCAACATGGGAGCCCCTAAATACATAAAACAACTATTAAAAGACATAAAAAAAAAAAAGAAATTGACAGTAGTAGAATAATAGTAGGGGATGTTAACACCCTGTTTATAGCAGTGGATAGATCATCTAGATAGACAGAAAATCAAGAAGGAAACAGTGACTTTGAATGTCACATTGGATCAGATGGACCTAACAGATATATTCAGAATATTCCATTTAAAACAGTGGAATCCATATATTTTTTTTTTCAAGAGCACATGGAACTTTTTTCAGCATAGAACATGTTAGGCCACAAAACAAGTCTCAATAAATTAAAAAAGATTGAAATTTTATCATACCTTTTTTCCAACCATAATGGTGTGAAATGGGAAATCAATCACAAGGAAAAATATGGAAAGACCACAAATATGTGAAGACTAAATAACATGATACTAAACATTGAATGGGACAGCCAAGAAGAAATAAAAAAATATATGGAGACAGATAAAAATTAAAAAAAACAAAAACAACAATGTTCCAAAATCTTTGAGATGTAGTAAAAGTTATTATAAGAAGGAAGACTATAACAATAAAAGCCTACCTCAAGAAGCAAGAAAAATCTCAAATAAGTAACCTAACCTTATATCTAAAGGACCTAGAACAAAAAAGAAACAAAACCCAAATCCAGTAAAAGAGAGGAAATAATAAAGATTATAATAGAAGTAAGTGAAATAGAAACTAAATAAAAATAGAACAGATCAATGAAACCAGGAGTTGGTTCTTTGAAAAAATCAACAATATTGTTGAATCATTCACCAGACATATCAAAAAAGGAAATAAACTCAATAAACAAAAGGAGAAATAACAACTGGCACCAAAGAAATACAAAACATTATAAGGGAATATTATGAAAAATTATATGCCAACAAATTGTACGATTTAGAAGAAATGGATAAATTCCTAGAAACATATAGCCATCTAAAACTGAATCGGGAAGAAATAGGAAATCTGAACAGGCCAGTTACTACCAATGAAATTAATCAGTAATTAAAAAACTCCTGACAAACAAAAGTGCAGGATCAGATGACTTCCCAGGTGAACTAGACCAAACATTTAAAGAAGACTTAATACTTATTATTCTCAAACTATCCCAAGAAATAGAAGAGTAAGGAAAGCTTCCAAATTCACTCTGTAAGTCCAGCATTATCCTGATACCAAGACACCACACACACACACACACACACACACAAACCCCCCAAAAAACCCCTATAAGCCACTATCTCTGATGAAAATAGATGGAAAAATCATCAACACAATATTAACAAACATAATCCAAAAATACATTTAAAAAAATTCACCTGATCAAGTGGGATTTCTTTATTTTTCAAAGATTTTATTTATTTATTTGACAGATAGAGATCATAAGTAGGCAAAGAGGCAGGCAGAGAGAGAGGGGGAAGCAGGCTCCCCGCTGAGCAGAGAGCCTGATGCTATGCGATGCAGAGCTTGATCCCAGGACCTGGGGTCATGACCTGAGCTGAAGACAGAGACTTTAACCCACTGAGCCACCCAGGCACCACCACCTTTATTGAAGGAATGTAAGAATGGCTCAGTATTCACAAATCAACCAATGTGATTTATCACAATAATAAGAGAAAGGACAAAAACCATACTGATCATCTCAGTATGTGCAGAAAAAGTATTTGAAAAGTACAACATTCATTCATGATATAAAATCTCAACAAAGTAGGTTGAGAGGGAACATATCTCAATGTAATAAAGGCCATATATGGAAAACTCACACTGACATCATCCTTAATGGGGAAAAAAATGAGAGCTTTTTCTCTAAGATCAGGAAGAAGACAAGGATGTCCACTTTCATGCTTTTATTCAACATAGTACTGGAAGTCACAGCCACAGAAGTTGGACTAGAAAAAAAAATAAATAAAAGGCATCCAAAGTGGTAAGGAAAAAGTAAAAGATGACATGATACTAAATATATACAGAAAACCCCAAAAACTCCTCCAAAAAACTGTTAGAACTATTAATTGAATTCAGTAAAGTCTCAGGATACAAAATTAATATACAGGAATCTGTTGCATTTCTATCCACTAATAATGAAGTAGCAGAAAGAAAATTTAAGAAAACAATCTCATTTACTATTGCACCAAAAAGAATAAAATACCTAGGAATAAACTTAACCAAGGAGGTGAACAATCTGTACTGTGTACTGCAAAAAGTATAAAACATTGAAAGAAATAGAAGATGACACAAACAAATGAAAGATATTCTACACTCATGAAGTGAAAGAACCAATATTATTAAAATGTGCCTACTCCCCAAAGCAGTCTATGAATTTAATGCATTCTTTATTGGAATACCAACATTTTCACAGGACTAGAACAAATAATCTTAAGATTTGTATAGAACCACAAATGACCCCAAATATCCAAAGCCATATTGAAAAAAGCAATGCTGAAGGTACAACAATCCCTGATTTCAAGATCTACTACAAAGCTATAATAATCAATAATACAATAAACAATATAGTACTGGCAAAAGAATAGACGCATAGATCACCAGAACAGAATATCGAGTCCAGAAAAAAAAAAAAAAAGCCACCTTTTTATGGTCAGTTAATTTATGACAAAGGAGACAATAATATAAACTGAGGAAAGGTCAGTCTCTTCCACAAATGATGTTGGGAGAACTGTAAAGCTACATGCAAAAGAATGAAGCTGGACCAATTTCTTATATTATACACAAAACAAACTCAAAATGGATTAAAGACCTAAATCTGAAATGAGAAACCATAGAATTCCTAGAAGAAAAAATGGACAATATTCTCTTTGACAACAGCCAGAGAAATATCTTTCTAGGTTTGTCTTCTGAAGCAAGAGAAACAAAAACAAAATTAAATTATTGGGATTAAACAAAACAAACAAAAAGTTTTTGTACTACAAGGAGACAATCGGTGAAACAAAAGGACAACTTACTAAATGGGAGAAAATATTTGCAAATGATATATCTGATAAGGGGGTTAATACCCAAAATATGTAAAGAACTACACACCTCAATACCAAATATCCCACAAATAATCTAATTAAAATAAGGAGGGGACATGAATAGACATTTCTTTTCCAAAAGAAAACATATGGATGGCTGACAGACACATAAAAAGATGCTTAACATCATTAATTATTAGGGAAATGCAATTTGAAACTGCACAATATATCACCTCACAACTGACAAAATGGCTAAAATCAAAATCAGAATAAATAACAAGTGCTGGTGAAGATACAGAGAAAAAGGAACTCTTATGCACTGGTGCACTGTTGTTGGGAATGTAAATTGGTGCAGCTACTATGGAAAATGGTATGGATGTGCCCCCCAAAATTAAGAAGAGAATTACTATATGATTCAGTAATTCCACTACTGGATGTTTACCCAAAGAAAATGAAAGCACTGATTCAAAAAGACAAATGCACTCTTGTTTATTGAAGCGTATTACCATAACCAAGATATGGAAGCAGCCCAGGTGTCCATGGATAGATGAATAGATGAAGAAGATACTACTGCATGCACGCACAAGCACACGCACACACAGACACACGAATATTATTCAGCCTTAAAAAAGAATGAATTCTTGCCATTTACAACAACATGGATTGATCTAGATGGTATAATTCTAAGTGAAATAAGTCAATCTGAGAAACACCATATGATTTTACTTATACTTGGAATTTAAGAAACAAAACAAATGAGCAAAAAATGAAAAGAAAAGACACAAACAGAAAACCAGACTCTTAAATACAGAAAAACAAACCCTGGTGGTTGCCAGGGGGAGGTGGTTTGAGGTGGGTGATATAGAGGGGATTAAGAGTACATTAATGTTGGGTGCCTGGGTGGCTCAGTGGGTTAAAACCTCTGCCTTCAGCTCAGGTCATGATCCCAAGGTCCTGGGATCAAGCCCTGCATTGGGCTCTCTGCTCAGCGGGGAGCCTGCTTCCTCCTCTCTTTCTTTCTCTGCCTGCTTCTCTGCCTACTTGTGATCTCTGTCTGTCAGATAAATAAATAAAATCTTTTAAAAAAAAAAGTACATTAATGTTGATAAGCACTAAGAAATGTATAGAATTGTTGAATCATTATATTGTACACCTGCAACTAATATAACACTGTATATTAATTATACTTAAGTAAAAGGAAAAGAAATATATTAAAAGGTGAAAAAAAAAACCCCACCATATATGAGTATGGCTGTCTCTGCACAAGCATCTAGTTTGCATGTGAGTAGAAGCACCCTTTCCAAGAAGGGATGAGTTGCAAGGCAGATAAACCAGTACCTATTTCAAGAAGGGGTAGATAATTTGTTTCTAAAACACATAGAAAGTGGCAGGTAAGAAGCTCAAATCTCAAACTTTTCCTTCCGAAGCAAGTATATTCTCTTCTACTCTATGCTGATTAATCACACCCAAAGAATAACCCCACTATTTGCTTAGACCAATCGCTGCAAATTGTCTTTTCTATGGTGGACTCCTCCAAGGCTGACACTTCATTCATTCTTATCCCTCACACCTGTAATACGTTCTCCAACTCCTACTTGTTCTTCCTGGTCTCCATGCTTTTTAAGATATCATCCATGGGTACTCAACCCATTAGGGGGTCTCTCTCCTCCATTATTCTACAGCACATATGTTTTACTCCTACCATTTTTTGGATATTTTGATATTAATTTGGTTTCTTTAGTTTTTTGTTGTAAGGGTGCAACTTTATTTTTCCCAGAGTAGATTATAAGCTTCTTGAAGTCAAGATATCTTAGATATCCATCTTAAAGAGATAGGATTTTTAATATAAGTCTGATACTGTAAGATTTGCAGAGTTGATAAAATTCAATTTAACAAATATTTACTTACTATGAGCAAGCCACTGTTCTCAGAACTGGATTAATTGCTTGTGTTTCATTTGTTTTTTACATACCGTGTATCAGTAGTTTATGCAAGGGTAGGTGATCAGTTATATCTACTCCACTCTTCCTAATGATCTCCCAATTCCGTTCTTACTCTCCACATGCACACTATGAACTAGTCAGACCAAATTGCTTATTAGTTCATGAATATGCAGTGCTTATTGAAGCTTTCAAGAAATGTGCATTCATTTTTCTTCTGTCTGAAGTGTTTTTCATTTCATCTTAAAGCTAGCATTAACCTTAATCAACCCCACCAGAATCAGATCACAGATCTTTTCTCTAGGAAATTTTGCTGACCATCACTTGGGCATATAGTAGATTCCCATTACACTATATATATGCATATATATATGCATATATACATAATACACACACCCCATACCATACCATACCACCCTTTTACTATTACTGTTTGGGAAAGAGTGGCTGTCAAAACAAGGGTTCATTTTCCTGGCATGTGTAAAAAATTGGCCAAGGAAATAGCAGCCAGCTGCAGATACGCCCAGAATGTTCTCAGCTACCATCTCATAATTGAAAAGTGTCACTCTGAGGGGGAAATGGCCACTCAAGGCAGCAACTGTAGCAGACTGGTGTTTGTCAAACTACATCTTGCTATTTTTTAGACTGGTTCCTGCTGAACTTTTCCCCTTCCTTCTGATTGCCTCTCTGCAGCTTACCAGCACCATGGGGAATTGGTGTGGCTACTTTGTTATTGAAATATGTTGCTTGGATTTTCTTCTTTTTTGCCTTCTCTTTCTTGGAGGGGGAGAAAAATGATCATGGAGTAGATGTTGAAGAATTCAATCCAATGGAAGTATTCCCAAGATAGCAATAATTTGTTTTTGAACACAGAGCCCCAGGTATTTTGTTTTTAATAACATCCTGTAATACAGATTTTTTCTGATTTTTTTTTCTTTTCTTGGTTTATAGCCCTGGTAATAGAGGTTATTAAAACTATCTTGTTGAAATTGTGGGGGAAGTTGGGATGATCAAGTTAACAGGGAGCACAGTGACTTTAGTGACTTTAGTGCTTCAGATCCTAGGCATGCTATATGTATCTGCCCACATGCTCTTCAATCAGGAAAAACCATTGTCTGATTTGCTTGGAATCAACTTTGACTTTCCCTTTCTTGCATCCTACCCTGAAACACAATATTTGGTGTTGTAGTTGCTCCTAGCTGAAGCCAGCAGCATGGATTCAAGTCCTGCTCCTTCCTAGATTGATGATACTGAGTAAAGCTTTTTAATATTTCTGACTTCTCATTTTCTCATTCCTAAAATGATATCTAGCTCACAGGGAAATCAATAATATTTACATTAGGGGATTACTGAAATTATCAGATTAAATGATGAATATTAAAATATTTTATAAGACCAAGTATTAAGGAAAGAGTTTTCAGTTGTTCCTGTTCATCGTTGATCATTTTTTCATATAATTGTGGATGCTTCTTATTCCAAGTTATATGGTTGCTCAAGACCAGGGAGAGAACTTCCAGCCAAGTGCCCATCCTACTCTCAGTTCCCATACTTCATGTCGTGCTTCTCATTGGACCTCCATAATAGATCTGGTTATAGCTACACTGGCCTTGTTACCAAAACTGAAAATCTCCTGAATTCCTCTTCCTCTATGATTTTTTTTTTCACACCAGCTGTGCATTCTGCTACGCTCTCTTTATATTCTCTTGCTGAAATCATACCAAGCCCTGCCTGTATTGACCATCTTGATTTTCTCTTGTAGTCCTTTCTGGTTATTCTCTTCCCATACCTCCAACGCCACCCTTTCCTAAACATTTGTGATATATACAAGTGGACTTATTTTGTATCTTTTGTATTGATACTTATCTTTGTATATGTCCATGCTTTACGTCTTCAGTTAAGCAGAACATTGTAAGCTGGGTCCGCATTAGTCATTCAATTATTTCCTAATATGTAACTCTCTCTTTTTTTTTAAGTATTGGCATAGAAGGCATGACAAATAGGTTTCTCTTGAGGGAGAGGTTAGGACCTAGAGGGGTGAGTGGTTTGTTATGAAATGTAAAGATAGCACCAGATACTTAAGGGAGTCTGTGCTGCACTAGCATGAATGTGGCACTTCATGGAGCCTGGTCAGCCTCATTTGAGCTCAAGTCTCAGCTCTACCATCTTCTAATTCTGTGAACCTCGTTAAATCTCCTAATCCCCTAGAGCCTCAGTTTTCTCATCTGTAGAATGAAGATAACAATAGGATGTAGCTCAAGAAGTAACGTGTAGGGGCACCTGGGTGGCTCCATCAGTTATGGGTCAGCTCTAGATTTCAGCTCAGGTATGACTTCAGGGTTCTGGGATCAAGCCCCACATCAAGCTCCTCACTCAACTCAGAGTCTGCTTGGGATTCTCTCTCTCCCTCCGCTCCTCCCTTCCCTCTTTCTCTCTCTCTCTCAAGAAAGAGTGTGTATGCAAGCAGAGGGAGCAGCAGAGGGAGAGGGAGAAGCAGGCTCCCCACTGAGCAGGGAGCCTGATGCAGGGCTCGATCCCCCTGAGATCATAACCTGAGCCAAAGGCAGATGCTTAACTGAATGAGACACCCATATGCCCCAATAAAGAGAATTAATTATTTTTAAAATTTTTTTTTAATTTTTATTTTTTTTAAAGATTTTATTTATTTATTTGACAGAGAGAGATCACAAGTAGGAAGAGAGGCAGGCGGGGGGTGGGGGGAGCAGGCTCCCTGCTGAGCAGAGAGCCTGATGCGGGGCTCGATCCCAGGACCCTGGGATCACGAACTGAGCTGGAGGCAGAGGCTTAATCCACTGAGCCACCCAGGAGCCCCAAAATCTTTTTTTTTTTTTTTTTAAACAAGTAACCTGTGAAATGTCAGAACTGATCCTCTAAATATACAATAATGTCTGTAAAACACATTGTTAAAAGAATAAGCTGAACAAATGTAAACTATTATTTTTAGGAATAGGGTGGCTTTATTCTCTAATCTATTACATTATCATCTTGCCGACTGGGCTGCGAATGTGATTAGAGAGTAAGCGCTTTTGAACAGGGACCATGTCTAGACTGTTTATTGCTGAGTCTCCAACACCTAGGGTAGTGCCTGGAAGATAATAGGTGTTCAGTAAATATTTGAGGAATTAATAAATGGATTGAATAACGAAGAAGAAGTTAAAGCAATATTCTAAAAAGGCTCAAATGCTGTCAGTATCATTAAGCCCTCATTATTTCAAGAACACTGGCTTTAATGCAATTGGTTGTCAGTGAATATAATTGGAAGAAAAATAATACATATTTCAAGGAGTAAAGAAAGATGGAACCCATATACCAGTTAGCTTTCAAAACTGGCTAAAAGGTAATTGGAATCTGAAAGTTGATTTATCTGGCCTTCCTCTTACCTGAATGCAATGCAGATCTTAATTGAAACATACACCTCCAGGAACAAAGAATAATGAGCTCCTTGCTGAAATGTCACTCCTGTGAAAGAGAGCAAACGTGGTCCCATGAGGGATACCTTTCTTCCCAGGCAGTGTGGGCTCAGCTGTATCGACCAGGAGAGAACTAACAAAATGATGGAGGCCTTGGACAGGGAAGACATGATTCCACTGATGGTGATCTGAGCAGGCTTTGCAGGGAAGAAGGCATCTGACCTGGTTTTTCATAGGGTCGAGGGAGGGACCCAACAGGTAGGAGCGTACAAAGATTTTAAATCATATTTCTGAAATCCATTTTCTGGATACATGGTATTATTTTTACTTTGGTTTATATTTAACCTCTTTTTAAACTCCAGTTTCCTTATCTAACAGATGGGAAAAAATAATACTATATCCTTCATAAGATCATTGTAGGCATTACATGAAAAAAATACATAAAATCATTTGGCATGGTTCCTGGCACACAGTACATACAAAATATAAGCAGCTGTTATTATTGATGTTATTATTATACTTGAGTTTGCATCCCAGAGGACAAAGCAGCATAAACTAAGGGTATAAAGAGCCAATAAAATGCAGATGTTAGAAGCCAGCTCTGTTTTTTGACAAAATGCAAAGGGAGATTTAGATGGAAAAGTAGGTATGAATCAGATTGATGAGGATGTGGAATGTGGTTCTAAAGATTTGGGGCTTTAATGGCAAGAGTGAGAAAATAGAGATATTTTTATTTTCTGTCAGTCCGAAGGCTTATTTAGGCATGAAGCGGCCTTTCAATGCCTGTAAATCAATTCATATAGGTGACCTGGCCCAAAATTCTCAGTCTGAGAAGGAGCCGTTGCTTGTGGCAGGATTTATTCCCTAGCCAATCTTCTATATTTTCCTGCCAAAATGAGGACCTCTTTCATTGTGTGATGGAGAGAGAACGCCACATGTAATTAGAGGGAATGAGCAGAGAGGAAGAGAAAAGGCAGGGAGCGTGCCACCGTGCTGGCGGAAGTCTCCCAGGAACAGAAGGTGATGTGTTGTGACAGATGCCTTTGTTATGTTGTTTGTTAAACACTGCATGGCTACATTTTACAACATTTTCGAATATGCCCCTGCATTCCCTGGGCATTTTGGCAACAGAGAAAAGAAACTCTTGGGTCTAGGGACAGGGAGAGAGAAGTGTAAGGTGTAGGGCAAGGAGGAGCTAGAATTGCCAATAGAATGGGATTTGAGTTCAAAGTCACCTTCACCTAAATATACTACCCTCATGCAATCACTGCCTGCACTGGGGTCTGAGAGCCATTGCTTAAGAGAAATGTTCATTGTGTCCAATTAAATTCAAATCAAAAGTAGATCTGAGTACCAGCAATGTGCCTAATTGGAGATAGAAATAGGATAAAACACTATCCCTACTCTCAAGGAGTTCACCCACCAGTGGAAGAAATTAGGCAAACCCATATCACACACACTCACACACACACACACACACACACACGCACGCACACACGCACACACATATGCGCACATGCACACGCACACACACACACATATGCAACACACAAAGTCAAGTGCAAAGAGATTTTAAAAGAACCAGAATGCATTCAAGTTTAAGGAAAGGAATACAGCGTGGTTACCATAGGCTACATTCTCTGATTATAATCCAGTTACACTAGAAATGAATTATTAAAAAATTTACTGAAGTATCTTAACCACTTGAATGTTAAGGTAAATTTATATAACTTTGTATCAAATAGGAAATCAAAAGTCAACATACATGGCATCTAGAAAGCAATATAGAGCATAGCAAGCGAAGTCCTAGTCATAGATAACTTCACCATTGAAGAAGATAGTACTCATTTAGAGCAATTAAGAAAAACAAAAGAAGAAGAAAACAATAAAAATCACATACTCTAGACAGGGAATTAATAAAGATAAAACTTGAAATCAAAGAAATGCAATACAAAAATTGTAGGAAAAATATATGGGCACATAAACCAATTCACTGAAAAGGCAAGTGAAGCAGATAAACTGCTTGTTGCCTTAATTAAGAATTAAACAGAAATCACGATGTCTTTAAAATCAAGAAATTTTAAGGTGGTAAAACAGAAATATAATGTGATCAAGAGATCACTGCATACATTTTATAGGAACATTTCAAAAACCTAGAGCAAAAAGATGCTTTCCTAGGAATCTGTAAATCTTTATAATTGACCTCAAAGAAATAGAAAACATGAATAAACCAAATCCACTAAAAGAGACAGAGCATATGATTAAGTGGCTACCATTAAAATAGACATCAGAAAAAATAGATTCACAACTGAATCTAACTCTTAAAATAATTTCAATATTATTTAAAGTATGCTTCTCCCTAGAAAATACATCATCTAAATTTACTTTATGAAACTACAGAGCTTTAAAGCTAAAACCTAGTCGAATGCTAATTAGAAAATTGTGGGCTAATTCACACACACACACACACACACACAGAATCAAGCAATGAAACTAAAATGGGAGAAACAAATTTATTCCTAGAAATTCATAGGTGATTCAAGCTACTGACCAGTCTGCCACACCACCAAATAAAAGGGTAAAAGCCATATGATTATATCAACACATGTTGAAAAAGCATTTGATAATAATTAGAAACTTTACTAAATAAAGTTAGCATAAAGTAAAAGAACTTACTAACCTCAAAACCCTATAGCACATATGGTCCTATGGGAACAATACAATATCACTTAATTTCCAGTACCATTTTAGGCAAGAATAACCAGTAGTGTCATTATTCACATTTTCTTAGATGCTCTGACAGATTCGGTATGTAAAGAAGTCAGGGTAATTGGTTAACAATAAGAGATTAGAGTAGCAAAAACAAAATTAATAGAATCACTAAGAAAATTGGGTAAGGCAATTGTATACAAGGAAAGATGTTCAAGGGTCAATGTTCTTTCACTATACTAGCAATAAAAACAATTTTATTTTATTTATGTATGCATTTATTTTTAAGAGAGAGAGCATGTGCACAAGTGTGGGGAGGGGCAAAGGGAGAAGGAGAGAATCTCAAGCTGACTCTGTACGGAGCTACATGGAGCTGAATACAGGGCTCAATCTCATGGTGAAGCAGTCAGACTCTAGCTGAAATCTAGAGTGGGATGCTTAACTGACTGAGCCACCGAGGTACCCCACCAAAAACCCACTTTAGAATGAAGAAAATTTTCATTAACATCAGGTACAAAAATTGTATATAATTAAAAATGATTTTAACCAAAGAAATCACAGTATCTATATAAAACTATAAAACCAACATATAAATGATTTAAATTTAATTTCAAGTCATATCTTAAATAATGTTTTAACTTATATTTTTAAAATTATGCAATCACATTTGGACACCCAAGAGGTATTTTGCAATAAAAATATACAATTGATAAATCTGTAAAGTAGAGGAGGTGGCAAAGGAAGAGTCTAAGAATTTGTCCAAAAGAATACCGGAGAGAGGGAATTTATTTAACAGGTCTCAGAATGTGCTATAAAGCCAGTGCCATCTAACAGGTCTGGTGTCCTGTAAGAAGGGAAATGGAACGTGAGCCGTAGGAGAGCAGGGATCATTTGGGGTTCACGTGTATATTCTGAACGCATAGAAAATGCCCAAGAAACATTGCCTCAATTCATTTATGAAACGGATTGCAGAATTTGCACGAAGTACCTAGAAGTGGATCTTAATATATATGATTTATGAAAATTAAAAAGCATTTAATTGAAATATGATACTAATACAAATCCTAAGTAATTTTTATAGTAAAATCATTCACGTTGGCACTATATTTGTGTGTGTATTGGTATAGGATGCGTACCACTATCTCTATGTCTATAACTAAATTACCCTATAAGTTCCACTTGCGTGCTTTACCACAATCATCCTCCACCCTCATCTCTAAAAATAAGTTCCCCTGGTTTTAAAACTGTAGATTTGTTTTTCCATAGGAATTCTTCAGATGCCATTAATGTTTATTTGAAATGATAATGACAATTATATACTAATATAGTTAATAACAATAATGATAATAATAATAATAAATGTTATTTTACCTTCTCAACTCAAAGGGTCCATAGGAATTTAGACCAAATGACTATCATAATAGCAAAGAGATTTTGGGTACTTACTATGAGCTAAGGGCTTTATATTCATTTTTAAATTTTTTTTAAAGATTTTTTTTTTTAGGGTGCCTGAGTGGCTCAGTTGATTATCTGATTCTTTTTTTTTTTTTTTTAAAGATTTTTATTTATTTATTTGACAGAGAGAGATCACAAGTAGACAGAGAGGCAGGCAGAGAGAGAGGAAGGGAAGCAGGCTCCCTGCTGAGCAGAGAGCCCAGTGCGGGGCTCTAACCAAGGACCCTGAGATCATGACCTGAACTGAAGGCAGAGGCTTTAACCCACTGAGCCATCCAGGCATCCCTGAGTATCTGATTCTTGATTTCAGCTCAGGTTTTGATCTCAGGGTCATGGGCTTGAGCCCTGCATTGGGTTCTGCAGAGTCTGTTTGCCCTTCTTCTGTTCCTTCCCCGACTCTTTCTCTCAAATAAATAAATAAAATCTTTTTTTTTTTTTTTTAAGTACTCTCTACACCCAATATGGGGCTTGAAACTATAGCCCTGAGATCAGGAGCTGTATGCTGTACTGACTGCGCCAGCCAGGCCACTCTCATTTTATTATTTGAGTCACACAAAGACGTATTGAATAAATACTATTATTTGGTTTAAAACATACATAATTTGAAGCTTATAGAGATGAAATATTTTCTCAAAGACACCAAACCAGGAGGCATTAGAGGCATGCCTCAAAACCCATTTTGATGTTCTCATCCATAATCTGATATATCTACACTACAAGCTGCTGTTAGGATTAAATCAGATAATGATTATAAAGTATTTAACATGCGACCTGCTCCAAAATAAATGCTTAGGAAACAGCTAACCCCAGCAATAACGACAAAGTCACACAGCCTTCACAGTGCTGTTGCCAGGTACGATTATTAACCTCAGGTTTGCAGTTGGGAAAAAATGAGGCTCAGGGAGTTTAAGTTACCTGCTGGGTTTACACAGCTTCATGGTAAAGGCAGAGTCAACCTCAGTCATTTCTATCCAAAGCCTGTATCCTTCCTCACTGTGCAGATGTGGGTTCACCTACAACTACAGCATGGTGAAGCTTTAAGCAGCACATCTTATCTTGCTGTGCCTTGGTTGAATAATCAGTATTTTTGAGAGCCATAATCTCTGTTCTATTTCTTCAGGAAGAATGTGCGAGAAAGGTGAAGGAGCTTTGAAATAAGCACATCATAATGCAGATGATTGCTTATGTTTCCCCTAGCAATCCACAAGGTGGCAGATATAACAATCAGGTCACCATTACCTCTAACAAATAGTCATTTCAGGCTTAAGAAGAGAATTGTGTGCTTTGACACATTATCGTATAATGGTTTCATAAAATGTTTAATTTTCCTGAAAATGGGCTTTATCTGCCTGGTGAATGATTTTTGTTTCCTTATTTTCACAACATTAATGACAGAAAAGCAGAGCAAGCTTTTTTTTTTTTTTTTTTTTTGTCATTTCGGAAGATTGAGGTGGGGTGTATAATAGAGACAGAGAAAGAAAATGAATGTTTTCATGGTTCCATTTTAAGTAGTCACTTGAAAGCAAAAATGTATCTACCAACTTCTGGGGTGCCATGAGTCTTTGCATGGAGAAGAGGGCAAAGTCAATTCAGAAGATCCCAAGTCAAGGCACCTGGGTGGCTCAGTTGGTTAAGCATTTGCCTTTGGCTGAGGTCGTGATCCCAGCTTGGCAGGATCGAGCCCCGCGTTGGGCTCTGTACTCAGCTGGGAGTCTTCTTCTCCCTCCCCCTGCCCTTGCAGTCTTGCTGTCTGTCTGTCTGTCTGTCTGTCTCATTCTCAAATAAATAAAATCTTAAAGAAAAAAAAAAAGACGATCCCAAGTTATAACCACACTACTATATCTGCCAAGGGGAAGTTTCTCTACCAACTGCCACTTGGCCGCATGGCTCTCTAGTGGTCATGAGGTCCCACTTCATTCCAAAGTCCCTCTAAATGTTTCATGTCTACTTTTTCCTGCCTCTGTAATTCTGTTTCCCAAGTATCCCTCTTGATGTATCCTGTTTGACCTCTCTCCCCTGTGTGCTCTCTCCACTTACCAAGATTCACTTCAAAAATCACAGATCCCTCCAGACTCTCTTTATCTAGTCTTGAGTGTGATATTCCTGATTTCTTCAACTGTACTTTATTTTCATTAATGGCATATCATCTGTTTTGCATGGTAAGATAACCTTTTCTCATTTTAAAACTATAATAATAAAATATATCCACTTAAAATATGTAAGAAATACGTAAGTAGATTATAAATAAAAGTGCTATCAAAGTTCTTCTCATCCCACTTCCATCTGCCAAAGTACCTTGTTTTAACTTTTTTATAGTTCCCAAAATTTTTATGTGCATTTAAACATTCCCTCTACTCTGAAGGTACTTTGAAATGAAAACCACTGTTCTGGCCATGGATATATATTTTGGGTAATAACAAGGCTTCTAAGGAAAAATAAAGCGAGGAAAGGGAATCAAGCTGATAAGAACAAACTCTGCCTGGGGAGGCAACACTCTTATAACAGAAGCAGGATTATTCCTGGAAGTGAGTTACAGAAGCTCAGGGAAAGAGAAATTGGGGGTCTTAAGGAGTCAAAACTACTTTATAGGATCCTCATTTGTCAAGACAAGCACTGCAAAAAGGGGCAGATGTACTGAGATGGTTAACTATGGGAATATAGATGAAGGTAGATAATAAGCCGGGCAATTGGGTGGTTCAGTAGTTAAGCATCTGAGTCTTGATTTTGGTTCAGGTCAGGTCATGATCTCAGGGTCATGAGATTGAGCCCCAGATCTGGTGCCATGATGGCCATGGACCTCGCTTAAGATTCTCCCTCTCCCTCTTCCTCTGCCCCTACTGCCACCACACCTGTGCATGCATGTATACATTGTTTCTCTGTCTCTCAAGAAAGAAAGAGAGAAAGAAAGAACGAAAGGAAGGAAGGAAGGAAGGAAGGATACACAATAAGCAACAACAAAGGAGCAGAGATGAAGAGAGTGAGGGGGCCATAAGAAGGAGGTTCTCTCCATCTCTTCCATATCTCATCAACTGTGGACCCTGACTGTTGTAATTAACTCAGTAGTACTTCTTGTTCCCTTTATTCTTTCAATCACATGGTACTCCAGGCCCAGTGTATTCATCTCTTGGTCATTGTTTCCTGGTTCCTTCTGTATTTGGTTAAAAAATCAACATCCATCCATGTATCATACCAGTAGTTACTCCTGAGAACTGCCCTAAACATACCACTTTCTTAACACATGTGCACACGTGCGCGCACACACACACACACACACACACACGCATACCTATACACACTCACACATACAGACATATATTTGTACAGACATATGAAATGAATACATATTTATATATGTATTTCAACTTTCTTTGGATATTTACATTAATTCAAGAATAATGTGCTCTTGGGACATTTTCTTAATTTTTTCTCTTTTCTTTTTTGGTAAAAACTACTGATTTAATGGAGAAGGTTGAAGACTTAACTCCATTATCACACTCATAAAACCCACCTCTGTACTCTTCTGAATAAACATCCCTTAGATTCATTTCTGCACATAGCTGCCTTACAATGTGGAGAAATTTTATATTATTTAACTATGTAGATAATGCTCTCAGCTGTGACATATAATTTACTATGATTGCATTTTCTTTCTTTTCCAACTTTTCCCCTCTGTAATTGAGAATTGCTTTTCATTTACTTAGTTTTCATGTATTGTTTTATTCTGAAATTTCCCAACAAAACTAACCATAGACCTCTTACTGCAGTCAGACACCACAGTGTGGAGGTACGTGTTTAGAAATATCTCCGTCTGGAATTTTTTGACCAGCTCAATTCTGGACTTAGTTCTTCTCTAGCAGGAATTCCGAGAATTGTCTTATTCTCGTTTCTGAATTGAATCTCCTGTTCTATCTGTATTTAAAATATTTTGTGTTGTTGGAAATAATTTCCCCTCAGAATTTTGATGAGATGCTTCTGTAGTCACCTAATTTCTGTGGTGCCAATGTCATTCAGATACTTGATCGTTGTCTAAGGTGATGTGGATTCATTGAACAGAAGAATGATGCTTCTCTTTATGAGAGAGGTTAAAGGCTTTTATTTTTCCCTGAAAATTTACACAAAAGTGCCTTGGTATGGGTATTTTTTTTTTCCATTGTTTCCAAGGAAAACTTGTTGGAATCCTTCAATTTTATGGATATTTCTGAAATTTATATTCTAACCTAGCTATTTTTTTTAATTTTACACACTCACACACACACAAAAAATTCAAAGCTGATTATTTTTGAATTCTCTGATTTTTTTTTAACAGAACACGCTCCAATTCAGTGAGCATACTGATCAAATGTGCATGTATATATACTCGATTATTTCCATTTCCTTTGTAACCTTCCTACCTAGTCTCTCTGCATCAATCCTTACCCATGTAGAGTGAACTCTCAATATAGCCATCAGAAGGATCCTTTAAAAATTGATCTATGTCTGTAGAAAAATGACTTCTTCAGCAATCAAGTCATCACTACCAAAAAGGCAAGCAGTGCCAAAAGGTGTAGAGCAGAAATTGAGAAATTATCTAAAATTCTACCACTAGCAACAACGGTCATTACTATTTGGTGGCTATTGCTCCAGATCTCTCTCTAGGGATGACACAGAAGAATGATGCTTCCTATCTAGGGACTATATAGAAATACATAGATTAGTAGGAAAACAGATAAATAAAAATATGATGCTGCTATGGAGGATATTTTAAAATAAAGCGACAAATATAGTTTTACTTGAATTTAACGTTAAGAAAAACATACTGAAATAAACATGAAAATATGACAAATGTCAAATGCATACTTTTTTCATCTCAAGGAGATATTAGCATCAAAAATATCTCTAGAGTTAAGGGGAAAAGTAAGAAGACATTTTAAGTTGTTAAAATCTTTAAAAAAAATAAAGGGATACATTTCTGTTTTATACCTATCTATTGACTCCCTGCTATAAGGAAGCTAGCACCCCCGTACTCTCTCCGTTTTTGTCTCCAGTCCTTGCTTTCTCAGATACTATATTATTAATAAGGTTTAAAACACTTACATGTTCTGGCCTGAAACCACAGTTTTCACCGTTGTTTCATTTTAATTGTACATTGAGTAGGAATCTGAATTCACCTCTGATCCTGTTCCCATGGCTTCCTCATTTTCAATTACTTAGCCATCATTTATCATTTTCTTTACCTGATTTCATCTTCCAGAGGCCTTTTGTTTTTAAAAACTTTGATAATATATTTTCTTCAACCCCATCTATTCCAGATACCATTATCACAGTATATAATCAATATAATATTATTCATGGATTTTTTTTCAATTGTTTTTCCTACTAAGTCTCTGAAGTTGGGTGTATGTTTTATCTCTACAGCACATTTTATTTATTTATTTAGTTAGTTAGTTATGTATTATTAACATATAATGTATTATTTGCTTCAGGGGTACAGACTTGTGAATCATCAGTTTTACACAGTTCACAACACTCACCATAGTACATACCTTCCCCAATGTCCATGACCCAGCTACCCTATCCCTCCCCCACCCCCAGCAACCCTCAGTTTGGTTCCTGAGATAAAAGAGTCTTTTATGATTTCTCTTCCTCCCTGGTCCCATCTTTCATTTTTTCTCTCTGTACCCCCCACGACCACCCACCCTGTCTGTCAAACTCCTCACATCAGAGATACCATATGATAATCATCATTCTCTGATTGACTTACTTCACTTAACCCTAATACGCTCTAGTTCTGTCCATGTCATTGCAAATGGAAGGATTTGGGGGGGTGTTGATGGCTGTGTAGTATTCCATTGTATGTATATACCATGTCTTCTTTATCCATTCATCAGTTGATGGACATCTGGGTTCTTTCCATAGTTTGGCTATTGTGGACATTGTTACAGAGCACATTTTAGATTCACTGGCCATAGTTCAAGTGCTCAGGAGCTACAGGTGGTTAGTGGCTACAGCACTGAGAAAGCATAGCCTTAGACCTTCTACTTTCCTTTGTATCTCTTGTCCATTTCCTATCCTGGTGGAATTCTACCCAAGTGGCTTATCTCAGTGGAAGGGCTCTGTCCTCACTGGCATATCTGGGGTGTCAGCCTGTTTATCCATCTTTTTTCTGTTTGTTTTCATTTTTTACCTTGAGGTAATTGTAGATTCATGTGCATTTGTAAGAAGTAATACAGAAATTTTTCAAGGACGAGATTAAGGGATCCTCTGTGTCCTGGGTCTATCCATGCTTCAGAATTTCTATATTCTTTTCAAACATAGGTGAGGTCATGTCACTCTTATATTTAAAACCCTACCTTAGCTCCCAGTTTACTCAGTAAAATCAGTGTCCTTTTCAAGGCTAACAAGCCATATATGTTCTGACCATTGGACACCACTCTGCTTTCTTCACCCCCTCTACCTTTAGCTCATTCTTTTCTGGCCACACCAGAACCATTCTCATCCCCACTTTTAAGACCTATGACTTTTCCCTCCACTCACTATCATCCATCCATCCCCTTCTATGGCCTACTCCCTTACCTTCTTCAAGATTTTGCTCAAACATTACCTTCCCAGTGAAGCCTATCCTGACTACACTATTTACAATTAATTATCCTTCCCTACCAAATCAACATTCCCACTCCCTTGCCATGATGCTCACTTTATTTTCTTCTTTTCCAAGATGCTTTGGAATTTCTAACAGGCTATATAATTTACTTCCTTATGTTTTTATTTGTGTTTCTACTCCCCAAAGTGGAAAAAATATTCTTCTAGTAACATCTTCAGTTTTTCACTATACCCATTTTAACAATTTCTTATGCAATTATCTCTACTCTACAGGTGAGGAAACTGAGCTTCCTAGAGTTGAAAAGACTTGATCATAAGTTTGGTATTAATGAAACTGGATTTAATTTCAGGTTTCTCTGGTTCCAAAACCCACATTCTTTTGATTCTTCTAGAAGGGATTCAAAGATTGTTGACTCAAAGAGCAAATGGAGCTAATATGTAACTCTTGTTTCCTCCTGATGAATATCAGATCTCTTTTTTACTACTTCTTAACACAAATGATTTGTTCTGAATATAATCCTAGTGAATTTAGGCAGTGAGGAATCAACACCATTTCAATAAACTAGACATTGTCATTTTTTCAATTGCTGTCTACTTTACTCCACTTTACTGGGTAATCACCCCTCTGTCCCATAATGCTGTGAGGTTTCCCACTGTCATCAATCATTCCTCCTTCGTTCATTGTATTACAGCCTCCACTTGGGGGCCCAGCTGCCAAATAAAAGGTCGTTTAATGGGTCCTTACTCTTTTGAGCACCATCCAAAGCTTCCTCTTCAATCAGCTTCTCAGGGAGAGATCCATGTGGGGGCAAAGAGGCAGGTCACTTCAGCTATGTTTCCATGGCAACCCATACATGAATGTGATCTTAGCCCACGACCTTGGACATAATGACCCTTAATCACATCCTCTATGCCCCTCAGGAGTCAGTGACTCATATGGCCATTTCCTGTGACCTGCTTTAATGGCACAACTTTCAAAAAGGTAGACTTCCTATCTCAAGCAGGCAGGGCCAATCAGCAATTACTTCAGGGCAGAAACTTAGAAAGGGTCTTTGCAGGAATGCCAGAACAGCAGTAGATAAAATATGTTACTAGAACTCGAGGTGCCAAATAGACTACACTTGTTGGAATATATCAGCTTTTAATTAATCTTGACTGAATTCAGTCTGACCTAGTTCGTTTCTCAGTCCCACACAAAGATAATGGGGATGAGACTATGGCTAAGGAGCAATCTTTGGAGGAATAAAGAATGTTGGGTTAAGTAGACAGAGGGTACTTATAAGGTCAGATATAACAGGTGTTGAAATGAGAAAGGAATTTAGGTTTGGACTCATGTCTAGAAACATAATCACCAGGAAAATAGATGTAGGCATCTTCTTTTTGGGAGACCTCCTGTTGAGCCAAGACAGAATTTGGATAACAATATTGCCTTTTACTGTGTGATTGTGTTTGCGAATGTTTGTTTTCCTATAGCTATATCTCACTCTTTTTAAAATAGTGGTAATACTGGTATTCCTTCACTCAACATTTATTAAAACTCTATTGTTTGTCTTCATAGGGATATATATGAATTAAATATATAAGTTCATAGAAAGCACTTAGTTTGGTGCCTTGTACATGGCATACCCTAAAAGTAATCATCACTGTTGTTATCATTATTATTATTATTATTGTTGTCCAGTCCATTACAAAAAATAAATTCCTAACAGCCAGAATGCTAAAGAAGATTGCTTTAGAAGGTATAAAGCTCTCTGTCAATGGGAAAATCCTCATAGGCCATTTGGGAATGGGAAACGGGGGTAGTCGTAGTCATTGGAGGGTTCAAATGTTAAGATTATAGATTAAGTGTTAAATATAAGACTCTGAAGACTCCTTCCAGTTGCAAGGTGCCATGGTTCTATGACATTTAGATTTTTCTCACTATTAACAATGGTCAAAGTGGGAGTCAGCTCCCATTTTTTTATTGTCAGTAAGTATGGAGTAACACCATAGGGTGTCACCAAGACAAACTGATAGGAAAATCCTAAGCCTTGTCTTTATGTTATCCCTAAGCCTTTACCATCTGAGACCTATAAATTCTATCTAGCTCAATTTTTCATTTGTCTGTCTTACATATGTCACCATCTACTATATCCCCACATATGCCCTTAATTCCCTTCCTTTCTGGTTTGCTTTATTCTGTATTCAATGCTCAAAAGACCAAAAAAACCCCCAATATGAATGTTGAAGCCTAAATGCTATCTTATGTCCCCACAATTTCCACATGGAATGAATTTATTTTTTCTTAATTTTTTTTATTTATTTGAGAGAGAGAAGGAGAGAGAGAAAGAGATCATGAGCAGAAGGAGGGATAGAGGGAGGCAGGGAGCTCAATTCAGGACTTGATTCCAGGACCCTGGGATCTTGACCTGAGCTGAAGGCAGACGCTTAACATCTGAGCCATCCAGGCTCCCTGGAATGAATTTCTTATTCCCTCATGGACATTTTCATTCATTTGGCACATAGTCCTCAACCTCTACTCTGCCAGGGGCTATGTAGGGCACCAAGAATACAGAGAGGAAGATCACCTGCCTTAAAACTATCATGGAACATTGGCTTTACTGGGAGAAGCAAATATATTTTAAAAAGTTACATAAACAATTACTTTTGCCCACTTGGAATACCATGCAGCAGTAAAAATGCAAATGGACTAAATTTATACCTGACCACATGACTACATCTCAGCTACTTAGGTGAGTGGGAAAGGAGGTACGATGTCAGTATGCTTTGTTTTCTTACAATGGAAATGGTATACTTAAAATGGTAAGTATAGCAAGGAACTCTAGAAACTGAATTCAAGAGAGTGCTTACCTCAGGGTGGGATTGAAAATGAGAGTAAGAGATGGAATGTAGCAAAAGCACATAAAGACTTCAAAATTTTTAGGGAAATTTTATTTCTTACTTTGGAAGATATCTATCTATAGATAGATAGATTGATTGATTGATTTTCAGGAATAGAAAAGACCTACTAAATCTGATTGGGTGGGTTCCCCAAATCTGTGTTTAGAGGAGTTTTCTAGAGGAATCTTATATTAGAAATATATATATTCCTCTTTGTTTTGTTGACTATTTCCTTTGCTGTACAGAAGCTTTTGATTTTGTTGAAGTCCCAAAAGTTCATTTTTGCTTTTGTTTCCTTTGCCTTTGGAGACATATCTTGAAAGAAGTTGCTGTGGCTGATATCGAAGCGGTTACTGCCTATGTTCTCCTCTAGGATTCTGATGGATTCCTGTATCATGTTGAGTTCTTTTATCCGTTCTGAGTTTATCTTTGTGTACAGTGTAAGAGAATGGCTGAGTTTCATTCTTCTACATATAGCTGTCCAGTTTCCCAAGCACCATTTATTGAAGAGTCTGTCTTTTTTCCACTGTATATTTTTTCCTGTTTTGTCAAAGATTATTTGACCATAGAGTTGAGGGTCCATATCTGGGCTCTCTACTCTGTTCCAATGGTCTGTGTGTCTGTTTTTATGCCAGTACCATGCTGTCTTGGTGATCACAGCTTTGTAGTAAAGCTTGAAATCAGGTAACATGATGCCCCCAGTTTTATTTTTGTTTTTCAACATTTCCTTAGTGATTCGGGGTCTCTTCTGATTCCATACAAATTTTTGGATTATTTGCTCCAGCTCTTTGAAAAATACTGGTGGAATTTTGATCAGAATGGCATTAAAAGTATAGATTGCTCTAGGCAGTATAGACATTTTAACAATGTTTATTCTTCTGATCCAAGAGCATGGAATGGTCTTCTATCTTTTTGTGTCTTCTTCAATTTCTTTCATGAGTGTTCTGTAGTTCCTCGAGTATAGATCCTTTACCTCTTTGGTTAGGTTTATCCCCAGGTATCTTATGGTTCTTGGTGCTATAGTAAATGGAATCGATTCTCTAATTTCCCTTTCTGTATTTTCATTGTTAGTGTATAAAAAAGCCACTGATTTCTGAACATTGACTTTGTATTGTGCCACGTTGCTGAATTGTTGTATGAGTTCTAGTAGTTTGGGGGTGGAGTCTTTTGGGTTTCCCATATAAAGAGGCAACCCACGGAATGGGAGAAGATATTTGCAAATGACAGTATAGACAAAAGGTTGATATCCAGGATCTATAAAGAACTCCTCAAACTCAACACACACAAAACAGACAATCATATCAAAAAATGGGCAGAAGATATGAACAGACACTTCTCCAATGAAGACATACAAATGGCTATCAGACACATGAAAAAATGTTAATCATCACTAGCCATCAGGGAGATTCAAATTAAAACCACATTGAGATAACACCTTATACCACTTAGAATGGCCAAAATTAACAAGACAGGAAACAACATGTGTTGGAGGGGATGTGGGGAAAGGGGAACCCTCTTACACTGTTGGTGGGAATGCAAGTCGGTGCAGCCACTTTGGAGAACAGCGTGGAGATTCCTCAAGAAATTAAAAATAGAGCTTCCCTATAACCCTGCAATTGCACTCCTGGGTATTTACCCCAAAGATACAGATGTAGTGAAAAGGAGGGCCATCTATACCCCGATGTTTATAGCAGCAATGGCCACGGTCGCCAAACTGTGGAAAGAACCAAGATGCCCTTCAACGGACGAATAGATAAGGAAGATGTGGTCCATATACACTATGGAGTATTCTGCCTCCATCAGAAAGGATGAATACCCAACTTTTGTAGCAACATGGACGGGACTGGAAGAGATTATGCTGAGTGAAATAAGTCAAGCAGAGAGAGTCAATTATCATATAGTTTCACTTATTTGTGGAGCATAACAAATAGCATGGAGGACATGGGGAGTTAGAGAGGAGAAGGGAGTTGGGGTAAATTGGAAGGGGAGGTGAACCATGAGAGACTATGGACTCTGAAAAACAATCTGAGGGGTTTGAAGGGGCGGGGGGTGGGAGGTTGGGGGAACCAAGTGGTGGGTATTGGAGAGGGCAGGGAATGCATGGAGCACTGGGTGTGGTGCAAAAACAATGAATACTGTTACGCCAAAAATAAATTTAAAAAATTTAAAAAAAAGAAATATATATATATTCCTACAAAAAGATATTATAGATTATAAAATGTGTTTTAAAGGGCACTATGATATTAAGTCAAAGTCAGGAGTACCTGACTTGAAAGAGACCGTATAACAAGAGTGCCTTTTCTGTGCCTCTGTGGAAATACCCATCAGAAGGAATTAACCAGGTAAAGTGTGAGAGTTAGTAGCAGAAAGGAAAAGTTCTCTGCTAAATGTATCTATTTCTTATTAACCACCTTGTTGCATTTTGATGTAAATTTCCAACCTGAAACCTATTCCATCTCCTCAATTGAAACAGGAAGCCCCTTAAGCAACTGAGTCTTGTTTGTCTTTGTATTTATTAGAGCACTGAGCAAAATTTTTGTTATGCTGAATTGGACACTAATAAAAGTAGATGCCTAGGACCTCGTGTAACTTGAGTGTCATGAATATGTTAAATATTAATTATATATATATATATAATTTTTATTTATACTTGATTGACAACTAATCCAAGCTTCCGAGATTTTTAAAAATTTATTATTATTATTATTTATTATTCTTGCTAACTGAAATAGCAAACTTATGAGATTTTAAAAGCAGTCTTTTTTTGACAGTTCTCCACCCTCTCTGTAACATCCAATATTTTATCTGGGTTTTCCAACAAATTCATGAAGTATATCTTTGGATCATGCCCTTCCCTCCATGTGAAATATATTTTCTTTTTTAAAAAAATATTTTATTTAGGGGCGCCTGGGTGGCTCAGTGGGTTAAGCCGCTGCCTTCAGCTCAGGTCATGATCTCAGGGTCCTGGGATCGAGCCCCGCATCAGGCTCTCTGCTCAGCAGGGAGCCTGCTTCCTCCTCTCTCTGTGCCTGCCTCTCTGCCTGCTTGTCATCTCTCTCTGTCAAATAAATAAATAAAATCTTTAAAAATATATATATATTTTATTTATTTATTTGACAGACAGAGATCACAAGTAGGCAGAGAGGCAGGCAGAGAGAGGAGGAAGCAGGCTCCCTGCTGAGCAGAGAGCCCGATGTGGGGCTCATCCCAAGACCCTGGGATCATGAGCTGAGCTAAAAGCAGAGGCTTAACCCACTGAGCCACCCAGGCCCCCCATGAAATATATTTTTTTCCTCATCTTTCACCTAGGAAATTCACTCTATTCTTTAAGATTCTGCTCATTTGCTTCTGCCTCTATCAAGTCTTTACTAATCAGTTCAGTACAAAGATGGAACTCCTTCTCATAAACTCCTTTGCAACTACATGACATCCCTTGCCATAAGATTCCTGGATACAGAGTGGTTAGCATAGTTCCTAGAATATTATAGACAACTGATACATTATAGACATTATCATTGTTAAGGGATGTTCCCTGCCCTCAAACATTGTACACCCCATCAGGAGAAGTAGCAAAGACACAGGTGCTACACAATACAGTTTAATCCAATTCTATATATATCCCACAGACTAACACATCAGTGTTTGGCACATAGCAGCTGCTCAGATATGAAAGAGGGAAATTAATAAGTAAATCTATGAAATCACCAACATATGAATAGTGTTTGTCTAGCCCTTTGGAGATCTCAGCCTTACAGGCATCCACCTTCTACCCCAAGGGGTGGAGTTATTTATTGTTTACACAGGCTAGCTCTTTGACGAGCAAACAAAAGTCTGAGCTGGCTTCATTAAGAAGGATGGATATAAAGCAACAACATGTCTGTGCTGAGCCATTGAAAGTGAAATGGGATAATTGCCGTGGTTACAATGAGGCTGATCAAGCTGAGAGAAACAAGTTTCAAATTGTTCCAATCAGTCCTAATCCAGCAGAGTTATTAACAGTGCTCTACCCTGGTGCGACTGCATCTGCTAACTCGAGATAATGATTTATATCTCAGTTTATGAAGGTTCCAATTTGTCCTAATTCAATAAGTGAAACCCAGAAAGGCAGGCAGGAGACATAGACTGTACCATGACTGGAATCCCCATTTCATGGTCCTCTCCCCAAAGCCCCCCAGACTGTGATGGCTGGCTGTGCATCTGCCTGCCAAGCACTTTCCCTTGCAGACCTAACCTGAGGCAGAGTGACACATTGGAGTAGAAGTTTTGATCACACCCTAGGGCTGTGAAAGATATAGCAGGAAAGGATGTTTTGAACAAAACTGACAAGATAGAAGTACATAGTAGAAGTGTCTTGGAAAACCCCAAGTCTAGGAGTCCTTAATCTAGAAAATATGTACCCTAGATTAGAAAACAGTGATTCCATGAATGCTCTGTGTGTGTGTGTGTGTGTGTGTGTGTGTGTGTGTGTGTGTGTTGCATGTATGCAGTTTTCCCTTTTGGCAAGAAAGTCCAGACGTTCATCAGATCCCAAATTGTTCTTGTGACCTAACAAAGTTATGAACCATTGACCGGTCTGACCCACTCACAGCAAAAAGCAAAGCAGAAAGTGGAATGTTAAGATAGTTTCCCTTCATCACTATTAGCAAGAAAGGACTGTAAATAGAATACAGGAGTCCCTAAGATAACCCAAAACTAATGTATGTGTTTGACCTCAGAACAAAAATATGATTTCAGCCAAGTATGATTTCTTGAACACCACTTCTTCTACCTAATCCTTCCATTCTATGGCGATGCTGCCCCCATTCAGGCAGTCATCTGTCTTTGTCATATCCAAACATATCCTCTGTGAAAGGTCTACCAACAGGCATAAAGACAATATGGTACCATGAAAAAGATCCTGCACTTGCTTTAGTTTCTAGTATAGTCAGGCATGGATTGATGCAGACAAAGTACGTATTTCTTGAACCAGGTAATAAGGTGAACACCACAAAACATTGCCAGCAGACCTCATTGAGATTCATTTCCACTATCAGAAAAATTAAGAGACTGGTCTTTGTTATATGTCAGATCCCTTTGTTTTAATATTTCATGATAATGACAACCATTTTCTTGATATCTCATTTCCCACTATTAAAGGAAAGCTTTACGTGCTCCTTTTCAAGGGATTTCTAAAATGTCCTCTTAAACAGGCCAAAGTTTAGGCTCTGAAGGTCCAAAGGTAAAACTAAAAATGGATTTTTCTCCAAAGAATCTCACAGTCTATGGAAAAAGACCGATATGTAGACAAAAGTGAAGAAGTGTACTGACAACTTATGAGGTCACAGATTGAGTGGAGTGTTAAGATAGTACAGAGGAAGAAGCTATGAGCAATAACAGAGGTGGGAGATTAGCATTAACTCAGTCATGAGAGTAAGTTAAGTATGAATTTACCAGACATAGCAGTGGAAAGGATATCCTTATGACTAACATGACTCGAGCAAAGGAATGACATTGTGAAAGATCATGACACGTCACTGGAATGGTGAATAACACAGCATCATCCTAAGATATTGCTCAGCACTTAATGAAAGCTCAATAAATGTGTTGAGTTAATGAGAAAATAAATGGATAAATATAATTAGTAGTAATAGCTAACATTTATTGAATTATTATCAGTGTTGGACTCAATACTAAATATTTTCCAAGTGTTATATCACTCAGTTTCCCACAACAGTCATATGAGATAAACATTGTTATGATTCTCATTTATAAATGAATTTATGGAAGCTCATGGAGACAGAGGAATTTATCCAAGGTCACATAGCTAGTATCAGGTCCAGAATTGGGTTATGGTATGGCTTCCTGACTTTAAATTCAGGCACCTAATTTATTCACTTTGAAGTATAAGGTGCATTGGAAAAGGAGAGTGGAATGAGGAATACCTGGGAAGATGAATTACAGTCACATTGTGGAGGACTTTGAACACCATACTCAAAGAATTTGGAATTTGGATTTCATTCTCTTAGCGAAGGAGAGCCATTTAGAGTTTTTCAAGCCCAGGGAAGGCAAGATCTAAGCTGTGTTTTTGAAAGAAAGCTGGAGGGTTTTGACACATAGGCTGAAATGTCATGAGTCTATATGGTGCAGAACCATTAGGGAGACACATAAATAAATAATCTTCTACATATTATTCTGCACACTGCTTTTATTTTAGCAAAAACAGAGCATGCGTATAGTTGCACATCAACACATCTACAACTGCCTTGAACACCATTGTTTTTGGATAAATGTATTTTCATTAAAAGTTATTTTAGGGGTGCTTGTGTGGCTCAGTTGCTTAAGCAACTGCTTTCAGCTCAGGCCATGATCCCAGAGTCCTGGGATCGAGCCCCATGTCAGGCTTAGCAGGGAGCCTACTTCTCCCTCTTCCTCTACCTGCTACTCCACCTGCTTGTGCTCTCTATCTCTGTCAAATAAATAAATAAAGTTTTTAGAAAGGAATTTTAAAAGTAAGAGGTATAAAAAATATAATACTAACCCAAGATTCTCATTATGCACTTTCCAATTGTGAAGTCATGATTCAACTTATTTTCACTTACAGCCCCCACTTTCCACTATATTTTGAAACAAATTCTATTCCTGACTTTATATAATTTACTCAACCAATATAAAACAAGAACTTATTATTGAAAAAAATACTATTACTACAATTGGTAAACATAACTTTAGTCTTTTAGTATAATACAATATCCAATATAGTGTTCTAATGTCCTACATCTGTCATTTTGAATGACTGGGGATGGTTATACAGTATTTCACGTAACCAACCTCTATTAATGGATATATAAGGTATTTACAATGTCCCAAAGCTCAAAAGAGACAACTCAGAAACATTATGGCTATGAAATTCCTATTTTCTTTAGCGACACAAGTCTGGTAGTTTATTAGTATTCTTGGGACATTTTGATATTGACTAGTGGAAGTTTCACGTTATCTGTGTCTGTCCTCATTTTTCCTCACCTAATCTAGATTCTTGAAAGTAGAATTCCTTAAACTATAGTCCAGGCCAAATTCCACCTGCCTATTTCTTTGTGCTATTAAGCCTAGCAATGGCTTTGGCATTTTAAAGCTTTGACATATATCAAAAGAATAGTTTGTTGTAATAAGTGAAAATTATATGAAATTCGAATTTCACTGTCCATTAGCAGTTTTATTTTAAATCAGCACAACCACACTCTTATATGTGTTGTTTAGGGCTGCTTTTGTGCTAAGACACCTGAGCTGGGTGGTTGCCACAGAGACCTTACAGTGTACAAGATCCTACATAATATCTTTCATTTTGTCTCTAGACACATAGGGCTTAATTTTTTTTTTTTTTTAGATTTTATTTATCTATTTGACAGAGAAAGATACAGCAAGAGAGGGAACACAAGCAGGGGGAGTGGGAGCGGGAGAAGCAGGCTTCCTGCTAGGCAAAGGGCTCCATGCAGATTTGGTCCCAGAACCCTGGGATCATGACCTGAGCTGATGGCAGATACTTAATGACTGAGCCACCCAGGCACCCCAGGGCTTAATGTCTTACTGTTGATAAGATTCCTCTAGAAAATTCCTATAAACACAGATTTGGGGAGCCCACCCTGAAGATTCAGGTTTAGTAGATCTGGTCTAGAGCCATGAGTTTGAATTTTTTACAAGCTCCCGGATGAGGCTGATACTGCTGGTCAGGAGCTACACACTCTGAGCAGAGCTTCAAGGCAACAGAAATGGCGAGACTGTCCTGATCAATCCCTCACTGAATCCCCTTCATAGTACCTTGCCCAGGGGTCTTATCCTCACCCCGTATCTACTCAGCTATCACAGCCTGACCCTAATACTTGACCTGTCATTGCTTCTTGGAAAGAATGAGGAAGGGCAGCCTGACAGAAACAGGTCACATTAACCAGGCATATATTTATTCATTAGATGCATATCACACCTTTACTCTGAGTCTGGATCCTAAGCTTAAAATATAGATAATTATCCAGTCACAAAAATAACCACTCTGCATTGAGCCTTTAAACAAAATGAGGGAGGAGGGCCTGATGCACGCTGAAGGTACGAGAGAAAAACCAAAAAAAGTTAATAAAGAAAGCCTCTATTTTAGAAAACTTGAATGTCAGTGTTCTAAAATAGAATATTTTACCCCCATCTCCTCTCTGCTCTGAATCTGATGTGCTTTTCCGTCTGCATTGCTGTTCTGGGTAACACTGCCACGTTAACCTTGAGAATCAGTGTGACTTGAGAAGAAAAGTATGGTCTTTGTAGAGACAGGATGAATCTCGGCTTTGCTCCTCCCAGACATGTGAATTTGGAAAAGCGATCTAAACGGTCTGAGGTGAGGTGCTAGAGTGATCAGCTTGCCCCCATTTGCCCAAGACATGCCCCCTTTTTTAGTAGAGAAAGCTACATCCCTCCTTTATAGCAGAGAAAGCTCATGTCTCAGGAATCCCTTAGTCTTGGGAAAACTGGAGGGCTTGATCACTCTAGTTGCCACATCTATTAAGAATCAAAAACAAGAGGTGCCTGGGTGGCTCAGTGGGTTAAGCTGCTGCCTTCAGCTTAGGTCATGATCTCAGGGTCCGGGGATCGAGCCCCACATCGGGCTCTCTGCTCAGCAGGGAGCCTGCTTCCTCCTCTGTCTCTCTCTCTGCCTGCCTCTCTGCCCGATTGTCATCTCTCTCTGTCAAATAAATAAATAAAATCTTAAAAAAAAATTAAAAAAAAAGAATCAAAAACAAAACAAAGAAGCAACCAGTCATATTGGCTAGTGTATAGGGTTGGTATGAGGGTAAAAAAACACAGCACTAGGCACTGAGTGAAACCATTATTGAAGGTAGGTCTACTTCCTCTGTCCCCAGAAACCAACTATGAGTTCTGCTGTCTTACTTGAGTTCTCCCCTTTCTGAAAAAAACCTACATCCCCCTCATCCTCTAATCTCTGCAGATTGGTTTTTTTGTTTTATTATGTTATGTTTTGTTGTTGTTCTTTTTAATTTATTTATTTAGCTCCTACCATCCTGGGTCTACACCTCCCCTGCCTCTGTCAAGAGTCTCGCATGACTTTAGGCTAGGTCCTTAAGTGAGGTGTTTAGTTGCTCTTCCCACCTAGAATTCTCTACCTTTCCAGTACATCTTAAAGCGAACCCCCTCTGAACTGTCAGTCAAAGTACAATATTTGAGAGTTATACCTCCTTCTATGACTCTCTTTTGTCTACCCGCCCAAAACTGAAGCCCCAACTCCTTCATAGGCCACTCAGAGTTAGAGATTACATCCTTCAATGTCTTTAAACTCCTGCCAGCAGCCTACACTCCATTCTTAGTAATACATTTGCTATTTCCCACATAGCCTCAGAACTTAAATAAAGGTATGTGTGTGTATGCGCATATTATTACAGTTGCAAAGCTTGGGTTTACTAGGATCTTCTTAAGACCAGAAAGATTGAGTAAATAAAAGTGTACCAGTCTTCTCCAATCCTCTTTTATACTCTGTCTTTGTTTGTTTTCCCTTGACCTTGCTTATTCAAGCCTGGTCCTATTTTACCTGAATCCTCAACCTTTGCTTAGCTTGCAAGGCTATAGTGCTGTGTTAGCCGGTTACACAGCCACATTTGCTTTTCTTTCTATCTTGTCTCTTCTAATCAGCTGCTCCACTAGCTGGAGGTTGGCATAAAGAAGGCGTGCTAAGTGCACATCTGTTCACATCTGGCACATAAAGGGCTGCGGGTCGCATTTATACAGGCAGCGCATCTGACTTCACAGCAGTCTAAGGAAAGAAAAAAACAAAACTCTGGCCTGAAAGTTCTCTGTATTTGATCAACCGCAGTAATTGGGGCATGTCCAGCTGGCATTCATCTTGACACCGGGAATAAAGAATGAGGTAGGTTAGGATTGGGAGCTGGCCATTGCCAAGACTTTATCTCCTTTGAGTTCCTTCTGGACTTGGACATAACCTAGTGAGAGAGACTTATCTATCTCATCATCTTAAAATGTCCCTTCTCTCAGTTTGCTGAGACCAGTGACTATCGGACCACAGTTTCTAAGCAACAACCTTAACTTCCCCCAGCTTGCAAGCATTAACAAAAGCAGGCCAGTGTTATTAGAGAAACAGGCATTTTTGATTGGCTTTCCTCACTCTGGTCATGGGTCTGAAATAACAGATTGGAGAATGGAAGCCAAGGTTTTGGGTCCTATTGGGAAGGTCACAGCCTCCCTCTGATTTATTGGGAGCTGGCTGCTGGGACCAAGCATCAAGGTGACACCTTGGAAAGTAACCAGAAAAATACAGGCTGGTATAGATGGAGTCCAAAATAGATGATAGATTCTCATCGTTTGAGATTATTGCATTACAGAAAAGGAAATGTCACTTGTCTGTAAATGCTTTTCTTGGACAAATTTTGAAGGGACCAGATAAAAATCTATTGGATTAATTAAGAATCTATAAGAATAAGTATTTTCTAAGGCACATTTTAATCTTGACAGTTCCGTGATATTAGGGTTTGTTTTTTTTTTTTCTACCAATATATCTCTATTCCCCAAATTCAATTGTTTCTTACTTTGTATCCAGTAACAGTCTGTATTCATTCTTCCCTCTGCTGCTTCCCCCAGTTGGACTTTTCAACAGACAGCTGAACGCCATAGAATATGACTTGAGCAATAAAAGACAGGACCACATATACCTTCCTCAGGTGGTCCCAGTGTCTGACATTTCACCGTTAAAGATTTTTTTTTTCTTTTTACTTGGAAAGTCTGGTCCATGGTTGTCCCCATAACTTAGTAGGCATCAGACATCAAATCCAGGGGCTTTTCAACCATTTTGTCTTCCAACTATACCAAAAGATTGAGTACTCAATATTATACAGAACCAGTGAATCTAGATCAGGAAGTTGATGACCTCAATGGACAATGATGCCACACTCCAACCTCTTGTTTGATTAGACTAGTGATCAATGCTATTTGAACTACAGCCATAGAGAAAATGAATCAATGAGAGATATGACTTCTGTCCTCTGTCCTTAAGAGTGTATGGGTACTAAAAACTAACCAATAATTCAAGCCAAAGAACAATATAAGTATGTGGTTATATAGAATTCCAGAAGAGAATGGGGAGAGGTCAGAAAATACTTATTGGGGAAGGGGAGTATAAAGTGAGACTTAATCACATTTAAATGGTGAGAAGCTTCAGAGAGGCTATCATTATCCAGGATTTCACCAAGGAGCACATAAGGAGATCACCTACTTCATGACACCAAAAACACAAGTGACAAAAACAAAAATAGACCAGTAGGACTACATTAAAATAAAAAGTGTCTGCATAACAAAGAAAACAACAGGATTAAAAAAAAAAAAAAAAGACCTAAGGAACAGGAGACAGTATTTGCAAAACACATACCTAATAAGGGGTTAGTATCCAAAATATATAAGGAACTCCAACAATACAGGAGCAAAAAAAATCCCAAATAACTTGATTTAAAAATGGACAAAGGACTTCATTAGACATTTCTCCAAAGAAGACATACAAATGGCCAACAGGTATATGAAAAAGTACTCAACATCACTAATCATCAGGGATAAGCAAATCAAAACCACGGGATCTATCACCTAACACTTATGACCATTACTATACAAAAACAAAAAGAAGTGCTAGAGAAGATATTGGAGAACAAGATCCCTTGTACATTGTTGGTAGGAATGTGAAACAGTTCAGCTACTATGGAAAACAGTATGGCAAGTCCTTTTTTTTCCCCCCGCTAAAGATTTTATTTATTTATTTGTCAGACAGAGAGGGAAAGGAAAGTACACAAGCAAGGGGAGAATCAAGCAGAGGGAGAGGGAGAAGCAGGCTCCCCACTGAGCAAGGAGCCTCACAGGGGCTTGATCCCATGAGCCTAGGATCATGAGCTGAGCTGAAGGCAGGAGCTTAAATGACTGAGCCACCCAGATGCCCCTTCGAATCCTTAAACATTTCAATGAGAAGTATCACAGGATCCAGTAATCCCTGTATATATCCAAAAAGAATTGACATCAGGATATTGAAGAGATATTAGTACTTTTGCATTCATTTCAACGTTATTCACAATAGCTAAGATATGGAATGAATCTAATGTCTGCTAACTGATGAAGAGATAGTGTTATATACATACCGTGTTAGATTATTCCGTATTAAAAGAGAAGGCAGTCCTGCCATAGGTGACAACAGAAATGAACCTAGAAAACATCATATACTATGTGAAATTAGGCAGTTATGGAAGGACAAATACTGTACAATTCCACTTAAATGATGTATTTAAGATAAACTCATAGAAACTGTAAAATGGTAGTTGCCAGGGGCTAGAAGGATGCAGATATTTATTCAATGGGTATAGAGTTTCAGTTACGCAAGATGAAAAAGGGCTAGAGATCTTTGTACAACATTGTGCCCACAGTTAACAATATTGTGTTTTGCACTTTAAAGTTTAAAAGGGTGGATCTCATGTTGTGCTCCTACTGCAATAAAAAATTAATGTCAGTGTTGCTATGAGAATAAATCTTAAAAGTTCTCCTCACAAGAAGAAAAAAAAAGTAACTATGTGAAGTGATGTTAGCTAAATTTATTGTGATCATTTCGTAATATATGCATATATCAAATCATAATGCTCTACACCTTAGATTAATACAATATTATATGTCAATTACAGCGCAGTAAAACTGGGAAACATGCCGATGGGATGTAAATACACAAGTTGGAGGATATGGTTTTTAGGACCAATGCCACCACTTTACTGTTTCTGAAAACTGACTGTACTATGTTGTAACTTTTTTTATCTTGAACATGGGAATAATGATGCAATATCTTTGTGAATATTTTAGGGAGACATTAAATAGAACACAGTTAAAATGTAAATTTTAAAAGTAGAGCACTCTACAAATGTGGACTTAGTGGCTAAATATAAAATCCCTGGAATCAAACTGTTTTATGTATTAAATTATTTTTCTTAACTGAAATATAACTGACATGTAGAAAAATACACAGTGCACAATCTTTTATGTACAAATAGATGAATGAAGATCTTTTATGTATCAAGAAGAAAGTAGAGAGCTCATTAGGTGGATGGGGCAAAGAGACTTAAGTAGACATTTCAAAATAGCAGATGTGTTCAAGCTCATTAGCTATTAAGGGAATAAATATTAAAACCACAAAATGATACCACTACACAGGTGCCACTCTCACTAAAATAAGAAGAATATGCAATATTGATATTAGTAAAGATGAAGAAACACTGGAACTTGTGTCCATAGCTGATGAAGGTGTACATTGTTACAACTACTTTGAAAAACTGTTTAACAGGGTTTACTAAAGCTGATCATACGCATAGCATACCCTATGACCCAGCAATTCCAGTTTTAGGAAATGCATACATTTACACACTCCCAAAAGACACATAAAATAATATTTATAGCAGTAGAAATATTTTAAACCTCAATGCTTCAAAAATACCCAACAGCAATAGAATCATCAAAGTATGGTACATTCATATAATAGGATATTATGTGGCAATCCATAAAGTACTGCCTGGACAAAGGTGCCTGGGCAGCTCAGTCAGTTAAGCATCTGCTTTAGGCTCAAGTCATGATCCCAGGGTCCAGGGATAGAGCCAGGCATCGGGCTCCCTGCTAGGCAGGAAGCCTGCTTCTCTCTCTCCCACTCCCCCTACTTGTGTTCCCTCTCTCGCCATCTCTCTCTGTCAAATAAATAAATAAAATCTTTAAATTAAAAAAAAAAAGAAGAAGACACTGCTAAATACAACAGAGAAGAAACTCTAAAAAAAATAGTAGTAATAATTAATTAACTCAGGGAGAAAAGCCAGATATAGGGGATAGCTTGCTGTATAGTAACCATTTACGTAAAGTTCAAAAATAACTGACGTGCTAGTTATGTTCAATCTTTGGTCTTGGAATTGGTTTTATCTTTTCTACATTTGGTTTAATTTTGTAAATTCAAACTGGCTTTTAAATCTCAGCTTTAACTCCTATCAATTGTGTATATTTGGGCATATTTTTAACTGGGCTGTTTTCTAAACTTCACTGGACCATTGAAGTACTAGATGATATATGTCAGGCATGTATACTATATTGTTTCCAATGATATATTAAGTGCTTAATGGCCATGAGCCTCATAATCAATATTATAACATATAAAGTGTGTTAAAGAAAGTACTTCTTCTATAGGGTTGTTATGAATAGTCTACGGAATGGTCAAAACACAATTACTAGTACATAATAAATTATCAAAAAATTGTAAATTTGTATGATTATGATGATGATTAAGAAAACTTGGATTTACACCATTCCTGAGCATTTCCATGCATAGAAGTTGAGGCATGACAGCCAGCCTTGGCGTGTTGAGGAGCACCCCCAAAGTTAAGCATGTCTGAATCCTTAGGGTGGTACTGTGTTTGGTGACACCACTGCTAGCACGGCACAGCACCCTTGTCCCTGACTCTTTCCCTCTCACTCTGCTGTGAGCATGTCTGCGGTCCCTTCCAGCTCTGCTTGCAAAGTGCTACTCAGGCACAAAACATTTGATCTCTAGCCATGGGGGGCTATGAAAACAGAAGACATTAAATATTTACCAGGATCATCTATTTGGGCTTTTATTTTTCTTAAAACTTATTTGCAGGGGAGCCTGGCTCAGTGGGTTAAGCCTTTGTCTTCAACTCAGGTCATGATACCGGGGTCCGGGGATTGAGCCCCACATCAGGCTCTCTGCTCAGCAGGGATCCTGCTTCCTCCTCTCTCTCTGCCTGCCTCTCTGCCTACTTGTGATCTCCGTCTGTCAAAAAATAAATAAAATCTTAAAAAAAAAAAAAACACAAAGACAAAACTTATTTGCAGGCCAGCCAGGGAAAGCAGAACGTGGTGTTATGTGAGTGGCTGCTGAGCGACAGGCTAGCCTTGGAATCAGGCAGAACTGGCCTCATGCCCTGCCACAACCACTTACCACATTACGTGGGTCAAGTCACTTAAATCCTCCAAGCCTTGTCTTGTTTGTCTGTAAAATGAGGGTAATAATAGGGGAGCCTGGGTGGGTCAGTTGGTTGAGTGTCTGTCTTTGGCTCAGGTCATGATCCCAGGGTCCTGGGATGGAGACCCATCAGGCTCCTTGCTTGACAGGAGTCTGCCTCTCCCTCTCCCTCTGCCTGCTGCTCCCCTTGCTTGTGCTTGTGCACTCACTCTCTCTCTTCGTCAAATAAATAAATAAAATCTTTAAAATATGAGGGTAATAATAATAATAATACCTACTTAGGATTATCATGGGAATTAGATGAAATCATATATTTAAAACTTTCACAGTTCCTGGTGTGTATATTTAATAAATGGTAATTCTTAATTTTATTTCCTTTTTTCTTTGTTTTCACTATATTCTTTTTTTTAAATCTTTAGGTTTATTTATTTTTAAGTAATCTTTACATCCCATATGGGGTCGAAACTCACGACCCCGAGACAAACATTTGCAAGCCCTTCCAACTGAGCCGACCAGGTGCCCCTATATTCTTTTTTATTACAGAGGTATATAATTCATGTTTCAAAAAGTTTGCTATTTTATAATGATTTTGTGTTTTTTAGTATGGTCACGGGTGGTAAGTCATCATTACTATGCAATTCCAGAACATTTCATAATCCACCCTTAAAAGAAACCTTATACCTATAAGTACACACTTCCACACTCCTTTATTCCTCTTCCCTTCAGCCCCCGGCCATCATGAATCTCCTTCCTGTCTCTCTGAATTTGTCTGTTCTAGATATTTCATAGAAATAAGAATTCTATAATATGTGTCCTTTCCTTTCTGACTTTTGTGACATAGCATAACATTTTCAAGGTTCATTCATGTTGTAGCATGTGTCAATACCTTGTTTCTTGTGAGCATCTAAATAATACTCCATTGTATGGATATACCATATTTTTTTATATTTTTGACTATGTTTTTGCCTTTTTTGAAAAATTAATTTATTTATTTTCAGCATAACAGTATTCATTATTTTTTCACCACACCCAGTGTTCCATGCAATCCGTGCCCTCTATAATACCCACCACCTGGTACTCCAACCTCCCACCCCCCGCCACTTCAAACCCCTCAGATTGTTTTTCAGAGTCCATAGTCTCTCATGGTTCACCTCCCCTTCCAATTTACCCCAACTCCCTTCTCCTCTCTAACTCCCCATGTCCTCCATGCTATTTGTTATGCTCCACAAATAAGTGAAACTATATGATAATTGACTCTCTCTGCTTGACTTATTTCACTCAGCATAATCTCTTCCAGTCCCGTCCATGTTGCTACAAAAGTTGGGTATTCATCCTTTCTGATGGAGGCATAATACTCCATATTGTATATGGACCACATTTTCCTTATCCATTTGTCCGTTGAAGGGCATCTTGGTTCTTTCCATAGTTTGGCGACCGTGGCCATTGCTGCTATAAACATTGGGGTAAAGATGGCCCTTCTTTTCATGACATCTGTATCTTTGGGGTAAATACCCAGAAGTGCAATTGCAGGGTCAACATGAGACAGGAATCCATCAGAATCCTAGAGGAGAACATAGGCAGTAACCTCTTCGATATCAGCCACAGCAACTTCTTTCAAGATACATCTCCAAAGGCAAAGGAAACAAAAGCGAAAATAAACTTTTGGGACTTCATCAAAATCAAAACTTCTGCACAGCAAAGGAAACAGTTAAAAAACAAAGAAGCAACCCACGAAATGGGAGAAGATATTTGCAAATGACAGTACAGACAAAAGGTTGATATCCAGGATCTATAATGAACTCCTCAACCTCAACACACACAAAACAGGCAATCATATCAAAAAAATGGGCAGAAGATATGAACAGACACTTCTCCAATCAAGACATACAAATGGCTATCAGACACATGAAAAAATGTTCATCATCACTTGCCCTCAGGGAGATTCAAATTAAAACCACATTGAGATATCACCTTACACCAGTTAGAATGGCCAAAATTAACAAGACTGGAAACAACATGTGTTGGAGGGGATGTGGAGAAAGGGGAACCCTCTTACACTGTTGGTGGGAATGCAAGTTGGTGCAGCCTCTTTGGAGAACAGTGTGGAGATTCCTCAAGAAATTAAAAATAGAACTTCCCTATGACTATATTTTTAAAGATTTTTTAAAATTTTTTTAAGATGGAGAGAGCTCAAGTTGGGGAGGGGCAGAGACAGAGGGAGGATCAGGCTCCCTGCTGATCAGGGAGCCCAATGAGGGACTCCATCCAAGGACCCCGAGATCATGACCCGAGCTGAAGACAGAGGTTTAACTGACTGAGCCGCCCAGGTGCCTCTTTCTCATGTTTTAAATGGAGAGAATAATACCTCTTATGAAGGTTTATTATGAGAATAAAATTAGACTTCTCCTAGGACGGGGGTGTGTTGGCTTTTTCTCATTCTTCTCTGTGTGAGAAATGGTGGGCTGCTCAGATTTTCTAGGAATTATTCCCTCTTACATCTCTTGAAAATTAACCCCAATCATCAGTCTTCATCGTTTGACTATAGATAAGTATCATTGCCAGGTACCATCTGTTACACTGTGAGCATAGCAGTGAGAGAAAATGGTTCTTTTTTGAGAATGACTGTATACCTAAGACCATGCTGACCAATTTAGAGAGACTGGGATTTTAAATATTATCTGACATGCCTTCATGGGTCTAATTTTGACCTCAAGCAATTAAAAAAGGTAAAGCTATTTTTAAGTAGTCTAAGAGCACAACTATCAAATGATATAAAAATAGGGTAATGACTGAAAATATTTATATTGACACCTACTTCTACATCTGTATCTCCCCATCTACCTATTTTTTTGCTACCACAGCTTAAATTGGAATCAGTTGTCAAGATCTGCTGAAATCAATTGAAAAATTCATTATGCAGGAGTGCAAGAGTTGTGTAGAACCCTTGTGCCTGATGGATTCTAAAGTGGGCCCCATCCATCCCCTTTCTCTCAGCAGCTTGTTCTGTTGGTCTGGATCACAGAAAGGGAGTAGGTATCCTGAAGATCCATTGACTGCAATCAGCCATGGAGGAAGCAGTCACCTGTTAAATTTAGATTTCTTGAATCTGCCAGGATTCTGACACAATGATAAACAGCCACCATTTCTGGTAAAGGTTGGAAAAGCTCACTCATTCACTGTTAATTGCTTTGTGGTACTGAACCATAAAAATGGCAGCAAATCAGTCCACAGCAACACCCAATCATGTAGAGATGGCCACCCATCTTGATGACATTAAGGTCATTTCATCCATCTCTAGAGTGCAGGCTAATTGGCTACTACTAGTTTTAGGATACAGCTTTTTGAGTGACTGAGGACCTGGAGGAACTTCTTAGAAAATCACTTACAAGGAGAAATTATTTTATTTGTCACTATGGCTAGAGTCTTATAGGGAAGGAAGACACTCAGGTTCTTTATTTTCATCTTTGATTTCTTACTTTCACCCTATCTCTTCTCTTCCCAGGGAGAAGAATAGGAATATAATTAATCAGACTTGAGGTCATTGATTGGGCCATGCTGGCTAATGGACATGAAGACCCAGTGCCATTAAAATACTCCAAACTATTCATATCTTGGGGTGCCTGGGTGGCTCAATGGGTTAAAACCTCTGCCTTCGGCTCAGGACATGATCTGAGGGTCCTGGGATCAAGCCCCACATCGGGCTCTCTGCTCAGCAGGGAGCCTGCTTCCTCCTCTCTCTCTGCCTGACTCTCTGCCTACTTATGATCTCTGTCTGTCAAATAAATAAATAAAATCTAATCTTTCTGTCGCTGCACCCCTCCCCATCTTTGCAAGGCTTGGAACCATACTGGTAAAACAAAACATCTGAGATTGAATTTGGAGGGCAAAGTAGAGGAATAAAAAGCTTTGGCCTGAAAGCAGTGTTCCATATGTTTAAGTTCTGCTTATTTGAATGTTTATGGTCAAAGCTCCAGCTAAAAATAAAGTGTTACATTGCTTAGCATTTGAAAATATTTTATGCATAGATATTTCCTTTAAGAATTTTATTATAACTTTCCTGCGTGGCTCAGTTAAGCTTCTGCCTTTGGCTCAGGTAATGATCCCAGTGTCCTGGGATAGAGCCCCATGTCAGGCTCCCTACTAAGCGGAGAGTCTGATTCTTTCTCTCCCTCTGCCCCTCCCCCTCGCTTGTGCTCTCCCTCCCTCTTTCTCTCTCTCTCAAATAAATAAAATCTTTTTTAAAAAAACTGGATTTCTGTAGTGTCATAAAATAATGAATTATCTTAAGTTTTTTGGCGTAATACCACTAAATGTTACCACCACCACCTCACATCCCCACCACTTTATCCTTAGATCTAAAACTAGCCTCTTGGGAGGTGGCTCTAGCACATTCTGCAGTGAGTGACATTGTAATTTTCTTTCATATGGGTTGTAAAACTTGTGCCAGAAGAAAATGTGAATGTAGTTAAAAAAAAAAAGGTTAAATAATAATAGTAGGATGGAGAAAAAAGACTGAGTACCTACTTTGTGTTAATCATGATTCTAGCACCCGGGATAATAATAGTGAGCAAAGTCATCTCTGCTCTCATGGAGCTTGGGTTTTGGTGGGGTGGATGGATAAGTTACGGAATGAGTAGAATATTTAGCAGCTTATACAATAGAGACTGTAGAGATAATTTAAGTGGACAAAGAGGCTAGGAGATTTTGAGTTCAGGGAACTGGTCATTTCTTTTCTCTCTCTCTCTCTCTCTCTCTTTTTTTTTAAAGATTTTATTTATTTATTTGACAGAAAGAGACAGCGAGAGAGGGAACACAAGCAGGGGGATGAGTAGAGGGAGAAGCAGGCTTCCCAACGAGCAGGGAGCCTGCTTCAGAGCTTAATCCCAGGACCCTGGGATGATGACCTAAGCTGAAGGCAGATGCCTAAGGACTGAGCCATCCACGTGCCCCCAGGGAACTCCACATTTTCAATATGGTTTTTGAGGGAGTCCTCCATCACAAGATAAGTTTTGAATAAAGGTCTAAAGGAAGGAATTAGAGAGCCACATAACTCTAGCAAACGTAATAGCAAATAAAAAGTCCTTAAAGGGGGGGGGGGGAAGCCCTTAAGGCAGGTGTCTTCCTGGCATGTTTGAGAAATTTAAGTTGGTGTAGCCAAAACTGAGTCTGGAGAGGAGCAGAGAACGGGGTTAGAGGGGATTGTAAAGGAACACAGGCACGGTGTTGTTCAGACATCCTTCATTCAATTTCACTGAAGCCTATTTTACATACAACAAAATGTGCCTCTTTTAAAGTCACAATTCTATGAGTTTTGACAAATGTATGCATTCATGTAACCTCCAGCATAACCATGACATGAAACATTTCCATCATCCGCAAAATGTCTCTTGTGTCCCCTCTCCCAACTAAAGCACATCCGATCTGCTTTCTGTCAGGATAGTTTTGCCTTTTCTGGAATAGATGCTATCGTACATACTCTTTTGTATCAAGCTTTTTTTCATTTAGCAGCAAAAAGCTATGAACACACAACAATGTAGATTAATCTCAAATGTGTCCTGCTGAGTGGTATTTTATGGGAAGAATATGCTAAAAATTGTGTATCTGTTTATCTGTTCATGGATCTTTGGATTATTTCCACTGTGAGGCTATTAGAAATAAAGATGTTGTGGACATTTGCATAAAAGTTTTGTGAAGACATGTATTTTTTTTTTCAGGTAAATAAATACCTAGAAGTTGCTGGGTTATACTGTGTAGGTGTTTAGCTCTATAGGAAATTGTCAAGCTATTTTCCAAAACAGATGTACCGTTTTGCATTCCTGCTAGCAACGTACCAAACTTCCAGTTCCTCCACAGCCCTAAGAACATTTGGTACTGTCATTGTTTTACAATTTAGCCATTTCAGTGAGTGTCTGGTGGCGTCTCCTTGAGTTTTTCAATGTGCATTTCTATGATGACTAATGATGTTATAAATATTTTCATGTGCACCTTGGTCATCTGTATATGTACTTTTATGAAGAGTATATTCAAATTCAGCTTTTAGTTTTCACTGGGTCAGGTTTTATATTATAAGGTATAAGAGTTCTACATATATTTAGGATAGTAGTCCTTTGTGGTATACCACTTTTTTATTTTCTTAATGGTGTCATTAAGAAACCATGAAGAAGATACATTTCAAATCTTGATAAAGTCTGATTTATCAATGTTTTTATGTGTGTTTTTATTAATTTTTTTATTTATTTTTATTTTTATTTATTTATCTATTTTATTTATCTGTGTATTTTTGTTTTATCTATGGAACCATTTTACTACTGTACGTTTGGAAAGGTTTTCTTCTAGCAGTTTCTAATTTTAACTTTTTTATTCAGATCTGTGATCTACTTCAAGGTTTTATTCTGTTTCATTTATGATCAATGATGTGAGGTAAGGGTCTAAGATTTATTTTTTTTTCCATATGAATATCCAGTAGTTTAAGCATACATACAATAATATATTTTCTTTACCAAAATGCTTCGACAATTTTCTGAAAATCACTCCACCATGTATGGGTGTGTCTCTCTTCCGTTCCAGTCTCTATATCTGTGCTTGTGCACTTGTCATACCATTTTACTTATTATAATTGAAATCAGGTAGTTAAGTTTTGAAATTTTGTTTTTAATTTTCAGAATGATCTTAGCTATCTTTGTCTTTAATTTCCAACATAAATTTTAAAATTGGTTTGTCAGTTTCTACAAAAGTCCTGCTGAGATTCTAAATCAAGTTTGCATGAAGACAAAAGATAAATTTGAGATTGTTAATATCTCAACAGTATAATGTCTTCCATCCCATTAATACTGTATATCTCTCTATTTATTTAAGTTCTCTTTAGATTCTCTCAGAAATCCTTTATCATTTTTAGTGGATGGGCCTTATATATATATATACATGTTTAATTAAATGGATCTCAATTTTTAAGCAATTTTATATGGTATTGTAGTATGGTATACTTTTCAATTTAATTTTTTTTACTAGTATATAGAAATACTTTGGGGGTTAGAGGCTGATTTTGTATCTTGTTGTTTGCTAAAATCTCTTAATTCTAGTAGATTTTTTTAAAGATCTTATTTACTTATTTTAAAGAGAACAAGCACAGGAGTGTGCAATCAAGTGGGGGGAGGGACAAAAGGGGAGAAGGGGAGGAAGAGAGAGAAACTCAAGCTGACTCTGCACTGAGCACAGAGCCCAATGTAGGGACTGATCCCATGACCCTGAGATCATGAGTTAAGCTGAAACCAAGTGTTGGACGCTCAACTACTGAACCATCCAGGTGCTCTAGTTCTGGTAGTTTTCAGAATGTTTTTTCTTCTTTTACTGCAGTGGTTAACCACAGACACGATGTTGCAGAGAATTGATGAGGACACAAAATACATGTTCTAAACCCCATACTAAATTATTATTTTTACTTTAAAATTAATTGCATTTAAGATTAAGTTAATATTAAACATCTTTAATATTTACCATTTCTGTTCTCTTTACTCTTTTTTATTGGTCCATTTTCCTATCTGATATCCTTTCTCTTCTGTGTAAAGAACTACCTTTAATATTTCTTTTGCAGTGTGTTTGTAGGGGGCAAATTTTCTCAGCTTCTGCTAAGTCTTTGTTTTCCATAATGTATAGAATTCTCGGTGAATTTTTGTTTTCTTTCAGGGCTTCAAAGGTACCATCGTGCTGTCTTTTGCCTTCCATAATGTTGGCAGTCTTTCTCACTTTTGTTCTGTAAGTAATGTGTCCTTTTGCCTTTGTTGTTTTAAATATTTTTCTCTTCACTGGTTTTCAACAGTTTAAATATGATATGCTTTGCTGTGGTTCTCTGTTTTTCTCCTTCGAGATGTTTGTTGAGATTCCTAGATCTCTGTATTTATTATTTTCACCAAATTAAAAAAAAAAAAACTAGTTATTGCCTCCCTAGTTTTCTCCTCCGTACTCTTTCCTTGTCCTTACTGAATTTTAATTACCATGCTTGTTATTATTTTGTGGGATCCTGATGCTCTGTTTTATTTTTTCTTTTGTTTTTGTTTTCAAGCTCTTTGCTCTTTGGTTTAGATAGTTTTTCTTGCTGTATTTTTTAAATCACTGTTTTGTCTTCTGGTATTAAAGCTGAATTGATGAATATTTCATTTCAGGTAATGATTCTCTATATATTCTTTCAGTTCCTTGAGCGCATTTATAAAATTTATACTAGCTAAGCAAGAATTCTTGTCTTTTGGTTCCATCATCTCTTGCTATTTTGATTCTTTTTGTTGTTGTTGTCGACCATTTTCTTCTGGCTATATGTCACTTTTTTCCTACTTACTTTCGTATCTAAGTTTTGATTTTCTGTCAAATATTAGGAATTTGATGTTGCCAAGGGCTGAGTTCTGTTGTTTCCCTTAAAGAATGTTGAACATAGTTTGGTCCAGAAGTTTATTTGTGGATCAGCTCAATAAATTTGAAGCCCATTTAAACCTCTCTATCTCTCTGTCTCTCTCTCTCTCTTTCTTTTTTTCCCCAAATCTAGAGTAGTCTTTACTTCAGAGCCAGGGGTTTTGTTGGGGTCTTTTACTGAATGACTTTTGTATTCACCGAAGTCTTTCCTTTTTAAGCTGGCGAGATATTAAACAATCCCTAGCCTTGTAGGAGGTTGGATAATTTTTAAGCTTACAGCTCTCAGGTTCCTCTCTTTATTTGGCAGTTGCTCTTGTCATATGGCTTTATGAAATTTCATCCTGCACATGTGCAGATCAATATTCAGCCCAGACTCCAAGAGTCTTCTCCGTGGATTTTTTGAGTTTTTGCTTTGCTTACCTCTCTCCTCTTAAAATTCTCCCCTGAAAATTCTAGTCATCTCAGTCTCCCTGAACTTTTGCCCCTCAACTCAGTGAATCCACTAGACTTAGTCTACATATTGGCCTGAACATTTCCTCTAGGTAGAAATTCTAATGATCATAGGTCGTCCACTGTTGGTTTTTCTTCTCAGGTGTCATAATCTGTACAGCTTGTTGGTCCAAGATCTGAAAAAAAAAAAATTCATATATTATATCCAATTTTCTGGTAGTTTAGAGTGGAAGGGAGTATCCTATAGAAGTTACTCCCTCAGAGGTGAAAGTAGGAATCCTTTGGTTTGGTTCTGATTTTACCACAGGGAAAATCATTTGAACACATCAGGATTTAGCATTGATAGTTTCAGGGTACGACTGATGGCTTTAACCGCCCCATCCTGTCCCAACATGCTGCCTTTATAACTCCCTCCCATGGCTCAGTGCACAAACAGGACAGAATTGTGATGAGCAATGTAGCAGAACTGCTACCAACATTCTTTGTTTTAGGGTAGTGATATTCCACATTCCAGGGGGAGGAATGCCAGGGGAGAAGGGAGGAGGTACCCAGGCAGGTGGTCCATGGGTATGAATAAGTAAGGCAGTGCTGAAGTTTTTGACAATAGGAGAAGGAAGAATCCATTATGCTTTGTAGGTATAAACTAAATGACCTTCAAATACCTGGTTATGTTTGCCCAACTCATTACTCTAAGACTTCCTAAAGGATATTGAGGAAATCTGATAAACTATGCTTTTGTTAGGTTCCATCCTCAACTGGATAGCCAAAATCACTTCATATTATACATCAGTACTACCTTGGCATATACAGTAGTGATCCAAATACAGACAAAGTATGAGGAAGTGTGGAACCTACTCTTGCCCAATCTATTACATAGAAAGCCAATTCAATTTCTAACCCTCAGTGTCTCCATTGATGTAAGAAACATAAAACTGCTTTCCTTAATTAACTTCACAATCATTTAATTTAAAAAAATAACAAAAATATGTAATTCTTATAAGCTATAAATTGATATGCTAGACATAATATTAGAAATAAGGTAATACAAGTACATGGTGCTTTAAAGTGTACATTTATTTCATCTGTTCATAAATTCATTCTCTTTTGGAGTATTTCTTTTACTCTCCAAATGTTTCTACAAACTCAGCGTAGCTAACGATGGTTTCTGAAGATGTCATATCGAGATGTTGAGTCTAAAATTTGACAATGTAACTGGAACACATATGTGTATGAGCATGAGTGTGTGTGTATGCATGTTTGTGTATATATGTGTCTGTGTGTGTGTATGCATGTTTGTGTATATATGTGTCTATGTGTGTGAATTTCATCAGACTACCTAAACTTCCAATAAAGGAAATATGCATAATGATCAGCAGATTCTCTAAAAATGGTAAAATTATCAGGTGCAAAGTAAAGTAAAAATGTATTTACAGCTAATCTAAAACTAGAGGTAGTTGCTTAGAAAGAGATCTATACTAACAGAAATATCCTGGAGGAATGAGTTGACAATTATTTAACTACCTTGATTCCCCATGTGTTTTGTAGAAAAAAAAGAAAAGTGAAACTGAGTATCAATGTTCACTTCTTTTGGATTTGGGGCACAAATGTGGTTATTTTTCCAGTACGTGAATATATTATAATGAAGAAAAGGAAGAATCCTTTCCTGTTGGGGCCTTTTCTGCGCCTATGGCTGCTGGACTGTGTCAGCACGATGTTACAGGGAAATGATATTCTGAGGTTAGTAGAGCTGAGTCAGATGCCAGTTCTACTTATTGATAACCTATAACTGTGGTGAGGGTAATGTCTGCTTCTTGTTTGCCTAGAATCTGGAAGGGATGTTCTCAATGGTTCAAGCTTGCTTCCTATCCCCAAGAGAGCCTTATCAGGGGAGTCCCTGCAAAACATTCACTCCCAAAATTCTATCCCTAACTTTCTGAGATTTTGGAATTACTCCTCTGGATTTAACACTGATGATACAGATGTCTCTGAAATTTATATATACTAGGAATGGGGGTGCCTGGGTGGCTCAGTGGGTGAAAGCGTCTGCCTTTGGCTCCGGTCATGATCCCAGGGTCCTGGGATCGAGCCCCACATTGGGCTCTCTGCTCAGCAGGGAGCCTGCTTCCCCCATCTCTCTGCCTGCCTCTCTGCCTACTTGTTATCTCTGTCTGTCAAATAAATAAATAAAATCTTTAAAAAAATATACTAGGAATGGTCCAATTCTACCCACACCTTAGTGTGCATTTGTTAATCAGTCCCCTCCACTTTATAACAAAGAATACAGAATGGCATAAATACTGGGTGAACTTAAGTTTATCTTAAGTTCATTAGTACCTTGAATACCTTAGTACTAGTACTTAGTACTTACTAGTACTCCTAGTGCTTACTAGTACTTAGTACCTTAGTACCATTAGTGCCTTAGTACCTCTAGTATAGATAAATCATAAAACCCTAGAGTTCTCTATCCCATATCCTTGAAATTTCATTGCAGAGTTGGTTCCAATTCATCTCCATGCAATTTCTGAGTGGATGCCTTCACTGAGTAAGGTAAGGTCTGGATATGAATCAGGCCCCTAAGAAAAGAGCTTTCAGGGAACAAGGAAGCTAGGGCAACAGTCAAGACAATAGAAGGTGAAGGTGCTTCTGGGATTATCTAAATTAGGGCTCTGCCTGGCTTCAGGTGACAGCAGCTCTGCAAACATAATGCTTTACTAAGTGATGAGGAAAAACACATCACCTGGGTCTCAAGCAGGTAAGGTTAGGTATCCGTTCACATATAACATTTCATTATAATAACTTTGTAAGTTTCTTACCATTAGCTGTAACTCTGATTCACTTGTCTGAACATGGTAGGTTATTAAAAAATATAACTGTTGAAATAAGTCAATCGGAGAAAGACAACTATCATATGATCTCCCTGATATGAGGAAGTGGAGATGCAACGTGGGGGTTTGGGGGGTAGGAAAAGAATAAATGAAACAAGATGGGATCAGGAAGGAAACAAACCATAAGAGACTCTTAATGTCACAAAACAAACTGAGGGTGGCCGGGTGGAGGGGGTAGGGAGAGGGGGGTGGGGTTATGGACATTGGGGAGGGTATGTGCTATGGTGAGTGCTGTGAAGTGTGTAAACCTGGCAATTCACAGACCTGTATCCCTGGGGCTAATAATACATCATATATATATATATATATATATATATATATAGCTGTTGAATGAAAGAAATCATAATAGTTCTTTGTTTTTTTTAAGACTTTACCCATTTGTCAGAATGAGAGCGAGAAAGAGAGAGAGCACACAAGCGAGGGAGAAGCAGGCTCCTTGCTTATCCTTTCTTGATCTTAGGACCCTGGGATCATGCCCCGAGCCAAAGGCAGATGCTTAACTGACTGAGCCACCCAGGGATCCTCAAAAAACAGCAATTCTGCGGGAAGACTCAAAGCCATAATCTGAAGGTTGATCTTGCCTAAGGGAAAGGGAATTTCCTGTTATTTTCATACCTTGAATACTTAGTTGTCTGTAACATGTAGTAGAGCTGAGTGACTCTGAGGGAAGTCAAGTTTTGTAGCTAACATCAGGTAAAAATAAAATCTTCAAAGCATATTTAAAATCTGACCATCTCACCTTCACAGCAACCACCATTGACTCTGTCATCAGCACAGTAAGTCTGAATAATGACAAAATATTGTAATAGCCACCTGTGTCTCTGCCCTTTTCACAGCAGCCAGAGTGGTTGTATTAAAATAAAAATCAGACCATGTAACATCCCTTCGCAAAGCAATCCAGTAGCTTCGTTTTCTGCTGCAAGAAGCTGACTGCCTACAAACCGGTGGATAATCTGGCTGCTGATTTCTCTTCTGACCCCATCTGCAACTTCTCTCCCCTTCCTCACACCGTTGAAACAACAGGTCGGCCATGCTTGCTGTCAGGCACACCTGCTATGTCTCACAGCTTACACCTGCACTCATCTTTACTTGGAATGCTCTTCTCCTGAATTTCCCCATCTCTCACATACCTCTTTGAGGTCTTCATTCACCTCAGTGAGGCCTTCTAAGATCATTTTTTAAAAAATTTCTTTTCAGCGTAACAGAATTCATTGTTTATGCACCACATCCAGTGCTCCATGCAATACGTGCCCTCCTTAATACCCACCACCTGGTTCCCCCAACCTCCTAACGCTCAGACTGTTTTTCAGAGTTCATAGTCTCTCATGGTTCATCTCCCCTTCCAATTTCCCTCAACTCCCTTCTCCTCTCCATCTCCCAATGTCCTCCATCCTATTTGTTATGCTCCACAAATAAGTGAAAGGATATGATAACTGACTCTCTCTGCTTGACTTATTTCACTCAGTATAATCTCTTCCAGCCCCGTCCATGTTGATACAAGAGTTGGGTATTCATCCTTTCTGATGGAGGCATAATATTCCATAGTGTATATGGACCACATCTTCCTTATCCATTCGTCCGTTGAAGGGCATCTTGGTTCTTTTCACAGTTTGGCAACCGTGGCCATTGCTTCTATAAACATTGGGGTACAGATGGCCCTTATTTTCACTACATCTGTATCTTTGGGGTAAATACCCAGTAGTGCAATTGCAGGGTCATAGGGAAGCTCTATTTTTAATTTCTTAAGGAATCTCCACACTGTTCTTTAGAGTGGCTGCACTATAAACTCCCAAAATTGAACCAGGAAGAAATTGACAACCTGGATAGACTGATATCTAGTAACAAGATTGAAACAGTGATCAAAAACATCCCAAAAAACAAGAGCCCAGGACCTGATGGATTCCCTGGGGAATTCTACCAAACTTTCAAAGAAGAAATAACACCTATTCTCCTGAAGCTGTTTCAAAAAATTGAAGCAGAAAGAAAACTTCCAGACTCTTTTTATGAAGCCAGCATTACCCTGATCCCCAAACCAGGCAAAGACCACATCAAAAAGGAGAATTTCAGACCAATATCACTGATGAATATGGATGCTAAGATTCTCAACAAGATCCTAGCAAATAGGATCCAACAGCACATTAAAAAGATCATCCATCATGACCAGGTGGGATTCATCCCTGGGTTACAAGGGTGGTTCAACATTTGCAAATCAGTCAATGTGACAGAACAAATCAATAAGAGAAGAGAAAAGAACCACATGGTCCTCTCAATTGATGCAGAAAAAGCATTTGACAAAATCCAGCATCTGTTCCTGATTAAAACGCTTCAAAGTATAGGGATAGAGGGAACATTCCTGAACTTCATCAAATCTTATCTATGAAAGACCCACAGCAAATATCATCCTCAATGGGAAAAAGCTCACAGACTTCCTGTTGAGATCAGGAACATGACAAGGATGCCCACTCTCCCCACTCTTGTTCATCATAGTATAAGAAGTTCTAACAACAGCAATCAGACAACAAAGAGAAATAAAAGGTACCCAAATTGGCAATGAAGAAGCCAAATTCTCTCTCTTCGCAGATGACATGATACTTCTCAGACCATTGTGTTTAGATTTATTATGTTCTCCATGCTCCCTTTCCTGCTTAAGTTTTCCCCTTAGCACCTGTTGCATTCTAAAAATATACATTTTAATCATGTTTGTCTTCCCCCGAATAGACTATAATGTCTACTTTTATTCAGTGAAGGCCCTAGTGTCTAGACAAATGAATAACCTGTGAACGATATATGATAAATGTGTTTTGAATAAACAGATCAATGGACAGGGACAGGGAAGAAGCAGAAGGAGGGAAAATGAAGGCCAGCTGGTGTCTGGAATGAGCACATTGAATTACTCTTAAGAGGAGGAAGCTTTGCCTGGGAACATAAATTGAAATTCCCATTGGGCCGGCACCCTGTGAGGGCATGGCCAGTTCCTCAAGTCAGAGGTTAAGTGTCTTGCTGGAGATCCTCAGTGATTTAGTGGCAGAGCTGGGCCTAGAGCCAGTACACATGCCCATTTCTACCACGCCGCCCTTCTACCCTTCAGGCACACAGACTTAATAATGAAGAGTTATTTGCCAGCTTCTGGATTTTTTTTTTTTTCCTGTTCATGATTTTGCATTTTAGAGGTAAAAAATTATAGAAATTCAAGTTACAGAAGTCTGTTATTTCAAAGTAATCATGAAAACGAGATTTTCTGTGCACATTTAACCCTTCATTCCTTATAATCACAGGGACCTTCTCTGCCCTTTCCTTATTAGTATCCACATTCGATAGTGAGTTGAAAGAACAATTCGGCTATGATAGATTATGTGCCGACAGGTCTAAGGCACTAAGAAGAAAACAAAGGAAGTTTGTGGCGTGTTTCTTGGTCTCATTATCTCACTGATGAGGTAAAAATAATATAAAATTAAAAACTTGGAAAAAATATCATATACTTTCATAGCTTATACCCATCCTGCAAAATACCTCTAGCATATAATATTTTCTCCAAAACTTTTTAGGATGAGTACTATTCTGAGGGCTACAGTGACAAGAACTCTATTTTCAAGTTCTCTAGAAAGGGAGTGGTGGTGGCTGAACAAAGTGGATATAAACTTTTTTAGAACTATCCATTATTAATTCTGAAAGGGACCATGGCATCCCCCACTCTTCCCACCAGCCCTTCATTCTAGAAATGCAGAAATAGAAACATGGAACAATGACTCATCTGTTGGCTCAAACATTACGACCCAATGGGGGGTAGGAACCCAAATCACATGATTTTCCATTTGGAACCATTCCCCTATTTTGTGAAATTTCCATACACAAAGCTGCATTTATTTAAAAAAATCAAAATTCAATATTACAGTCAGATAAAATCTGGCAGGGCCACCGAGAAGAGCCAAACACGTATGATGGTGATACAATGGAATATTCCCAACCTAAAGAGGTCAAGCCATAAAAATAAGGCAAATTTTGTCAACAGAACATATCCAGGTTGAACCCAGAAGTTATTTTCTCATTAACTGTATTGCCTCCAGACCTAGAATTTACAATAATCACGGGTGTTGCTATTTTATTAGGGATAACTAGATTGAAAAACATTAAGGCAGTGTTGCATGGGTATGGAATGAGTCAGAGACGTTTGGTCCTTCCAAGAAGTGACACCGCATCACTGATATTTTACAGGTGAGGAAATTGAAAATTTCCCAAATATTACAGAACTATACGGGGTACATCCAGATCTGATTCCAAAACCTATCCTCTGGAAAGAAGGGCACTGGCTGCTTTAGAAAGGATATTCTAGGGAATGAGAAAATTTGTATATAGGGCATGGAGGTTGAAATGGCCAGAACACACTTAACAATTTGGCTGAGATCCTACTTTAGACTACCTAAGTCTTTTTTTTTTTTTTAAAGATTTTATTTATTCATTTGACAGATAGAGATCACAAGTAGGCAGAGAGGCAGGCAGAGAGAGAGGTAGAAGCAGGGTTCCCGCTGAGCAGAGAGCCCGACGCGGGGCTCGATCCGAGGACCCTGAGATCATGACCTGAGCCGAAGGCAGAGGCTTTAACCCACTGAGCCACCCAGGCGCCCCAAGACTACCTAAGTCTTAATGATGGTATCGCCTTCCACAGGCAGGCAAGTAACTGTAGTATCCAGCATTTATTAAATTCTCAATGAATGTTTGTTAAATTGAATGATAGTAATGGTATAATTTTATAACAATCATCATAATGAGTATAATAGCATAATAACACGTTATACTATTAAATAACTTTTACACGATCTCGGAATATTATCTCTAGAATTTTAAGTGGGTTATTAATGTTATTTATTTCCATATTTCTATTTGTAAATTTGAAGACTCTTGAGGGGAAACAGAATGTCTTATTTTTCTCTAACTCTGGGACCTGGGTAATCACTCATGTAGCAAACATTTGAAGGACAAATGAGTTCTTGTCTCCAACAGATATGCAGAGCAAGTATTATTTTAAGTGTCCTGAGGTTTGAGGGGCCTGGGTGGCTCAGTCGGTTAAGCGTCTGATTCTTGGTTTCAGCTCAGGTCATGATCTCAGGGTTGTGGGATCAAGCCACACATTGGGCTCCCCACTCAGTGTGGAGTCTGCTTGGGATTCTCTCTCTCCTTCTCCCTCTGCCCCTGCCCCCACTTGATTCTCTCTAAAATAATAATGATGATGATGATGATGATAATGATGGAAAAGAAAAGAAAACTGAGGCTCTGAGTGAATAGTTTTCTGCCAAGTTAGCAAATGGGTAAAGTTGGTATTTGAGTTAGAATTGTCATTATTTAATTCAGTCTTACATTATTTATGTTCCATAGTTCAGTGTGTCTTGTATTTCCTCTCCAGTAGAAGTAAGAGCATTCCTCCCCCTTTTTCTCACCTGGCCATTCCAACTTCCAGTCAACTGGGTAATTTTTTTAAATATGCCTGGACACTATATAGCATTTAATTCCTTCTCTGTCCCCTTTCCAAGTCTCCCAGGTCAAAGATTTTGCAAAGCCCCTATAATTGTCAGATAAATAAAATCACATTGCTCATAATTATCAGGGACAATTCTGTGTAATTAGATGTTAACTGTAGTGTCCCCTCTCCTTTATGACTTCAAATAAATACCTGTTCCTGTCTCAGTCTGGGAGAAAGCTTGGTTGGAAATGTAACTGCTTTGTTGCTCTCTATGTAATTAACCACCATTAAAAGCCACTAATTAGATCGTAAGTTTTAAATAAGTTGCCCTAATTACCTTTGGTACATGGTGCATTGAGTCGGGAGGGCAAGTCCTTCAGAGCCAAGAAAACTTGGCTCTGTCACTAAGAGAATTAACGGGGCTATTGGGTTTCTTTTTTTTTTTTTTATCCCCATTCATAAATGGGAAAATGAGAACATAGGGAATGGGATGGATAGAGGCAGGGGTAAGGATTGTGGGTGAAAAATGTGTACCTGGGCATAGTCAACCAGGGGAGATCTCATACTGTCTTTCTGAAAACCACTCACTGTGTGCAAGACAGCCTGCCACGTACAAAGTGTGTATGATGTGTTGAATGAGCGAATGGCTGAATAAATGAGTGTGCAGGAAAATAGATTCATGCAACATGGCATGATAGTGGAGAACCTCAATTTTGAAATGAAAACCATTCATTGGTTTTAATTCTAGCTTGGATAATTACTGGTTTATTTAGGGAAGCTCTCCAGTACTGTGCTTTCTTATTTGTAGTAGGGGAGTAATGATTCCTAACACCCAGGTTGTGATGAATTAATAATGATAATGCGAGTCTAGTATTTCCATTTGCTAAGCTCTCAGTAACTCTTAGCAAGGACAGCGATGACAGTGATGATGATGACGATGGTGACGGCGATGATATGTAATATGCAGTTTGGAAGTTTTCAAATGAGACCTATATTGCAGCAGTCACGTGCTCCTTTTTTATTTTTATGTGTTGTCCCAACACACCATTGGTCCGATCTTAACACAATCGCAATGTCAGAATCCATTCACAAGCTTATTTTAGAACATTTGTTAGGCCCCAGGTTAGTGCCAGAGTAATCAGAGAAGACAATGCAGTCCTTATTCTAAGAAGCACATAATCCGATGAGGCTGCAGGTGTGTAAAAACACCATTGACCCTATAACAAAGGTCTTCGCAAAACATTATGTGGGCGGAAGCCCAGGAGAACTTCACAGACTAGCTAATATCAATGAGCCATTTATGGAATCATTTCTGTCTCAGAGTATTTAATATATGGCCAAGGTCACAAAAAGCTGTAACAACAATAATGATGATAATAGTAAGAACAATAGCTAACATTAATTGAGAAGGTGTTATGTGCCAGCATCTAAGGCTTTATGGATATTAAATGACTAATCCTTATAAAAAACTTGAAAATAGAGACAAGAGAATGGAGCTTCATAGAGATTTCCCAGGGTGGCTGTATTTACATACAAAAGTCTGCAAATGGCACAATCAACCAGTGTTCAAAGGTGGTGTCCTACTTACAAAACTGGAGTCCTTAAACCCTACCTAACACGGCCATGTTAGTGAGGAAAGAATTAACGCTTGTTTTGGAGCGCATGATGTTCTTAGGCGTATTTTCCCCTCAGTTCCTTTCTGGGCAACAGCTGCTTTGTCCCATGAAAGTTGGCTTGAAGGATGAGTTGACCTCTCAGGAGTCTTCCAACCACACATTTTTCTACTTGATTTTTTCCTACAGAATTAAAAATTATGTGAGTACGCCAAGCCTTCCTATGCACCCTGAGGTTTTCCTGAAGCCAAGGCAAGTCTTACACCTTCCAAAACACCTAGCATAGAGCCAAATGGAAAAAGTGTATCTGTCTGTCTCTCTATATAAATATATATATATATATACATATGTATGTATTGTATATATATACACACACATATGTGTGTACATATGTATGCAATACATACACACATGCATATAAGTACACATGCACATATGTGTTTAAAGTAGTTTTAACATATAATGTAGATAGATACCATATTTTTAAAATGATATCAATATCAAAATCAATCATAGCACACAACAAATAAGATTTTCCTCCCTAAACTCTCAAACTAAATGTTACCTTCCTCTGAGCATTCAAGATATCAACAGCTTATTATACATGTATTTTTTTTCATAAATGCCATGCAATTGTTCTGTGTTTACTCAGCATGGGCAAGGGAAGATCTTTTTTTTTTTTTTTTAAGATTTTATTTATTTATTTGACAGAGAGAGATCACAAGTAGGCAGAGAGGCAGGCAGAGAGAAAGGAGGAAGCAGGCTCCCCGCTGAGCAGAGAGCCCGATGCGGGACTCGATCCCAGGACCCTGAGATCATGACCTGAGCCGAAGGCAGCGGCTTAACCCACTGAGCCACCCAGGCGCCCCAACAAGGGAAGATCTTTTGAGCCTCAGTTCTTTTTCAAGATTTATGTACATTGTCCTTGATGTTGTCCTCTGCCCACTTGGGTTTGGGATATACCATATCTCAGACTTCTCGTTGAAGGTCACTTTTATATGCACAACTCCTAGGTCCTTGCCTGGGGTCACATAGGTTTGCATCTACTTTATCTGTAGAGAGATGAAAGAGGGATTTCTTCTATCTCCACTGCCTGGCACTCAAATTCTAAACAGATGGAGAGCATTGAAAACCTGCAATCATCAAAATTGGCCGTTTGCAGGAGTCCTGCCCACTGGTCTTTCTGACAAGAAGTATTGCTCTGTTCCATTTATCTGTGATGTGACAATGACTGCCTCAGCTTGGACTCTATATGACTGTTCAGTTCAAATATTCGACAGAGCGCAGATAGGATCTCTGAGACTGTATTTGCTTTTCCCATGGGACATAATGTGATTGCCTCAGATGGGATCCGATATTCATTCTCGGCCCAGTAGTATTCATGTGCTTGTGTTTTTCCCTTCTCTTGAGTGTAAGCGAAACCTAGTTCCTTGTTTCTAATAAATAGCTCAAAGACCAACTATTATAATGCACCTGCACATTGTCAGTTTGGCAGGTATTGGCTCTTGCAAAGGAATCTCAGGAAAGACAAGGGAACTTTCTAGCAGAGCAGCTTTAAAACCTAGTTGTGTGTCTAATTTTTGTGTACTCATTGACTCAGCAAATAGGTAATGAGCACACATTATGCATAAGGCAATAAGCTGCCAATAATTTACAGATAAAAAGCACACCTTCTATTTTCAGTATATAATCAGAGTGCTCCGTGGTGAGTACTGATTGGTCTAAGTCCAGGCTTCCAGTAAAGGAGATTCACGAAACTCAGTTTGATCAAGAGTGGGGTATGGGCAAGAAAGTTCCAATGAAAGAAATGAATAGTAAGCTAATCCTTAAATGAGAAAAAAAAAATAGCTATCCAGGCAGAGAAAGTTTTAGGGAAGACACTTCAGATGGTGGGAGATGCATTTGCCAAGATGTCAGCCGGTGTTTGGTTTTGAAAATATTGGCGTAAATTGGTAAGGCTATAGGAAGTTTTGAGATAGAGTCCAACATCAGCCTTTATGATACAGATGTATCTTAACTTCTTAGTGTTTACTTAAAATTGTGAATGGGCAGGAAAATTAGTTTTGTCCTTGGTATGTATTCATCTAATGATTGGGTAAGGACTCTGAAACAGCATGGAGCTTTGGGCTTGCTCTTATCCTTCTTGGCTTGGAGTAAACATACAAAATGGCTTAAGACTTTAACTATAAGGAGATACAGATGACTTACAGTAATGCAGTGTTAGAATAACCAAAAGCTTATTTGTTAAAAAAAATGATGAGACTATTGTTGAGGAACTAGACATTCCTGTCCAAAGATCATTCTTTCTGTCCAGCGTGAAACAGTGGGGTGGTTTCTATTTCCCAATTTTTCCCTTCCCTTAGGGACTTGGAGCCAAATCATGGGGATATTTGCAATGGTCTATCTGTCTCTATTCTTTTCAAGGTCTGAATGACAAGCCAAGCGGAGAAATTGAATTTTTCACTTCTCTAAACACTTTTGGCCCCTAGGAACACTGCAAAAGGTCAAGGATTTTGAAGCTCGTTCTTCCGCAGGCTACAGGATCAAAACTTTTTTTTTAAAAGGTTGTTCCAGGCCCAATGAGACAGCCAGTTGTGACAAAGAATATAAACAGCAGTTTGTGTCCTCTGGGGTGATGTGGGCCCCTTTTGGGACATTTACTCTGAAGACAGTTTCTCTGGAGAGATTTGTTTCTCTCATTAGGGCAACAGCAGGTGGAAAACAAAATAGCTTGACATAAACTGGAAAGTGTGGGTAAAGACTCCTACTTTTCCATATCCCCTTCCCCACTTACTCTGTTTTTCCTTTGCTGTCTTCATCTTCTTTTAGATGTTTCTCCCCCACTAGTTCCTTTGATTTCTTCTTAGTTTTTCTAAACAATAATTAACTTTTTCATTGTCCTTTGTTGACCCATGTGATAGGCATCTTCCAAAATAGTTCCAACAATGGTCCTATTCTTGCCCTTGTGAGTCTCCCTCCCCTTGAGTGTAAGCTGACCTTGGTGACTCGCTTCTAATAAGCAGATTATGACAAAAGTTGTGTAATGTCAGGGTGCCTGGGTGGCTCAGTCGTTTGGGCGTCCAGCTCTTGACTTTGACTCAGGTCATAATCTCTGGGTCGTGAGATCGAGCCCCACGTGAGGCTCCGTGCACTCGAAGGAGGGTCTGCTTGGGGTTCTCTCTCTCCCTCTGGCTCTTCCTCCCATTCATGCTCTAAATAAATAAATAAATAACCTTTAAAAAAGTTATGGGATATCACTTGTAAGATGAGGTTATGAAAAGAATAGGACTTCCTTTTTTGCTCTCTCTTGGAGCCCGTGAAAAGGCCCAGGTGGCAAGGAATTGATGTCTCCAGGTCTTCCATATCTGAGACCTTCCAGCAACCATGAGGAAACTTGGAAGAAGATCCTTTCCCACTTGAGTCCTGAGACAACTGAAGGCTTGATTTTTTGTTTTTGTTTGCAGATCCACGAGAAACCTTGCTCCAGAGGAGCTAGCTAAGCCCACCTGGATTCCTGATCCACCAAAACTGTGAGATATGGTTTATTCTCTTAAGCCTCTGAGTTTTGGGGTAATTTGTTATGCAGCAATAGATAATTAATGCAATATATATCCTTACATGTTCTTCCTCTTCACTGACTCTTTTTATTGAATCTCTATTTTTTTCTTATTTTTTCTCTTAATTCTTTAGTATACAGACTTCAAATTTGTATGTGACATTGAAAGCGCTATGAGCCAGAATGCTTTACCTTTGGTAATCATCAAACCCAATCATGAATCTGCAAACATCATCTGCATAATGGAAAGGTCATATCCCTTCCTTCCCTTTCATTGTAGGCTTTGGTAAATATTCATCCATCTGTTGTTTCAGTAAAACTATTGAATGGACAGCTACTACCTTTAATACATTGTATCAGCTGTCCTGTGGAACACAGAAATGAATGAGATCTGCCCCCTGCCATCAAAGATAAAATAAAAATGCCTAAAATAGAGCATCTCATGAAAGGGATATTCTCAGGGGTCTGTGTGTTAAGAGGAGGGGGAGGTGGCTTCCTGCATGGAGGACCAGGAAGAGATCCCCGTTTTACAGGGGGAACTCTGGATGGAATGCTGAACGATAGACTGGATTTATACCTACTGAACTTCTGTGAACTGCGCCTCTACTCAGGAGTCCGTCTCTCTTACACTGCTCATCGTGACAGCCCCCATTTAACACACAGAAACCAATCTGAATTCTAAGCTGTATGTGTCACCCTCCCCAGTCCTACGTAGTTGATGGTTTACCTTTTTGATGCTTCCCCAGCCTCACTAATCTTGTCTACTCCAGCATTTCTTAAATAATTATTTACTGGGTTCTTGTATTAATCAAGAGAAAATGTATATAGTTCAAGAAGAAAGAGACAGTGCACAATGTTCTCAGTTAAGATGGTGGAGGTCAGAATGGGGTAGGAAGACTTAGGATATTATAATGTCAGAATATCAAAAAATTATTTGTTACAAGGAAAGAGGATATAAAAAAAGAGGATCGTTGTTGATGAAAAGTAATTTCTGGCCATAAACCACTCCATTATTTTTTCTTTTCCTTTTTTTTTTTTTTTTAAGATTTTATTTATTTATTTATTTGTTAGAGAGAGAGAAAAAGAGAGAGAGAGAGAGTGCACAAGTAGGCAGAGAGGCAGGAAGAGGCAGAGAGAGAAGCAGGCTCCCTGCCGAGCAAGGAGCCTGATGCGGGACTCGATCCCAGGAGCCTGGGATCATGACCTGAGCTGAAGGCAGCAGCTTAGCCCACTGAGCCACCCAGGCATCTCTCCATTATTTTTTTCTTACATGGAGCAGCAGAGTGATTACCGTTTCTCTCTCTCTCTCTTTCTTCCTTCCATTCCAAACATGAGACGTTTGAAATGTCCCGTGCATGGTTGTGCTCAGTCCTGATTCTTCACTAAACTTTGTAATATATATAGGTTTCTTTGGGCAATTGTGGAGGTAGGGATGAGGCCCTGAAGTTACCTTCTGTTTTTGTCTGGGGAATAAACATGTTTCTAGAGATTAGGAAAAGTAAATCATCAGTGCTCTTTGGCTTTGTTCTTCCAAATTGTATTTTTAATGAGCAGCTTGAGAGTTAAATAACTAAATTTGAGTTATACAGTGGTCAGATACCTTTGTTCTTCTCCTCCTCCCCCAAGGATGTCTAGTCATTTTTATTAATATTTTTTCATCTTTATTAAGATATAATTGACATACAACATTGGATAAGCTTAAGGTGCATAGCAGGCTGATTTGATATACTTAATATTTGTAAAATACTTTCACATGACTGTGGTCAAGTCAATTAAAAGACATCCCATTGGGACCTTTGGGTGGCTCAGTCAGTTAAATGGCTGCCTTTGGCTCAGGTCATGATCCCAGGGTCCTGGGATCCAGTCCCACATCAGACTCCCTTGCTCAGCGGGAAGCTTGCTTCTCCCTCTGCCTGCCACTGCCCCTGCTTGTGCCCTCTCTCTTTCTGTCAAACAAATAATTAAAATCTTAAAAAAAAAACAAAAACCCAGACATCATTATTAACTGTGAAAAATCTTTGGAAAATGGAAGCCTTAAAAATACTCTTATTGTTGACACAGTAATTTACATCCCTGAAATTTGTCATAACAAATCATTTACAATAAGGGGACATGTTAGAAACAGGCTAAATGAGTAATCAACAATAGGAGAATGGTAATGCATACCGTGGTACATCAGCTAAATGGATTATTAAGCAGCCATTAAAATGGTAATTAGGAAGACAAACACAAATGTGAAATGTTTTTAATGTGATATTAATAAAAAGAAGAGAATGCTAAAATATACGTAAACCGTGATTATAATAACTATACAGCTCATATTTTGTTATGAAGAAAAATAAGAATTTTTAAAAATCAGCTACTGTGCTAGAATATATGTGTGTATATGTATACATGTCTATTTTTTAATATATTTTTAAATTGCAATGAGAGGTTTCCAGCTCTGAATTTGGGACCCAGTAATTCCTTGGGAGAGGAGAGGTATCTTCCATCTTGTAGAATGTTCAGCAGTATCCCTGACTTCTACTCCTAGTTACAAGTAGAATCTCCCCAGCAGTGAAAACAAAAAATGTCTCCAGACATTGCCCAGTGTCCCCTGGCAGGGGATGGGAGATGCAAAATCACTTGAAGTTGAGAACCACTATTAAAAAAAAAAAAAAAAAAAAAAAAAAAAAAAAAGTTTTTTTTTCTAATATTTTTTAAGGAAATAATAAATAAATAAATGAAAATAATTGTTACCCTTGACCTACTGTTCCCTTCAGCAACTTACCCAGAGAATAGTTGAAATCAGCAATGTTCTGGTTATATCAGACAAGAGAGTAAAGTATTAATGTGCGATGACCTGTTTGGGGATGTCAGCAACCCCCACCCCATTCCTCTGAGTTCTTGCAAAATGGGGGAAAGAAATCAGTGTGTGTTATATAAGAATATCTTCTACTGACAGTGCAGAGTATTTTTATCCTGGTGGAAGTTGCCTCTGGGCTCTGAAACCTTCTGTCAGGGAGTAAAGAAAACTAATTGCAGTGAAATATCTTTTCAGGCAACCTGCCCATCACCAAATTTTGTATGTAGGGGAAATGCACACTTCCTTTAGAAGATGTTTCAACGGAACTCAAACCCCATAGGAATTCTTTTTAGGGCCAGGGAAACTTCTACACAGTGTAGGAACTTCAGTTCAATTCAGAAAATGTTAAAATTTCAAGGCACTATTAAGGAGTCCTCAGTCCTTTGGCTTGACCCCTTATTTTTTATTCAAGAGAACTGGAAACCAAAGAAGTTAACTCACTTGCCAGTGCAACACACCCAATTACTTGCACAGCATTAAAATTAAACGTTGAGTGGGCCTGAAGTTTCTTATCCTTCAGGCAAACTTTGTCTTTAAAAGGACATTTCCCACCTCTGCAATTGTATATCATTGAAAAAGAATTTATTTCTGGGTTCCGCCGCCTGAGAGATCCTGAAAACCCGAGGCTTGGTCCCTTCCTGTCTCAAGATGGATAACAAGAAGCGCCTGGCCTATGCCATCATCCGGTTCCTGCACGACCAGCTCCGGCACGGGGGGCTCTCGTCCGACGCCCAGGAGAGCTTGGAGGTTGCAATCCAGTGCCTGGAGACTGCTTTTGGGGTGACCGTGGAAGACCATGACCTCGCTCTCCCTCAGACCCTTCCGGAAATATTTGAAGCAGCCGCCGCAGGCAAGGAGGTGCCGCAGGATCTGAGGAGCCCCGAGCGAACCCCACCTTCAGAGGAGGACTCAGCTGAGGCAGAGCGCCTCAAAACAGAAGGAAACGAGCAGATGAAAGTGGAGAACTTTGAAGCCGCCGTGCACTTCTACGGCAAAGCCATCGAGCTGAACCCGGCCAACGCCGTCTATTTCTGTAACAGAGCCGCGGCCTACAGCAAACTGGGGAACTACACTGGGGCTGTGCAGGACTGCGAGCGAGCCATCTGCATAGACCCGTCCTACAGCAAAGCTTACGGCAGGATGGGCCTCGCGCTCTCCAGCTTGAACAAGCACACCGAGGCTGTGGCCTACTACAAGAAGGCCTTGGAGCTGGATCCCGACAACGAGACCTACAAGTCGAACCTCAAGATAGCCGAGCTGAAGTTGAGGGAGACGCCGAGTCCCACAGGAGGCGTCGGCAGCTTTGACATCGCTGGCCTGCTCAACAACCCCAGCTTCATGAGCATGGCGTCCAACCTGATGAACAACCCGCAGGTCCAGCAGCTCATGTCCGGCATGATTTCGGGTGGCCACAACCCCCTGGGGACTCCCGGCACCAGCCCCTCACAGAACGACCTGGCCAGTCTCATCCAGGCCGGCCAGCAGTTCGCCCAGCAGATGCAGCAGCAGAACCCAGAGTTGATAGAACAGCTCCGGGGTCAGATCCGGAGTCGGACCCCCAGTGCCAGCAACGACGACCAGCAGGAGTGACCGCCCACCCCTCCGGCGCCACCAGCTCCTTCCCACCGACCGGAGCCGCCCACCCACCAGAGCCGCCGACCGGAGCCACCGCGCGTTTTGCGGTCTTCTCCCCTTGGACCACCCGAGAGAGAAAAAGAAACAGAAATCGAAAAAAAAAAAAAAAAAAAAAAATTTATTTCTGGGGGATGAAGTCTTCCATGGTATTTGACACATGGGTTGGTCTTCCAAAAGAATGTAAAATTCAAACATGGAGGGAATAAACATTTACTGGGTGCCCAATTCTGGGCCACACAGGGGGTCTGGAAGATTAGAATAAATATGTTGTATACTTTTTCTGCTCTTGTCGCAGTCCTATATATTCTGCTGTACAAATAAAAAAAAAAAATTCAGTCAATGCTGACCAGGGATCTAGAATTGAGTTAATATAGCCCTAGATTCTTGAAACTCTCCATCTATGTTCCCTCAAACATTTCTTCCATTACTCCCCTTCAGATGACCTTCCCAGCTTTCCACACGGTTGTGGCTAAATATGGGTGTTAATATATATATATACAATAACTCTGTTACAAAACAAACAAACAAACAAACAAACAACAACAAAATCAATACTGAGAACATCTTACTGCAGGGCAAAGGAGACTCCAGCAGCCTATCTAAGAATTATACCCAAATGACAACAATCCCAACTGTGCAATGGAGAAAAGGATAGCCCAAACAGTGGCTAACTACTGGAAATTCTTGGCTCATTTTGGGGTTTCTGTGGGATTTAGCTTTCATTACAGGATCCTCAAAGGAATTTATTTTTCCTCATTCCAGGGACTATTTGCGCTGTGATAATGCCTTGTAGAAAGCAAGCTTTTGAAACTGTCCAAAATGCTTGGATTTCTCCATAATGCCTCTGGGCTAGACAGACAGATTTGCTAATGTAACCAAATAGGGATCAACTCACTGGAAAGACGTGATTGTAAAAACAAGCAAACAAACAAAAATGAAAACAAACCAATAGGTGATACCCACGGACAGCGGGCATCTTCCTCTCTACTGGAGTAGTGGAAAACACTTGGGGCTGAGGATCAGGGAACTCTGATTCAGATTCTGATTCTATGACTCTTTGTTTCAAGCCTCTCAGTTTCTCAGTACTCCTAGCTTCCTCATCTGTTTGTTAGGGACTGTGCCCAGCATTTAGTGTGCAGGAAGAGAGGTGCTCATTGTTAGTTAATTTGATGTGCTATTTGTTGGAATGTGTGGTCTTAAGACCCTTGCAGATCTTTAATATCAACATATTTTAAAGGAAAATGAGAAATTTATACACACACACACATATTTCTCTCTTTTAAATTGGGTGTACGGGTCAAATAATTGTGTCTGTGTGATGAGGACACATATTTCTCTCTTTTAAATTGGGTGTACGGGTCAAATATATGCATTTAAATCATGGAGTCCCAGGTGGATAGTTCTTTATTTCCCTTATTACAGCCAGGACACACTAACTAATTTTTAGGGCTGGGGGAAATAACTAGATTTTAGAAAGAATACATTAACATTTAGGTTACACTTGAGTTGAGTTTCTCAAAGGCAGAGCCTGAATTGGGAATAGATATACAAGTGACGCGATGGGGAAGACCACATTGGAGAAACCTGCAAGGGAGTAGAAGATACAGTCGAGGGCATGGGATATAGTGAGGCATAAGTGTGCTTTCAGCTGTAATCTAACTTCAACCTGAACTCAGAGAATCTCTAGAATATTGACTGCATCACAAAGCTAGTTTCACCTTGTGGCACGAGTGCTGGCCCTTTTATCCAAATATCTGTCAGTCATTCCTCTTGAGGATGAGGGTGTAACTTCCTAGTTTTCTTTAGACATAGTAACTCCTGTTGGCTGAGGAAAATAGAGTAGTGTGTCACTCGCACCCAATACTTACACCATCTGGGAAACAGGTGCATCTGCCAGGTAACACCAATAGCACTTATTACATATAGTAAAGAAGTCTTCCTAGGGCTATTAACTGCATTAAAACTCTGACTCTTTGGGGCACCTGGGTGGCTCAGTGGGTTAAAGCCTCTGCCTTTGGCTCAGGTTATGATGCCAGGGTCCTGGGATTGAGTCCCAC